>NC_088801.1:16711965-17343751 GCF_011386835.1 Chrysemys picta bellii | reverse complement strand
TAATGAAATGAGCAGCTATTTTCTTTAGACACTAACAACACAGCAGATGTAGTATATAGAGTTGGCAAAAATCTGCAGTAGTATGTCCAGTCCTGAAAACACTAGTTGGCTTCAGGGGTATTAGAAACAGAAAACAAACTGGGAGATGAATATACCTTTTGTAAACTCAAAATGGAAGCAAAATAAGATGCAAAGAGCCCTTGGTCCATGAAGGCAGGATATAACAGTTTGGCTAAGATTGAGCTCTCCCTCCAAAGCACCTAATTTATTCTGCTTTTTAAACCCTACTTTCCTTTCTTTCCCTACCCTCCTAGAAAATTGGGGTCTTCTTTCCAAAGAGGCCTAAAAATTTGGCCACTCCATTCCCTTAGAAATATGGGAGTGGATTTAAGGCCTTGTGTTTCCAAAAAGACCTCCAAATTTTGCTAAGTCTTGACCTCCCATTTTGCCCTCCCCCATATATCCTGGAAATACACAAATGGGTTTATCAACCAACATTTTTGGTAGCTTCAGATGATCTTTAAGCTCAATGACTCTCTGCAAATATTATGAGGAGAACAAAAGTTTTAAAACCTGATGACATATTGGAAACATATGGAATTACACACTGACCAGCATCAAACCTGAATTTTACCTGAGGAGCTAAAGAACTGACTGATCTAAAAAATGGATTATAACTAAGCAAAAGATCAGATATTGATCAGAGGTTACCATAAGAGAGAATGAATGCTACAGGCAGCCTGTCATTGCCTTTCACCGGTAGCTTATATCTGACTGATTTCAACTGTGACAAAGTCATAGCCCACAGATCTCCGAAAATAGTGGTCTGATTCTATTTTGTAGTGGACAATATTACAAATTTTAATTAGCACCCGTGCAGGCAGCCTCAGTAGAGAGTAGGAGGTTTGGCGAGTCTGTATTGTCTTTTGACCTTGGATTGAAACACACTAGTTGGGAAAGTTACACGGCTGCTAACCATGCGGCACATTATATAAATAGAGGACTGGAGATTCCAGTGCTGTCAATCTTGAATCTTTCATGAGCGCTGAAATCTCATTAATAATCCTTTAGGGAAATGCAAAAGAGTTTTTCAAAAGAGTTTTCATAAAACATCTTGTCCATGTGACAAATCTCCAGAGAAAATACATATAAACTATCGTTAGTCAAGGGATTTATTAACTGAACTTTCAACTTCAGCTGTTTTTTGCAAAGAGAAATTCTCGACATTTCTTCACAGCTTGTCTCAAAATTGTCTTCCAGTGACTAGACTGGGAAGAAAAAGAATTCACTATTTCTGGCTAATGGCTGAACTATCCCAGATTTACAGCTTGTACTATCTTGATCAGAATCATCAAAAGGCCTCATGTGTTTTCTGTGATCTTTTGGCTTTCAAACTTTTCTCATCTTTAAATCTAAGGGAAGAAATAGGAATCAGTAGGGGGGGAAAAAGTTAGGATAAACCTGTACACAACACAGATGTGATACTCTAAAGCTTCACAAAAGAAACAGATCATCAGAGATAGGCACATCATTAAAGAAGTTGAATCCATTTTATATGGAGAACTGCTCAGTCAAGCTTAGAAATAAACACACACACCAGATAAAAGAGGTCAGAAGCTGAATTACACTCATTAGATGAAAGAGACTGTTAAGAGCAATCTCTATCAGACCAAGGAGAAACATCTACAATCTCCCATGTAATGATAGTAATACTCAGCCTGCAAATGTGGCCTCTTGTGCTAAGTATAGAGTAAAGTAGAATTGCTGAATGTGACAACATGATGAAATAACACCATATGAAAAATATAAATACTTCCACTGCAAATTACAGTAGCAAACAGTAACTAGAAGGAAAGTTCCTAAGAACTGAGTATAAAAAGTTAATCAGAAAAGAAGAGATTTTGATTTTTTATGGTGATTATCAATCCAGAGTAGCTCTATTCACTTCACTTGAGTTACTTTGGATTTGGACAGGAATAGGTGAGATCAGAACCTTACTCTGTGTGCCTAAAACTGACTTGAGGGCTTTAGCAATGTCACAATCATGTATCAACTCCCTCTGGTGCATAGTTGGGACCTCATCCGTATCCCCATTACACTCAGTGAGTGAGAGTGGCAAAATGGTTGATGTGCTGCAATGAGATGCAATCGCGTATGGTGAGCAGGGCCAGCTCCAGCATTTCTGCCGCCCCAAGCGCAAAAAAAAAAGAAGTCGCGATCGGCGGCGGCAGTTCAGCAGCAGGTCCTTCGCTCCTAGAGGGAGTGAGGGACCTGCCACCCCCGAATTGCCGCAGGTGCCGCCCCTCTCCCTTGGCCGCCCCAAGCACCTGCTTGTTAAGCTGGTGCCTGGAGCTGGCCCTGATGGTGAGGAATGAGGGTTGGAGATAAAAAGTGACAACTTAAAATGTCCCCTCCCTGTAAGGGCCACATTGCCCCTTTAGCAGCTGTTTGTGTCCCTTTCCTCCACTTTTAACCTGCTTTCTGTGTAAAAGCTAAATAGGGACTTTAATAGCCCAAATGATATTTCATAAAAGAGATCAAGTTGTTGGACCATGAACTGCTGCTGAAAGAGCAGATGGGTTTCTGGGGACTGGAAGAGAAAGGTAATGGTCTGGAAAGCAAATTTTATATTGGCACTCAGTGGGGAAGATACAGAACACAGGGAAGGTCATGAGATTGATACATGGGCTCTGGGCCTTTTGTTGGTCAAAAAGTTTAGAGAACCTAGGATTTGTTTTTTTTTTTTTTTAATTAAGGGGCTTATACTGCAAGGTGTTGTGAACTTTCAACTCCTATTGATTTTAATGGATCTTGAGGGTGCTCAGCTCCTTGCAGCATTATGGGTGATGGTCCCAATCTTGTAAAGGTTTATGAATCTGATTAATTTTAAAGTACAGTGAGTAGTTTCACTGAGGGGGGTGTGTGTGTTTGCAGGTTCGGATCTTACGGGCAAGATCCTGCAAATAGATCTGTGCCTATTCAGAGACCATTGAAGTCAATGAGGCCTCTCACAGGTGCAGGGGTGTGGTCAGGTGGATCCATTCATAGGATCTGGTCCTCATTGAGGACCTTAGTGTAATATAAGAAAACTCAAAGTCCTAATGAAGCCAGATGTTGTCGAACATTTTGAGTTAGTATCCAATAAGTGATAAAAGGAAGAGCGAACAACCATTCATTAAGAGAAGGTACTGGATTTACATGGACCTCCTGCCTCATTGTTATCTAAAACTTCCTGTTCTTAATTAGTATTCCAAAATGACTTCTCTTAGTCCTTCAATTCTTTTTTCTTGTCCATTTTAACATTGAGGTTTCCCATGGTGGTGGTGGTGGTGATGATGATGATACAGTCTTTGAACATTGGCAGCTTGCCTCATCATATAAATTCCTCCCAGATGCTTTTTGGATTGCAACTTATTGGCAAATATTATACAATATTAAATCCAAATATTAATGTTAAAGTATCATCAAGAATGATAAATCAATCACCTAAGTCAGGAATTCTGAAAGTTCCTGCTGCAATGCCAAATTGCTCTTCCTGTATATTTTATGGTATACATTGCACAACAGAAGTATTAAGGTTTACATTTAACAAGGGCACAGGAACTGAAAATACAACATATGTGTAATATAGATGTCTTAATATTGCAGTAAAACCCATGGCCTAAATTCCATTCTGATTTATACTCGCTGTGCTTCAGTACTGTGGGGGCTAAGCAGGGTGTACATTAACTAAGAATTTGGCCCAAGATTTCTACTAAAATGTTAACCATATTGAGTCCTCATTAAATGTAGAGCTTACTTAATGTTCGTAACATTTCATCTGTAGTCACGATTTGTCAGAGTTTGGTACTACTGTAGAACACTTGATATTTCCTGACATTTAAGTACTTGAATTCTCACACTTGACGTATTAATGTGAGTACTTGGATGTGATTTCCCATTGAGGAGTGGTGCTTTGTTGTGTTTATTTTTTAAACTAAGCCTCCTTATAGATGCTGCGGTGCCACATAATGTACTTTAGAAATGATTCAGTATTGGTAAAGTTTTTAGATCTACCATAGTGCTCATATGTCACTTCAGTAACACAGCTTTAACTGAGGTGATCTTAATCAATATTCTAAACTACTCCAATGCCCTGATTCAGGAAGGTACTCAAGACATGCTTAACTTTAAGCACGAGTTGTCCATTGAAGTCCATGAGAGTACTCATGTTAAAAGTTAGACACATGTACTTTCATCAATCAGGACCTACAATAAAAAACACTGGAACTTATGTTGTAAATTGCATGTGAGAGAACAGGGACCTAAAAATTGACGTGGCATATTCTGGTTTTGAAGTCAATAGCAAAACACCTTAAGTGACTTAAGTGGGATCAAGATTTGGCACTCAACGCTTTAAAAATACTGATACAGTTTTCTTTAGACTTGATTGTTTATCCTTCCTCGATTACAACTATCAAACCAGCCAAGCTGGAAATGTCTAGGTTTGCTGTTTGTTGTGTAGACACAAACACTTATGTAGAATTTATAGATGGGGTGTGGGTGTGTGTACGCATGCACATGGAGGACCAGGAAGGGGAAGATGAGAATGGGTGTGGTTTATGTTTCTAACACTTTTATAACTCAAAAAACTGCTCATTTGATTTTGCCTTTGCTGAACAATTCCTCTTATCTTTCCCCCATTCTCCATGTATTAATTTTGATCCAAAAATAAGCACCAAAGGCATGTATTTGAGAGAATTACGAGCAACTGAAAATAGCATGGAGGAGAGAACATAAGAATGGCCATATGGATCAGACCAAAGGTCCATCCAGCCCAGTATCCTGTCTACTGACAGTGACCAATGCCAGGTGTCCCAGAGGGAGTGAACCTAACAGGTAATGATCAAGTGATCTCTCTCCTGCCATCCATCTCCACCCTCTGACAAACAGAGACTAGGGACACCATTCCTTACCCATCCTGGCTAATAGCCATTAATGGCCTTAACCTCCATGAAATTATCTAGTTCTCTTTTAAATGCTGTTATAGCCCTAACCTTCCCAACCTCCTCAGGCAAGGAGTTCCACAGGTTGACTGTGTGCTGTGCGAAGAAGAACTTCCTTTTATTTGTTTTAAACCTGCTGCCTATTAATTTCATTTGGTGGCCCCTAGTTCTTATATTATGGGAACAAATAAATAACTTTTCCTTATTCACTTTCTCTACACCAGTCATGATTTTATATACCTCTATCATATCCCCCTTTAGTCTCCTCTTTTCCAAGCCGAAAAGTCCTAGCCTCTTTAATCTCTCCTCATATGGGACCCGTTCCAAACCCCTAATGATTTTAGTTGCCCTTCTCTGAAACTTTTCTAATGCCAGTATATCTTTTTTGAGACGAGGAAACCACATCTGTACGCAGTATTCAAGATGTGGGCATACCATGGATTTATATAAGGGCAATAAGATATTCTCCGTCTTATTCTCTATCCCTTTTTGAATGATTCCTAACATCCTGTTTGCTCTTTTGACTGCTGTTGCACACTCTGTGGACGTCTTCAGAGAACTATCCATGATGACTCCAAGATCTCTTTCCTGATTAGTTGTAGCTAAATTAGCCCCCATCATATTGTATGTATAGTTGGGGTTGTTTTTTTCCAATGTGCATTACTTTACATTTATCCACATTAAATTTCATTTGCCATTCTGCTGCCCAATCACTTAGTTTTGTGAGATCTTTTTGAAGTTCTTCACAGTCTGCTTTGGTCTTAACTATCTTGAGCAGTTTAGTATCATCTGCAAACTTTGCCACCTCATTTTTACCCCTTTCTCCAGAGCATTTATGAATAAGTTGAAATGGATTGGTCCTAGGACTGACCCTTGGGGAATACCACTAGTTACCCCTCTCCATTCTGAAAATTTACCATTCATTCCTACCCTTTGTTCCCTGTCTTTTAACCAGTTCTCAATCCATGAAAGGATTTTCCCTCTTATCCCATGACAGCTTAATTTACTTAATTTGGTGAGGGATCTTGTCAAAGGCTTTCTGGAAATCTAAGTACACTCTGTCCACTGGATCCCCCTTGTCCACATGCTTGTTGACCCCATCAAAGAACTCTAATAGATTAGTAAGACATGATTTCCCTTTACAGAAACCATGTAGACTTTTGCCCAACAATTTATGTTCTTCTATGTGTCTGACAATTTTATTCTTTACTATTGTTTCAACTAATTTGCCCGGTACTGACGTTAGACTTACCGGTTTGTAATTGCCAGGATCGCTTGTAGAGCCCTTTTTAAATATTGGGGTTACATTAGCTATCTTTCAGTCATTGGGCACAGAATCTGATTTAAAGGACAGGTTACAAACCATAGTTAATAGAGGAGGAAAGTAGAATGGAAACTGCATCTCAGTCTTAACTTCAGTATTTACTTATGTTGAATGCTAAAAATACATTTGCATATTGAGCAAAATGAAAGTAGATCATGCTGAGTAAACTTTGATTTTAGACAGACATCCATTCACTCCATAGATGTCAAACCTTATTGTTTGTTACGCTGGTTTTTGGTTTGACTCTTGTCTTAGACTAATATAGTAAGAACACTTTGCATTGTATTAACCAAACTTTTCATGATCATGAACTAAACTTTTTTCTAGTCTTAGAGTTTTCCAGATTTTTCAACTGTAGAAAAAATAATCACTGTAATTATGTGACCTTATACTGCTCCCACTTGATTTAACTTTTCACCCTACCTGATCTGCTAGATCTATTAGTTCTAATAAAAGTGTTAATACCTGTACCAAAACAGTCATTTTGTTAAGATAGCTGGTCAGAGCCTACTTGTTACTATTCCAAATTCTTTTTCCCCCATCATATTTGGTTTAAAGAACCACTGGCAACCGAAGACCATTGCTCTTAAGTGGCCATAATAGAGAAGTTGTCACAGGTTTGTAAATCTTTGCTCAATATAATTCAGAATTATCCTGATGATTCAGCATTATGCCATACAAGATTTTCCTTATGTTACAATTGAAGGCAAGCTTGGTGATGAAGAGTCAGTATCTTCTTTTCTGATAGAGAGACAGCACTAACTGTGAAAAGTTGATGGCACAACGTCACTAACTTTCTTGAAAAAAGCAGCCTCATCAATAATTTTATGTATTCTGGAACATGATGCTCTTACAGCATGCTGCTTGCTAGTCCCTTTTTCTCTACTTAATCAGTGGAATAAAAAGTACAAGTACACTTCATGAGAGCAGCAGGCTGAATATGCCATCCTTTTTGGTATCCTCCTGACTATTGGCTATTGCTGATGAAAATTGTTTAAAGGTCAACAGTTTAAAAAGCACTGACTCTTGACCTAGCTCTCCTAAAAGCATGTGATAAAATCAGTGCTCAAAATTGTAAACTTTGTGATTAACTTTCAGTAGGTTATGATTTGGGATAAAGATGCTGTTTTTCTTAGTGCTGTGGAATCAACCCAAGTTTAAAGCAGTGTTTTTCCTAAATGACAAAAGATGTAAAAGTTGTGTGTAAACTAAAACAACAGCAGGTCATTAAGGTCTGAATCCTGCATTAAGAATTGCTCAGAGGATCTGTACAAACCCTATTGGACTCATAGAGATAATGAATTTGAGTCAAGAGACCGCATCTCAAAATACACTGCTACCAGCTCCCAGATATTTAAATCAGGGGGCTTTTAGATGAATTCCCCCAGCTGGTCTCAGCTACCATGACAGCAACTCAGGTGAATAATTGTCTCTCATAAAAATTATCCTCTCATAATCTGTTCTATAGTCCTTACCATGCCACCCTTTCTCTTTCAATCTTTTTACGGGCTCTTCCTCCTTCTCTGCATTAGAATCAACCTTTTTGTCCTCACCTTTGAGACCCTTCATGATTCTGCCTCACCATACATATCTGTTCCTGAATCTTTTTGGGGGTGTTCCCTGTCTCCTCCACTACACCAATGATGCTTGCCTCAAACACTCATTTGTCATTCACAATGACCTTTGAAGCTTTCTCCCCTTTGCCCCCTCCACCATTCCTTCTGTATCTTGTCTGAACTATTCTGTAGAGCAGTTACCCTGTCCTGTTTCAAATTTTTCCTAAGGACTTTCATATTTGATGTCTGTGGGTAATTGCCAACTGATTGCTAGGTAGAGAGTCAGTGGGGACTGCTGATATCCATCCTTTCTTCAACCCTTTTGTTTGTCTTGTCTGTTTAGATTGTGAACTCTTCAGGGCACTTTTGGTGTGTCTGGGGAGTGCCTAACACAGTAGGGCCCTGATCTCAGTCATACTTACTTCTGTTATGTAAATTCAATTAAATTATAATATAAACAAATATTCACAATTACAAATAAGTAGAAAACTATGCATTATTGGTGCTGTTTTCTATATAGGAATTATTCTGATGGTGTTTTAACAGGGTTAATACACCAAAAATGACTGCAGACAATGTAAATTAAAGTATTCCTTTAAATAAAACTTCTTCTACTGTGTCTTGCCATCATATTTATATTTTCATTTAGTTTTTCCATGCAAGTAAAATTTCTCCATTGCCAGATCCAATTAAAATGGTCATAATTCCAAAATAACGATTCAAGAGTTACATTTGGAACTGCCATTTTGATAGTATCAAATCCAGTATACATAATTTCCTACAGTAAAAAGTAAGTATTTTGCACTGCTAACCTCAGTGATCACACCAGCAGTTAAAACTGAGTTAAATTAATTCACTACAGCCAGATCACCTTGGGCCTGTGCTCTTGTCAGATCACATAAACTAAATGGGGTCAAGCCTGGTTAGTACTTGGATGGGAAACTTCCATGGAAAACTAGGGTGTTGAAGGAAGTGGTGTTTGTAGTTCTGTGCATAGTACGCTTCACCATAAGTCAGAATTGGCACCATGCTGGAGCATTGGTTTAGTGGATTTTAGAGACTATGATTTTCTGGATCATTAGAAGAACAAGGTCCTGGCTACTAATGATTATTTAACATCCCACAGCATTTTTTTGGTAAGTGTTTTGAAAGAGTTAATGTTACATGTGTGCTTTCAAAATTCAGATTTCATATCCTGCCTGCTTAAATGTTTACTGCCTTTTCAATTGGGTACTCTTCACTTCCTGTCTTTCTACTGTGTAATGTTGCTGTCAAGATGTTTTTATTTTCCTGTGGCAAAGGAATCTGCATTTGTATGGATTGATATACCCATATGATAATAAAACAGTGCTTGCTAACATACAATTTGGCTAGTGTGGTATGGTGTAACTATTTGAAATAATTTTTTACAAAGCATGGTTTTCAATCTCCCAAGTCATCTCTTGTATTTTTACAGGAAGACAAGCGCTCAGGGTTACAAATGGTTCACTACATGAAGGAAAATACTAGACTTTTAAATAATGCTTCTTTTGTGCAGAACTGTGCAAGTTCAACACAGTGTGAAAGTTACAAAGCTAAGTGTGAAACATAAACGAAAAAGGTGTCTCTCTTTTTTGTTGTTCTCAGGTTAAGATTGGTATATAGAAAAACTAGTGTCTGGATAACATGAGCACAGACCCGAAGAGGAATTAAATAAAGACGAGGTACAGCTGTATCAGAAAATGATCATTTACAGTATGAAAGGGAAACTCTGGAAGCTGCTTAAGTGTTAAGAATGCAAGAGACACGTTCTGCACACACATGGTGGCTGTACTGGTGTGTGATTAAGACTGGAAAAAAGGGCTTTGTCAGGTTTTTATTTGGGTATTGTGTTCTCTATGGAACCTGGGCAACTGGATTCAGTGAAGCATTACATCAGGTTTTAGGTGCAGTACCCAGAAAAATGTCAAATCTCCTTGACTTTTGATTGATGCCAAAGTACTTTTTTATTACAAAACTTAAAAAAAAATAAAATTATTTCTTAGCACAGAAACTGTGTCCTAATCTAATTGTGCATGCCCAAACCTTCTTTGAAAATTAGGATGAGATTCCATTTGCCAATTTTGATAGAACGTATTCCTGGAGTTTCATTACATGATACAATCTTTAATGAAAGATTAATCTTTAATTCCTGGAGACTCCAGGACAATCCAGGAGGGTTGGCAACCCTAGCCTGAACTGCTACGCTGGAAAGATATAATATCATTTTACCTATGTAGGAGGCTGAACCCAAATTCTTTATCTAAAAGCTCCAAAATTTGAGATTTCAAAATATGGATCAGAATCTTAACATAAAGTTTGGGAAGTTCAGTTTGTGTTAGGGTTTGGCCCATTATAGAGAGAGTTTGGAGCTATGACTGTTTAGATTAGGACATAGGATTATAAAATATATACTTGGATTTTTAAGTGAATAATTTACACAACGAATGTAGCATCTTTTTTGTGTGTCTGGAACGTCTCTGAGTGGCACACTAACCATGACACACACTAACAGTTTTGTTCAAAGTTGTGGTGTTTTTATTAAAAAAAAAATGAATCCAGTTATTTTTGACTCTCTGAATTTTGAAAAGTTAGTGTTTGGTATTGAAAATCTGAGCTCTGTCAGTTAGCTGTGACTGGTAACATGGCATAGTTTCTTTTGGGTCTAACTCATAAGGAAGATGGCTTGAAGGAGAAGTAGTAGTTAGGGAGACATTAGAATTTAGGCAGGATTATTTAGAACATAATAAACTTTTTCCTTTGTGGGCCAAATATGCCTTACTTGTCCAATCCCATCATTACACAGAAAGGTAAGCTATTGTGAGAGATATTAGTGGTGGGAAGAATTTTAAATGTATTTTCCTCTCATTGTATTCACACAAAGCAATTGCACGTGTATGTTTGGTCCTGTCTGCCAAGGGTATGATCAGATCTTTGTCTGGCTCCCCCAGTTACCTCTATGAAAGGTCTCTGGCTAGGCATTTTGGGAACACTGTCCTCTGTTGTATTGACGGCCTGTGACCCAACTTCTACAACATATGCCACTTACAATGCAAATCAAGTTCAAAAGCACAAAATATGTTTTCTAATGGCATTTAATAAACCTCTTATCATCTGATGTTTTTTCTAAAAGTGGCAACAAGTACATCTGAAATGAATTTATTTTAATATTTTGTCCAGTCTTTGCTGAATTTCTTTTTTGTCTGGTTCAGGTCTGCTGTAGTAACTATAGGGATAAAATATACTTGATTTAAAAATTAGTAAAACCGTGTAACTTCACAGCAAAGCTAAGCATATTTCTATTTAAAAATATTAAAAAAAATTAAATTAACTTTGAAGGCTCATTACAATATTCTTATACATTCAAAACATCTGAAAGGCTAAAGCAGCTGAAAACCTATTATAGTTTTCAGCTCAGTCATAGTAAAAATGCTTATCCAACTGACATTGTGTTGATTTAAAAAAAAATCTGGGCTGAGAACTGTTACAGGTTCTATCTTAATCAGACTTGTGAATGATTAACTTCTTCAGACAGTGGCTTTTAATGGATACTCTTACTTGGTCACAGTTAACACAATGGACCTCATTCTCCCTTGCCATGCAGCTTGTATAATAATTTACAATAATTCAAACTGCGTGCAAAATGCTCCCAAGTCAGAATGGTAGCACTTTGCAAAGTGCATACAATCATTTTGCTGGTGTATATGATGTATTACCATGCCCAATGGGTCAAGTTAATCCCTGATGGAATGTCATGAATTACACCATGGACTAATTTGGTCCAGGGGGACTACTGTGCCTCAGTGATGTGTCCTAGTAAGTGAAGGTAACAATCTGCTTAGAGTGAAGTACACAATTTCTTCATTTCTAGGATGGGGGCCTATTTAAAACAGAAACAAAAACTTGAAAAACAAAACAAAACAAAAACTCAAAAACTCCAGATAAACTTTGTTTTAGACACCCATGCAACAAATGGCTGTGCAGTGCCCTTAACCTTTTTTTGTCATACATAACAAGCTATTTTTTGTTTTTGTGTTTTGTTTTAAATTGAAAAAATAGTATTTTGTTCTTCATTGCAGAATTTTTCAAATATTCACATATTTTATCTTGCATCATGCTAAGATACTCTTAGGGTGACCATCCTGGCTTTGTTTCATTAGGAAATCCCTCAAGGAAGCTCTCTTCCTAATATTTCTCCAAGACACTTGCTGGTAATACTCAGAAGATTCATGTACCAGAAAGAGAAATCTTTTTATTAGTGAAAGCATAGATTTTTGGGTTCTCAAGGTCTCCAGGAATTTATAGCTTGTTCTGCATTCAGATATAAGATTGAATGGGGAGAGAAAATAATTTCTTTCTATCCTTCTGATTTGCAGACGGCTGAAGTAGATACAAGGGGGCCCCATATTGTTTCATTGTGTGTATTTTAATGTTGATTTTTCTACCAGACTGTAATTACGGATAAACAGCTCTTATGTGCTTTGCTCATGAAATATCCTTAGGCATTTGTTTTGCAATTAAAAAGTCAAACCCCCTCAAAGCATATGCTAGTTTTTCCACTAAAGCATATTAAAGCAGTGAAGCAATGCAAAAAAGCAACTGACTATTTCCACTGGATGAGCTAAATCCTTAAAACAGGATTAACCAATTTTGTAATTTGCGTATGGTGGGATCCCTCGCGCCAACAACCGGGGTCTGTCAGTGTTACAGTAGCATCCATGCAAAATGCCTTAAAAAAAGGGTTGTGTTTAAAAGCTACATATTTGCATGAAAGGTGCTATTAGTGTATTTGTTCTACCTGTGCATTTTCTATAGATGTTTAGAGCTCTGATATTCAAGCTGGAAAACAAAAACAAATAAAACAAACAAAAACTTGATTAGATTAAATGCAAGATCCAGATTGTTTTGATATACTTTACTTAGGTTTTGCTAATATTAGCTGCATGAAAGTACTCTAAAATATGATTGCTTGATTAGAAATACCATAAGTTATTTGATAGGTAGGTACCATGATGAATGGAAATTGTTCCAATGATTAAATTTGTGAATGGTAAATAGTTTAGGAAAATGGCAAAAATGCCTATGATCATAAATGCTTATGTAAAAGCTGGATTGCAATAGGTTAGAGGTAAAAATGTAACTTCTCTGGTAGGAGTCGTCTTACTGCAGAGTTCTTGAAAATTAGTGCCATGTAAAGAATGGAAATTCTGTTTCACACAGGATTTCAAGATTTAGAAACTTTTTATTCCAATCTAGAATAAAACCTGAAAATTTTGAAATTTTCTGGAAAAAAAAATCCTACAAAATTATTGGGATTGTTTGAAATATTTCATTTCAATTTTGACTTTAAAAATATTAATTATATTATAACACAAAATAAAATGATAAAACAAAAAGTTGTTTTGGGGGAAAAGTCAAAACATTATCTGAAAATGTAGAAACAGAATGTTTTGAAACAGGTTTTTTTTCAGAGTTTCAATTTTAATGGAACTGCACTTTCCAATGAAAAACTGTTCTGCTGAGGTTTTTTCTGATCTGCTCTACTCCAAACCTAGATTTGCCCTGATTCCCCTTTGTGTTTTGCTTCTCTGACTCCACAACAACTTACCCATGAAAAGAGAAGAGTCCCTCAGTCAAGTTGAAGGGCCCATTCATATCTGTACTCTCTTGCTTAGTCCTTTTTATTTTATTTCTTTCTGGGCCAGCTTTTCCTGTCTCATATTCTGTACTTCCCAAAGTGGTGGCATTGGTCTGCTAGATGAGAGTCACAATGAGCTACCTTAGTGGCCCAATTTGGAAGTATACCTCCCATTTTAACTTTTCCTTTGAACAAATCCTATTTATCTAAGTACTTATATCACCCTGCTCACTGTAGTATCTGAGCATCTCACAAGCATTAGTGGATTTTATCCACAATACATGTGACACTGGAAGGTATCATCCCCATTTTACAGGTTGCGAACTGAGGCACATGGTAGACCAAGAGACTTGGTCAGCATTACATAGGAAGTCTGTGACTGATCCAGGAACCAAATGCAGGTCTCTTGACTCCCAGTCCAGCATCCTATCTTTTAGCCCAGGTGGGGGCAAACTTTTTGGCCTGAGGGCCGCATTGGGTTTTGGAAATTGTATGGAGGGCTGGTTAGGGGCAGCTGTGCCTCCCCAAACAGCCAGGCATGGCCCGGCCCTCGCCCCCTATCCACTTCTCACTCCCTGACACGCCCCCACCCCCCCGGACCCTTGCCCCATCCAACCACCCCTTCTCCCTGTCCCCTGACTGCCCCCGGAACCCCTGCCCCTGACTGCTCCCTGCCGCCCCATCCAACACCCCCTCCTTCCTGACTGCCCCCCTGTGACTCCTGCCCCCATTTAACCCCCCGGTTCCTCATCCTCTGACTGCCCTGACCCCATCCACGCTCCTGCCCCCTGACCACCACCCCGAACTTCCCTCTATCCAACCCCCCAGGACGCACCGGTGGCGGCTGCCCGGCTGGAGACAGCCACGCACCGCACAGCACAGAGCACCAGGTCAGGCCCTGGCTCTACAGCTGCGCTGCCCCAGAAGCTCACAGCCACGCCGCCCAGAGCATTGCACCTGCAGCGCAATGAACTGAAGCTGCGGAGGAGGGGGAACAGCAAGGGAGGGGCCGGGGGATAGCCTCCCAGGCCAGGAGCTCAGGGTCCGGGCTGGAGGGTCCTGCGGGCCGGATATGGCCTGCGGGCCGTAGTTTGTTCACCTCTGTTTTAGACCATTCTTCTGTTTCACATTGGTTTAAATGTACTTCTCGGATATGACTTTCAGTATGCATCAGCAGATGCCAGTACAGAAAATATGACCTCATTGTTCCGTGGGCCTACACTAATATAAAGCATTTGCAGCATATTAACCTTTAAGATATAACCCATTTTTGAACAGTACAAAGTAACTTGAGATGGGACATAACACAATATGATATGAAAGTGGCTTCTGTCTACAGACGCGCACACACACACAAACACACGGGGATATAAGAACAGACAATTTGCAACTTTCATATCATAGTAGGGATTTTAAAAGATGTATAGGTCAGGTTATGCTTTGCCATTGCAATATCCGTGCCTGGGCAGATTTAAGCAGAGAACTCAGTTTCAACTTAAGTTTCCTGACTAATTATCCCATCATTGAGAGGGGAGGGGGCTAGTTTTCTGGCCCAAGATATGTGTGTGGTTTGGGGCCATCCAACCCAGTGCCACCAACCCTTGTGGAATCCTGCAGATACTCACACATCTATGGTGGGCCACTCTGAAGCATCTCCTGGACCTGGCAGAATTGTTCCTAAAATAACTTTGCTGACACAATCTTCTCATTTGTGCCTGGGCCAGCCCTTCTCAATGGCACGGAGTAGGCTCTCCAGGGAGCTGATGCTGACTGTCAGCATTATTTTCTGAGGAAAGAATTCCCCAGGGCTAGACAGAGCATTTCTCTCTCCCTTCTCTCTGTGGGAGCCTTGAAAGGACAGAGATTCCACAGGTTTAGGGAAATAGAGCATACTTCCTCTTAGATTTCTCTCATCTCCTTTGTCACCTGCCCTCACCCTCATGCCTTTACCAGTCAATCTTGTCTTCCCTATTAGGGTGGTGATTGATTAGGTGAAATGATGCAGTCTAAGTTTTAGCCTTTGTTCTTTTAGTTGTAAAAATGTTTTTCAGTGTAGCCAGTTGTTGGTGGGTTATGGAGAGTTGAGTATCTGGCTGCTTCCGGCTTCTTCCATGAGTCTTGGTCTATGCACTTGCACCGCTTACTGTTTTAATGAATCCTCCATTGCTTCTTAAATTAGTAGGATATTGGGACTTTACTGTGACTGGCTCATGGGTACTGAATTCTTTCACTCTCCCCCTTTTCTAAATTTATCTTGATTTTATTTGCCCATGCTGAAACTCAACCTCTAAAAAAAGTTTTGTTTCGTAGGACATGTATATTCACATATATATGTATATTTGTGTACACACACATATATCAATTGAGCATTATTAGTTTCATATTTGCCTACTCTTGCCGTTTTTACCCCTTCTTTTTCACCCCTTGACTGGTTTAATTAGTTAAATTTTTAACAAGTAAACTTTTATTTTAGTGATATTTAAAAAGCATATTTTAAACAGTTTGTATTTTGCTGTACAACATAGTGCTTCAGGTGTGCAAAGGTGGGAGAGGTGTTGGAGTTGAATCATTGATAAATGTTTTTTACTTAAGCAAAGGAAGCGAGGCATCTTTCAGCAAGTTAGTTATCCATCATGATGGCTTTAGTTGCAAAAAACTGCTCATGTATTGTAAGCAGATCAAGAAAGGGGGACAGGTGATATCTACTTTGGAATTAATATGGGGATGGGGTGTCTATTGTCCGTGCCATTTATTTAATTGAAGATAAAGTTCTTGGACTGAAGTGTGAACTGAAACTGTGGTCAGGGAATTACATTAACTACTACTCCCTCCTCAGGATTACCACTGTATGTATTTTTAGATCTAGATCAGGGGTCTCAAACTCAGATGATCTCGAGGGCCGCATGAGGACTAGTGCATTGGCCCGAGGACTGCATCACTGACACACCCCCGCTTGCTGCCCCTGGCCCCGCCCCCACTCCACCCCTTCCATGAGGCCCCACCCCTGCCCCCATTTCAACCCCTTCCCTGAAGTCCTCACTCCAACTCTGCCCCCTCCCTGCCTCCAGGGGAGGCAGGAGGGGTGTGCAGTGTGGGGGGGCTCAGGGCAGGGAGTTGAGGTGCAGGAGGTGTGCAGGGTACAGCAGGGAATTGGGGGTATGGGTGCAGGAGGGGTGCAGGGTGCTGCGGGGGCTCAGCGCAGGGAGTGTAGGAGGTGTGCAAGGTGCAGCGGGGGCTCAAGGCAGAGAGTTGGGGTGTGAGAGGGGTGAGGGGTGCAGCAGGGGGTTGGGGTGCAGGGTGTGGCAGGGGGCTCTGGGCAGGTGGTTGGAGTGCAGAAGGAGTGCGGGGTACGGGCTCCAGCCCGGTGCTACTTACCTAGAGCGGATCCAGGGTGGCAGTGCCGCGCACCGCAGCCAGGGCAGGCTCCCTGCTTGCCTGCCCTGTCCCTGTCCCTGCTCTGCTCCGCTCTGCTCTGCTCCGCTCTAGGAAGCAGCCGGAGTCCCTTGGGGGGGGGGGGGGGGGGGGGGGGGAAATGGCACCAGGTGCTGCTCTTGCTGCTCCTCCAGGTACCTCCCCCAAAGCTCCCATTGGCCGCGGTTCCCGGCCAATGAGAGCTGCAAGAGCACGGAGCCCTCTCCTGCCCGGGGCTGCAGGGACATACAGTAGTTCAGCCGCTTCAGGGAGCGGTGTGGGGCTTGTGGCGGCACGGGGTAGGTGGGGGGGAGGGGGCGTGGGGAGCTTGGCGGGCCGCACAAAAGAACCCCACGGGCCGCATGCGGTCCGCGTGTTTGAGACCCCTGGTCTAGATCGTGTTTGCTGAATGGAAGTGAATTAATGAAGTGAATAGAACTCTCTAAGTGAGAGTGTTGTTATGGGGTGTATGATGTGTGTTATTGTTCACTCACCAAAGAATTATAATGCACCATTTGCATGGAATTTTGTATGACAATCTAGGCTTCTTGAAATTCTGTTCCTCATAGGTTTAAGCATTGGGTGCAAGGGGGTCATATTCTTCCCCTCGCCCAAAGTTTTACTATCCTCACCCTCAGGGTGGCTATAAGAATAGTGTGTTCTCTCTACACATTTTTTTGTTTTAATGTGGTTGCATCACTAATATTCCCCAATAATGGACCGAATTGAAAAATGCCCATCTTGCCTTTCTTAAAACAATTTAAAAAGGTTATTTCCTGTCTCTTTATTCCTCTCCCTGCTCACTCTACTTAACTAGCACTGGTGTCTTTTGTTTCCCTTTACACTATTGGAGTTAAGAGCCTTCTCTTTTGTACCTCCTGCATACTATGTCTCTCCACTCCAGGATCTTTTAGGACAACATCCTCAGATGGTGTAAACTGGCATTGCTCCAATTGAAGTCAGTGGCACTACACCAGAGTACACCAACTGACAATCTGCTCCCCAATTTCTCTTCAAATCCACTAAAACCATATATTTTATTCCTTGCGTATAACTCTGAGAGAAATTCTCTGTTGTTTACTGTACACAATAAGAGCTTGATTTATACAGCCCCCCTCTTAATAAAACAAATAGGCTTACATGAAGTCAAACTAAGGATCTGAATGAGGATTTCATATCACTAAGGGTTTCAGGATTGGGGTCTAAAATTGTAAGTAATACTGAATTACAAAATGCTACAGAATGTGTTTATGAATAGGGTAGGTAATGAGTTCTTGGCTTCTTCTGTTGTTAGTTTATTAATAAAGTAAAAATATAGTAACAAATATGTTTTTAAATATTTCTAACCAGAGCTGCCATGGAGTGGAATAAAGTTGATGTGCAAGGTTACAGAAAAATGATGAACAATGTAATTTAGGTGAAGTTTTCCCATAAAGCCAAAATCATTGGCTACATTGCTACTTGTTTCAATGGGACAGTTGATGCATAGGTTGATTTGATTCACTGACATGGTGTCAGGCTGTCATGAAACGCAACAATAAAGCTCAATGCCTTTAAACATTTTTAGGAAATATGGCAGAGAGAGAGCTCTGCCAAGACGGTTACCACGGCAATGTCGAAGAATGCTGCAGTGACATGCGAGCAGAGCATTCTCCCAACTAGTGAAAAATGATCTGCTTTTCATGTGCTTCTCTTTCCATAGGGAGAAGTTGTCTGTGGCTCAGCTGCAGCGGGAAGTTGCGCGAAGTAAGAGTGAAGGGACAATGGTAAGTGTTGGCTAATATCTGTTTTGCAATTCCAGTTGTTCCCTTTCTATTCAGGCCTCAGACACATTTCACCTTCCTGAGGGTGGCCACTGAAATATTAGTCTTGCATTAGGCTTAATGATGTTTTTGCCAGTGATGATTTTGGAAAAAAATCAAAGCTATTCCAGAAACACCCTTGCCTTGGAAATACTTATATTAGGCTGAGAAATAGTCTCCTTTGCCTTGGTGATGGGCTCTGCTGGAAATTCACACTGAGACTTAGGCAAGCACCACTGTGAACCTAAATAGGCAATATCAGATTGAGAGATTAGGTTTGTTTAGTCATCAGTTGCCCCTCCCAAGCTGTGAAAAATGGAAAAATTAAAGTAAGGAAGATTAAAGAAAGAAAAGAAGACCAGTTTGATAACTTTATAAATTTTAAGCTTTTAATTTATTTTTTGCTTTTCATTGGTTGTCTGTTTTCCATGTATTAAGCTTGTGGGATGAAGATTGTGAGTTAAAAACGGGCATGGCTGGTTTTAGTTAACTATAACGTCAATTGATAGCATGCCTTATTGTAACCCACACACCTCCTGGGTGTGGTGTTCTGTCCCATCTAGTGGCACTGAGACCACTTAGAGAGCGAGGGAGATTAACGAGTCTGCTCTACAGCCTTGACAAAGAGCCATGTGGCTTTTAGCTCATGTGGTAGAGGCTCATGCACTAAGTTCCAGAGGTCCCAGGTTCAATCCCACTTGCCGACAACCAGAGTTTGTCGGCGTTACGTTATCATACTAAAACAACATCAATTTTGCCCCAACCATTTATTGACACTGCCTAATTTATTTGAAATCCAGAGAACCTTTCCTATCTGAGAAGGATTCTATTTATCCCTGTCTTCACCTGAAAAGTCTGAGGGACCCACGGGATAAAGCAGACATGTTCAGGATTCCTAAAACAAAACCCATTTCCCTTGGACATGTGCATGAGGCTGCCACTGACTAAAATGGAATCATTTAGTTGGATCTGAAGACAGAAATTGGCCCATAGTTTGTTAAACTAAGTGGAGAGAGTCTGAAATAGAGACCCATATGAGGAGTGCATGTGGGCATGTAAAAACTCCATTAGTCCTGTGATGCAAAGTCTTGAAAACCTTAACATTTCAACAGTTCCCTTTTAAATATCTATATCTATCTATCTAAGCCATATTTAATGACCGGTATAATAAAATGAGAGAGATTTGGAAGGCATAATTGGCAGCATGCAGATAAAGATGAGTTTGATTCTGAAGCTATGGTTTTAATAGAAGCTGAAGCTAGACAAATTCTAACTGGAAACAAGGAGCAAATTTTTAATAGTGTAACTGACACTGCAATTAACCATTGTAAAAAACTTACCAAATTGTTATGGTGGATTCTACATCACTGCCAATTCGTAGATCAAGATTGGGTTAGAGCATATCGTTTAGAAAAAAATATCCAAACAGGAATTAATTCATGGAATTCCAGTGTCCTGTGTTATGCAGACAGTCAGACTAGATGGTCACAATGGTCCCTTCTGGCCTTATAAATTATGACTCTACTGTATGTATTGGAGCAGAGCTCATATACAAGCTGAGGAAACCAAATACTTTCCAGTGTTAAATCATAATCTAGGAGTCTGTAACTCAGACAAAACTCCCACTGACTTCAGAGAGAGTTTTGCCTCATGAAAGATGGCAAAGATCAGGCCTCAGGTTTGCCACTGTGTATTAGTTTTCAGTATAAATAATTTTACATAAGTACAAAGTACTGTTAACTTGATTGAAATGTTTCCTTTAATTTTATAAACTAGTTTTCCTTGTAGGCATAGAACTAATGCAGTATCTTAAATGTTAAGTACTTCTTGTGGGATAATTCTAGGCTCTTTAAATAAGTAATATTAACCTTCTAGACATACATACTTTTTGAGTACATGTGATTCCAGAGCATGCTTATCATACGTCAGGTAGAAAAATCTACGCTATTTGGATTTGCTTCCCTACACAGGGGGATGCTAGTTAATTTCAGCCATAACTTATGACCAGCTGTTGTCTCCTATGTACAGCCCAAGGAATTATAGACAGGAAAGACCTGTTGCACTATCTCGTCCACCCACCATTACAGGAATCGCTGCAGTGGGGATTATTCAGAAAGAGCAATAATTAAAAGTAAACATTAAGCATGTGTTTTAGATCCTATTTAAGCTGTGATATCTTTGCTCTAAATATGAGTTATACACATCTGTATAAATAACACATGTGGTAAGCAATAATGAAATGCATCTTTACGAGGAGAGACTGTTGAGTGCCACTCATGGTGAGGTATCCCATCTTTTTGCGAGAGAAGAGATCAGGAGGAAACAATATATGATACCAAGCTATCAGACTCACATAGGAAATGCATTTTTGTAAGTCCTTGGCTCCCAGAGTTACATTATCTCAGTGTTCAATTTATTCCTGGCAGTAGATATACCAGGAAATGCTGAGGTGAAAGGATTAAAATGAAGATTTTTTTTCCCTTCAAGCTAAATCGTCTCTTCCAAAAAATACATTTTACTGATATAATAAATACATTTTTACACAAGAATTTTATAAAAACTGGTGTGTCACAACTAGAGTTCGGTGAATGTAGGGAATACATTATTTGATACATATGAAATGGAAAAATAGGCTAAACTTATCTGTGAAGAGTTTGATTTGCTTAGATTTATTTATTGTTCACAGTTTTTTTACTGGACCATCTTCACAAATAATTTTTGATTTGTAGAACTGTCAAATTGCACAGAGACTTTATTATTATGTATGTTTATTACAATAATGCCTCAGGGACAACCAAGAAAGGAGGCCCCATTGTGCTAAGCACTGTACAAACAGTATAGTGGATGGTCCCAGCCTAGAAGAGCCTACAATCTAAACAGACAAGACAGACGCAGGTTAGGGTAGGGGAAAGGGTGGAACACAGAAGTAGAGTGAACTACTTGATGGTAGCAAACATTAATTCCATATGTTCGTTTGTTTGAGTTGGGTGGGTTTACGTAAGAGGGGATAAACTAAAAGGAAGGGAAGGGAGCGAGGAGGACTGGGCAAGGAAGAAGTGGGGAAGGTGTCGTGTGAAGCTAAGGTGAAAAGACTAAGGGACGGGGAGCAAGAGAGTTGAAACAAACAGTCAGTCAGCACAGCGCAGAGAATTCCAGGCAGAGCTCTGGAAAGTTGTCCGAATGTCCAGAGATCCTCTAGAAAAGGCCCTAAAAATTTATCTAGAAACTGAAACCATGACTAGATCTCCAGGCTTCATTTACTGCCCTTACTACATAATTCTTAACCATGCACATTTAAAGTCTTGAGTTAAAAAAAAAATTAAGATGTCAAAGGCATTTTCCTTCACAAAAGACTAAAAGCTACATTATACCCTCAAATATGTGCATCTCTCATTGAAGCCAATGAGAAATGTGTAAATATCTGTGATGGCAGAATTTTTATTTTCAAATTTAGGAGCTTTAAAAATAATCCAAGTAAGAGTTTATTCCAGAACACAGAAGTATATGGAAACATCTGAAATAATCAAAGAAGTTGTTTCCTCGGACTCATGTAACTTAAAAATAACCAAATAATATTTTACCGATCTTTCATCAAACACCAAAAATAAGAAAACATCTCTTCGGGTTCAGCACAAGACTAAATTTCTTGAACATTGAGTGCCTGAATCAGGAACTTGCAATGAAAATGCCTTCTCAGCTGTGTGTCACTGCAGCAATGTTCTAATTATAAAACAGTTGTTTTGGAATTGAAAACCTAGAGTGTACTAAAACTATACAAAGTGCACCACAGTCTGACTCACGTTCATATTCAAAGACAAGTAAAACTTCAAACACTTTTGTGTCTGTTTGTATATATGTGCACTATAATATATTTGTTTACTAGTCATTTTTATTAGTTTCCTGCATCTAAGTATTATAATTCTAACCAACTTTTCTTTAGTTCATTGACCAGTAACCCACACAGAATAAATCCTAGTACTCAATCAATTTATGAAAGTTAAAGTGGTACGATATTGTCTTTTATGTCTACATGGGTCTCACTTAGGGTGGGCCTTAGGCTCTGATTTACCATGTTTCCTGCTGTGGATTTAAGTAATGCAAAGTGATTATCATGGCTTCTTCCTTGTATCCATCTATTTCACACCTGCACCCTTTTGTTAGAAACACACCATATTAACTGAATATAAGGTCCCCACTGAATAGGTTTCCACCCTTCTGTAATCCTCCTGCATTAGATTGATTTATGAATGTATCAGATTCTTTGTTAGCATGTAAACCACTAATTAATTTAAAGCCCTCTGTGGAAAAATTAAAGCCCTGGTTAAGACTTTCAACAGGCTCAGATGGTGCTAATAATGGGAAAACAAGTTATATTAATGAGTTTTTAAGTGAGCCACGCTATTATTGCTTTACAATGAATTTTTAGCATAAACTAGTAGACTGTAAGTTTAAAAAAAGGGGAGAAGGGTGAACTACCAGAAAACAATTTGATTGTTATCATAAACTGAGTTGTATTTTATCATTCTTATTACAACTTCCTTGCATTAGTTCTTTGTGTATACACAAGAGTCATGGATGAGAGAACAAGGATAAAATATGAAACAAACTGGATCTTTACCTAAAACTCAAACCAAATCTTTTATTTATTTATTCAGGTTTGAAAAAGTTTGACTAACTCTTTTTGTGAAATCTTTGTCATCTTCATGTGACTCTGAACTTGTCTGTTCCATCTGGAGGCAGAAGTGCTGAAGTACAGAGAGCGGTTATGTCTCCATGGTTTGAACTTCCTCAAATTTCAGGGAGAGGGTGTGGTTGGTTGCGTCCCCCTCGCTCAGATCTGTGTTCAAACTTGGTGTTCATTTGAAAATTCAAAACAAAACAGATAATGCTGTATACTTTTTTTAGGTTCATTCAGGACCAGTAACAGTAGCAGGGAATAAAACTGGAAATTAAAGTAAATTCCAGAAAAGGTCCCTTGTAAATATTTTTTAAAATTCAGCATTTCTTGCTCCCTATCTATAGAGAGAGATTTATCGCTCCAAGACATTCCAGTGTGGACTAAACTGACTCCATCATTATGGAGGCTCTTGTTTTTACTCCTTCTCCTTCCTCTCCTGGCTGCCTGTACCTCTCTCCAGCTGTTATCACTGTTCTGGCACTCTGTCTCCAGCTAGGGAACTGAATATGTAGCCTTCACCAAGGCTGATATTAATGCTGCTCCATTAATCAACTAGCAGGTAATGCTTCTAAAACCTGCATGGTCAGCATTTCCAGATAGCCAGCATGTGACATCTGCAATGTGCCTGGTCCTTACCAAGGAGTGGGAGTCCTGGGTTTGCTCTTGAACTTGGGTCTTACACATGGCAGCATAATGTGCTGCCTGCAGCTTGGAAACACTTTTCTATCAAAGAAGTGATAAATCTGTGCAATAGCCTTGAGCAACTGGAAAGTCTGTTGATGCAGAAGCATTGAGGTCATTCAAAAATAGATGTTGTTTAGCAGTAAATGAAGTGTTAAAATATGAGCTAAAAGAGGCTAAATTATCTTTTTGCAATTGCAACATTTATGTCCTTCCAGTAACTCAGCTTTCTGTGCTTTAATTAAAAAGTAGCACATAATGAGGCAGACTCACTATTTCCGTTGAAGTTCCCTGACTTGAAATTGAGTTATATTCACTTTTTGTTTAAATATTACATTCTTTCAGGTTTCAGCATGTTGTATTTTGTCATGGAATAGCTGCATATTTAAATGTATCCCTTTGAACATTAAACACCCTAAAAACAAGATGAAGCCTGCTCATCCATCCATCTTGCTCTTTTTTCTCTGTTAGATAGTCTATTTACACTACTTCCTACCTCCTCATTAGAGCTACATCACATAGTCCTCATGCATGTAGAAACTCAGTGACTTTAATGATAGTTATTATCACTGATAATGACTGACCAATTTCTTTAGAAGTTTAGCTTAATGCACCTGGACCTCATTAATTTCTATCCTTCAGTGGGCCAAATGTCCTTATTTACAACTTTGCAACCTTATACTCGTTCATGGGGTTTCAAATATGTTTACTGAGATAAGGATTTGGCCCCTTAATTCTTCATGTTAAATATGTTCCTTTTTATTTGCTCCAAATATACAGATGTACAGACAGTTTGTTTTTACTGGTAGTTTCTTAAGAAGAATATTCTTCATAATTTAAAAACAGAATGTTTCTGGCATTTCAGCGCTCATTTAACAACAGCAACAACATAAAATAAAATAGCCACAGTATACTGAGTTTTCCTGACACTAACCTATTGAACGCTTGATAATTGTGTAGTCTCTGAGTTCTTCTGCTCTTCAAAGCCAATTTTAGTTTTTCCTAGTTAATTAATTTCAGAATTTGGTTTACTCATAAAATTTTTCTATAAGAATGTGAGGAACATGCTGATTATAAATTAATTTACTTTCATTCTATTATTGTTTTAAGTGTAATAGGAATTATGTGAGCACATACGGGAAGGAAAATATCCCTGTTGTTTTTTTCAGTTCCTACAGTTACTGATTCTGGCTTTCAACCAGAAGAGGGAGCTATATTCATTTAAAATAACATCCATAACCAAAGCTCAGTTAAACTACAAACCTTCTTCAGCATATTCAAGGTGGAGTATTGGTGACATTGTAGTTCAAAACACCGTGGGACAAATCCTAGTCCCATTTGATTTCAATGGGAGTTTGATTTGGTCTTGTATTGTTAGTAGATCAAAACCCCAATATTTAAAGATCTGTTTTCAGCATTCACAATTGTAAAGCATAATACACTATCCTCATTTTCAGTCTTGGTTAGGGAAACAGAGGTGGTAGGCAATAGGATTATTCAAAATATAGTACTGAAAAAGGAAAAACAAGCTTTGATATAAAAGGTCATGTTGTATAAGGCCTGAATGGAAAACAGTCAATTTGTAAAAGTACAGTGTGTAAAGTAAATTGCCCTTGGGTGGAAACTGGCATTTACACATTAGATAACCCATGCAGGAGCCAATCCAGGCAGTGCAGCAAAAGTGCAGGAAGTCTCACACTATCCATTGGGTATGTTTAATATCCGAGTAGAAGTTGCCTTTAGCATGCAGCAAATCCCATTTTATGGCTAGGAACAGATGTATGCTGCTCTAGGCAATACCTCACTTGCTAATACACACTAATAACAGTGAACTGTGGCCACTTTAATATTTTAAAGGTTAAGCTCTGCAATCCTGAGCACCCTCAGGCAACGGGATGGATTGGCAATGGGCACTTCAGCATTATTGGGTTAATATTTTTACAAAGGATGACCTGAAAATAGCCACTATTTTGAAATCTAAGGAATAAGTAAATGTATAAGCATGTTTTGATAGAATACTAGGTTATTGTGCTGCTAATGGAACTTGATTAATCAGAAGATTTCTTTAAATTCTTTAAAAAAAAAAGTATAAGTTGCATAACCATTTGAATTTGATGCAAAATATAAAGAGAAATCTACTGATAAATAGTGAAATTGCTATGGCATATTTGGAATAAAATTTTTTTTTAGATCTTCTAGGAAGATTCTTATACTTTTAGTATGATAAATTAACCAGTTTGTTCTCTTGATTAATTGCCAGAATATTTCTGTGGCATTTATATTAATACAGAAGCAATGCTTTATTCAAAATAATGTGTTCACCGTTTTAACGCTGAGAACACAGAAAATCAGTTACATTTATATTTTTAGCTAAGGGTTCATTCATTTTATTTATTTTAAAACAAACCTTTTTACGGGTACTGTTAATTTCTTGGTTTTTAGCCTTCACACACCCTTCGAGCTAAATAGACGCTGGTGTAAGTCTGCGTAGCTCTGTTGAATTAAAGTTCTATAAATCTGTGAAGATACCCTGATTTACATCAGCTGAAGATCTGGCCCTTAATGTCCTGGTAGCCTTCTATCTCAGTGAATGCAAGACCTTTTGATTATCACAATAATATATGTACTAACACTTGTCATAGTTTGTGGTTTCTTATCAGTACCACTTCATAGTGAGTTGAATTGGTTACTGATTCATCATGTAACGCATGAACAACACATAGGAGGGGACAATGGGATAAATCCCACTCTACTAACTCAAGCAATAGGTCCCATTGAAGTCAAGTTAGGTGAGCAGGATTTGCTCCAGTATAGGGAACAAGATCTTTCAATGCCTGTCAGCTAAAGGTGAACTGAACTTGTTTTTCTGACTATTTATTTAATATGCGCTTTGCAAACCTAAGAGGTAACCTTTAGTCTTATAAATGTGACGCAAAAGGAGAAGATATTGAACAGTACGGAGGGAGTGGGGTGTGGAAGAACAAAGGTTAGAGCAAGAAGATTATTTAGTCTTGGCATTGGCACGCCTTGTTGGTTCAATTAAATGTACAAATGCAAATCTATATCTTTAAATGAATGAAGCACTGTTGAAAGGTGCCAGATTAACTGAAAGTCTGTGTTTACCCAAGAACAAGTGAAACACAAACAGTGGAAATAAAAGCTTTATCACACTGCCCTGTCCAGGGCTCAGCTCTGAGCTCTCTATACTGTGAGAGGGTAGTTCATGCTCCATGGCCCATTAAATCTTGGCCTCTCCAGTAATTGTGATAGTGCACCCTTTGGTATTCCACTGAATATGTTACAATGAAGATTTCGTCACATAGTTTCCAAGTCTGGAATTGAGACAGAGGCATTCTGGTGTGCCCTGTGGGCTGAGATTGACTATGTCTAGACTGTGGGAATGTCTCTCTGATGTTTGAATTGTATTATTTCCATATCGCTTGGCGTGATGCACTGTGCTTTTGTAATTCTTCTGAACTTTAATAAAAAGTAAAGTACCATCTTACATGATACATACGTCTAATTCCCAGTGCCTTACCCGGCTGTAATCTGCCACCACAGTGACTTCCTCCCTCATTCCAAACCATAGCGACAAGCAATGCTTTGTGTGTACAATATAATGGTATATGTCTTAACATGTTTAGATATCTACCAAAAATGTTTTTTTAAATAGTGGTTTTTTTAGTACTCTTGTTATCAAAAAGTCACAATGGGGTATATTCTCACCACCCCTTTGGGGCGCAGAGGGCTTGGGAACACCACTCGGTGAGAGCACACATCCTGCATGACTGTCCCTTTGCATGCTGTCACGTGAGGTGGGGATGCTGAGCATTTGGCAGGGTTGGGAACAAAGTCTGCAGCCTGAGGACAAGATTCCTCCCACTCCCTTCTTCCCAGTTTGTTGCTTGTTCACACCTCATTCAGGAGTTCTGGGTTCAACTTTCAGCTCTGCCACAGATTTCCTGAGGGATCTTGGCAAGTCATTTAATCTTCATGCCTCAGCTGCCCCCTTTGTAAACTGGGGATAATGATACTCCCTTTCTCCCACCATTTGTATGTCTTGTCTGTTTAGACTATAAGCTTTCTGGGGCAGGGACTGTCTCTTACTAGATTTTCATACAGTGCCTAGAACAACTGAGATAAATCTCATTTGGGTTCATTAAGTGCTACTGTAATTTAGATGGTTGTAGCCCAGTTACAGGTTGGGCGTTGGAAAGTGGATATGACTCAATATACATAGCCTTCATAAGAACAGGTTTGTAATAGCTCTTTATACCCTGAGTTTGAGAGTAGGATTCCAGTGTGATCCTACCTATTTAGAAGCTATTCCTGAAGGTAAGAGAGAAGTTATCCCCCTTTGGGAGCATTCTAAGTTTGGCACCTATTAACCTCAGCCCTGGACCAATGACTGGCCTAGTTTCCCATTTAAGCAACTTTGTTCTTGACTTCACAATGAGAGCGGAACCTGATTGTGTGATTGTCTCCGGAAATGTAGTGTTATGTAAGGTTGCCTTATGCTGTTGATGATAAACCACTGCAAAAAGGAAAATATGTGCAATTTACTGCCAGAGATTCCATAGAGGGGAAAAATACATGTCTTAACTCAAAAGCTGAAGAATCTCTGATACTAAAACTAGATCTTGAATCTTGCAGGTATTTTAAATTAATTTCTTTCACGTACTGGATGTAATATATTAGACTACAAGAAAAAGAAGTGTTCACATTAAGTAATTTGTAGGAACGGGAATAAAGCTCTTGCTGTAGGTCAATTTTTTTGGATAATACCTACCATTTGGGTGCAGTCTGGCTCTTCAAAAGGTACAGAAAAAAATTAGCAAAAGTGAGCCTCCAGAAAAAAACATGACTCTATCATAGTCTCCCGAGATAGGGGAGGAAGTGCAGTCCAGAGGCCAATACAGCAAGAAAGCAGAGTTTTCTTAGCACCAGTGCACATATTAGAAAACTGGAAATGAGCATACTCTTTGGTCCTTGATTTTTCAAAGATTTAAAGAAATGAGCTAAATGCTTCCTTGACACATATCTAATATTTCCCTGTTGACTTGCCTTTGCTAGGATTGATACAGGGAAGAATTTGACAAAATTTCTGTTAAGTTATTGTCTTAAGAAAAATCTATTTAATATTTCAGGTATCTTCTCACTATAGGGATTTGATATCAGACTTGAGATCTGGGTTGATTGATAACACATTCTTGTTATGTATTACAGTAACTGAGTTCAAACCCCCATTATGCTAGCCACTATACAGACACACAGTAAGAGATATTTTCTGCCCCAGAGAGCTTACAATCCAAATAAGGACAGATGCAGTATTGGGCGTATTATTATTCCACTCTTTGTTGGATGGAGGACTGAGGCCCAGAGAAGTGACTTACCCCAGGTTATACAGGAAATCTGTGGCAGAGCCAGTAATTAAACCCAGATCTCCTGAAACCCATTCCTGTGTTTTTAATCACTAGGCTATCCACGTTGAAGATACTACTATGCAAGAATTATGAGGCCGGTAAAGTTAATTGGTAATTCAGTGGTGATCTCATTTATTTTGCAGCAACAGTAATAAACGGTTCAAGCAAGTAGCTGTAGTACCATTTCTAAATGACAAAGCTGTAAAACCTGCTGCAGGTGTGTAAGACAACACCTCTGAAAAGTGATGCAGTTGGGACACTGTACAAAGCAATTTCACACTTAAAAATTTGTGCATGGTTAAAATGCTCTTAACTGACTCTTAAGCTGAAATAAATGTCAAAATAGTTATCTTGCTTTGCATCAAGTCAATGTCTACAGATTTGTGTAAGACTAAGTAATGGGTCAGAATAAATGGTCATTTGATATGATTAAACAAAATGCATAATATATGGCAATCAATAGAGATGGAAATGGCAAAACAAGGACTAAGGGATAGAAGTCTCCTATCTGTGTAGGAATTTTATCACAACAGTGAATCTAGCTCAGCTCCTCCAACAAAGAAAAGGGACTGTTTGAAAAAAAGTTTTTAGTTTAACTCCTGCTGCTATTTCATCTCCCAAGGAAACAGGAGGTGGGCCTGGAGGAGTAGAGAACTGTGGGCTAATGAGATAGCAAAAGAATAACTTAGAACATAATTTGGCCCAGAAATGCTGAAAGTATGGGTGGAACTTCAAGTGTAATTATGTTCTGAAAAGTAATTCTGCAAAATGCCATCATGTGACTGCAGTTATATTGTCTCTTAATTACTGTATCCAATTTGCCCGGATTACAAATAAAAAGATGTTCTTTTCTTCCACATACCAGACCTGCGAACTCAGCCTGCTATCTGAAAGTCAAGCTCTATTCTTTCTGATGCATTCATCTTCAGCAATAGTAAAGATTCTGCAATAGGAACTCTTTTAAAAAAATCCTGTTGAAGATGCAACAAGAAAATAATCTTTCACATTTCCCCATTGTCCATAGCTGTGATGGCTCTGCAGTGCTCATAGGAGTGAAAAAACTGTAAAAAAGTGTTTTTTTTTTCCAGAAAATTAAGTATATAGGAGTGTTGAATCCATAAATAGAGCAGTTGAGTAAATATGGTGCCATTTTTTACAATTACTTTTCTAAGTATAAAAGGACTCTACAAATGAACACAGGAAAAATTTAATAAACTGACATGTTCATGAGCAGTACCATAAAGAACCTGGTAAAAGGCTATGTGGAGAGGTGGCTGGTAACAAGCTATTGTTTGATATATCAGCTGAGTATGATGCATAGAAATGTAAATGCTAAATCTGTGACATTAGACTACCTCAAATCCTTTAGGCTCTTATAACATTGCTAATCATTCTAGGTTTTTTCTTGCGATTGGCACAATAACCTCAGAACCGCTTGATGCTTGCATAGCGTTATAGCTCAGTTATCTGCTTGGTAGTGTCTCTATTGGCAGGATTCGCATGTGTTTATATTAAAAGGAAAAAACTCCAAAAATTGCATTACATTTATTTCTGTGTGGCATCAGGGCAGCAAACATATGCTGCTTTTACTGTAAGAATCTCTATTCATCAATCTCCCTGTCAGAATGACGCAAAGTTCTACAGGTCCACCCTATTAAATCAACTATAATCCTTATAATATTCCTGATGTCATTCCCATTGTGTGCATGCCACACACAATGTCTTGCCAGCTCCTATCTCACCTGTACAGATCCCAAGAATAAAGGATCTGTACCCACAACAACCTCATTTATGTAATCCTCATATAAGGGTTACTTGTGTTTGTACTGAGTGCAAATGGAATGAGGAAATAATCATAGGATTGTCTAGGACATGGAACTATTTTGGTTTATCTAAAGTATCTTGTACCTGCAGCCAGGCATACCTGCAGTATTGTTCTATATATGACCTGTAAGCTGCAGCTGAGACAAGGTAGTGAAGCAATTTGAAGGGAGTGCTCCTTTTGGAGATCTCTTGCATTTTACCCTGCAACGGTTCAGCCCAAATACAGTTATTTGATCTAAGAGATATGCCAACTGATTATGGCAAAATCATTCACTTTATGCCATCATGGTAGGAGAACATGTTTGTTCATAGCATACGTCAGGGAACATGAGGTGAAAATACTGTGTGCATACTTAGAGGGGGATACACTGTCTTGCATGATGCACCTTGAGGAGGCTCATGTGTACTGTTTATTCCAGGTGGTGTCTGTAATAGAGTGGTTTGCCCCTTTAAGGGTCAGAGGACCTGGTGCCAGCCAGCCCTAATGGATTATCAGACCTAGCTGGGAGAGGGATCAGGTGATTCCTATAAAGGGCTGGGAAAGCTCAGTTGGAGGGGGAACAGTGGAAGGAAAACTGGCTCCTGTGACTGGCCCTGAGGGAGGCCAAGGCTTCTGGGTCTCCTCAGCCTATGTTGGTCGGGGGAATAGGTTTGTTTTGTCTTGTCTTATTTGGTGTGTTTTTGAATTAATAAATGGTGGCCTGAGGGAGGGACCTGAAAAAGACTTGGGCATAGTGGTAGTCCTTCCTGGGCTGGAGGGGACAGGCCAGCAGCCTACTCTGTATTTACTATTCATGTTGTGATAGCTCCCAGAGGCTCAGTCAAGCTAAATGTATCTTCTTGTTTGAGTGCTTACTCATGTCCATTCCACGTTAGGTGTGAATATGCTGTATGCACCGTCGCCGGAGATTTTTCCCTCAGTGGTGTCCATTGGGCCATCTCTAGCACCCTCTTGTGCTGCATGCTTATGCGCTGGTATAAGGGGCACTGCCACCCTCCACCCTCTCAGTTCTTTTTTACCGCTTGACAGGCGCTCAAGGCATTATTCAGTGGTTTTCTATTCAGCTTAGTTTTATTCGTCATAGTTAGCAGTAGTGTAAATCGTTAGTCAGTCCCCCTCTCTTAGCGTAGTGGGGCTCCCTTCACCCCTGGGTCTGAGCATGCCCTGGTCCCTGGGCTTCAAATCAAAGCCAGTGAGTGACCCACACTCCAGTTGTCTGAAATGTCTGGGAGAGGCTCACGTGGCACCAGAGTGCGCTAGAGCTAGCCTGATGAATACCACTGAGGAAAAATCTCCAGAGACAGTGCACGTGGTGCACGCACACCTAATGTGGAATGGACATGAGCAGCACATCTCAAAGAACAACTGTTATGGAACAGTTTGTAATTGTTTTTTCTTCTTCTTCCCTTCCCCACTCCACTCTTTTTTCCAAACCATCCTCCTTCTTCTAGTGCCTTGTGAGAATAGGTGCACTGGACAGACATATCTGTCCTAATGGACATTTTGGAAGGTGGTATTATCCCATTGCAGAAGTTAGATGAAATTCCACTTTGGGGTGATAGGCATCAAAGGATCAGAAATCAGAATCAAGCCCTAAATATCTACAAAAAATGTGGTTTCTTCCTTCACATTTCATGCCTGTACTGCAAGCACACTAAGAAATATTGTTTTGCTGTAACGAGTATATGGAAGGTACCAATGTGAAGACAGTCAGCCTACCTAAAATCAATCTGAATAATTTCCACACTTCAGAATTGTGCTGCCATGGCTAGTGCGCTTATTTTTGAATTGTATGATTCAATGCTAGGAGAATAACTCTCAAGACAATGCTGTGAAGTTCTGGAAACCCTCTGCCTCTTAAATTCACATTTTGAAAATATATCTTGCATGAGAGAAGAATACTGGCTGTGATATTGAATCATTGTACAGCAGCTTGAGGAATCTTTTTCCCCCTGTCTTTCCTTCTGATAACATTTTTACGCCAGATGGGCCGCTCTGAGCTTAGTCTTACAGGTTTAGTTTATCCAAGCAGCATGAATGTAAACACCATTGGATTTAGTGCTCATACATTACGTTTTAAATAAAAATATTTTTCAGTCAGAGTTGGATACAGTTTGCATTCTGAGCTGTGGGCTGAGATAATTATATAGTAAGTTCAGGTCAGAATTGTACTAGTGAAGACTGCATGTAAATGCTGTGTAACTGAGGTGATATAAACAGTTGAGTAACCACACTGAGTACTGTTCTCCCTTCCCAGGCAAATATCTTGCTATACTAGAGTAGCAAGGCCTAACACAGTGGGGCCTCAGTTTTGATGAAGGCCTTGAGGCTTTACTATAATATGAAAAGTAAGAGCTATTTATATATAACCTGGAACAAGCAATAATCTGGTCCACTACTTGCAGGAATTCCCCTGATATCAGATGATCTGTAAAATTTGCTGCCAAATGCATATCTAATGAAACTAAATATATCATGCGCATGAAATAAATTAGCATTTTAAAAGTTTTTTCTTTTGCTCTTCACTGCAACTCTTCGCTTGACCATGTTTATTTCCTTTTCTTATATTGACTAAAGTTCTACACAGACTTGCAGCAGATATTTATTCCTCTCATGCTCCGTTAAGGGCAAAGTCAGGGGTGGGCAAACTTTTTGGCCCGAGGGCCACATCTGGGTATAGAAATTGTATGGTGGGCCATGAATGCTCACAAAATTGAGGCTGGGGTATGGGAAAGGGGTGAAGGCTCTGGCTGGGGGGTGCAGGCTCTGGGGTGGGGCTGGTAAGGAGGGGTTTAGGGTGTAGGAGGGTACTCCAGGCTGGGACCGAGGGGTTCAGAGGGCGGCAGGGGGTTGGAGTGTGTGTGGGCGGTAGCTCAGGGGTGCAGGCTCTAGGTGGCACTTACCTCAAGCAGCTATCGGAAGCAGCAGCACATCTGCCCCTCCAGCTCCTACGCGGAGGTGCGGCCAGGCAGCTCTGCTGTGCTCCGCCCTGTCCGCAGGTGCCGCCCCATCCACAGGCTCTGCCACTGCAGCTCCCATTGGCTGCAGTTCCCAGCCAATGGGAACTGTGGGGGAGGCACTTTGGGCGGGGGCGGTGTGCAGAGCAGAGACCCCGACCCTGCTCCCCGGCTGGAGCGCCCGAGCAGGGTAAGCCCCAGACCCCGCTCCCCAGCGGGAGCTCAAGGGCCGGATTATAGTTTGCCCATCCCTGGGCTAAATTCTATTATGTGGTTCTCTGTGCAGAAGTGAGATATGTGAAATCAATTTGAATCCTTCTGTGCCTATCACATGGATCTCATTGTGAAGATACACCAATTAGAGAATTTCAGGGCCAACCCTCCACTCATGCTTGGATAGTGTCCAAACAATATCTAGCTCCATGTCTGGCCTTTATTGCTGTTTGCAAGGAGAGCCCACCCCTCTTGCCCTCCATCCTATATTGGGTGCTGGAAAAAGAGCAGGTGAGGCTACATTACTCCCTGGATCTCATCATCCCTTTGTTCTGTACGCTGCTTCCCTCTTCAGAAGCAGAGTGAAACTAAAAAATCAGATCACTTGAATTGCTGGCATCTACTGCTCTGAGTAGCAATGACACCAGCTTTACTGGGCTTCTCAGGGGCACTGTGTGCAGCAATAGGGGTAGCGGACGTGGCTGGGATCTCTCCATCTCCAGAAGGGAAGACTGAGTTTCTGCTGCTGCAGCTGCTACGTAATAGTGTTCCTGAACAGCACAGTGAAACTCTCAAAAATTGAGTGAGAAAAGGAGGCATCAGCAAAGAAACATCTTAAGTTTGATTCATTCCTTTGCCACCAGCATTGTCTCACTTGCCAAAGAATGTATTGCAACATTCATGGATAGAAGAGTCCTTTTACTTTTCAATCCTTGTTCATGGTGGATTATTCCAGACAACTTATGTTCCAAATGGTTCACCTATCTCAAAAAGTCCAGAGATCATGTAATTCTTCAGCTGACCCCTTTGCCACATCAGATTTGCTATGAACAAGAGGTTAGGTTTGCTGTACTTGGATGCTAACTATGTTGTTGAGCATGGCATAAATGTCTAGACTGAGAGGAATACAGTAGACGTTACAGAGTTTTGTGGATTGCTTCATTACTGTCAGTGAAGGGAAAAGTATGTCTGCCACAATTACTTTTTTTGTGGGCATCAGCGTGGTACCAGAGACGTTCCAGTGTTAGCAGAAACTAGAAGGACTCCCAGGCATGTAGCTGATGACACTAGAAACATGAAGTCCTTTTATGTTATTACCCAGCAAGCGGTAAACGAAACACATCAATGCTCCATCTTGGTCAAACCATCCCTTTTGGGAAATCTTAGTGTTTGAGTTGCAGATCTGGTATAAAACATTCCTTGAGGTGTGGAAGAATTGTGTGTGTCACTCAATAAAATTTGTCAGCCCAAGGAGTGGTTTAGTCACCAACTTATTGGCGCTGTGCTGGTACACCACAGTTTGGCTCTTAAAATAGTGATTTGCTGGGCTGTACTGAGTCATGAGTTGTTGATTAAATGCCAGTATGTCGCAATCCCTTTGTTCTCATTGTAAATTCTCTACAATCAGACAAATGGGAAATAAAAACTTTTTGACACTGAATGGATTTTTGCACATCAATTCAGAATTCATAAACCTGCCATTGAAACAGTTTGTTAGTTAAATGAAAACTCACTTTTTTAAATTGAAAAGGGGTAAGTGATTAGTTTTAAGGAATTGTTGTGCTTGCTTAGCTGTCTTAATGTGAAACAAGTCACCTCCCGATCACGATGTGTGGTGAAGCGATTAGAGTAATCATCAGCAAATAAAAGCTAACATGGTGCAGGGAAAAAGGGTTTACGCATTACTTATTACAGTTACTCATTTCGCTATTGATTTAGCCTTATTCTGAACAATTTTTGAATACTAGATTTTCATACAAATTGGCTCTGCCCTATTATCATTCCTAAGTTTTTATTTGAACTTGAAAAACATTTCATTATGTTTAATTTAAGGAAATGAGATTTCTTTAATTACTGTCTGTAGAAGCTATTAGAAGCTCAATTACATTTTCAAATTCATTTTTGAAAAGCTTTATGGTTTTCAGATAAAAATCCCACGATCTGACTATATGGGACTTTCTTGTTCACTAAGAACTCCCCCCGCCCTCCACTAATGGTGTTCACACATCAAGGAAAGAATGTACTGCTCAGAATGCAAAATTAATTATGCTAGAAACTGAAGATCAATTCAAGACTTAAAACTTGGCTCTGAGCTACACTGAACAGTAAATATTTCCATAAAGAGAAAGGGCTGACAAATATATTTGTTTCTCTCCATTCAGTGTTGAAAATACAATATTTAGACAGATTTTGGAAAGTTCAGTAAGTGAAAATGAGAGGATGGCTACCCAGGGATTCAGATGTTTTGTTTTGTTTACATATTGCCTACCTGTAAATGGTTTATATTTCTGTAGTGGATGATATATTACCACTAGTATGTCTAGAGCAGTGTCTCTAACAAAGATTGTAAAAGAAGTCCACATAATAACTTCCAGTTTATTAGTCTTTGGAAGACCGAGTGGTTTCAGTGGTGACTCCAATTTTATGTGACCTGCGTTGCCTGTTTCACATAATTAAATGGCTATTTGGCAGTAAGAGCTATCCCCTTATTCCCCCCCCCCCTCTGCCACTGACCTGAGTGTTGGCTGTATACCACAGTTGCAGAGAGAGACAGGAAGACAACAGTGTTAACTGCCTAGCTCTTCCCTGAAAGATTATTTTTAATTATTTAAAATAATTTTCACTTTTAAAACAAATGCCACCACAAGCCCAACTGTATATACAGTACTGCATATGTAACAGCCTTCTAAATTTCTAAATACAGATTAATTGTACAATTATAATGAAAAAGGAGCTTCAGAACAGCAGTTATTTTGTTGCAGAGATACAATTAAAATCATACCAGTGCTGTATAAATACAGCTAAATTAAGTCGCTGTCCTGCCACTTGGTGGCAATTTTGAGCTACTGCCTAGTGAGAGCTAGTATGCTATTTTATACAGAAATAGTAACTGTAGCAAGAAAACCCTTTAAATTTACTTGAATTGGTTTGAAATAATGCCATCTTGTAAGTATATAAACCATGCAATGTACGGTCTAATGTCACTAAAATATCAACCAGTAATAATAAAAGTTCTACACTCCTCCCTTACTATTCATTGTAGAAGCAAGCAAAACTTAGAGTTTGTAACGACTAGTCACTGAAGAAATGTATTTGGTGTTTGCTAATAAGCAGAAGATGGGGATATGTTTTAGCTTATCCAAATTTAAAACAAAAAATTGAAACCATTTGTTCTGATTTATTAATCATTTGTAAGTGTGACACTCCTGGGGATACCCAATGTTGTAAAGCTACCATCTGCTCTTAGCATGAGGGAGCCTTATCTGTGCCTGCCAGGGATCAGCTCCCTGATTCTCCCAGTCAAAGGCAATGCAAGCCCTCCCCCCTCAGTCTGTGCAGGGTTCACTGGCCCTCATGCAGGCTAGCAATAGGCACAATCTAACTCCTGAGTGCTCTGATCATCCACCGCTCTGTGGGGTCCAGCCCCTATCTACTGGACACTCACAGAATTGCCAGATCCTCTGTTCCCAAAGGAACAGTACACCACACCTCACTGGGTACACCTCAGAACACAGCTCCGCTTAACACCCAGCACTTACACTTGCTTTCTCTATAAACAAATCTATGTTTAGTTAACAAAGAGCAGAAATTCAAATGATAGCAAACAGAACTATTGGAAATAAAGGCTTACATATACAATAAAATCATAACACATTCTAGAGCCTAAACTTAACTCACAATATGCCCTCTTGTCTAATAAGGTACTGAGTACCCCAAAGTTCTTCTCACAGTATTGTTCAGCTAAGACTGTAGAGACCCTCTTTTCATGAGATCAAGACTGCTGGCAATTTGTCTCCCCAGTTGAAGAAAGGCATGGTGTCTTTCTTCACCCTTAGATACACTAAACCAGTTGTTTGTTTTTCATCTCTAAAAAAGTCTCTCCTCAACCCCCACTTTGTTTACTTCTTCCTGTTAATTTCTGAAGGTCCCGCAATCCCTTCATTAGTATTTAACTCAGTGTGCAAATAGATTTCCATTGTAAGACACACAATACACAATGGGCAGCCAGGGAGATAAATGTCTCCCATATCCTGTCTGGTGGAACCTGACTTAAGGCATGTCTGGGTGACCTGCCTTTAGTGTAAGCAGGGGAATGGTTCCACTTGTGACGGGTTGGATCACAGAAACCCCCTTGGGAGCTGCCACCTAATGTACCAAGACTACTTCTATTCCTGTTTTCCCTGCCAGCTCAGGACTTCAGCACCCTGTCTTGCTGAGCCAGACACTCCTGTCTGCTCCAACACAGACCCAAGGTCTGAATAACTTGCCCCAAAGCTGCAAGTTTACCTGAAAACAGCTTGCAGAAGTGTGCTTGTCTTTAGTACTCAGATGCCCAACTCCCAATGGGGTCTAAACCCAAATAAATCCGTTTTACCCTGTATAAAGCTTATGCAGAGTAAACTCATAAATTGTTTGCCCTCTATAACACTGATAGAGAGATATGCACAGCTGTTTGCTCCCCCAGGTATTAATACATACTCTGAGTTAATTACTAAGTAGAAAGTGATTTTGTTAAATACAGAAAGTAGGATTTAAGTGGTTCCAAGTAGTAACAGACAGAACAAAGTAAGTCACCAAGCAAAATAAAATAAAATGCGCAAATCTATGTCTAATCAAACTAAATACAGATAAGTTCCTCACCAGTTCCAGAATTCTCCCTTTTACAGGCTAATCTCCTTTTAGCCTGGGTCCAGCAATCACTCACACCCCCTGTAGTTACTGTCCTTTATTCCAGTTTCCTTCAAGTATCCTGGGGGGGTGGAGAGGCTCCTTCTTTAGCCAGCTGAAGACCCAATGGAGGGGTCTCCCACAAGTTTAAATAAACTCTCTCTTGTGGGTGGAGACCCCCCTCCTAAGCAAAATCCAGCACCAAGATGGAGTTCTGGAGTCACCTGGGCAAGTCACATGTCCCTGCATGACTTAGTCTTTACCGGCTGAAGCCATTGTCCACATGGTATCTTGTATGTCTCCAGGAAGACTTCTTATGTGGATTGGAGCATTCCAAGATGCATTGTTCCCCAAGTGCTTCCTGATCAGGTACTTGCAAATTCCTTCCTAAAGAAACTGATCAAATGCCTCACAAAGCTTACTTAGAAACCAAGCAAGTATACAGCCCATATTCTTAACCTCAAGTAGAAAATGATATATGTGTTGTGACAATGCGGTTCTGGCGGAACCCAACTGAGAGTGCCAACTCAGGACAAATTGCTCAAATAGGGCAGTTACAGCCCAAGGCTGGGGTTTTTCCACCTCTAAGGCAAACCAAACCAGCCAGACTAAGACTTCTGTCTCACCCCACTGGCTAACCGCAAGTCTCACAAGCAATCTCCTTAGACACTCCAGTTTCCCAGTATTACCACCAGTGCCACACGTTATGGGGACAAATGGTTATAAAAACCAATACCCCAGTAAAAGAAAAAGGTTCTCCTGATCCCAAAGGACCAAGCCCCAGATCCAGGTCAATGTACAAGTCAGACCTTACCCACAAATCACGCTACTGCCAATCCTTTAGAATCTAAAACCTAAAGGTTTATTCATAAAAGGAAAAAGATAGAGATGAGAGTTAGAATTGGTTAAATGGAATCAATTACATACAGTAATGGCAAAGTTCTTGGTTCAGGCTTGCAGCAGCGATGGAATAAACTGCAGGTTCAAATCAAGTCTCTGGAATACATCCCCCGCTGGGATGGGTCATTCAGTCCTTTGTTCAGAGCTTCAGTTTGTAGCAAAGTCCCTCCAGAGGTAAGAAGCAGGATTGAAGACAAGATGGAGCTCAGGCATCAGCCTTATATAGTCTTTTCCAGGTGTAAGATCACCTCTTTGTTCTTACTGTGGAAAATTGCAGCAAAATGGAGTCTGGAGTCACATGGGCCAGTCCCTGCATACTTTGCTGAGGTACAAGGCGTATCTGCCTTCTCTCAATGGGTCCATTGTATAGCTGATGGTCCTTAATGGGCCATCAAGCAGGCTAGGCAGAGCTAATCTCAGCTTGTCTGGGATGTCACCCAGAAGCATAGCATAAGTTTGCCATACAGACAGTATAGAGCCAATATTCATAACTTCGACTACAAAACTGATACATACATATAGACAGCATAATCATAACCAGTAAACCATAACCTTGTCCTAGACACCCCATTTGACCCCCTTTATACAAGATTTGGGTGCCACTACAGGACCTTGGTTGCAACAATGATCTATATGGTCCCAGTTTATGTCAATAACGTCACATGTGTACAGATAGGATGAATAGATAACCTTTATGGAGATTTGTTACATGGCACAGGCAGCACAAAACATATTCCAGTTATGTCATACATACATTTATAAGCACCCCTCCCCCATAAAGCCTTATGGGGTACACTGTCACACCACTATTGTGGAGAATTTTCCTGGCTTCTATACTACCCTGCTGGAATGGGATTGTGAAAGGATCCGAGTCCCTGTCCAAACTCTCTTTACCTGGATGCCTTCCTGACCTCAAGGACTCCTTTTTCTCTCTTCCATGCAGCAGAGTCCTCATAACTCTGATAAGGCTGGGTGCAGGATCTCTGGGGAGATCAGCCCCAACTCTCATTATGAGCCACTCAGGATGGGGGCTAGGGTGTCCCCATTCCATGGTACTCTCTCTCATCACTGGCCACTTCCCTGACCCAGTGATCACTACATTGATTTTAAACTGCATACTATTTATTAAACAGTAACTGTAAACAAATAAGGGAAAAACTGAAAAGATTTAAAGATCATGGAACCCGGCATTGTGGGCACAGGGAACACCATAAACAGTGGTCTCTGGAACTCAGACTATTCCTCTCATGTCCCAGGCCTCCTTCCCAGGAGCTGTATGTGCAGTGGTGATGCCATGGGTAAGATACCTATTCTGGTGGTGGCTACACACCCTCAGACTGAATATGGAGGGTCCCTTCTCGCCCGTATTGGTCCTCTCGTTGGGTTTGCATGTCTCCCTCTGAGTCTAGACTTGTCTGGTGATGTCTCCCTCTGTTGGGCCCCCTTTGACAAGGATCCCCACCTTGTTCTCTCTAGCTGCTTACAGCTCTCAGCACCAGTTTACTTGAGGCCTGGTAGACCTTCCACTATCCCGGTTCTGGTTCTGCAGCTCCCCACTGAAGCTCAGTCCTGGCTCACCGTCAGCATGGCTGCTCTCCACTGCTCAGCTCCCTGGCTCTGGACTGCTGCTCCGGCTTCGCTGCCTCTGGGCTGCTGCACTCTTCCTGGCACAGCTCTGTTGTCCCAGGATCCTCTTAAATGCTTCCTCTTTCTCCTGGAATTGGGAGAGGGCCAACCAAAAAAACCACTGTTTCAGTAAGGGGCCAAGAGCCGCCTTACATTATGAACACAATGTCCAATATATATATGTATACATATCTCCTTACATATTATCCACACATACATTTTGCAAAGATTATGATGATCAGTGTGAAACAGGCTTTCAGCAGAAACTTTACAGGACACTTTTTGTTGAGCTAGAATGTAAATACCAGATCCAGGGGATCCCTGTGACAATTATGCACTCTATGTACTCTGTCAGTTAGCATCAAGAAGTCCTCAGGTCATAATAAGGCAATACTGGAAAATACTTTTTGACCATTCAAATGGTTTAGGACGTTCTAGATTTTCCCGGTGTATATTGAGGAGCCAGAAGATTGTTCTTTAGAAATTTTTCCTTTTGGAATAAAGGGATTAGGGTGAGATAGAAGGCATCAGCCACTGGTAATTTTGTTTATATTCTCACATTCTGCTGTCTATGCTGTAGTTATAGATCCTGCTGTTCTGGAGTTCTAAAGGGAATAGATTTTGGGAGAGATGATCACATTAAGAAATAATGTTAAAAGTTAAGAAAAAAGCTAGAATGAAGGAGGGAACTCTCTCCTTGAGCCTCAGTAGCATACATCTGTATCCGATAAAGGCCTACTTCACTTTGATTTTGTAAAGCAACCACACAAAATTAAAAAGTCTAATTTTTAAAGATATATAGCACTATATAACATGTTACTCCCCCGATTTCCAAGATTCAATTCCTGAATAACTTGGTTGTTACTGTCTCTATCCTACAGCTTCACACTGATATAAATATATCGATAACTTCGTCACTGGAAAAGCTTAAAAAATACTACCAACATTAGTAGTACAGTTTAAAACAGTAATAAAGAACAAAGGTATATTAATCACTATTGTCGGTAAGTTCAAGATTCAACAGTTGCCTAATTTAATAGTCTTGTTACAGGAAAATTACTCAGATGTAAGCAACTTGTGAAAATTGCAATAAACACAAAACCCAATGCATATCTTTTTTTAATTCATTGGGGGTAGTAGTTTTTTATACTGTCAAAATCCACTACCAGGAAAGCTGCAATATGCTGCATAGCTGTTTGTCAGTGCCTGGGTTTATTTTTGTAAAGAAGTATTGATTACAGAATGAGAAACATTTAGTTTAACAGCAATCGATGAGGAACAGACAAAGGACATTCTGAAGTCTGAATCATTTTAAATTTAAACTAAAACACACAACCCAGAGTAATTATGATTAAATAATAAAATGATATATATTTTTGTAAGGTCACAATGTTCCCCCCCATTATTTATGGGAATATACACATAACAGTATGCTTAATACAGACACAATATATACAATTACTATTATTATTCAAGCTGTGTAAATAATTGATTTTTTTTTTTGGTTCATTGGGCTGAAACTAATGAACCCAAAATAAATGTGTTGTTGTCTGGGCAGAAATACAAAACAAAACACTCCTCCCATCCACACACAAAAAAAAAAATAAGGTCAAACATAATATTTCATTCAACCTGAAAATAAACATTTCATTTAGTTTTCGAGCATGTTTAACTGATTTTTTTCTTTTATTACAAGCCAAGGACATTTGGAAACACCATTGCCAAACTAGTGTAGTGGTGGCAGCAGTGGCTGTTGCCTCTTTATTAGCTATTGCTCTGTTGTTGAAGCACTCAACTGGGATATGGGAAACTCATCTTCAAGTTCTCACTCTGCCTGATTTGGGTCTATCACATTGTGGGTGATTGCCCTAGCCACTATTCTGGGGTAAAACTCTCAATCTCTCCTGTGGAAGCTGTTCCACTTTGTGTAAAATACTTGAATAGTCATTGGAGCAGGGACTGAAACCACGGGTGGGGAGGGCTCTCCTTCCAGGTGAATCCCATAACTATTATGCTCTATAGAATGTGTAGGACAGGTGTAGATAAAGATCTCCTGTTCAATCATTCCTGGCTGCCTTCATAACTAATAAATATCTAATCTAATTTTTAATGTACCTCTTGCATTTTCTCTCATATAAACAAACCTCCTTACAACCCCCTTCCCATACATTCTATGGTCTAAATGATCTAAACAAAATCAACATTTGTACATACACAAATTTATTTGCAAATTCCTTGCTATGTATTTGTGTAACTCTACCACTTTTGCATATAAATCATTGAATTTACACATGCAAACGTTCCCCATGCAAATCTAGCACAGTTGACTGCAAGCTGTTTTTGTGCATGTGCATTTTATCATTTGGGTGCACAAGTGATTTCTAATATTCACTCTTCAGTGTGAATCTTCTGGTTGGTAGGCTCTTATGCTCCTAATCACTACATCAGGCAATATTTTTATTATGGCATGGTTATTATGGAGAATTGTTAAATGCATAACTTCAGAAGTTCTTTAACATATGTACACACTGAATATACACTACTATAAACAACTCTTCATTTAGAGTAGCAATGACTTAAAAAAACGTTTTTATATATAGACAAATAGTTTTGAGAGAGAATTATCTTCTTGTCTTAGTTTAAAACCTCTAGAAAACCATTTGCTAGCAATCAGTATTAATTGCAAAGAAATTGTGTCCTTGTTTTCAAAATGCTTAAAAATATGTCTACAATTAATATTAATTTCTTAGCGTTAGTAGCCTTATCAAACAACCTTAACTTGTGTTTTAATACTTTGCAGGCTATTGCTGACATAATTATTCTTGTATTTTAGGAGAATTAATAGTTACCATAGCAAATCCATTGTCTAATTCAGGGGTCGGCAACATTTGGCACGCGGCTCGCCAGGGTAAGCACCCTAGCGGGCCGGGCCAGTTTATTTACCTGCTGACGCGGCAGGTTCGGCTGATCGCGGCCCCCACTCGCTGTGGTTCGCCATCCCGGTCTAATGGGGGCGGCGGGAAGTGGCGCGGGCCAAGGGATGTGCTGGCCGCGGCTTCCTGCCGCCCCCATTGGCCTGGGACGGCGAACCGCGGCCAGTGGGGGCCGACCCCTGGTCTAATTTCTCCTTCAGGTTACACATATTTAGAAAAGAAATAAACACAGGAACACAAAGGACTGAATTCCCATATATACCGAGGCCCTTTTTCCCTACTCTAGCAGTGTAAATTACATTTATGCCCACTTTAAAGCCACTTTGTATTTAAATAGAGATGTCCAACAGAGCCTTAGTGTACATGGGCCAAAAGATTAAGATAATAGATTTAGACAAGTTGTGGTAGTGGTCGAAGCTATGTGATAGGTAAGGAAACCATAGAGAACAATTTATTGTCTTAACTCCCATTGAGCTCAGTGGGATTTGAGAAGTTGAGCACTTTTTGGGGGAGACACCATCACCTCACTGGATTGGTCTTCGGTCATTAATAAAGCTGAGAATGTAATAATCAGCCAATAATTTACAGAACAAATTTAGCCTGTTTTGCTCTTTGTGGGATATCAAAGAGGAGGTCAGAATTTCTGCAAATGTATTCACCATTTGAATGTAGTCAATAAACATTTTTCTCAAATTTTGTATTGATCGTAAATATTCCAGATTGGAATTGTGTTGCTTATATAATTGTGTCGCTTAAGATGTAATTGGTCACATAGGATTGTTTCTGTTCCTGGACTGGAAGAGAACAGAAGCACTTTTGGCAAGAATGTTTACACATGCAAATTTAAAAAAGGATTTTTTTAAATATTCATGCATGTAACTCTTCAGTTTTGTTCACAACATCTAACCAGTAAAACTGGATCACTCAAACAGTCACAGAGAGCGAATACAAACAGTGCCGAGATCATGTGCAAAATAAATTCACTTTAAAATTCTAACTAATGGTTGTTGGGAAATAGTTGTGGTATTTGATCAACCCGTCTCTAAACACATGAAAAAGAGCAAATTCTTTTTGGGTCAAAAACCAGACTGAAAACCATGGCGGAGATTTTGCAAGAAGAAGTGATCAAAGATGAGTCAGAACACTTTCTTCAGAAGCTTGCTGACGACAGGTTTCAGAGGGGTAGCCGTGTTAGTCTGTATCAGCAAAAACAACGAGGAGTCCTTGCGGCACCTTAGTAAATTTGTTAGTCTCTAAGGTGCCACAAGGATTCCTCGTTGTTTTTGCTGATGACAAGGAAGCTGGAGATGGAGTAGCAATTAGCAAGCAAGTAGGTGAAGTGAGAGTTATTTTTAAAAGGGGCCTGATAGCAGCATTCCTGAGTGCAGGGAAGAGGAACCCCTGATGATGGGGAAAATAGTAAGAAGAGAAAGAAAGAAAGCTACAACTAGAGAAAATTGTGGCAAGAGTTTGTGCAGATAACTCCATTGACAAGATAACCATGGTTTCCTGGTGTGTTTTTTTTTAAAATACGACTTTTGTTTCTATTTTCATTTTTCTTAACTTCCCATCAAACCTGTTGCACTCATGTATCCCCCTTCATTACGTTTATACTCACTATGGAACCTTAAACATGGAACTGGCTAATGCTTTTCTGTTCACACCCAATCAATCACTTTGCTCAGTAGTAAACTTTAACAAGAGAGCTACAAACACACAGAATTTAGTAGGTGATTCAGGAATGCTGAATCTATTTCCATCACAAACAAACCTCTTTATCTTGTCCTAGCCTTTCTGTGGGCTGGGTTTGCTTCTTCTGTCTCACCATTTTGTTGTCTTTTTAGTTAGAATGAAAATATCCTTATTTTTGTAGGTGAGATTAGAATTGCTGAGGGACACTTCCAGTGTATAGTGCACATAAGTAATTTATATCCTGAATTTTGCTGACTCCTTAGCTGTGGGAGTTTCACATTCGTACTCTTATTTTTATCTCCAGAGTCCTTTGCGTCTCTAATTTTGGATAAACTAGACACGCGCGTGCACACACACACACACACACACACACACACACACACGCAAAACACCAATAAAATAACACTAAGATTGCAAAGTCAAGCACTCATAATTTAGTAAATGCAGGAATTAAGGTTGGTAGTGCAACCTTAGTTCAGCCCACTTGCATATATGCATTTATAAAGTCTTGTCCAACATCCCATAGGATCTGTGGTAAAGTCAGGAAAAGAACTCAGCTGTTTTGGATCCCAGTCCAGTGCTTTGCATACAAAAGAACATCCTTTCCGTCCTTGTATCCCTCTGCCTCATTCGCTGTCCATCTTGTGCACTGAAGGAAGTATACGAGAGTCCTGTGGCACCTTTAAGACTAACAGATGTATTGCAGCATAAGCTTTCGTGGGTGAATGCCCACTTCGTCGGTTGTATGTCAATACATCTGTTAGTCTTAAAGGTGCCACAGGAGACTCTGTTGCTTTTTACAGATCCAGACTAACACGGCTACCCCTCTGATACTTGAAGGAAGTATGTGTCCTGCACAACTAATAGTATGTAATCATGTAATTAAAAACTATATCATAATGCATACTCACAATGGAGCTGAATTAAGTTTGCTCTAGAAATCTTCAGTATAATAGTTCCTAACTTTGCGCATTTGCATTGCAACCTTATTGTTCTTTTAATGTAATTTTAAAGGTACTTTTATAGGTTTTTTTTTTTTTTTTTTTTTAAGCAAGCTGACAAAACAGAAATTCTATCATGCCGACCCATACTGATCCTCCTGTATTGGTCATCAGCAGGATATGAACCTTTAGTTCCATAATACATACTTCTACTACATGAGTTAAAAGAGTAACCAGTAGCAGTAATAGGCTGTTATCCTGTATGAGTCCCAGGCATTTGTGACATACATGTTGCCAGTGGCTTACAGAACTCTTCGTTGGACAGTAGAGGAATACTTGTAATCAGGAATCTTGGGCACTATTCTTTGCTGTGGAAGGGGGAGTGTGGTTTGGTGATTACTGGAAGTATGGCCACATATATGGATCTGACACAATCATTCTGTAAGGCAGAGTGGCTGAGTAGCCGAAATCTGGGTTATATTCTTTGCTTTGCCTGAAGTGACCTTGTAGAACCTATCAATTATCAGATCTATAAAATGGAGGGAATGATACTTACTCGTCTACTACCTAATTAAGGGGTATGAGGCTTTTCTCAATAATAAGAGCTTTAAAGTACACAGAATTATTGATATTGATCAGGAGGGAGTGGCTCAGACCAACAGGAAAGCTGGATTTCCAGACAGAAAACCTTGCACAAACATGGAAGCCAGAATTGAGTCTATATACAGAGCTTAATATGGGGAATAAAGATGAGAAGATGAAGGTAAAGCTTTTTTACTGTCTCATTGGGGAGGGGGGAGTTGGGAAAAGGATGAGACTTAGCCAACAAAACACTGGAACAGCTGTTGAGTGTTTTGATGAGTACTGTGTCCCCAGATGGAATGAGACAGTAGAGAGATACTGGATTTTTTTTTAACCCACTGCCAAGAAGTAGAAGTAAGACTATACTAACTTTACAGACCTGGGAATTCTGCCATCCACATGCAACTTTGGAGACATTAAAGATTCCTTAATTAAAGACAGGAGCCTTTGTGGGAAATGTGATTTCAGCTTACAAGAGAGATTGTTGAGAGTAAAAGATCTGACTGCAGAGAAAGGACTCCAAATAGCGAAGGCAGCTAAACCATCCAAGCAAAGGATCGAAACAATAACAGCCACTGGTGGAGAACAAGTTTAGAGGCTCAAGCTAAATGAACCCAGGAATCAGGAGAGAGACTGACCGATCATGAATGCAGATGACGTGTATATACTGTTGAAAGCAACACTGATGCAAAGCCAGCAGCCCATATGTGTGCTCAGATAGAAAAGGAGCTGCTGGCTGTTGTCTTTGGAATGGAACAATTCTATCAGTTCACCCTTAGGCACAAGATAGATGTGCTAGAAAGCAGCATGAACCACTCCTGAGTGCACCGAAGTGACACCAATGCATATTACTTGGTCAGTGCTATGAAGTGAGGATAAGGTACTGCCCAGGAAAGTCATGACTGGTGGCAGATACGGTGATCAGGGCATACCTTCCAAAGTACAACAGAGATGGATCTGTGGAGCAGGAGATATTGTAGCATGTTCATAGATTACTGTCATATCTCTGAGGGGAGGGTCCAGGCAATCCAAAAACAGCACCAACCAGGCTGGGATGCTACAGGCAGCAAAACTTTCATACTCAAGAGCTGGGCAGATCTCAAGGAGAAAGTCCCACAGGAGGTTGTCCTGTGCTACCAGATCAGAGATGAGCTGTGTGTGCAAAATGGGGATTTTGTTTAAAAGGAACTGAGCAGTACTCCGACCAGATTTAAGAATTGATATCATTAGATGGGTACACACCTCACACCTACGGATAGAGGTATGCATGATATGAACCAGAGAGTGTACCTGTATATAGCCCCCCTTTCCTCCCTGGGTTACTCAGGAGCAGACAAAACTCATCTGTGTGCCTGGGTGCCTGATGTTGTTCAGAGGACCTTCTAGTAAAGGGTGCTTACATGTAGGACAGGCATAAATGCCCAATTGAGAGCGACATGGAACAGTGCAAGGGGAGAAAAGAGTATAGGGACCAGCCACAGAAGGAGACTCTAGAGCCTCAGGAAATCTGAATCTGACCCTGGGAAAAGGCTGGATTACAGATCTATTCACTCTCAGTAGCAGGAAGTACATGGTTACAGTAAGTTACTACTCCATTTTCTGGGAGAAGGACTGTATGGAGGACACTCAGGCAAGACCTGTGATCTGGAAACTGATGGTAATTTTGTAAGGTACAACATGCCCAACATGTTATACTCAAACAATGGGCCACAGTACTCTGTATCTGAATTTGAACGATTCAGCATCAAATTGGAATTTTAACACAAGATATCTTCCCCTGGGTAACCAAAAAGCAATGGGAAGGCAGAGCCAGTAGTAAAGTTGGCCAAGAGACTGAACAGACTGATTTAACAGACAGAAAGGGGTCCATTGCTGACAACGTTGGACCATCGCAATACACCCTACAATACCTAGGGACTAGGTATTAGCCTAGCACAGGGACTGATGCGTATGGGGCCAGAGAACCAAGACTCTGCTTCCCACGAGGGGTAGTCTGTTGCAGCAGACTGTGGAGACATACAAAGGAATAATGAACAAGACACAGAAGCAGTTAAGAGAATGCCAAACTAAGCTTATAACTTGCACCTACAGTGTAGCCAAGACCCGAGTCCACTGTATAGAGGTGATCAGGTCTGGCTCCAACCTTCAAATAGCCACACAAAGCAATTGCAAAAGCAGCAGTGCAAATAGCAGTGGGTCACAGGTCACATGATGTGGTTATGTACTCAGGACAGCAGGGGAGACCAAACTGAAGACCATTGCAGAGTAGCCGCAGACGGCTGGTACACCCAGACAAACAGGGCAAGGTCAAGACCAGGAAGACTCAGAAACACCCTCAGCTGTTCTGATGTAGAAGTCAGAAGAAACAAGATATATGGACAGCACAGATGGACAACAGGATGCCACTCACCAGAATGAAAACAGCAACAGATGGAAGCAAGTCCCGCATGAACAGTGATAACACAAACAAGAAGTGGGAGACTTGTTAGAGGAATAGCACCCCAGGACTGTGGGTAGTGGCAAAGGCCATGTCTCTGTGGTGAGCTATGTACTAGTCACCTCTGGCCCCACCAAGTCAGCAAATGATGCACAATAAAATTGTTACAAGATGAAGCATGCTGCATGGAACTTGGAGGGAGGAGCATAGATTTCAGGAAGGAAGAATTTGGAGGAGGGACCAGATAGTCAGGAGGTGTGCACATGGCTAGAATTCTAGCTGCACCATTTCTGTAAATAATTTTCTTAATAAAGAACCAGTTTAGTTTTAGAAACATGGAATCCTTTTATGTTACAGTATTACCTTGGATGCAATACACGAAAGGCACATCAACCTGCTGGAGTCAAGTCCCTTAACTTTTCCTGAACCATGTGCTTGCTTGGGTTGAATGTGCTTGTGGGCAGTCCCTGGCTTATTGCAGGCAATTCTTGCTTGGTACAGGCATGACAGTTCAGCTCTTCACCCAGTAATTTCTCCTTTTCTCTGGATCAGCCCCCACTGGGTCTTAAGCGTACAGATTAAGCAGCCAGACATTTCTTTTTCATTTCATTTTCATTTTCACAGCTGCCTTTTGGCTCTAGGAGTTCCTTTCTTAAGCCCCCCATATGGCAAGGAAGATGCATCTATAATTCAGGCTATCATCAAAAGCATTCAGCATTGGCCAAGCGCTGCTCCTATTGGAATCATTGGGCATTTCCCCATTGACTTCAACAAGAACAGTTAGGCAAATACTGAGCACTTTTGAAAATCCCACTCAGTATTTTTAAGCATGAATTACTCCTCCATGCTCTCATGTATTCAGGATTCTTGTAGTGTGAGGTGCTGAGCACCTTCTGCCAGATGTTGAGCACTCTCAACTCCCAATGAAGTCAGATGAGTCTGATACTATTGAGCATCTTGGAGAATCGGGGTCTGTGGCAGAACATTAATTGGATAATTTAATTAAAACAATCATTTATTTTCCAATAATTTATTTCCTGTTTTGAAAATTTCCATCTTTGAGATACTAGGTATGGCTAGCTAGACAGAAGCTCTGTATTCTCTTCACAATTCCCCATATTTTTCCACAAGTATATAGATATTTCATTTAATTCCTTGCCAGCCTTCCTTTGTGGCATCTGCTTATTTATCACTGTCTTTAAGATCCCTTATCCACTTGGTAATGCTCATATTTTTGGTCCCTTGGTTACTGCTATTATAAATTATTATCCAGCAAGATTTATAGCTGTGAGACTTGTATAAATAATCTCCTCTGTTTAATGGCTTAACAGTAAGAACCCTTTGTTATTTTGTAATGAAACCATATGTATAATTTCTTGATACGTTTTTTGTGGGTATGTCACAAAAATTTAGGTCAGTAACAGACCTACATCAAAATCTTTGACAGGCCACAAATTGTACCACATCATGTTTACAGTGATTCTCAAAGTATATAAATGGTGTACGTAATGTAATTTTATGATGCTTTAGCCTTTTCATAGTCAACTGATGCCTGAGCTCTTTCTCTAGTAGAACATTGATCAATTGATGAGTTTCTTATTGACCTATTTGATGCTGTCTCATTTAGATGCTTGTGGAATAATCAAATACAATTAGAATTTAATTTCTGTGTTGTAGGATCTCATGGATAGTGTATGTATTTTTTTATGGTTCCAACAGTGGGTTTTGAAGCTGCTGCTGCTTTTTTTTTTTTTTTTTTTTTTTTTTGGCAAGTCATGTGTAACCTTTTGTTCAAAATAGGCTTTTGAATTCACTAGTTTTTGGAGCTGAAGTTAAGGGGCTAATAAGAATTAGCAGGTCATAAAAAGAACAGGAGTACTTGTGGCACCTTAGAGACTAACAAATTTATTAGAGCATAAGCTTTCATGGGCTACAGTCCACTTCTTCGGATGCATATAGAGTGGAACATATGTTGAGGAGATACATATACACACATACAGAGAGCATGAACAAGTGGGAGTTGTCTTACCAACTCTGAGGCCAATTAAGTAAGAGAAAAAAACTTTTGAAGTGAAAATCAAGATAGCCCAGTACAGTTTGATAAGAAGTGTGAGAATACCTGCAAGGGGAGATAGATTCAATGTTTGTAATGGCTCAGCCATTCCCAGTCCTTATTCAATCCTGAGTTGATTGTGTCTAGTTTGCATATCAATTCCAGCTCAGCAGTCTCTCGTTGGAGTCTGTTTTTGAAGTTTTTCTGTTGTAAGATAGCCACCCACAGATCTGTCATTGAAAGGCCAGACAGGTTAAAGTGTTCTCCCACTGGTTTTTGAGTATTATGATTCCTGATGTCAGATTTGTATCCATTAATTCTTTTGCGTAGAGACTGTCCGGTTTGGCAAATGTACATGGCAGAGGGGCATTGCTGGCACATGATGGCATATATCACATTGGTAGATGTTCACCTGCACATCTACCAATGTGATATATGCCATCATGTGCCAGCACATCTACCAATGTGTGTGTATGTGCATTCAGTGTAGGATATTGGATGTGGAACAGTGGAAAAGTAAAAGTCCTTATTGCTTGAGAAGTTTAACACACAAGTAGAAACTTAGAAATCATATTGTAGAAAATATCCCTTTACTAGAAGGGGAATGGACTAGATAGCTTACTGTGTTAGGTCTTTTTTCCATCTCTAATTTATATTATTCTAATTGTAGCATTGATTTGATTAAATATCAGAATCAAACACACGTGACCTTTTTCTCATGACATTTCATAAGTTTTACTATCTTTATCTTCAAAAGGAAGCTCCTTTATTTTTTAAACGTGGACACATACAACTAATATATAACCTCTGGTGATATATTTTTCAGCGCGAGAAGCTGATACATGAGTTGGAGGAAGAAAGACATTTGAGACTTGAGAGTGAAAAAAGATTACGGGAGGTGACATTGGAGTCGGAGCGTAGCAGAGCTCAAATGCGTGGATTGCAGGAGCAGTTTTCGAGGTACGTTGTGATGGTAAACATTATTCACAATATAGAAAGAACGTTTTGATACAAAAGTGTCTGAAACCCTCTAACAGTGTTCTCAGCATGAAAGGAGGCAAAACCTCTCATATAATTAATTGGGAAAATCCATTATGCTTCTGGGTAAATGATTTATATGGCCTATAGAATTTAAGAGGATTATACCTTGTTGTAGAATTCCATAGGATGGTATAAACAAAATCCGTGGAAATGCAATTACTATCTATTATATTTCCCTGTGTGTGTGTGTGTGTGTGTGTGTGTGTGTGTGTGTATATACTCCCAGTATTTTTCTGGAAGATCACAGGGCTTCACATTTCTCAAGAAATGCATGCTGTGGCCAAATCAAAGTTACATTTTCTTTATTATTCGATATGATGAAAAAACACTGTGCCTTGATCACCAATTGAAAATAATGCTTTTTTAAATAATTTATTAAAGTGTGATAATTTCTTATGATCCATTGTCAAATATATAATATCCTAAAGGGTGCAGGCTATTTCCCTGTTTCACATACTTTAGGCCTGTTTCTGCATTGACTTTAATGGAATACTTTGCTTTGGTAGGCGTCCACCCATATGGATGTCATTACAGGATTGGGTCCTTAAGTTATTTCCATAGTCAAACACTTAATTGAAATGGCTGAGACATGGAATAGAGTGCTGTATGGTTTTTATAATACACAATGAGGTCTTTTACTGCAATTCTGAGTGGCTTCTGTTCACATGGAGAAGAGCAAGCAGAATCAGAACTGAAAATGGAGTTTCACTTTGTATGGTGTCCAATGAGACAGTGTTTGAGTATCAACTATTTCTCTCACAAAGTTCCATTTTGATCATACAATGAAAGTGAGCTATCTTTTTGTACAGCACCTAGCAGAATGGAGTCTTGGTCCAAGACTGGGGCAATACAAATAAATAATACAATTATAGATGGCCAATATTTTGGAAAATATATTTCTGTTTGATGAGAACTTTCCATGAAAAATATTGAAAACACATCACACCTTTTTTGAGGTTCCAGCATGGTGTTCTGTTTAGATGAGTCCCATTGAATAATTCACAATAATTTAAATCCATCTACTGAACGTAGTTGGTTGGGATTTTTTTTTTCCTGTTGCATTTGAATCTTAGTTTCTGGAAAAAGTGCTTAAGCTCCTGATTATAAAACAATAATTTTGTTGAATTTAAAACTTCCTGAAATATTTAAGCTGATGCAGTACTGTTAGCATGTATTGCGTCTTTTTGCCATAAATTTGTAACTGGAGTTGTGACTGAAATTTTCCAGCGTTTCGTGCACAAATCTCTTTACCATTCCTGTAAAAACGTTTGACTAAATCTCCAATAGCTCAACAAAATGACTACCTTTGCTTTTAATGAAAATCCCTGTTTGTATGGCAAATTAATCCATTTCTTTCCTTCCCATTTCTTTTTACAATGTCCTCTTCATCACACTGTAGCTGTTTTAAAACAGATTTAGTTAAATTGGTGCAAACCTTTGTGCGGACACATTTATATTGGTTTAAAAATGGTTAAATTTGCTTTGCACCTATTCATTTTCCAGTGCAAGCTAAACCAATATAAACCTGTATTAAACTGTTTTAAGAGCATTCATCACATAGTTTTGTACCAGTTTAACAAAACCCACCTATTGTTAAACTAGTGTGAATTTGGGTGAAATCCCTTGCCCCATTTGAGTCATCAGCAAAACTCCCACTGATTTCAGTAGGCCAGGATTTTATCACTTGTATGTAGACCAGGTATTTGGAAGACAGCACTACATTGTTTTAAACTCCATTTCCATTTGGAGTGTCACCTTTGTAACCATGAGGCTAAAAACTTCCCTCTTTTTTAGTGAAAGTTTTCATGCTGCAGAGGATTATGGCGCACACATCATATTGATTTATCTCTGGACAAGTGAATTTTTCCAGCCCCATGTTAGTAGGGGGCTGATGCTGGTGAAGACCTGTGCCCCAGGGCAGTAGTGTAGTTGAGGGGAAGCTCAGGTAAATGGAGATTATCTACTTCTCATTTGGAGAATATGAAGTTTAGTTTAGCTTAGTTTACCCATTTCTTTTTTTCCTAACTACACCACTGTTCCAGAGTGATGTGATATGTCAGTTGAAGAATTGAAGGAAAGGAAAAAAATTACACTGGACCAAAAAAAAGTGTGTAGTGAGGAGACAGAAAGTTAAGGGGAAAATGAAAGCACTTTAAACAGTAAATACGTGATATCTGGGAAAGGATTTTCTGCACCCAAATCTTCTGGTTTTCAAAAGAGAACAGAAAATCGGAGAGAAAAGCGGGTAGCACATCATAGCTTTGCAAGTCTGCATATCTCTGTTACTGAGTCAGTGTATATATTCATGCCTATGCACTCCATGCAATACAGTAATTTAAACAGAGATTTGGAGCAGGTGCTCAATCTGTCTTTCTCCCTCTCATAAAAATATTTTCTCCACATCTTTAGAAGAATGAAACATGATACTGTAAACTGACCCTTTTGTAATCAGCGTCAGAAAGCTCTGTTCATATCTTAAATTACGTGAAAACTTTAACGTACCTTATAAGCATTCAATTTTGAGTGCACAGTCCTCTGTGCGAGACTCCAGAAGCAGACTTTCTTTTGTATTGATTAAGTCCCAACATCTACTCAGTCAGCAATATTTCTGGCTGAGATTGCCCCCAAAATCAAAGTCCTCCTTTTTAACATCTGTAAAAATCTAGACCCTTAAAATTACACCGTGGCTACAGTTTTAATGTAAATGTTTGACAGTTACTGTGGAAGAAGGAAAATATTTTTCACAAACCAAACGTTCTACACCTGGATTATATAGTGTACTGTGCAGATAGGAGCAATTTTACTATTAGATGTAGTATGTGTTTAAAATATTCAGAATGCCACAGAAAAACACTTTAACCTTAAATCCAAAATCTTTACATTGGAGTTGTGTACAATGATTCTTGTGTTGTCTTACAAAGCATAACATGGGCATGGTCTGCTGTACTCTCACCTGTTGAAGTCTGTTGCTTGTTCGTAACAACTAAATTCCATGAGACTTTATTGGCATGACTAACCATACAAGTGTTACTAGAGTGCATGAAAGAAACCGAGCCTTCAGGTATCTATCAGAGTTGGGTAAGATCCATCCAGGATAGGGGTAAACATTGTGTTTAGGATTTGATTTCCTGTTTCCATTTTTCAGCAATGGCCATTCCTGATCCACTGGCACAGGGGTGGCCAACCTGTGGCTACGGAGCCACATGCGGCTCTTCAGAGTTAATATTCAGCTCCTTGTATAGGCACCGACTCCGGGGCTGGAACTACAGGGGCCAACTTTCCAATGTGCCAGGGGGTGCTCACTGCTCAACGCTGGCTCTGCCACAGGCCTGGCCCCCACTCCAGCCCTTCCCGCCCCTCCCCTGAGCCTGCCATGCCCTCGCTTCTCCCCCTCTCATGCAGAGCCTCCTGCACGCCACGAAACAGCTGATCGGCAGGGCTGCCGGTGGGCAGGAGGCGCTGGGAGTGGGTGGGGAGCTGATGGGGGGCTGCTGACGTATTACTGTGGCTCTTTGGCAATGTACATTGGTAAATTCTGGCTCCTTCTCAGGCTCAGTTTGGCCACCCCTGCACTGTCAGATTGCTACATAGTGTGATCCAATCTCTGCTGTCTTTCCTTTCTTCCAGGGTTAGATACAGTTTTTCGTTACTCCTTTTTGCTTAAATGATTTTTATGATTGCTTACCATTCGAGGAGATTTCTTTCATGTATTTCCTTGTATTTTGGACATTGGAGTAGAAAGTGCCTCTCAGTCTCTTCTTGGCTGCTCTGGGCTTGGATTGTGCTTTATGTCTGATAGTTTCATCAACTTCTTGTAGCAATATGTGCAGTGACTCCCAAGAAGAACCAAAACAGTAAGTGTGATTTATAGTATCATTCCAGAAGGTACATTAAGTAGTATACAGAATATAAATTGATCGCATTGTCTTCTATACATCATCATATTGTACCAAATGGTGCTTGAGTGCATGCAGTACATAGGAATCCATGCTGGGATTAAATGTTAAAGCAGTAGTAGAAGTAGATCTGTCTTAAATTATTTTGATTACTATTTAAGTCTACAGAAAGCAAGTTTAATAAAATGCATAATTGTATAGTGAATCTGTTAAGAGTAATTGAAGCTGCAAAGGTGAGTTCTACTTTGTTTACATTGCACAAAATTTTTCACCTTAAGATGGCCTTTGTTATAGATGTCTACATCTGTTGCTGAAAAACTGCAGCTGACTTTTAAGAACACATGCTGCTGGAAAAGAAGGAAATTTATCCAGGTTTTGGCTGTAGGAATCTGACAAATTAGATATCTTAGAATTCTCATTGCATTGTTTCAGTATTCCCCTCACACTAATATTGACCATAGGATTATATCTGTCACTTCTAACAGGTGGAACATGACCATTAAAAATCCAATAACACTTTGCATAAGATGACAGTATGTCTCTCTAGTGGGTGCAAACATGTATTCTTTAGCTTGCTCCTGGTGTTTTTGATTTCTCCTGCTGTATTCTATTTGGTGATGTTGGTGATGCCTTGTCAGAAGATCAGACCAGAATTGATAACTAATTCCCTACCACTGGGGATGAAGGGATATTTTGCACTTCTGTTAGAATTTAATCACATCAAACTGACCTAGAGATTGCAACCTGCTTACTCCCCAGAGAAGCTTTATTGCAGTGCACAACAATCCATCTATGGCACAGACTGAATCTTGGGTAGAATGGCTTGGAGATTTATAAGCCTTGGTACACCTGTATAGCCTAAAGTGGTAGGGTCATTTTGTCTAACGTCCATTTAACACCAGTCAGACTATTAATCTTATTTCAAAATCATCTTTGGATGTTAAAATGTAGATACATTCTCCTGCTCATGGAGAAGAGGTTGTAAATTTGCTTCCCCTTCTCCATTTATCATTAATCTGAGGTTAGAATCTCTTGATCAACAGATTACCAAATAGCTAAAAGTGTTCTAAATATACGTCTCTGATGGAGTCATATGAACATAATAACAATAAGGGGAAGGACTTTTCCTCTGAGTTTAAGCCATCAGATTTATGAGTTAGTGCAATCTCCTCTCCTTCTGTATGTTTGAACGGAATCTCCATGGCTTCCTTGCATCTTTAGGAAGGAGCAGTACTATCTATAGTACTATTAGGAAGGAGTACTTGTAAAGGTCTTACCTTTTTAAAAACTAACATGATTAATCTGATCAAGTCAGACAGTCTTTGAACCTTTTCTAGGATCAGGCACTCTTTGGCCTGGTCTACACGGGGGGAAAACGGGGGAATCAATCTAAGTTACGCAACTTCAGCTACGTGAATAACATAGCTGAAGTCGACATACTTAGACCTACTTACGCGGTGTCTTCACTACGGTGAGTCAACTGCTGCTGCTCCCCTGTCGACTGCACCTCTTGCGGTGGTGGAGTACAGGAGTTGACGGGAGAGCGCTCGGAGGTCGATTTAGATGCAATAAATCGACCCCCGCTGGATCGATTGCTGCCCGCCGATCCGGCGTGTAGTGTAGATATACCCTTTGTGTCAGAACCACTTTTAGATTTAAGTTGCAAGCCTGCGAAGATGTTTTCAGTGTACTCAGCAATTCCTTCTCTTGAATTACTTATGCAAAAATAAGATGTTTAGTATAGTTCAAACATGCATGAAGTAAAACGAGCATCATGAAAAATCAGTAGCTATTTCATTAGCAATGGTCAAAGCCTAAAAGGTGTTTTTCACACTGCTGTAAATATCTTTCTAGGATATATAAACAGTCCAGAGATTCTGTAGGACCCTGCATTATAGTTCCATTACCATTTTAGTTCTCTGGCATAACAATTCCAATAGATTTTTCTCTCTTCAACCACTGTGGAGACAAATGGCACTTCCCCTATTTAAGGGACTAGCCAGATAATAAATATGACTCCTGCAAAGCTCAGACAATTTTTCCCCTTTGGAGAGGATGTGGAAGTTCTTGTTTTCAGCGGGTCCTAGCCTTTCTAGGCCTAATGGATCTGCAGGTTAATCCCATGGAACAGCAAGATACTTTGGCTTGGTACCTAGAGACAGTTTGATGAACATTCCTAAGCCTCCAAATCCACAAAAAGGAAACAGAGGCAGGGAGAGTCCACATTGACCAAACTGTCCTTTTGGGGCAGGATTATTCAGAAGGTGAATTAATTACTTGGTGTAAGCCACAGATCTGGTGCAGAATGCAACAGCCTGTTTACGGTACTTAGAAGTGCTGACTGAAGGGTGCACATGGTGCCTGTCTGCTAAAGACTGCAGTGGCTTCTTCTTTGCTTCCAGTTACAATCTGAAATGTTGATTTTGATCTTGAAAACCCTAAATGGTTCGGGTCCTAACTACCTGAGACACATTGGGGCCCAGCTGATGGGCAAAAGCTCATAGCGCCTAATTTGGCTATTTGGGTTGTGGGGTAGAGTGTTTTCAGTGAAAGGTTGCCGAACCCACTTTCCCCATTGGTCTGAGAGGACTCAAGTTTCTGAGCTTCAGGGCACAGTATGAAGCCCATCTGCTTATTGAGGCTTTGGCCTGAATGGGGGTGGGTGTCTGTTTGTTTGCTTAGAGCTGACAGTGGAGAGATGAAGTTTGTTTTAATTTTAGTTTACAGTGGTCAGTTGAACATATTATTGTTCTTATTTATTTACATACACGTGCACATGGACAATGTGATGGGCATATTTAAATAACAGTGGTCCATCTAACCCAGTATCCTGTCTTCCAACAGTGGCCAGTGTCAGATGCTTTAAAGAAAATGAACAGAATAGGACAATTATTGAGTGATCCATCCCCTGTCATCCAGTCCCAGCTTCTAGAAGGCAGAGGTTTAGGGGCACCCAGAGCATGGGGTTGCTTCTCTGTCCATCTTGTCTAATAGCCATTAATGGATCTATCCTCCATGAACTTACATAATTTTTTGTTTCAGTTATACTTTTGATCTTCACAATATCCACTGGTGATGAGTTCCACAGGTTGGCTGTGCATTGTGTGAAGAAGTACTTCCTTATATTTGTTTAAATATTGTTGCTGCTTATTAAATAAATAGATAGATAGATAGATAGATAGATAGATGAAAGTCAGGAGGAGGTCGTGCAAAATGATTGGACACCACCACTAGTGTGACTTATCTAAATAAACAAAGGTAAAACTGAAATGGCAGATAGTATGTTAAAGAAGACCAAACAGGTTCTATTTTGAACAGCTCCCTACTTTACCTCTTGGAGTCTTATCTGGCAGGACAGAAGAATTTTTTCTTAAGCAACTGTGTTCCAGATTCCTAGAGGGAAGTTCCACAAGGTGGAATTTTGATTTGACAGTATCATTTCTCTCAATTCATGTGCTAATCTGGACCAGCCTTCTAGGCTCTAAGCTATATTTTAATAAGGAAAAAATAGAGAAAGATGGTCTCTCTATATCCGGCTTAAATCTATCAGTTTTTCCATTCCAGATGTGAATGTGGTTAGCATAAATTGTTTCTCTTTTGTAGTTTAGAAATAATTTCTTTGGATTAGAGAGTACTCATGCCTAAGTACCTTAAATGTGGTTTTTCTTAAAAAAACAACAAACAAACAAACAAAACAGACTTTCTCACCATGGTCCTTTTTCTGTTATGGTGTAGGGGATTCATCTGCATTGGTGAAAAGAGATATCAAATATTGTCATTATCAAAATATACCTCACTGTTGTCGCTGCTGAAAATGACTATAGAATCAGTGTACACTAAAACAGTGTCAGAAGTTATTCAGTGAAGAGAAGTTATAATTGGCTACATTCATATGACACCGGTAGGTTTATGTAACACTTGTAGAGAACACTGAATTGCCTAGCCCCAGGCATTATTAAGGATGCATATATTTCCTGAACACCTGTAGGCTGTTGAGGCACTAAAGCTGCAGTAATAGTCAAACCTGTCTCAATATCCTGACATACTCGTGAATAATGTGGATTGCTGTTCTCTTGAATCTCTTATTTGCTGTGAATACTTCTTTTAAGGGGTCCAGGAAATGAGTAATTTGTGCTGCCATGGCAAAACCAGACTAATTTATTTATTCTGATGCCCACAGTTTTACTTTGTGTGTCTGTATTGGCTATTTTGTAATTCTATATATGCCTCGACTACATATGTGCATTTCTGGCAGGCTCTATCTATAACATGCCCATCATCTTTGTATCAGAACACTAACCAGCACAGAGTTCTCTCAGGTCTCTTGGCTAACATTACAATTTGATGGTTCTTTTCCTTTGTATAATATCATTCAATAACCTTAGAGTTAGTCTATGCTCATTTTGGCTACCCTTTCTTTGAGCACATACAAAATGCTGCTTAAGTTACTTACAGGTTCTGAGTACATCAAAAATACAGACAAATTCAAACTTAGGTTCCCACACTGCTCTTTGGGTATATGCCCAGAGCATACTCCTGTTTAGGGGGCATGGTGTTGAGAAGTTATCTCTTTCAGAAAGGCTCCACAGTGTTTGGCTTCTGTGAGTCAGGAGACGGTGGGGATGGGAAGGTAGTTCTGACTGGTCTACACTGAATCCTACACACACATAACAGATCTTGGGAGCAAACTGTTTCAATTTACAGTAGACAGTGTGTAGTAACTTATGCTTCTCCTCCATCTATAGTTTGGTGCATTTCCTTCCCCAAATGGGGATCCAGATGATGCCAGGGAAACTCCAGACAGTATGTCTCCTGCAGGAGTTCTGCAGTGCTGGGAGGCAAGCAATAGGGGCTGCTGACCAGAGGTCAGGTGGCATTATGGACACAAGTTCTCCAGGCATAAGTAGTGGAGAGGGTGGAATTCTTCACCACTGCCACAGAACAGTGAAAAGCGACAAAGAGTCCTGTGGCACCTTATAGACTAACAGAAGTATTGGAGCATGAGCTTTTGTGGGTGCATCTGACGAAGTGGGTATTCACCCACAAAAGCTCATGCTCCAATACTTCTGTTAGTCTATAAAGTGCCACAGGACTCTTTGTCACTTTTTACAGGTCCAGACTAACACGGCTACCCCTCTGATACAGAACAGTGAAAAAACTCCATGAGCTGAAATTTGCAGTCCCTCCACAGCTCTGTCTGTGTTATTCCTAGCAAAGGAGACGGGGGGGCCTTGTACTGAATATGACAGTACACAGTACTATGACATGCTACACCAATCAAAATCCAAGGCATTTTGCAATTTATTTTGCACTCTACAATAGGCACATTGTCAGAGCTAATATCCTTTACTTTCCCTAACCACAAATCAACTTTTCTTAACGCTTCTTTGTAAAGTACCTTGAAAATCAGGGACAGAAAAGTGCTAACAGAAGAACTAAGTATTATGGGTCCCTATGAAAAAACACACAACTGCCTTGACACTTTACAATCCTTCATTTTGAGATACTTTTACAGGAAGTATGTCCTTCAGTCATAAGGATACATTTTTGTTACTTATTATTGGTATATAGTTCTCATAGATATTTTAAAAAAAAGTGGTATTTTTAATGTGGAAAATATAAGAATATAATGACAATATTTCTTTCCTGTGGAATTTGTCATAGTTTGGTTTCTTTGGTTTCTCCACTTTACAGATAGAAAAAGTGAGGGTCTGAAGTTGACAGGATCAGAGAAGTCCGGGGGTGGTGGGAGCGAGCAGCAATGCCAGCTGCTCTGTCTGCATCCAGGTCAGTTTTCCCATGTGGGTGCAGGAGGGGGATGCAGACGTTAGGGGCACAGAAGGTGGGTAGGGGCTGGGGTGAAGAGGGCACAGTGCAGGGGTTAGGGGCGCAGGAGGGAGGTGCAGAGTATAGGAGTGAAGGGGGTGCAGGGATTAGTTGAAGAGGGCACAGTGCAGGGGTTAGGGGTGTAGGAGGGGAGTTCAGGGGTTAGGGGCACAGGGGTCGGGGCACAGGAGGGGGAAGGGGTTAGAATGAAGGGGGCACAGTGCAGGGGACAGGGGTGCAGGAAGGAGGTGCAAGGTGTAGGAGTGAAGGGGGTGCAGGGATTAGGTGAAGAGGGCACAGTGCAGGGGTTAGGGGTGTAGGAGGGGAGTGCAGGGGTTAGGGGTGCAGGGGTTGGGGCATAGGAGGGGGCAGGGGTTGGGGTAAAGAGGGCACAGTGCAGGGGTTAGGGGCGCAGGAGGGAGGTGCAGAGTATAGGAGTGAAGGGGTGCAGGGATTAGTTGAAGAGGGCACAGTGCAGGAGTTAGGGATGTAGGAGGGGAGTTCAGGGGTTAGGGGCACAGGGGTCGGGGCACAGGAGGGGGAAGGGGTTAGAATGAAGGGGGCACAGTGCAGGGGACAGGGGTGCAGGAAAGAGGTGCAAGGTGTAGGAGTGAAGGGGGTGCAGGGATTAGGTGAAGAGGGCACAGTGCAGGGGTTAGGGGTGTCGGAGGGGAGTGCAGGGATTAGGGGTGCAGGGGTTGGGGCATAGGAGGGGGCAGGGATTGGGGTAAAGAGGGCACAGTGCAGCGGTTAGGAGCGCAGGAGGGAGGTGCAGGAGGTAGGAGTGAAGGGAGTGCAAGGATTAGGGGCACAGGAGGGGAGTGCAGGGATTAGGGGCAAAGGGGGCACAGTGCAGGGGTTAGGAGTCAAGGGAGGGTGGGGAGCCCATGGATGGCAGGCGCTATGGGGGGCATACCATGCCCATGGAGGCCAGGGGCACCAAAATGCAAGTTCGCCCAGGGTGCCATTTACCCTAAGGCTGGCCCTGTGCCCAAGGACTATGCTGAATTGAAGTCTGGTTACATCACAGGATTGAAGTCATATTAACATGAAAAAAAGAAAAAACATGAAAAACTGAGTGGATAATAGTAATAAATTGATGATACTAATAAGAATGTTGTAGCCATGTGAGTCCCAGAAAGAAGAGCTCTGTGTAGCTTGAAAGCTTGTCTCTCCCTCACTAACAGAAGTTGGTTCAGTAAAAGATATTACTTCGCTCACCTTTTCCCTCGATAGTAATAAGAATAAAACATGGGGATGGGGCAAAGGCAGAAATGCAAAGGCACAAATAGATGTTCTGCTGCAAGAGAAGCAATGTGGCCTAGGGTTAGAGCGCTGGACTGTGACTCAGGAGACCTGGATTCTGTTCCTGGATCTGCCACTGACCTGCTGGGTAACTGGGCAAATCACTTCACTGCCATCTGTCTCCGTTTCCCCATCTATAAAACCTGGGTTCTGACCTCGTTTGTAAAGTGCTTTGAGATCTACTGATGAAAAATGTTATATAAGAGCTGTGTAATGATTACTAGCAAAGGGTGTAAAATGCAATAAAGGAAAATAATCTTTAAGCAGGTAAAAAAGAAGAGAAAGACAATGACAATGTGACAAGGACAATGTAGGTCTGCGACTTATCAGGACAAGGGAACACACAACAGATTAGAAGGCTGAAATGCTTAATGGCTACTTTGCTTCAATCTTCCCTAAAAGGATGATTGTAATAGGATGCTTAATGTAATAATAATTAACAAGGAAAGGATGAGGTCATAAGGCAGAATCTGGAAGGAATAGGTTAACAAATACTGAGAATGAGATTCAGATCACCAAGGCTGAAGTGCTCAGAACGGCTAGCTGAAGTTGTAGCAGAACCACTGGCAATTTTATGTGCAGGCTATATGGAGGATGAGTGAGGTCCCAGAGGAGTGAAAAATGGCAAACATGGTACCTGTTTTTACAAGGCTGAGAAATAAGACCCAGAAGATTTACAGACCAGTAAGTCTAATTTCAGTACATGGTAAATTGTTAAAAATTGATAAAACAGTTGATCTGCAATTACCTAGAGGAAAATAAAATGAATAGTAAGAGGCAATATGGATTTGTCAAAAACAAATCATGCCAAACCAACTTAATCGCTTTGATAGGATAACAAGCTTAATGGATAAAGGAAATGTGATGGGCTTAGGATATCTTGCTTTATTAATGAATTTGATACAGTTCCACTTTACATTCTCATGGGGAAACTGGGGAAATGTGAATATGTTGAAACTACTGCAAAAATAGATACACTGTAGAAACTTGCAGCCATTTCTGTAGAGTACATTTCATAAAGGCAGGTGGAAGGAGGGTGAAGAATAATCCTATCAAATCTGCAGGTGATGCAAATCTGGAAGGGAATGCAAACACTCCGGAGTTTTGGAGGATGTTCTTCAGAAATGGGCTGAAATTAATCATATATGTTGCCATGAAAGCCAGTGTCAAGTGGTTCACATAGGAAATAATATTTTTGCTCTGCTTAGCTCTGGGTAGGTTTCAGACCCTTGAGCATTACAGATTAGAAAAGACACACAAATCCAAACTGTTCCCTCCACTTCTGTGGATCCTCAGTCAGGAGGCATTGAAATGTGGAGTGTGCTGCCGAAGGCCCCTTGCTTTGAGAGCATTGTGAGTGGGCCAGAATCAGGGTTACTTGCTTGCATCCATCATCTCCCCCACTGAGTGAATAGTAACTGTTTGTAACAAGGCAGGGCTTCACCCCAGCTTGCTAAAGACTCACTGCCACACACACAATCTCTTTTCCAGGCAGTGTATCTGTCCACACGTAAGGCAGATCAGCAAAAGCACAGTGCCTCAACTCACTCTGGGCTATAACTCCCAGGAGGTTTTAACCCCTTTATTTCTCAGGGTCCCACTGCCTCCCCTCCCAGGGGACTTTGGCAGTCCTAGCTCTACAGGGCTCCCTGTTCCTGTGTCCACTCTCTCTCCCCCTCTAATGAATGGCCCTCAGCCTGACTCACCCTGGCACCCCCTTACCAAGTCTCTCTCTGTGTAAGCCCAGGTGCCCTCTTTTAAAGCTCAACTGAGATCAGCTGACAAGTCACAGATGGACTAGCCCTGCTCCCTTTTAAAGTGTACTTCTGTGACACTATCATTGTATGTTTTCCCTTGTGCACTGTGAGGAAAAACCCCTTGCATGGGGTGATGTAGGGAAAGTGGCATGATTTGTCCATAGTAGGGTTACCATATTTTAATTTAAAAAAAGGAGGACGCTCCACGGGGCCCCAGACCTGCCCCGCCCCTTCCCCAAAGTCCCCGCCCCAACTCTGCCCCCTCCCCTGAATGCTCCGCCCCCCTGCTCCTTCCCCCCCCCCCTTCCCGCGAATCAAATGTTCGCGGGAAGCCTGAAACAGGGAGGCAGCAGGTAAGCTGGGCCTGCAGCAGGGCGCGGCGCGGCCCAATCCGGCCCCCCAGGCTGAGCGGCTCCCTCCAGTGACCGGCCGGCCCAGGCCAAGAGGCTCTGGCCCCGGCGTCTCCCGCCCGGCTCGGCTCGGGCCCTGGGGCGCCGGCCTTGGTTCTGGCCGAGCAGCTCCGGCCCGCCCTGGCCCCGGCGTCCCCAGTGGCTCCTGGCCAAGCACCGCCGGCCCCAGCGGCTCCGGCCCCTGGCCGAGCACCGCCGGCCCCAGCGGCTCCGGCCCCTGGCCGAGCACCGCCGGTCCCAGCGGCTCCGGCCCCCGGCCGAGCACTGCCAGCCCCAGCGGCTCTGGCCTGGACCCAAGCCCCACAACCCCACCCTCCCTATTTTCCCAGACATGTCCGGCTTTTTGGGATTTCCTCCCAGACGGGGATTTGAGGCCCAAAAAGCCAGACATGTCTGGGGAAATCTGGACGTATGGTAACCCTAGTCCATAGAGTGGGGTTCCAGGGAAGCTCACGAGCAATGTGGAGGTACATTACATCTGCCCAGATGGCCCTGGCCTCCAACAGATCTCAGGTATCAGCATAGATCTTTGGGAAACCCTTCTAGTTTCAGGGCTCTAACCTCTGGCCTACTCTGACTCCTCATAGAGAAAATTCCAGAAGAAACATGAAAGGGTTTTCCTGTATAAGAGATGATTGATTGGAGAGGGCCATAGACTGGGGAGAGTTCAGAGACCAGAAGCAAAAATAATTCAAGTTTTGAAAAATATGATTTAGGACGAAAAGTTAAGAGGATGGGGAACGTTTAGTCTGTATTGAAGATGACTGAGGAAAGCCATACTTACATACAGAAATGTACAGGAAGGGAAGTTATAGATGGGACAGTGATTATCAGGGACAGAGCAAGAGACATTATTATAACCTGGTTGATTAATCTGACACTCAGTAACTGCTAACAGAATAAGTAATGGACATAAACTGCAGCAGGGTGAATTTAGGTTTAGTACAAAGATGAAATGTAAAAGGACTGTTAAACAAATGAGAGAATAATTACAAGGGAGACTGTACAATTACCGTCCACGGAGGTCTTATAATAAATTGACTATGTAACACCTTCAATCTGAGGGTCTCAAAGAGACATGCAGAGACGTGGGGTAAAATTCATCCCAATGCAGGGAGGTAGTTCTAGACTTTTGAACTACTTAGTTATCAGTTGGGCTCTGTTTTGACAACCTAAGTATAACATAAGAATGTCCATTCAGGGTCAGACCAGTGGTCCATCTATCCCAGTATCCTGTCTTCCAACAGTGGTTAGTGCCAGATACTTCAAAGGGAATGAAAAGAACAGGGTAATTATCAAGTGATCCATCCCCTGTCATCCAGTCACAGGCGGTCACAGGCTTAGGGACACCCAGAGCATGGGGTTGCATCCCTGACTATCTTGGCTAATAGTCATTGATGGACCTGTCCTCCATGAACTCATCTAATTTTATACTTTTGGCCATCACAGCATCCCCTGGCAATGAGTTCCACAGACTGTGCATTGTGTGAAGAAGTATTTCCTTTTGTTTGTTTTAAACTTGCTGCCTTTAATTTCATTGGATGACCCCTAGTTCTTGTATTATGAGAAGGGATAAATAACTTTTCCTTATTCATTTTCTCCTCACCATTCATGATTTTGTAGACCTCTATCATATCTCCCTTTAGTTGTCTCTTTTTCCAACTGAACAGTCGCATTCTTTTTAATCTCTCCACGGATGGAAGCTGTTCCATACCCTTAATAATTTTTGTTGCCCTTCTCTGTACCTTTTCCATTTCTAATATATCTTTTTTGAGACTGTGCAAGCAGCACTGCATCCAATATATGTATGTGTATATATATATATATATATATATATACACACACACTGCACACAATTATATATAAGTAGGATTTAAATGGTGCTTAGGCTTTGGGCTGGAGCTGCAGAGGAGTGAATTTTATTCTTACTGAATTAGCCTCAGGACACCTCTCTGAGGAAGTATTATTACCATCATTTTACAGATGGGAGGGGTGGGGAATGAAGCATGAAGAGATTAAAGGGCTTGTCTACATGAATAACTTACATTATTGTTTTGCATCAATATAAGTAAACTGGTGTAAAAGGCTGTGTGAACAATCTTATTTGGTTTGAGTGGGTTATTTTGGTTTAGTTTAATACTGTTCCTATTCAACTGAAACAAAACCCCATGCAGTTAGTGGCTTGTTTATGCCCTGAGGCTTGAAGGAGCTTATGCCTTATTTGACCCACTAGTGGCTCCTTCCAACACAGTTTATTATAAGAATTTTACAGTAAATGTCTTGCAGAAATTAAGACAATTTATTTAAATGTAACATTCTTGTGTTTAGACTGCAATTGTACTATTTTAAAACCAATTTAAGATATACAAGCACATGTTAAATATTCACAGACTTTTAAAAAGACTCTTAAAACTGGAAGTTTAATTTATAAGATTTGATAGCTCTTTTCCAACTATTTTTGCCATCTGTTGTCTCACTAACGGCCTTTGACTCTCACATAAGTCAGGGAATCTTTATATTTAACTGTTACCCTATCATTCTGAAAATTCTTGGCTTCCAGAAAAGATTGTTACTCTTCATGTCATTGCCTATTTTTGAAAAATGTCAAAAACTACTCCCTCATTCAAGCCTTTGTTCAACATCGAAAATAAAATGGTGGAAATAGTCTCCTTTTCCTTTAAATTTCTTTAGGGTCCACAGTGGTGTGGATTTTTTGGAAAGCGTACTCTATTTATCACTTCAAAGCCAGATTCATTCCTCTACCAGAGCTTGTGAATGCGGTACCAGTCTCTTCAGATTTAAATATGTACCTCTGTTATTTTAAAAGATTGTCTTTGTTATATAATAGCCACAAAACAAAAGACCCTCCCCCCCCAAAAAAAAGTGTGTGTGTGCGGGGGAGAAACCTGGAAAGAATACTTAGGAGACGAAGACAATGTGGTGATAAAGGTCTTGAATCTTTACAGTAAAACACATTACGGAGAATCACCTTTTAGACAGCCTTGTCAACTATATCTCTGAATTCAAAAATACAAAGGGATCTGTCTAAATGGAAATGATGTCACAATAAAATGATTAGAGAAACAGAAATAAGATTAGGAGAACAGGAAAGAAGAAGATATGAGAAAACAGAAGTGACTTAAAGATCTGCCCACAGACCACTGAGATAAGTTTAATGCTCCCACTTCCCCCCCCCCCCCCAAAAATGTCCAATTGGTTTAAGATACAATTGTGGTTGTTTCCCAAACCTTTAAGGTGACCAGATAACTTTCTTTTAAGTCTTCCATCCCACTAATAATCCTGCACAGTGGTCACCTTTAAAATTTTGTTCCAATTTGAAAGACTCTATCTTTCCAATGGAATTCCCTCTTATATAGAGGAGGAATATTACTGAAAATGGCAGAAAAAACGAGATACCCCGGACTGTGTATAAACCTTTCAAAGATGGCTATGCTACATGCCAGTCCTTCTAGTTCAGCAGTGCTTTGTTTTCCTACTATTACATATTGAGATACACTACAAACAAATAAAATACAAAATCCAACACTATGTAGTAATCTGTTAATACTGGACTTATAATTGTACAAAAGTTGTGAATGCAATTCCCTTTGCAAGATGCTTTGTGGTTTTGCCTCCCTGTTTACTTTTTGGATTATGCTATTCTTGTGACTTCTTTTGTCAGGAGTGAGTAAATGTTGAAGACCAGCTGTAGCTGACAGCAAAGGCTTCTGTGAAACCCTCCGATGTATAGATTTATTCCACATTTCTATGTAGTGTGAATATGAATATCTGAGTTTAGGATCAGGAATTTTTCTGTTTGTAAAGACACAATTTTTCTGTAAAGTGGTTGTACTAGTGTGCTGAAGTTCATATTATTAATTCCCATATGCTGTATACTTTGTACTACATCTGTAAAGGTATTATTAAAAACACTACTATATATTCAGATTGACTGTAATAGGTATAGATTAAATTAAATCAGAAGCAAATATTATGATTAAAGAGGAGACATTACAAAACTAAACCTGTTTAGTTTGGGACACAAACATGCTTTTCTTTTATGAGCTGTGATCGTAATCTTAAGTGGATATTAACAAGATTGACAGGTCCTAAATTTTGCATACTTTTAAAATACTACTTTAAAAAAGCACTTTTAATTGCAAGGGGATATAAACATGATCCACCGAAGTGCTGAGCCCCTTCTGGTGTGAATGAGTGCCCTCTCCTCCCATTAAAATCAGTGGGATTTGAGGGTCCTCAGCACCTTGCAAGACTGAGCCCATAAAGAGTACAGATACATCTCACAGGGAATAAAAACATGTAATCCTGAGTGCTGGCTGCCACAGGCTGAATGTAGGTGTGCACAGTGCTTTATCTAGCTCTTTGCAGCTTTTCTCCCAGGTCTTTTTCCCCATAGAATTTAACATTAAACAAATGCAAAAGTGAGGGAAAAGGATAGTATGACAATAAACTGCTTATGCATGAACATAGAATTACTGTACTTATTACTGTAGCAATGCTCTCATTTCCTGATAAGGAGCTCTGTTATTCTCTCCAAAAGGAAGAGGAATATGAAGTGTGTGGCTTGTTTATCCATCACCTTTTAAACTCCCAGCTGATAGAGCACTGCCTCCCATTTATCCAACTATTTGCCTGGACTGGTTTCAGGGACCATGTAGGAATGAGATAATACTGTATAAGGTATTGGAGGCATAATTTAGGACTGGGGACACATGCTTTTATCCTGTGAAATTATATCATCCGACAAACATCTATAATAAAATAAAGGCAGCAAATTTAAGAGAAATATGATTTTTCTCCGTTAGGTGTCATTTCTACAACAAACCCAGAGAATGTAATTTCATTCACACTTGCCTGTGTTGCTGATCCTCCTCTCTGTGTAACTAATAAATTTGTTAGTCTCTAAGGTGCCACAAGTACTCCTGTTCTTTCTGTGTACTTCGTTCTTTCAAGAGCAAATTCTCAGAAGTCAGGATTCTCATATCCTGTTTCCACTTGCTCACCTGTTAGAGAAAGCATAGGGGAAAGTATAGTGTGCCAAATGCATACAGCTAGCACTTGGGCCAGACTTGCTGATGTCTTTTATTTATATATATATAAATATATATTTAAAAAAAACATTCTGGGTTGGACCAAGAAATATTCATTTTGGATTCAATGAAACATTTTGTTTTGACAAAACTGAAGCATTCCTTTTTCATTTTGATCACTTTTTAAACATTTTTGAATTTTCAAAAAGAAAATTAAAGGACACTTTGAAACAAAATCGTTGCAAATCAAAATATCAAAATGTTTCATTTGAAAACTGTTGAAATGAAATGTTTCCTTTTTTCAGAAATTTCAGTAATAATCCATTAATTAAAATGAATAAGTGACATGCATGTGAAAAGTTTGTCTGAATCTGCTTTTTTTTTTCCTCTTGAAAAATTTCAGCTGAAAAATTTTGTTTAGCTCTGGCGATGGCAGATGCCTAAATAACAAGTGGACCTTGGGATTTGGCCCAATAGAAGTGACTGATGCAAGGTTCAACAATGAAAGGAGTGTTTTCTAACGAATGGAGGATGAGACTGGAAGTCAGAACTCCTGAGTTATATTCCCACTTGCGTTACTGCCTTGTATGACCCGGGGCAAACCACTTAGGAGCTCATGGGTGTGTAGGGTCACTAGAGAGCCAAGAAGGCCCTCCATGCTCTGTGCTTGCTGCACAAAAGCCAGTCAGAACTGAAAACCCAGGGTCCTCAGGTTAAGAGCTGCTACCGGCTCATGCCCCCTGGAGTGTCGCTGTCCCATAGGGGATTGTGGCAGTGGAACTTTCCCCAGCCCACAGTACCCTCCTTTGGATGTATTTTTCTTTTAAAAATCAGTTAGAAGCTATTATAAAAGTTGGTCTTTAGTCACATTTTTGCCTTGTTTGCTTTCTGATACCAAAGTGCAAATAAAAGAGCTGGTCCCTAAATGTAACAATACATAAGTTGTAAATATAATTTGTTTATCATTTTAGTCTGCATAACCTCTTAAATAGTTACAATAACTAATGGAAATTGAATAATATTTCTGCTTAACCTGAGGTAGTAATATATATTTTTTCAACCTAGTAGCAATTTGTAGACTGCATAGATCGGATTGTTTCACAGAATAATTATTATGGTAATTTTAATTTTATCTAGGAACTTGCAATTATTCCATACTATTGTTTTAATGTAATGGACTATACAGCAGTTCATTTGTTGTCTCTGCTCAAAATTGGACAGTGCAATTTAGAAAATGTAGTTTAACCTTTTTTCTCATAGCAAAATGTTTTGGATTTTTTTTCCTTACAGGAATATTTTAAATATATTTTAATTAAAAGTTGCAATGCATATATATAAAGTTTGGAGGCCATCAGCAGGGAGACTCATTCAAAGTTTTGCTTATAGAGTAATTGTGAAACAGATTAATGCAAAATGATGGAACCTTCCCTACTTACTCAGGCAGCGCTACACTTGGGCCAACTTCTTCTTCTTTCTCATTTATATTGTGGTAGAACCCAGAGGCCTCAGTGAAGTTGAGGTCCCATTATACTAGGGACTGTTCAGACCTATAAAACATGAATCCCTGCTCCAAAGTGAGAAGACAAGACAGAACAGATACAAACAAATGGATGGGGGAGCAGGGAGCATGGGGAAACAAAAATAATGGGATGATGGTGCACAATTTGTAGCCAATCCATAGCAGTAATGACAACGCCCAACGTTCTTATTCAGTTTTTACACAGTCCTAGCTCAGAGAAGTTCCCACTAAAGCCAATGGGAGTTTCTCTCCATAAGGGTGGAGTAAAAAAAAGTAAGGGTCCCATCCTGTTTACAGTTTAAATAAGCTGATGTGAATGGAACTACTTGTATGTGTAAGGACTAATCCTGGTCCAGATCCTGCGAGGTTCTAAGCATCCCCTGAAAAATGGTGAATATTCTCAATGACCAGTTAAGTTAATGAGTATTGAGCATTCTTGGCACCCTTCAGGGATTCCTCTGAGTGAGGTATTGCGGGATCAGGCCCTGAATAAGTACCATAGGCTTTGACCAATGGACTTCAATGAGAATATTAGCCAAATAAAGACTACAACATCTAGCCCTAAGTGGCTAATCATTTAAATGCCCTTGATATTTGTTGCAGTGTCATTAACCATGCTGAAGTTACTTGATCCTAATATGGATGTAATATCTAATTCCATAGAGATTCTGCTGCAATTTAGCAACAGTTACTGTCTACTTATTGTAAAGTTTTGCCAATGTGATTATTTTTGGTCACACTATACACACTATACAGTGTATTCCAGTTTGCAGATGTTGCAAAAAATGTAGATTGATGTGAGTGATTAAAACCATATTACACGGGAAATAATTTCATTTGTACCATTTGTGGTACTCTCTCTCTGTAGTCACAAACAATACAAATGAGGGCATGTTATTCGTTATTATAATGTTGCATTAAATAGCATTAATTAAATATTAAATTGTTTAGTAAAACTTAGGTTATCCATCAAGCATGCAGTATAGTAACTATTGGGTACTGCAAACATATCCTTCAAGATGTCAGGAGTATGTTGCTTTGCCCAAACTCTTGGAGCTTGTCCTGGGAGAATATGATACCAAAGTCTGTGCTGCAAATGGATGTAAAAGAAACTACATTTAACCCACAGAGCGTGTTGGTTATATGAGTTGCCAGATAAATACTTAGTTTGCATGTGCCTCTAAAGAGATTTTCTGTGGTTTATTTTCATTTCATGATAAACAAATACCTGAATTGTAATGGAATCATTTTAAAGATAAGGGATACGAATTGCATCAAATAATGGAATGTGATGTATTTGGCCCTTTGATCTCTGCTTCTGAGTAACCCAGCAAAGTCCTTGATCCATTGCTTGCATCAGCAGTTGGTTTACAGTGTTGAGCAGCAAGTTGCCATATTTGTAACCATTTATTTTTGAGTAGGAAAGGGGGAAGTAAGTGAAGAACCCTTCACTTCAGACATAGGGTATTGAGCCTCATAGCTAGGCATCATGTTGAATATTCTCTAAACCATCAGAAGAACGGTGACTTCATTAGGGTGTGTGGCAGCAAGTCAGTCAGAACTGCTAATCTTGAGAATGGAAAAAAATAAATCTTGCATGGTTAGAGATTGCGTAGAATTGCAGGGCACGGTGCGACATAAAGTACAGGGTGCCAATACAACTTAGAAAGGCAGATAAACAAGCAAAGAAGTTATTGGGTCCCTCTGCACTTGAATGATCTCTCTAGACTCCCACTGAAGGGAAAACCAGCTAAGAGAAGTAGCGGTGTCTCTCCATTCCATCACCAGAACACAACACAGCAATTAGCACAGAGTAGAGTCTAATGGTAGGTAAGTTGGTTGGGTGGAGGCAGAAGATGTTAAGCCTGGTGGATACAAGGCAACAAATATTTCTGCTGCATCTCATTTACCTTCCTGAGAAAGTGTTTTCAATCATCTTCTGTTAATGCAGTTCTTTTTAATTTAGACACCAGTAGAATTCATTTATGTTTGCGTTGTACTTCTTAGTGGTACTGCATGTTACATTTAGCAGCAGAGGTCTTCATCTTGCCATTCTAGCAAAATAAACTATTGAAACATTCTGAAGCATCATCGTCTGGGAAATCCAAGTGAGCTATTTGTGTGTAGCTCAGTCTGCATTCTCTGAGACTGCAGATTAGATCATTAAGGAGTAGCACATTTTGCCCACTTATCAGTGTTTGCATACAGCAGAGTCTATTAATTGAATGAGGATGGTGAACGCTGATATACCATCTCACTCTGTCAGAGGGTTACTTTTCTGTCTCTATCAGAGGGTTTCATCCTTAATCATGAAGACTGAAAAGGTAGAAAAGGCTGGTTTTGTGCATGTGTGTGTGCGTGCGCCTTTTATCTTCAGTTTACTTGTCAGCTAATTTGCAGACTCTTTCAGCAGTCTTTTGGTTTACACCTGTAAAATGTACAAGTGCTAATCACAGCAGTGTGGTAGACAAACTAAGTAACAATAACACCAAGCCCTTGTGCACGATCCTTTCTATGGGACTAGCTAAAAATTAGCATAAAACTGGCAAGCTTTGAGCACTCGCACTCTCTCCGCAGACCAGCCAAAACAGAGTGAGGTAAAGCAACAGATATGGAAGCAGAGTATCGATTCAGACTTAATAATTAAAATCAGAGTTACAATAGATCAAAGTGGAGCTGTGTTAAATAATGGTATGGATTAGAGTTCTCCTGCCTGGCTTGCTTGTCAGTCACATTATTATGTAGTTCAAAAATAAACACTTTCTTCTTAAGACGAGCAAAATTTTTCGTAGTGAATATATTGCACAGGAACTCTTGAGATATACTCATATTCACAGGTAAGAAACTAACAATCAAGTTCCTTTTTTGCTATTAAAGATCTCTAAGCTTTTTTCATAACAGTTAGGGTTTGCCCCTGTATTCTGGCTGGTATATCTCCTTTCTGTTTTGTTATCTGATATGCTGGCAGTTTACTTAGCAGCAGCACTCTACCTTTATACCTGTGGTGGAGTATGTAGGAGGTGCATTCTTTAAGTGCCCAGTATTCTATGAATCACCAGGTCTTTCAATGCAATGTGTTGTAACATGTGTTTTGTGATGTATGCTATTCACGGCAGACTGTTAGAAAATTATCCAGTGAATGAAATCAATTCCAAGAAATTGTTAAGCATTGCAGAGTTAAGGGTGAAAATCTAAGATGGGGTTGCTGTTATGGATTTTCAACCTCATGGGCATGATTCTTCTCTTTTTACTTGGGCAAAACACCTACTGACATCAGTTTGGGTTTTGCCTGAATAAAGACAGTAGAATCAGAAACATAATCTGAATTTCATCCTGTTTTGTGAAATGTAAGAAACTCTTCATGTTATTTTAAATTAGATGAATGACTTGATATAAAGTACACTTCTACCCCGATATAACGCGACCTGATATAACACGAATTCGCATATAACGAGGTAAAGCAGCGCTCCGGGGGAGCGGGGCTGCGCACTCCGGCGGATCAAAGCGAGTTCGATATAACGCGGTTTCACCTATAACGCGGTAAGATTTTTTGGCTCCCGAGGAAAGCATTCTATCGAGGTAGAGGTGTATAAGATCACCTACTGTTCAAAGACTACTTGATAAAGGACCATATATAGTAATGCAATATCCACGTATAAGGGTGCCTCACAATATTTGAAGTGGTTGTAGAAGTCTTAGTTCGCTGTCCTGATGATTTATTTCTAAATAACCTTAAAGTGTTATCTGGGATATGCTAGTGATAAGATTGCTTTTCAATTAGCTCTAGCGAGCTTTTTTCAATTAAGACTTTTTCCTAACAAAATACTATATTAGCCTTAAGGAACTTTTGGAATGAACTGGTCATCTGATAAATAATCTCCTCTAATCCCATCTGTTGCTCCTAAAAATGTTAACAATTGATTTAACAATATTACTCCTGGATGTTTTTTTGCTCATCAAAATTTTATAGACAGTAGAGACTAATGCCAGCATTTGATTCTCTATTGGAAAACAGTGGGCATCAACTAGCAGAATGGCATATGGTACTGTGACACTGCCGTTTCTTACTAGTGCCACCAGATTCAATGATTATATCTTGATCTCAGTTCCTCAGGAAAAAAAAAAAGCTACATTTGCCTAAGGCCAATTTAATACTCAGTGAGTACTGACCATATGGACTACATTATAGTGCTTGGTTTGAATGGCCCCATCACCCATAATATTTCCTAAAAATTACTTGATAGATACTATGTCTACTTAAAATGTGTATATTTGATTGCAACTCTTTTGTTTAAATTTCAGAAATATTTCTTTGAGGTAATGCTAAAGGATACAAAAAAGGAAAATCTTTTTGTTTGATATTTTAACTAGAGAGCATTCTTATTAAAAATTACATGAAATATTCAGCCTTTTGTTCAGCTTTGAATTGCTGCAATTTATGGTACAGTAAAATAATGAGCCATATTTTCTAATTCCAGACCTGCCCACTGTTCATTATGAACATCAAGTTGCACATTTCATGACATATTTAGTGTTTATTTCAATATTTCTCAATCAGTGAGCTTGTAATGGGACAATTATACTGGCAACTAGTATGTAGAACACACACATCGTGATCCCTTGCAGCATTGGCAGAATGAGAAATGTCAATTGAGGTTGTTTTAAGAGGTTTCCTAATCCTGCTGAACTAAGGAAAGAGATTCTTTTTGAACCATTGCCATCTGGAGAACATAAAGATGTGGAACAACCTTTCATCATTAGGTTGGCACGTTACTGGAACAATGTTGGCATTGGCAAAATTCTGAGGAAGAGAAATATTATGCACAGGAATAGAAAAACTCAATACTTTAGTTTTTTTTAATCTATCTGAAGGCGTTTAGAAAAAATAACAATGAAAGATACTGAAAAGTTAACCATTTTTATATCTAAAATATGTAGTTTTTAAATTTGAAATAATTATAATGATCTGACACTAAAATATATATGATAAGAGTGTTTGCAATACACAGATTCATATATATGTGTATTGGGCAAACAGTTTGTAATGCATCCTACTGTCAATGATTTTAGCTCCTTTATTTTGGTCTGCTATTTGTATTTGTTTGACAGCTGTGTTGTGCTCAAAAAATTTGAAATTGTGAATTGCTTGCAAACAGCTCCCCATGTGTATTCATTTTGAGTTTTCTGTATTCATGATTCACTCCTTGAACTGTGTGACCGGTTGCTTAAGTCACATGGCATTCTCTCTGTTCTCTAATTAAATGGAAGCAGGTATTACTATGTTTTTACTCTAGCACTCTAGTATGTACTCAGTGATATTAACTGTGGGAAAGATGCTACTGGGCTGGGTGAGACAAGGTGAGAGAAGGTGCAAAGAAGGACATAGGCTCAGGGAAGACCCAACTCCCACAGCCACCTATAAAAGGCTCCATGTGACTTCCATTTTCATCTGCACTGCCAGGATCGACCTCTCTTCCATGCTTCTGGGTTCTCCTCTCCACCATCACAGTCCAGGTGTGGGTGGATCAACAGTTCTGGAAGCCTTAAAGAAGGAAAAGCAGTATGTTCTACTCCACAGACATAGAATTCTGCAGTGGAGTACTACAGGCTACTCTCCATCCTGCTGCCACTTCCTCTGGGGTAGATACTGCTTCCTCAGCTTGTACAATTACCCACTGCTGACAACAGGATATGGAGCTGGACTCTGCGGTGGGCCTTCAGGTGAGCCCATGGAGCTAAAATGCATCTGTTCTTAGATGCACTTTAGCTTACCTGATGCTCTCATTGGTTGCTGGTGGCAGAGGTCATGTTCCCAGAAACCTCAGTGAAGTGGATCCCCATTGATGAAGAGTTGCCTCAGCACTGTCCCCTGTCTCCCTTTCTTCTCCCTCTTTCTCATCCTTCTTGCACCTCATCCTTCTGCTCTCTTGATCCTTCTCTATCTGTCTTTTCTTGTTCATCCTCTCCTCCACCTTATGCCTACCCTGATCTTCTCTTTCACTCACAAACACCAGAGTGAATTTCTAGGCTGTCCAATATGGCACTTCTGTTTCCAGCTGAAACAAATGTAGTTCTGTAAGAAAAGAGCTTTCAGATATGATCCTGAATTCATTTCCTACTAACACCCACATGAACAAAACTTCATTTGTACAAGTGTTTGTGCAACAAAGTAAATAAACAGTTTTGTTAGTTAAAATAATGCAGGGAGTCAGATGTGGGGTCCTAATTGCTTTGAATCTTCAACCTGCATCTTACTTTTTCATGTTGCAAGAGTTAGTTATCATGGAGTTGAGAGAACTGGATGACAGTTCCGTTTAGTCTTCAGATTAAACAATGTACTGCATCAAAGGTAGAGTTGGATTTAGAAGATGAAGGATTAGGACTGTTTTTAACTAATTCCTTTGAGAATGCAAATTCATCTCATCTTGTTTAAATTCCGTTGTCCAATGTTTTTGTGATCCTATAAATATAGTAGATAAGAGTGTTTTTTTTAATTTTTATCATCTAGCCTTGCCTCCAGATTTATTCCCATTTTCCAGTCAATAGCATAAATTTATCTCTGCCATATTGAGCTTAATTAGATATTTGAAAAGTGCTAGCTACATATTATTGTTGTTATGGTAATGGCTAATGATTCTTATTTCTGCTATAGAAGCATGGGGGAATTTATGTCAAGGTATACATGACATACAAAAATATATATGTTTCTTGCTAGTTCTAGGAGTCTAATCTCTCATTGCTGTACATGCAAACACCTGGTAAAGTGAATGGGGTCAGGCATGCATAACTCTCATTAACCTGAATGTGGGTTACATACAAGTGCCAATGGGAAAAAAAATAGATGCTCTGACTACATTCTTACTATGTAAGAACTTCTGAATTACTAGGATCCAGTTTGGCCTTCTGATTTGCAGAACCATCTTCCAGGTAGGGTGGATGGGAGCAGGAACAGTTGTATTTTTGCAATTGTGTTTTGTGGTGCTACATATTTCACAGCAATATTGGTTTAGTAAATCAATTAGTAAGGGACAATCTTCACTCATTGTTATATTTGCTTTCCACAACCAACTTTCTGTATAACTTTTCATGAGTGATGTACCCAAATACTTGGATGCTAATATCTAAACTGTATTCTTAAATTTATTCACCTAAATTTGGGTTATTGATGATTATGCACTATATGTATCTTATGACTTTAAACACAAACTTTGTAATTGTGAATAATCGAAGTACTATACCAGGGATTCTCAAACTGGGGGTCGGGACCCCTTAGGGGGTTGTGAGATTATTACAGGGGGGGTCGCAAGCTGTCAGCCTCCACTCCAAACCCTGCTTTGCCACCAGCATTTATAATGGTGTTAAATATATAAAAAAGTGTTTTTAATTGCAAGGGGGGTCACACTCAGAGGCTTGCTGTGTGAAAGGGGCCACCAGTACAAAATGAGAACCACTGTACTATACCCAGATGTACAGGTGCTCTTTTCTTAACCCGTGTACTATATAATTTTTTAACATTAGCTTTAATAATTTTTGTCTCTCTGCTCACTTTCCTGTACATCATCATAATTAACATTTCGTAGCCAACACAGTAAGCAGAGAACAGTGTAAATAAGAGTATCCTATTTTGTAAATCATGATTTTAAAACTTCAAATTTAGATTGTGTGGTTCACTCCCAGATTCTTATTTATTTGTCCTTTCAGTTTAATTTGCTGAATGTTACTTTTGACAGATACTAACCTGTTAAACACCTTTGTGGAGGTCTGTTTGGTATATGTATATAGCTCTCATTAATGCTGTTAAGAGTTACTCACAGACACTGAAGAGATCAAAGTCCCCATAGCAAACCACAAAATAGCAGGTAAATCTTGCTGTGTTATAATACAATATACTTATAATACAATACTATAATACAAAATTCCTTGGGTACACATATGTGTATAACTTGCACTGCCACTAGTGGGATTAATGTGTACACATAGCACATAATGTTGATGACAGAGGCATTCAGATGCTGTTGTGATGGGAACCAGTACAAACCCTAAGAAACATACATAGATTAAAAAAATAGGTTGATGTTATCACTGAAATATATTATAATGTGTATATTATTTGTACACTGAACCGTGCTGTACTTTTTGGGAGGGAAGGGGAGAAAGAGAGAGAGATGCCTTTTTGATTTAATTCAAGGAAATTTGTGAACTTTAAAAGAATATAGAGAGAATAACAGACTTCAAAGTGAAAAAGAAGACGAAGAAACAACAACAAAAATTCATTATAGTCATAGGAATAGAGATGAAAATTTTACATAAAGGTAGTGGTGGGGAAGAGAGCAATATTTCTAAATATCAAGGAATTGTTGACTTTACTCTGTATTTCCAAGCTATTTGGTCTAACCATCAATATGTTGCCTCTAGTAAAATAATTAGAAATCCTTTTTTACAGAAAGAAAAATATATATGCCTTAACTGATAAATATTTAATGCATCTTTCTAAAGAATGTGAATCTCAATTGTAGTCAAACATTGTTCTCCCACTACTTCAGTACATGAAAACCCTGGCTACCTGTTGTTTAACAGTCTGTGGATTCCCAAATCAGCTTAACATTAAAATGTTGGTAGAAGAAAAAAAATCCATTCTTCAATAGTGTTTTTTATCCATTGAAATTGTGTAAATTTAACTAATATATTGTTAAAGAATAACACAAATTGTATGTACAGTATAATACATTATTCATTATAAGTTCCTTATAATTGCGCTTTATCAAAGCTGATTATAAAGGTTTTGTGTGTGTGTGTGTATGTGTATATATATATATATATATATATATATATATATATATATATATATATATATATATATATATATATATATATATATATATATATGCATATATATAAGACAGTATCTTTCATCAAACTATATTCCAGAGATGAACATGTGTTTTAAATTTGTAAATTATGCATCTGTTGGATTATTATAAATTCAAAGAATTCTTTCACATTGTGAAATAACTTTACAGGGAGAACAATTAACATTAAAAAAAGAAAAGAAAAATGATGCTTGTCATGTGACTGGCTTTCCTGTTTGGGGTTTTAAGAGTTGAAAGTCTGGCTATTAGGGTGTGGATTAGTAGGAGATTCAGTCATCTTCGTGATGTAGGTCAGACACCAGCAACATGTGGCGAGAAAGAAAGGTCACTCTTCCCAGTAGTATGTGGAAAGTGTAACTGTAAGGACTTGAAAATAGAAGACTGAACAAAATGATTAGATTTGATATCCCATGTACTGTGCAACAGATTTGAAACATATGAGTAATGAAGGCATCATGCAGAAGAGCCTTTGATGGCACGGTGTGGGGCCAAGCTAATGCTTTTTTAAGAAGCAGTCCAGTTCCTGAGTAGCCTTTTGTGAGAAGTCATTTATCCTAGTCAGAAAGAGGAACTATAACTGACAATGTCTCGGAACACACACAAGAGGAGTATCACTCTGAGATCGTATTCAGAAGACCCTGAATTTAATCTGATGCTAAGAAAGGCTGTTTGCAGGTACTAAGTCCTTTTGGAAAAAGTTTTCCTATTGCCTAACTTATGTCTGGAAGAATTAAATATGAACGATAGGTATATAGTCTTCTTCAAATATGTTATACTAATAGTTTATTAGCTTTAGCTTTGTGAGGATCAATTTGAAGATATCTGAAGCAGTAGCACGCAGTCCTTCTAAAGCTATTTAAATTTTGATCTGAGGAATTGTGTTCTTTCTTTCAATGCTTTATGTAAAATCGAATTGTTCCTTATACCACATTAAATACGTGCACTGCAACAATGAACTATGCAAGCCGCAATTGTAAGTGTCCTTATTTACCAGTTGTTGAGAAGTTTTTGTTGTTTGCAGCAGTTTTGTGTGTTCATCAGGTATTTGAGCTAGTTCTCCTGCAGTAAAAGTGTTTAATAGTCTTTCTTAATCTATTTTTACAGTTGTGAAAATGGCATTATCATTTTAGAAATTAATTTCAGTTCTGCAGACTCATTTTCTTTCACTCCATAATTTTTTTTCACTTTTTGCATAACTGTCCTGCACGTGACCACTGAGAAGAACTGTCTATAAATAAAAGGCATTCAGTTTCTCTTGCATCTTTGACTGCCTGTAGCTCTTTTATTTTTTTAAGTGTTGCTTTTCACAGGCAAAATTAGCCAGGCATTAAAGCATTTCTAAAGTTTCAACTTCTTGTACTCGCATGGTTAATGTTTACATTGCACATATTTGTTTCTTGATAGCATTTTTTTTCTTTTGGGGACTAGCAGGTAGAACTATGATAAAAGAAAATGTGAGTTGTATACAGTTAGAAAAAGTAGGCATCTTTTCTTTAATTCCTCCCCTTTACTGTCTGAAGTTGCTCAGTTTCGTAAGTCGTTAAAAGCTATGGAAAAATGGAAGAATAATTCTTTGCTATTAAGCTTTTATATTTAGAAAGTGCCTTGTTGGCAAAGAACAGACATTACAAAGGTTTGTAAAGCACGTGGAAGAGTTTCCCAGAGTATAAGTTTGTATATACTGCACTGTACAGTGTACAGTGTATCCAGAAGGCAGAAAAGAACTGCTGAAAATTTGTCAAATTGTAGATCTTGAAGATTTTTTCTTTATACTAAAGTGTCAGCAGCTTAAAAAATATCAACAACCTCTAATATCCCCTCATGTTAAAGGCCTTGAGTTTCATGAAAAATTGAAACCATAACCAGGGCCAGAGACTCAGAAGATGGCAAGCATTTTGCTCATCTTTTTTTTCTGTGGGGATGGTTGCATGACCAAATCAGTGGCTGAATTTCTGAAGGGTCTAAGAGATCTGAAGTGAGTGATGAAAATGTGTATTAGTTAATTGCACAGCCAGTTGCATTAGTAGTCATGTTATTATTGTGCAAGTAGTTTTAGGAATCTTGAAAGACTTAGTTTTAGTTATACATCATTGTGACTTTTAGATGCAGCTTTACAGCGTGCTCATTTGCAGATAATAAAAATCCTTTGCTAAGTCTTTTGGTGTTTTGAGGCACTTTGTATGGTATATAATTTCTACTATTCCCTAGAGACATTTTAGCAACTAATCTGGACGAATCAAGTCATTCTGGTTGAGTGTAATTAATTTTGAGGCCAATCTAATATTTCTTAGTAGACTGCTTGCTTGGTGTAGATTTGCCTGATCATAGTGGCCCTTGCATAGATGAAAATTCTTTGAGGATTAGATTTACGTTCTTAAGGCTAAATTCTGCTTTGGATGGATGCATCTCTTTTCCCACTGAGTTGACTTCATTGGGAATCACACATGTGCAGACTGGTGCAGAATGTGGCTCCTTGTTGATATCTCCTCTGATGGGAACAAAAAGATTTGAGCTCTGCACCTAGCTGTTGCCTTTGAAGCATGCCGTTACCATGCATTGGTTTTGTTTTATTTTTATTTTTATATAGTTATGACGGTTTTCTTTATGAATAAAAGTTGTTAATAGAACAAATTCAACCATGTGTAATGAAAGTGTGGTTAGGGATACAGTACATTTCATGCCAAGTGTTCTGAAGTACTCTCCAGTGTTCTGTTGTTGTATAATGCTGCCAGCCATCTTGTCTCATATAAATTTAATAGCGATCATTTGATCATAGATGTATTTAGATTGTAAGTTCTTTGGGGCACTGTGTTTGTACTGTGCCTGGCACAATGGGGTCCTGAGCCCTGTCTGGGGCTCTTAGGTGCTACTATGATACAAAAAATAACGATAATAGAGTCTGTTTCTCAAATGGGAGTTCCTCTTCATCAATACTTTTGGGTCCTGATCCTGTAGCTGGACCCCTGCAGCAGATACCTAGTCATGCAGAGGGCCATTGGCTCCAATAGTGCTTCCTCTCTCAGGCATAAACAGCCCCCCATGGGGATGGATACAGTTGCAAGATTGGAGCCTTCATTTGTAAGCACACAGTTCTGACCTGGCTGCTTTCTACATATCTCAGCTTTGCAGGAAAGCCTTGCAGAAAAATCCCATAAGTGTGTAACCCTTCCTTCGTACCGGTGAATTACATTCTGTGAGACTATTTCAGCTACAACAGTGGGTTGTTTTTTTCTGTGTGAAATTAATGCTTCCTGACAGGATTTGCCATGTAGGCTTGTTTTCTTCAGACTGAACCTTCATGTACTAAGCCTTTGTATGCAGGAATTGCAGATCTGAAGGAAAATAACTTATCCTTATTTACAACTCAAAGAATCATAAATAATACAGCCTTTTGATCTCCCCCCATATTCTAAAATACCACATGAATTTCCTGTGCTTGAGTTGTTGAGTTTAAATTTCACAGCTTGCAAGTGTTCTCTGAATCAGAAATTAACATTTCAGTCAAAGGCACTCATTTGTGTGACTGAACCTTCTCTGAATTCTGTAGAATTCCCCAGCACTTATGGAGTTACTAATTTTGAAGTGCAGTTGATGAATTTCATTCTTAAAGGCACAGTTGCCTGAGTATATTCTGGCCTACAAAGATTTTACACTACAACTATAAATGTAGGAGATTGGCTGTTGACTTTACACCTAATTCTAAACAGTTGGTCTTCCAACCCATTGATACAAGGGGAGTTCTGTGCAGGTAATCTCCATTACTGCTAATCAAAGTTACTTGTATAAATACTTTGCTGACTGACTTAAGAATCTGCCTCTAAGTGTGCAAATAGTATATGTAACCAAGTGTTGGAGACATTTCGGGAGGTATGTTAATTGTATGGGAAAACATGCACCAGAAAAGGAAGTCCTCACATCTTTTATCCATGTCAGAGGGCTATTCAGTGTAGCAAAACCTCGCTAATTTGCCCCAATGATCTAGAGACCTGTTGCAATTTGAATTATGCAAATTAAAAAATAAGAAAAAGGCATTATAGACTATCTTTTGTTTATATAACTGACAATTTGGGTTCAGTTATTTATGCTAAGTGATAATGCATAATACTAATAAATGTTTTGTAACATATTTGTAAATGTAATGAAGTCTCAATATTAAGACCTCACACAGCACTCTGCAATTAAATCTTTGCTCAGAACTGCACATACACCATTTCTATATGTGTGCAAATTATGGATTATTAGGATTAGCACAATGTGAATTAGCAAGGTTCTAAGGAATTTGGATTTCATGTACGATTATAATCTCATCCAAAGACAGATAGATGTCTGGACTCATAAATCTCCAGGAAGGGGAAATAATGGAACTTATGAGAACAAAAAAGTACACTCAATAAATGTGCAAAAAAGTCAGATGCGGGAAAATATTTATCTGAAAGACGGTTTAGGAATTGCTATGGAAGTCTTGGTTATATTGCATCAAGGCAGTTAAGCAGGAAACAGAAATAATACTACTTCACATTTATATAGCAACTTTAATATTTGGTGTTTGATTTTCAGAGTGCATTATAAACATTAATTAATTACATTTCACAGCCCCTACCAGGAGACAGGGTAATGATATTACATCTGCTCTAACCATGGGTATATGGAGTCCAGAGACTATGGTTTCCTACAGTCAGAAAGTAAGCCAGAGCTGGGACCCAGGAGTTCTGACTCTAAGCCCCTGACCACGAGATTACACTGTTGGAAAACAAATGCAGACACAAATATGTACATGGATAGGCAGTCAATACAGTATGGTATGTTTATGGATATGCATTAGGGGCTTTCCTGAGAGCTTACAGAATGTTTAGAAGTGCATCCAAAATCATTCCCATTAAATAAAGTCCATACTTCAGAATCCTGTCTGTATACTTAAAAAAAAAAAAAAAAAAAAAAAGCATGAGTATGGATTGTAATAATCCGTGGTGCTGTGACTAAGGGAAGGAAACTGTAGGCGGGGAAAATACACATCCATCCTACTCGGGGCTAGTGAGTAGGTTAGGGTCGGAGAAGGTGGTGCTATATAAACAGCTGGCATTTAATTTGCCATCTGGTGTCCGCCCAGTTGATGTCCCTACACAAAAGCTTTACAATATGCAAGAAAAAATCATTTCTGAAGAATCATTTCTATATTCTTACAATAGTCCAGATTCTGTTAGCCTCACTCAGTTTCTACTCCATTCTTACTCTACCCAGGAAAACCTCCTTTTGACTTGAATGGGGTTGTTTTTTTCCTGAGTAATAGTTTCAGGTTTCTTTGATGTACTTTTATTTCTTTGGCTTATCTTAATTTTAGTGTTTATGACACTGCAGTTAGAGCTGCTTAAATTTATTTTACCCAAACCACCTTTACTTGATTGATCAAATAAATATTTTCCAACACCTCATTGATCTAATGCATCACTGAGGATTTCCAAAGTGTTAGTGTCTAAATAAAAGCTCTTTTCCAGTCAGCCAGATTTGTTCAGTGATGCCTTGCTCCAGTGTTTGTGTTATACAGTCATTTTCAAGCAGGGAATGTAAAACCCTGGGTTGAAGGAAATAAGTGAGAGGAACAAGCTAATGTATTGGCAAAGGCCCCAATCCAGCAAACACTTATGCGCAGATGTTGCTTTACTCCCATTAATAATCTCATTGATCTGCAAGCAGTGGCACCAATACTACAGAAATCAGTAGCAATGATTCTTTAAGGATCGTTTAGTTTTTCCATTAAATCCCACAGTTTTCAAGGATTGCTAATTCAACTGCTTTAAATTACATCTGGCTTCAACTTTGCATGCATATGGTCAACCTACATGTGCCTTTATTTTGAATAATAAATACTTAAAAGGATACTGCTGAAATTATTATCTATAATTTTAAAACTCATTATTTTACTTGCTGTTGTATTACAATAACTCCTGGAAAGCATAAGGCAGAATTCTGCTTCTTTACTAAAAAGCAACAAAGAGTCCTGTGGCACCTTATAGACTAGCAGACGTATTGGAGCATCAGCTTTCATGCGTCTGACGAAGTGGGTATTCACCCACGAAAGCTTATGCTGCAATATAGTGACTCTTTGTTGCTTTTTACAGATCCAGACTAACAGGGCTACCCCTCTGATACTACTTTACTAAATTATCCTCCATTGTGCATGTTCACTACTTTACTAAATTATCCTCCGTTGTGCTTTGTTATAGGCTGCCCATGTGCACAGGGCAACTGATAGCTTTGAAAAAAAACAACACCTTTAGAATCCAGATTCTTGGCTGGTGTCAATCCACTTGAGGATATGGATTAATACATGTATTTTTGGGCCTAACAGATAGGCCCAAAATGTGGCCCTATATTTTTCTTCCTAAAAATCTTGATTGTGTCCATGGTTTTCATTTATAGATCAGTCCCATAGGTAGGGTTTTTTAGTTTCAGACACTTCCTTTCATTCTAACAAAGACAAGCCAGTTTCAAAAGGTTCTGTCTACGCCTAGTATCTCTTTAGCAAATAGTGGTTTAAGCATGGTTCACTGAATAAAAGCAATCAGAACAAATGTCTCTATTATCTACTTTTTTTTTTGCCCTATAAAAGAGGTATCTCCACCAATCCTCTTTGTTCTATACAAGGAATAGGTTGGTTGAGTGAGAAACTTTCTGGAAATTATCCTCAGGAAATATTATGTATATAATTCAGGGCATTCAATCATGTTATATATTTCTCTTGTTAATGTATTTGTTAATAATTTTATATAGGGAAGAATTTCTTCTGGAGAGTGAGTTGAGAGGTGAGGTTTTGTTCCTTGATTGGCCCTGTTTGACCGCTCTAGCTACCTCTGAAACAGCAGTGGAAGGGAGTTGACTGATCATTAAGTGTCAGGAGATATGCCTTTCTTTGGAAGGAAAAACTAACAGCTAAGACAGATTTTATACTCGCGTCTGAAAAGTGTTTGTTTGGATTCTCTAGTAACTACTTGTATTAATATGTTTATTGCCATAATTGACATTAATAACGTGATGTAATTGGACTGCTTTATTCAGCTGCATTCTTTCTAAAGTTTTGCTAGAAGTTTCTCATGCATTTGATATATGGTGACTTTTAATGGCACCATACAAACTTGGTATAAGGTCTGAAGGAGCGTCAGCCTTGATACAATGTCACTGTCAAAGTCTTGTACTGATTTCATTTCAATTAGTATTTCACAAACAGTAAAAGGTGACATTAGCAAGGAACAAAATTTATTTTCTAGTTTATCATAGTTGAGGGAGAATAATGAAATTACCATCTATTACCAGAACAGTTTGATAATATTAATGCCCGTGTCTGGTTGCTACTGTATAAACAAAAGATAAGGGCAGTATGTAAGTGTTCATTGACTTACTTTAAAGAGCATTTGGACCTAGTTTCACCTTTTCTGAGCTATGCCTATCTGATGCACCGTATGGAATATAGTGTGGATAACTGGAAAAAGTGTTGTTCTTAATGTGAATATAATGCCAGTTCATTTTTTTAATGTTATTTTATTGTAGAAATGAGTATCATTATTTCAAATTCCACACAAGTAGATCTGATTGCAAGTTTATATAAAGTGTTGTAAATATCCAAAAACGCAAATAGAAAGTCTTGTTTCCATGCCATTGAATTATGATAATGGGAAAATTCATTCCTGACATACTCCCACTACTGTCCCCATGAGTCAAAAGTTATGTCTGACATAAATATTTCACCTTTCTTTATCTCTCCATATTATACATGGAAACCCCTTGTAACTTAATTTCTGATGGGAAGGCATGCAAATTGCTAAGTTTATGTTATGCAGTTATTCATTCAGTTGTCACTTAGGTACTTAGAGAACATGTCTCATATTGTTTGCTTTTGTAGTTTAAATGGATTATTTAAGAATTAGGAGAAAGGGAATTAAAAGCTTATACTGAGCAATGAAAAAACGTGTTTCCCTAGTAACAAAAACCAAAGCATAAGTGAGGGAACCTGAAACTGGAACTTTACTTTGAAATCTTACCCTGTAGGCAGCTTATACAGCAAAAATGAAATACAGTTCAGCCAAGGAGAGTTTAAATAATAAGGGAAACTGAGATAAGATTTACCAGTCAAATGAGGGTCATGCATGATGCCATGTGATCCTGACAAAATGTACAATTAACCTTTTGTGTTATCAGACCTTTTTCCAATGCCTTTCAGGTTGTAATATTCCTCTATGAAAAGAAATTTAAACAAGCTAGAGCTAAGTGATAATGGGAATAGTAACAGGTGAAGATTGGTGGAGTGAAAAGATGAGTCTTGCTTAACCATTGAACCTGATTGACTGTGAATGTTACAGTCTATTTAGTTCAAGTCATGGTTAACATTTATTTATTTTCCAGTAATGATTGACTTGGAGTAAAATACTGTTTGAACATGCTTAGATACTATGGAACAAAAGTAAAGTTGTTCTGCTCTTGTATTATATTATTAACAATACATTGTTTTCTAAACCTACTAAAAATCTTCAGATTTAACAGTTAGTATGTATACAGACATGGGAATATTTTCTACATCCTATTTTGGCTTATCTGGCTAAGGTGCAGTATTTCATATTTTAATACATAATGTATTGCATTTGGAAAGCTTCAAGTAAATATGATGACTTTCTAGAAAAGTTTATTGCAGTATTATAATACAGGCAGCACAGAGGTAACCTCATATTGCTTTTTTCCCTCCTCTTCTTACAGTATTGCCAGAAACTTGTTTGAATAAATATATATGCCAATGAACATTTCTTTTTTGCCCAATCCTTTCCCACAGAGCTCAGTCATATACTGTACATTTTCTTCAGCTGATATCAGCAGTATCAGTTTTGCTTTCTGGACAGCTATTTTCACAGACACTAAATAAACTTCCTGACATATAGCTTAGGATGAGTGGCAAAAATGGACTTCAGAAATTACTCCTAGACAATGAATCTATTAATAAGAGATTAATATTGAGAATATTGAAAGTGAGCTGGAGTGTTTCCAAGGAGACACTTGCCAAAATGATATCCAGGGGTTGGATTTCACTATTTCTGGCTCATTAAGTTTTTGTATGCTTATGCAGCTAATGATTGGAAGATGACAGTGGTAAGCGGTAGAACCAAAATCCATATCAATAGTTTCACTTTAGTGCTCCATAACATATAGTTTGAGATTTAAATAACAAATGTCTTCTTACAGTACAATTTCATTAAAATTAAAGAAATATGTTTTAAATAATGTTTTAGGAAGTGAGTATGGCCAATAATCAGATGTTCCGAATTATATTTTAATATAAATAACAAAGGGTCTTATTGCAGACTTGCTGTATGAAGGTGGGTTTATTCTACAGTGGGGTGAGTTAAATGTGTGGTTTTAAGGTGAATGAACCCCTTGGCAATAACTGAGTTCACATTAACATATTTAGGTTTGGCTGGGTCAACCACACATTTAAATAAGGATTTTAAACAAAAGTCAATCTGTCTGTCAGTCTTTCTGTCTGTCTTTCTTTCTTCATATGGACTGGAAAGGACTGTATACTGACCTGCCAACTCAGAATTTGGCATGGGTTGGCTTCACATAAGAACTTCAGTATAATATGCTCCTGCTGATGCTCCAGTTGTTAGCACTCCTGTTGCTTTAAATCCCACTGACTCTAATATGCTGATGATTTGGGGTCCATTGCATATTCTTAGGTACTTTTTGCCTCCCCAGATGACAAGATTAGAAAACCGATTTTACTGCTCAAACTAAGTCACCGCAATTGCAGAAAGTTACTAAAACCTGCCATTTATTCTGTGGAAACATGTTTACAACAGGATGTTGGAGTTCACTTCTCTCTTGCAATATTGTAAGAGTGACCTAGTGAAACCTGTTATAAATAGGAATAAAAAGAGGAGAAGGAGAAAGCTGAAGAGGGGAGAAATGGAAAGAGAACAAAAAAAGAAACAATTCAGAAGAGCTTTATAAAATGTTGCAGTAGGATGAAGTCAGACAAGAATGGACATTGCATGTGGTATTTTACCATTTTGTTGAGCTTTTTAAAACTTGTTTTAAATTTAGTTTAAAATTGCTCTGTCCAAACTCAGTGACCTCATATAGGGACCTCAGATTTAGGAGGACTTCTTAGGAAAACTCTAATAGAAAACTACTATGTTATTGATTATTCACATGTTTATACAATACAGTGTGCGCTAGATTATGATCTTTAAATCTGTGCATTCGTGGCCTGTTGGGTGGTGTAGAGTATCCATGATGTACTGGGAGCCTGTAGATAGAATTTTTGTTTAGTGAGTAATATTTCTTTTTGGGATTGACTCATAGAAGTGTAGGACTGGAAGGGACCTTGATACATCATCGAGTCTAGTGCTCTGCACTCAAGGCAGTACTAAGTAATAACTAGATCATACCTGACAGGTGTTTGTCTATCCTCTTCTTAAAAACCTCCAATGATGGAGATTCAACAACCTCCCTAGGCAGTTTGTTCCAGTGTTTAACTACCCTGTCAGTTAGGAAGTTTTTCCTAATGTCCAACCTAAATCTGCCTTGCTGCAATTTGAGCCCACTGCTTCTTGTCCTATCCCCAGAGGTTAAGGAGAACAGTTTTTCACCCTCCTCTTTGTCACAACCTTTTATGTACTTGAAAACTTTTCTCATATCTCCCCTCCTGACCCCCCAGTCTTCTCTTTTTCAGACTAAATAAACCCAATTTTTTCAATCTTTTTTCATAGGTCATGTTGTTTAGATCTTTAATCATTTTTGTTGCTCCCCTCTGGACTTTTTCCAATTTGTCCACATCTTTCCTGAAATATGGTATACAGAACTGGACACAATACTGCAGTTGAGGCCTTATCAGTGCAGAGTTAAGTGGAAAAATTACTTTTCGTGTCTTGGGACTGATCCACACTACAGTTAGGTCAACATAAGGCAGCTTACGTTGACCTAATTATGTCAGTGTCTACACTACAGCCTTTCTCCGGCCAGTGTAAGGGCCCTACTACACTGACGTAATAACTCCACTTCCATGAGAGGTGTAAGGCTTATGTCAGTGTAGTTGTATAGACACTGCCTTACTTACATCACCTCTTGGCTGTCTTGTCAATTTCACAGCACACCGAGAAATTAACAAGAAAGCCGGGCAGCTAGAGCTCAGCTGCACCTTGCTTCCCTGGACAGCTGGGTGCCGGAATGAGAATGGACCCTGCTCCAGGCTTGGAGCTGGGGCGAGAAACCTGGGTGGTTGCACCCTATGGTTCTGAGCTGTGAAATTGATAAGGCTGCCCAGCTCCTGGTGGGGAGGGCCAAGAAGCCCCTTGCAGCTTCTTTTCCTCTCTCCCAGTGCAGAACAGGGAGGCAAGAAGTCCCAGGCGGCTTCCACCCCCTGTTCACGGTGGGGAACAGGGAGGTGAGAAGCCCTGGGTGACCTCCCCCCAGCTTACGGTGGGGTTTGGGAGGTGAGATGCCCCGGGCAGCTTCCCCTCTGCTCCCAGCAGGGAATGGAGAGGTGAGAAGTCCTGGACAGCTTCCCCACCCAGCTCCTGATGGGGAATGAGGAGCAGGGTCGGGGGCAGCCCTCCAGGAGCCTGTGAGGCAGTCGGTGTCCCGGTAGGGAGCTGCCAGCGGAGTTGAGAGACCAGGCTCTCATCTTCCCACACTGCCCCTCATAGGTCGGTGGAAGCGCTCCTGCTGAGGACGTGCACCACTGACCCAAGAAGGGTAGTGTGGAAATGAAGCACCTCAATAATTACTGCAGTGGCTGTAAGTCAACCTAATATAGGTCAGTTTAAGTTTCTAGTGTAGATATACCCTTGCTTACACCGCTCCTGCTGATATATCCCAGTATGATGTTCACTTTTTTTGCAAGTGTTACACTATTGACTTGTATTTAGCTTGTGATCCACTATGACCCCCAGATCCCTTTCTGTAGTGCTCCTTTCTAGGCAGTCATTTACCATTTTGTATGTGTGCAACTGATTGTTCCTTCCTAAGTGGAGTACTTTGCATTTGTCCTTATTGAAGTTCATCCTATTTACGTCAGACCATTTCTCCAGTTTGTGCAGATCATTTTGAATTTTAACCCTATCCTCCAAAGCACTTGCAACCCCTCCCAGCTTGGTATCATCAGGAAACTTTATAAGTATACTCTCTATGCCGTTATTTAAATCATTGTTGAAGATATTGAACAGAATTGGCCTAGGATCAATCCCTGTGGGACCCCACTCAATATGCCTTCAGCTTCACTGTGAACCACAGATAACTACTCTATGGGAACGGTTTTCCAACCAATTATACACCCACCTTATAGTAGCTCCATCTAGGCTATATTTCCCTAGTTTGTTTATGAGACGATCATTTAAAACAGTATTGAAAGCCTTGCTAAAGTCAAGATGTACCATATCTACCGCTTCCCCCCTATCCACAAGGCATGTTACCCTGTCAAAGAAAGCTATTAGGTTGGTTTGACATGATTTGTTCTGGTTTTGGTTTTGACAAATCCATGTTCACTATTACTTATCACCTTATTATCTTCTAGGTGTTTGCAAATTGATTGCTTGATTATTTGCTCCATTATCTTTCTGGGTAATGAAGTTAAGATGACTGATCTGTAACTTCCCAGTTTATCCTTATTCCCCTCTTTGTAGATTGACACTATATTTGTCCTGTTCCTGTCCTCTGGAATCTCTCCCATCTTCCATGATTTTTCAATGATAATCGCAAATGGCTCAGATATCTCCTCGGTCATCTCTTTGAGTACTCTAGGATGTATTTTCTCAGGCCCTGCTGACTTGAAGACATCAAACTTGTCTAAGTAATTTTTAACTGGTTCTTTTCCTATTTTAGCCTCATATCCCACCTCATTTTCACTGGTGTTCACTATGTAAAACATCCAATCACTACTAACCTTTTTGGTGAAAACTGAAACAAAAAGGGCACTTAGCACTTCCACCTTTCCACATTTTCTGTTATTGTCTTCCCCCCTCCCCTCCCATTGAGTAATGGGCCTACCCTGTCCTTGGTCTTCCTCTTGCTTCTTATGTGTTTGTAGAATGTTTTCTTGTTACCCTTCATGTCTCTAGCTGGTTTAATCTCATTTTGTAATTTGACCTAGTTTCCACATTTTTTTAGGACCTTTTTTATTTTCAGTTCATTGAAGATCTCCTGGTAAAGCCAGGGTGGTCTTTTGCCATAATTCCTATCTTTCCTATGCAGTGGCCTTAATAATGTCTGTTTGAAAAACTTGAACTGTCTTGAACTATTTTTCCTCTTAGATTTGATTCCCATGGTATCTTATCTACCAACTCCCTGAGTTTGCTAAAGTCTGCCTTCTTGAAATCCGTTATCTTTATTCTACTTTTTTCCCTCATACTGTTCCTTAGAATCATGAAGTCTGTCATTTCATGATCACTTTCACCTAACCTGCCGTTCACTTTCAAATTCTTAACCAATTCATCCATATTTGCCAAAATCAAATCTACAAAGCCTCTCCCCTGAAATAAAAAAATGTTTCCAATGCATTCCAAGAATTTATTGGGTAATCTGTGTTCTGCTGTATTATTTTCCCAACAGATATCTGAGTGCTTGAAATCCCCCATCACCACCAAGTCCTGTGCTTTGGATGATTTTGTTAGTTGTTTAAAAAAAACCTCATCCACCTCTTCTTCCTGGTTAGGTGATCTATAGTAGACCCCTACCATGATGTCACCCTTGTTTTTACTCCTTTTATCTTTCCCTAGATACTTCCGACAAGTCTGTCTCCTATTTACATCACAACCTCAGTGCAAGTGTCTACATCTTTGATATAAAAGGCAAGACCTCCTCCCTTTTAGTCTGTCCTTCCTGAACAAGCTGTACCCTTCTATACCAATACTCCAGTCGTGTGTATTAGTGGTGGTTATTCACTAGTATTTCTAGTTCTTCCGGTTTATTCCCCATACTTCTTGCATTACTTTACAGACCTCTAAGATACTGATTCGGCTTTCCCCTCTGTGTTCCCTCTTGTCTCCCCTTTGTCTCCTGCTATAATTGCCCATCCTCCCTCTGGATTCCAACCCTTCACCCAGGTCTCCATGTTTTTGACTTATCTGTGGACTTTCGTCTCCTGTCTCCCTTGAGCCTAGTTTGAATCTTGCCTCGCTAGGTTAGCCAGTCTGTATCCAAAGATCCTCTTCCCCTTGCTTGATAAGTGGACTCAATCTTTGCTTAGCAGTCCTTCTTCCCAGAACAGCATCCTGTGGTCAAGGAAGCCAAAGCCCTTCTGGAGACACCATCCATACAGCCTTCCAGGATGCATCTATCTCTGCCTGGACCCCTACCCTTGATGGGAAGGATTGAAGAGAACATATCCTGTGCTCCCAGCTCCTTCACCCTTACTCCCAGAACCCATTCCTCACTTCTGATCTGTTCAGCGTCATAGCTTGCAGTATCATTAGTGCCCACATCGATGAGAAGCATTGGGTAGTAGTCAGAGGGCTGGATGACAATTCCCTCTGTAATGTCTCGGATACGGTCCCCCCCGACAGGCAGCATGCCTCCTGGGATGCCATGTCAGGCTGACAGATGGGTGCTTCCGTCCCCTTCAGAAGGGAGTCATCAACCACCACTACCCTACGTTTCCTCTTGGGAGTGGTGGCTGCGATCCTCCCAGCCTTTGAGGCTCAGCGCTTCTCCTCCTCCACCTTTGGGGGAGATTCCTCATCCCTTGTTGCCAAGGCAGCACAATAGTTCTTCATCACTATCACCGGTGGGTTAGGACCAGAGATGGAGCACTGCCTACCACCCTGTGACAGAGCTATATCCTCCTCTCCTGGTGGTGTGACAGCTGTCCTCTCTAGCTAGATAGCTTCCTCAGCCTTGGGGTTACCATATGAATACTCTAGATGAATTCCTCATGTGCATAGATGCTCCTCAGCCTAGCCATCTCCTCCTTGTAGCTCTCCTACCGGCTTCCTGAGAGATTCTGTTAGCAAATCCCTGGACAGTCTCCCCAGTGTGGCTTTCTGTGAAAGGGAAATGCAGGCCAGAGACTCTGAAAATCCACACCAGGATGCATCCATGGTCAGGCTCTCTGTCTGGACACAGGCGCGGGTGGCGAAGACAGGAGCAGCACTGGCAGTGGCAATACAGCCTTTCCTAACCATATTGATTATATTACATTTCCTTCCCATAAATTCCATCTCAAACTCCGTTGTTTGCTGTCCCCTGTTTGCTAGCTCGCCTTGGTTGTTTAGCCTCTGGCTTTTAAACCTTTCTCTCCTAAATCAGCTCTACCCCCTTGTTAATGAAACAGGGAATGGTGATCTCAAGGCTGATTGAGGATGATCAAAGATGATCAAGGGAACAAAGGCTCAAACAGTCCCCAAATGCACAATCCCAACTGATTCTGTAACTTCAAGTAACCTGAAAGAAAGAGGAAAAAAGACCAAACATCCAAACAAGCTCACTCATCCTATGATTAAAACTCGCACCTTGTTCAACATGGTCAGTACATATTACAGAAGAAACCTTTCTGAAAATTTAGTGGATACTACCCTCTGTGCATTCCTTTTTTGGGTAGATAGATCCCAGAAGCAGTGTGTGGGATCCTTAATGAAATTGTGCTTGGTCTTTGCACGTGGACTCTAAAGAGTGGGGATGTTCTTATATGAAGGCCAGGCACAACTGATTCTTACACGAAGAAAACTATTGAACTGCATTTGCTGGTATATTTGCTTTGGGTTCAGTTAGGTAAGAGTATCACCATTGCCTGATGTGCAATGTGCTAAGATAGATTTATTGTCATTAAAATTAATTTAACAGCATCCTGTTACTTCTTTATTGCATTGCTGTACTTTTGATAGTGGTCCAAAGTACTTATGATCTGTGTTGTTTCAGTAAACCAATGAGTGATCATTCTTTATATTGAGAGGACTGCTTGTTGTAAATTGAAAGTTTGTTCTAATAGAATAAAGAAAGGGCAGCTGTGTTTATGTACCAACAGTCTGAAGTTTTCAGTTATTTGAATCACATCTTCCGTGTACAACTATAAAATGATTTTATCCACCATTACTTACTTGCTTGAATTGAACGTAATCACTGATTAATCAGAACCATTAGAGTGGATGAATGAATATTGTAATGGATGATTGTAAATGTTGACTCATAGGTCCCACTTGAAAACAAACTGGCTGATCCAGCTTAATGAGGTTTTTCTGGAGTGTGTACAAATTTTAAATAATTAAAATTAAATTCAATCAGAGTCTGCTGTAATTATAACTGAAACTACATGGTTATCGTCCTTGCGGGGGGGGGGAGGAGGAGGGAGGAAGTTCAGTTATTTTAAATATTGGTGGGGTTTTTAATCTCAGACTGTACGTCTCTATGAATGGTCTCTTTGCAAGAGTTCATGACATGAGAGGTACCATCCAGAGTGTTGACATTCACTTCTATTACAGTGTTCGCCAATACCTGGTTAACTCCAGCTTAGCTTTACCCTCTCCTTGTACAGATGTTCACAGTAAGGGCCCTAAAGATTGGCTGGTTGGGAGAGAGAAGTAGGATATTTTGGGGAATGTTGGATTTCACACAATGTGATAGGACTGGGATGGATCTATATCTGTGGAATTTTATTGCTTCCTGTTTCCTTGTTTAATAACACAATGCACTCTGCTAAATTTATATAGATGTGTTCATGCAAGTTATCAGTATTTTATATGCAGTCACAAAGAGCTTTGACGATCCAGCATCATTTAAGCTTAAAGCCAGTGGGAAAAGAGAGTTTTTATTTTATTAAATTCAGCAAATCTGTGTTTCTGATGGATGTGAAAGTTGTGTGTGTGACAATCCTTATCTTATTTATTTATTTATGTATAGTCATTTTGGTGGTGCTCATCACCATACGACTTGAATGCATCTATCCATAATGGAACTTATGGGGGTGAAAAAGTCAGCAATATCAGGAAAATGGTGCTAAGAATGCCCTAAAATGTAGTAAATTATTGTTAAAATCAATTGGTCTGAGCATGCTGCTATTGGATAGCCAATGGAATTTTGCTTGAAGGATTGGGTCTGTCATGATGCACTACTCAACACACTAGTAATCAAAATAAATCTCTAGGATAGTGCAGAATAGGCTGACTTGACATAGCTGGGAGAATTTTGTGTTAAGTGAATCTTACAAAGAGACTTTTATTAGGTGTGCTTAAATAGAATGAATTTCTATTATCTAGCCTAAAAGTTACAACAGTACACATTTAAGTCCTCAAATTTATTCTTTAAAGACACACTTCAGAAATGTTCCTTAGATAAGACAAAGAACAGTTACATGTTCCTAATTCCAGGATGATGTACATTTTCTTAACTAAAGAAATAGAAGCAAACAAAATATTTAAAGGAAATTGCCCATCAAAATATATACAATGTTTCCATTTCTGGTGGAACATAAAACATTTCTTCTTTGTCACTTATTCCTTCAGCTAAACATTCTGTTCATTTTCAAATTCAAGGCATTAAGGTTATGAGTAAAATAAATCTGAGTATCCTGCCCATAACAACAGCAACAAAAAACATAGCAGTCAAATATTGGGATTAAGTTTTCAGCTAAACTGAAAACGATAGTACTAAGAAGAGAGCTCCAGAGCAAACTCCATAAAACACAAGTGTATTGATATAAATAATTTTCAGTCAAAATGGCAGTGAAACTCTAAGTAAAATATGGATGGATAAAATGGCTGCTATTTAATGTGTCAGCATCTGCCAATAGTCACCAAACCGCAGTATTTGAACCACAACAGTTTTTCTCCATATTCAAAATAGAGGAGGTATCCGACGTATAACTGAGACTGTGTTTTGATAACTATTGGTGAATGCTGCCTTTACAGTGACAACCCCTGTATTATTTATTTCTTTGTCAGATGATCCTGTCACTAACACTAACAAATATAGTGATGGTCCCTTTTTAGAAAGTTTGGATCCACATTTGAACACCTCCAAAGATTAGATGTATAAAAGACAAGGTTACTTGTCCTATCTAATTTGGGACAAGAGAATAAGTAATCTCTCTACCATTATAGTATGTTCTGGAGTACAAAGAGATGCACATTTAAAAAAACATTAAAATATATTAATGCTCAGCTCTTTCTATTTATGTTGAATATAAGAAACATGTTTAATTTTCAGAATATCACAGCTCTATCATTTTAATATTTAACTACAGTACACAGCAAACAGCATTATTTGATGGTTAAGGAAAATAATGCCTTTCCGTGGCGTTATGCACACCTGCTCTTAGTTAAAATTGTGGTCTTCATCAGATTAATTTTTCAAAGAGATCATATGAAAAAGTGTCTGTTTACAGTAAATGATAAAAACAAAAAACAACTCTCCCTACCCCTTTGTGCCAAACAGTGGCTTTGTGACTATTTTGAGTACTGGAGTGTTACTCTAGTGCTCCAGTAATAGAAGAGAGAAGCATTAGGCCTCTATAAGACATAATGCCTCCAGGGGCCCTTGAGGAAGTCCAGATAGGAGCAAATTGCTAGGCTTTTAACAATATGTAGCTTGGATTCTCCAGCTGATGCTTGCTAGTTAGTGGCAATTTGCAACACTTCCCAAGTTGTGAGTTTATTTTTATATAAGTAAAACACTGCTGACCTTGTTTTTGTTGTTCACATTTCTATAGCTATCATTACATTGCATACACAGCATAAAAAGAGTTCATTGTAAATTTATGCAAAGTGTAGTCCCAAATATGTACGTTTTGTACAATACGCCTTTTCCTTACTGTGTGGTGTACATTTGATTTGTTTAAATGAAGTATTAGTGTTGTAATTCAATTCCATTGCTGTAGTTTATAGAGTATGTGATTCAAATGAAGATCTCAAGAAAATGTGGATATCCAAAAGTTAACAATAAAATTAAGAAAAATAAAAATATCTATAAGATTTCTCCCATACTGTAATAAAAATAATGAATAGCTGGCACACTGTATTCTTCTGCAAGGCTTCAGTTCAAACTGATTAACCTCAGATGATTGAAAAGATTTTCAAATCAGTTTCAGCAAAATTAGTGTTTTATTAGCATTTGATACTGGATTTTCATTGTTGTCATGGCTAATTATGAAACTTCTATATTTTGCCATGTATGTGTAATGTACTAACTATATCAGTGTACCTGATTTTAAGTTAAATTTTAATGCAACTGATTTTAATTTGGATCAGCTTGATTTCTGCATTTCAAATGTTTGATGTGTGTATATATATACGTTAACTGCAAGGGTAACTTGCCATTTAACCTGTCCTTAATCTGTCTTTCCATTAACTTCATTGGCTTTTGGATTAGGCCCCTAGTAATTAATTTATGTTCAAAAGCTTGAAAGTTGATTTCCCTTATAAAGTTTTTGAGATGAGGTAACAAAAACTGAACTCGGTATTCAACTTGAGGTCCTACCATTGATTTCTGTAATGGAATTATAATATTTTCTGTATTTTTCTCTAGTCCTTTCTTAATATAGCCTAATACCTCGTTTGCTTCTTTTATCACCACAGACTTTTGATCAGATGTTTTCAATGAGCTGTTTACAAGGACACCTTTTTTCTGAGAGGCTATGGTTGATAATTATAAATTAATATGTAGATTTGATTTATATGTATGAGCAGTTCACATTGTTCTGTTCTTTTGTGCATTGCAGCACAATATATTGACTTTTATGTGGCAGTGGGTGACCTGTTAGCTTTGTTTGTGAGTTCCTTCTGAAGGTCCTCAAAATCCTCTTTAGACTTGATTAATTGTAACAATGGTGTATCATTTCCAAAGAGGGGGTGTGTGCCTTTTAAGGTAGGGAGTGCTGTGGAATCAAGTTGGAACTCAGGTGAGACTTTTATTCAAGCTGGTTAGTATCAAAGCAAGTGATCCCAGGTCAACTACTGGTACTGTTTGTTTATGAAGCAGTATAGCAATCTAAAGTTGGGGCCAATGACAAAGTTAAGGAACTGCTTTAAACACCATTGCAGTGAAACAGATTTATAACATGCTTTCACCAGCCATTGAAGGCATGGCCAAATTATATTAGAACTGTGTTTTAAAGCCATGAATGAATATTTCATAATAAATGAGAAAATGATGTTTACATTTGATTCCCATGAAAATAAATTATAATGTAGCTGACTGTCTTCTCCCATCAAACAAGTATGTTTTCAATTTGAAACTATGGTACTGCAACCCTGAGCAGCACCAACTTGACACTCCATGGCTTTTCTGCAGCATAGACAGGGTGTAGACAGACCACTGTATGATGACAGGCCATTGGCAGCACAACATAAAAATGGTGTTCTCATTCTCATGGCAAAACTAAGCCCTGGTCTACACTACACAGGTCGATGTAAGGCAGCTAATGTCAGTGTATACTGCAGCCTTGTCCCGCCAATGTAAAGGCATGGGGTTTATGTTGGTGTAGTTAGGATCAGGCAGTGTCTGTGTAACCGGGTGTTACTTACATCTGCTGTTGGCTGTCTTGTCAATTTCAGGGCTCCATGCTGGAGCCGTGAAATTGACACGAAAACTGGGCAGCTACAGCCATCTGGCCGGGCTCCCCACTCCCAGCTGGGCTGTGCCTGGCCAGCTCCCCACTGCCTGCTCAGGAAGCTGAGTAGCCCAGGTGGCTGCCCCCTTCCTGGCGGGGAACAGGGAGGCGAGAAGCCCAGATGGCTAGCAGCTCAGCTCTTGGCGTGGAGATGAGAGCCTGGGCTCTCAGGCCCCCACTTGGGTTGCCAACATTCTAATCGCAGAAAACCGAACGCCCTTGCCCTACCCCCTGCCTCACCCCTGCCCCCGCCCCCCATTCACTCCATTCTCCCTCCCTCTGTCGCTTGCTCCGGGTTGGGGCCGAGGGGTTCAGAGTTCAGGAGGGGGCTCAGGGCTGGGGTAGGGGGTTGGGGTGCGGGAGCCTGCCTTAGCCCCACTGCACTGCCGACTGGACTTTTAACGGCCTGGTCAGCGGTGCTTACCGGAGCTGCCAGAGTCCCTTTTCAACTGGGCTTTCTGGTCAAAAAATAGATACCTGGCAACCCTAACGCACACACTATTCCTCTTTAGTCAGTGGAAACGTTCCTGGTGAGTACACGCACCACTGACAGAAGGAGGGTAGTGTGGACATGTAATTACTGCAGTGACTATAAGTTGATTTAACATAGGTTGACTTAAGTCTGTAGTGTAGACATGCTTCGTATGCAGGCACAGACTAGGATCCTTTGGACAGGCATGTTTTATTTCCAGAGATTTTGGCCTGCCTACAAGAAAAGGCAGCCCCCATCACTCGCAAAGAGAGAAGCTGAATGCAGGTTAAGTTGAACAAGTGGAACTTCATTAAACCTTGTGTACTGCTTTGGCTGAGTTTTTTCTAGTCTAATTTCCCTGTTTCCAGGGTATTCGCTCAATAACAGTCCCTCCAGGGAATATGGGCCCTCTGACTTCACTTCCACTGATCATGATGCACTCTGCAGCCTGGTCCATTTCTAGAAGAGTCTGATGCATGTAAGTGTCTGTGACCTAGAAACTGCATATCTATCTTTCCTGCTATCCTTTTAACACACAAAGGGGATGATATGCACTACAATTGGGAAGTAACTTCATAGAACTCCTTTGTTAGCTCTTTTTTTCCTCTACAGATTTGGTATGTTGTTCCATTTATTTAACTCATCGTGAATACACTGTGTGTACAAACTCCAGATCTGAAAACCTTAGAAATAAACAGGAAGAAAATCCAGTATATTTTCTAATTAATTCTGAAGAGTCAGAAGAAATATAGAAAAATTTCATTCAACCAGTACTTTCATTCTTGTTTGGCATTTAGTAGATGTACTGTGTATTCCCAAAGTGTTAGAATAGCCCAGGGGACAGTTGGCAAGAGTGACAATGAAGATGAAGACAATTCTTGCTGCCACCCACTGTAAAGGGATCTAAATAATTATAAATTCACTATATTTCTTTAAATCACTTTACGAAGCAGCTATGCTTAGCACTTTTTGGAGGAGACATTCCTGCTTCACTTGCAGAAGATGCTAATCATTCCTACAAAAGTTAGAATGTTAACGATTCAGATATACTTTTTTTTAATATTCATCTGCATTGTGTTTTTTTAATGAGAGGATATACTGAGTCTCTGTCAATGATCCATCCTTATGTCATATAACTCTTTCCAAGTGGATTAGTGTTTTAAGAATAAGGAAATGTACAAATGATTTAGTAAGAATTTATGGAATGAAAAGTACATCTGATTTTCTGATTTGTGTTCAAAGTTTTCTTATTATGAATTTTTAATGTCCCTTGAATTGTACCTTTGATCTTATTCTTAAAATAATTCCATAGTGAACAATAATGGTAAACACCTTCTCTTTTGTTTTGTGCAGTAGCATGTCCTCTAAAATAGACCCTGCACTAAATCTCTTCTCTTTCTCTTTTTTCCCCTCATAAATCACTAAAAAAACCCAAAGTTCTTGTGCTATCAGTAATCTCATGACTCTGGAAATTACAATGTCTTGATCTTTTAGTATCTCATCCAGATGGGGGTCATCCAATAAAACTTTCCATACAATTACTGGCTCAATACTTCTGCAGTTTTCTATATGTTACACAGACAGGCCCCATTTTCAGTGGGTTTAAGAATTCCTATCCATTAATATTTTTTTCTGTGTGCCACTAGTTAAAAATTTCAGTCAGGTTTATAAGGCCCATTTATGAACAAAGCCATTTCACAGAATATAGTTCTCAAATTTTGGGCCTCCACTCTTTTTCTAATGCTTTATTTACAATAATACAATTACCCTGTGCTAGTTTGTGCTAATGACTGGGGAGACCCATAGCCTATTACCGCACATTGTGAATTTATAGGTGAGAAAATAGAATGAGAATGCATCACAAAATAATTTTTTTCATTTAAATTATTTATGAGAATGGATTAATTAGTATATTATGAAGCAATCTAAAATATATTGTAAAAATAATGAATTTTTGAGAATATTAGACCTCACTGCTGAAATCTTAGCTGAGAAGAAAGGCCACTATTTTTGTGTGCATATTACTTGGCATGGGAAATTAGTGAATCACATTTTAGTGAAGTTATACATTTGTTGCAGTTTAATGTGGTTATACATTTTATATAATAATTTTCAGTCTAGGGGACACCAAATCAATTTACAGACATCAACTGGTCATTCTATTCATACACAGGGATCATTCCATTCACCAAACAAATGCAGCAACGCCTGAGTAAAATACAGAAGCTGTTTAACAGCTCCTAGCAACATTCAACAAGTTAAATTGGGCAGTGAAAAATATCACAAATTGAAACAGAAAATAGAAAATAATTACCCAGTAACAGATTATATGGAAGCCTTTATAATTGTAATAACATGTAGTGAAAACCTTCTTTTATGTCTTACCAAAAATGGTGCCTCCTAATGTCATGCTGGGTATTGGTTCAGAATAAGCGTAAGGGGAGGGTTTTGGAAGGAACTGACTAAGAAAGAAGGGAATTGACATTGTGAATCTCCAGCACCAATCTCTGCAGTAGGTAAGTGTCCCTACATCTGCCATTCATGTGGTGCAAGACCCACTTCCTTCTCTGGGGTGTGCTGGGGTAACACACTTAAGCATCTCCCTTTAATCAGGGCGAAAGTTAAAAGGACAATCTAGCCATAGTGTATGTGTTTAGTGGAGCCCAGGATCTGGCTCCAGAGATTTAATGACCTTCACCTAGTTACTGGCAGCTAGGCTGTGAACTCCTTACTCTCATTGGTAAGCAGACACTGGCTGGTAAGAAGTCAATCTGGCCCTATATGATTTAAATGATTTTTTTTTTTTTAAATTTCACCTGATTTTTACCACTACAAAGGTAAACTGTGAAACAATATTATTACATACAAAGAAAAAAAGGGTATTTATCATTAGGTGATATAGAAACTGAAAAACTCCCAGATAGATATGCATTAAAGAAAACTAGACAAAAACAAGACTTAGCTGTTTTTCAGACCCCATAATCATTTTTTATGGGAAGTGTAGTCAAATAATGTTATCACTTTAAGAAGATATATGCTTGATCTGTCTTGTATTATGATACATGGATCCACGAACAATACTAAACATCTGTACGGAATTATATCAGAAAACAGGGGAAATGATCATAAAGTTATCTTTATAAATTATGAGGATTCGTATTCATAAAAAGTTGATCATGAAGAGAGAAAAATAGGCAGCTTGAGACAAAAAAGAATCCTTAATGTGTTCAAGTCAGAAACAGACACACACACTCGATTACATATTGCAGAACCAGTTAGTTGTAGTAAATCATGTTAATTACTCTTGCACATTTGTTTTCAGTGCCCAGAAAACTATAACTATTTAAAATAAAGATGAATACAAGTTTATTACATACCAGTTACTGCATATAAAATTTTTTTTTTACTTGTAAAGGATGTTTCTGTAGTAATTTTTTTTATTTGAGGAGAGAGGTGTACGTTTTATACATTGGAAATTATATCCAATACTACACTTTTACATAATTTTCAAGCAAAAATTGTCAATGTGATTCCAATTCTGTTATGTTACATTGAAGAATACATATTGAATACTGAATATAGACACATAAATAATTCACTTTCATACCATTCCTCCAAAAATATTGTAAATAATATCAAGTCATTCTACAAGGATTAGTTAAAAGTAAATAATACCTTGTAATTTGTTGCCTTTCTCAAATTGCATTAGTAGAAATCCTGCTTCCTTTGTGTAGCCATTCTGTACACTATTGATTCAAAAGTAAATATTTTTATAGTTTAAAAAATTTCTTTAAAATCGATTTTCCCCCTTAAAACTATGAAAATCTATAAATTATGGAGTGAACCGTGAGAATATGCATGCTTCATATTTCAGTCATTTTTCACATTTTGCTTGTGTAATCTGTGTTATGGGCTATACTCTGTGACCAATCCGCAGAGGATGCCTCAAAGTGCCTGTGACAATTCTTAGCTTGAGAGTCTGGCTCTTTAGCACAAACTCTAAAGACTCATTCTTTTAGTGCTAGAGGTCATTGATGTTGGCCAAGGTGGTGGCCTTCACACTTGCAGGTGTCTCACATTGGCATGGAACAGTATGGTTCATAATGGCAGAAAAGGAGGAGCAGTAGGCAAATCTACTTGTGTAATGCACGCACACCTTGCTACTGCAGCTGCTTGCGGCTGCATCCAGTTTCTGGAAGCTCATGAGAGACTATAGAGAGTTGTGGATTCCTTCTGAGAGGTTCTCTCTAGTTGACAGGTCACCACTGGTAAACATGGAGGGTTTGCTGTTGCAGTAGTTCTCAAAACTATTGTACGGGTGACCCCTTTCACATAGCAAGCCTCTTAGTGCGACCCCTCTTATAAACTAAAAACACTTGTTTATATATTTATCACCATTATAAATGCTGGAGGCAAAGCAAGGTTTGGGGTGGAGGCTGACAGCTCGCAACCCCCCAAGTAATAACCTCGCGACCCCCTGAGAGGTCCCGACCCTCAGTTTGAGAACCCCTGCTGTACTTACTGAAAGTACGTTTTAATTAGGGATAAAATGTTACATGAAGCACATCCTGTTTACAGAAGCACGTCACAGCTTCTCTCACTTTTCAGCAGGGTTGACATATTCAGGAGCAGCTTCCACAACCCAGTTGCTCTGTCAGATTCCCAGGCAGGTGCAGATTCTTGTCTCCCTGACTCTGGGGTGCAATATAGTGAAGAACATAAAAGCTATGTAACCCCCCTAGGAAATTAGTACTGTAATGTGAAACCTTATCACTGACTTCAGCAGTGTGAAGGCAAAATAACTTCTTAACTGCATAGAAGCTCTTGTGTTCTGATCTGCTGATTTAAAAGCATATATGTGTCCTGTGTTAAGGTTTCGTATTAGAGTGCAGGTGTGATGCAATCAGGGTATGTTTATCTGTTTGAGATGGAACTGAAAGCCTTCTGGATAGAGCTGATCAGAAATTTTCCGACTGAACAGGTTCCCATAGGAAAATGCTGACTTGACAGAATTGAAATGTTCCACAAGAATGTGTCTATTTCATTGAAATTCTGATGGAAGCCAGGTAGGCTCCCATTGAAAACCTGCAAACCTGCCTGTTATCCTGTCACACCCCCTCCTAGGGCTCCCCGGATCCTGGCTCCTTGGCTTCTGTGGTAGGGCTTCTTTGACAGCCTGCGTGGCGGGCTGCTGGGGAGCTGGGGCTATCAGGGATTCAAGGCTCCCGAATCCTTCCCAGCCTGATAACAGTTCCATTGGAAAAATTTCAACCATTTCTATCTGCTACTGTCTTTGGAGGGCTTCAGTATACTCCCTTTCCTCTTCCTCTGCCCCATACCAGTGAATTGGTTCAGTGTGGAAGGAAGACTGGGCTCATGATCCTAGCTCTTGCCTTACCCTAGCTGTGTTTCTAGGAGTGGCACCAGATTCATTCAGGAGCACAAGGACTGGCATGGAATCCTGCCTCTTTCATTCTGGCCGCTGGGGTGATGTCTGGCACTGTGTGATACAGTTGTATATTTTGGCTTATCTCTATCGGTTTTATACTGCCACCCATCATTGCCTTCCACATAAAATCATTAGTGAAGTTGCTAGGTTTACTGTTCTGGATATATTTTTAATGCAAAATATAACAGAGATACCAGGTTTGCAAATAAATCAGGCAGTTAAAGCTGCAGCCAAACCTCACATCAAACTGTAGTTTCTCTTCCTCTGTGTAATAGGGATTCTACAGTACTATGCAAAGACAAGTAGAGGTAGGATTTGAGCTGCATACTCACACTGAGGCAAGCTTTGGTTGACTGGGTAACTAACCTGAGTCATGCGTGTAAAAAGGCTATTAATATTTCAGCTGGATTATCACACTTGTTTGTGCATATAATTGGAAAAATGAATCTTTAGAAGTAGAATATTTTTGTGTTAACTGGTTCCTATGTTGTTTTAATTTACATGATGATTTTTTTTCTTTCTATTGTGGTTGTATATTTAGCTTAGTACCAAGGCATATCAGAAAGGAGCCAAAAAGACACACACGTCTTTTGGTTATTCTTTCTGACCTTTGCCAGAGCACAAAAATATGCTGTTCAGATATTTAGAAAAGCTATAGGAGAAACATTTAACATTTATCCCAAAATGTATAAAATAATAGTTTTGTATTGTTCCTTCAATATTAAACAGTAAATAGTAAAACAGCAATTAAAAACTGTCAGTATTTAGGTCTAAATTCTTAAGCCAACATTTTAAGTCAACACGTGGGGGCAATAGAGTGCTAAATGTTGCACAAAAATGACAGAAGTAGTTGGTGTGATGTTGTGGTTAGAGCAGGTGAATAAGCCAAGACAGCTGGGTTTTGTCTGTGGCTTTATCAGTTCCTGCTCCCATTGAAATAATTGGAGCAGTTGTGGGTTTTCACTGTGTGATCCTGGATAAGTCATTTATCTTTTCCAGCCTCCGTTTACCTATTTTTAAAATGGGTGTGGTAACCTGTCAGATGGCCACTAAACTCAAAACACCCCCAAGATTTCTCAAAATGACTAGTGATTGTGGTTGCCTCCATTTTTGAGAGTCTAATATGAGATACGTTGAAGCAAGCTATGTTCAGAAGGTGGGAGTACGTCACTTTGTGAAAACCAGGTTCTTTTGAAGTGTCTCATCGTAGATGCTCAAAAATTAAGGCACCTAAAATTACTAGTCACTTCTGACCATTTTGGCTAATGTGTGTAAGTTAAAGTGGGTGGAAGGTGCTATATAAATACAAACTCTTGTCACTATGGATTGGCTCCTAGAGCAACAGAAAATAGGGGGTTTGGCTTTCTAACTGCACACTTAAGTTAGAGATTTCATTTGTGCGCATTAAGGATCTTTAGATTTTTTTCAAAAGATACAAATCAGTAAGTGTGTTTTTGTATTCAGGATTGCAGGCACAATGACTTGCTCATTAACATACATACCCCTCCACTTTGTACTCACCTTTTCATTACGTCTAAAGAAGGTACTTAACACAGCTCATTCATCCCGTTGATCAAACAGCAATGGCGTCTTAAACCTAACAAAAAATTAGTAGTAGACAATTGCTTATATTTTAAGTTAACAATAAGCTTTTTTCTCCAAATCCTCTGTAATTCCTCATTAGTTGCGGTTTGTAATACTTGCCCCTGAGGGAGTTAAAAAAAAAAACTAAATTCAGGAGCATTCCACTTGCCCAAAGCTGTACGGATTTATCCTACAAGATTAAACCAACAGATATTTGTTCAAATTAAAAAGATTCAGATTATTGGCAAATAGTTTTAAGAGTCACAATTGAAAATGAACATACAGATATCTCTCCTGCTAATGGATTCATTTCCAATTGGACACCTCTTGATTAGTAAATGATACTCGTGTTTCATCTTACAAGGGTACATAGCCTTAATTGAAAAATGAGTTACCCACAAACCTCCAGCAATCTCAGATTGCACAGTGGTATATTTTAAAATGCAAAAATCTTACATTTCCAAAACAATGACAGTTTATTTTGTTGAGCAGGATTAGAAACTCAGTCTACATGCCAAGGGATTTCTCCAAGCACATGATATGCTAGAGGAATGCAGAGAGGAATGTATAAAAAGGTTTAGGATAGCAAGGATTAAGAAAATGTATGACAGTTACACTGAGTAAACTGATAGGAGGGAAGAAATTGCTTTTGAAATGAGACACTAACAGACAGCTTAACATAGGTACAAGCGTATTATGCTAGTACTTTGTTAATAAAAATACTGCCAACAGCTTCATTTTATGTTGGTCTTGAAATGTTATCATAAGTACAAAAATATGCTTGCTATACGGAAGAAAGCTAATAAAGCAGTGGTGATAATTTAGAGATAATATGAACTTTAAATTTGAATGATAAAATAATGCATTTTCCTGTATTTTTCTTTTGATATTACAATTAGTCACAATATCAGACTTTATTCGCAAGATGGCACAATTCATATGTGTATCCAGAGTGTTTTTAATTGTCTTGAAGTCCACAAACATTCTGGTCAGGTCTAAACTAGGAGTGCTTTGCTGGTCGAGCTATACTTGTATATGGATGCATAACTGGCAAAAGCACAATTTTGCTGGTATAACTACATCCACACTGGGGGCTTTTGGTGGTACTGCTATGTCAGTCACAAATGGCACCTCCTCACACCCCTAACTGACCACAATTCTGCCAAAAGTTTGTAGTCTTTTGTATACTCTTAGAGCATAAGCTTTCGTGAACTACAGCCCACTTCTTCGGATGCATACGAAGAAGTGGTCTGTAGTCCACGAAAGCTTATGTTCTAATAAATTTGTTAGTCTCTAAGGTGCTACAAGTACTCCTGTTCTTTTTGCGGATACAGACTAACACGGCTGCTACTCTGAAACCTGTCATACTGGTCTAGTTACAGATGTAAACACCCCCTAATGTGGACGTAATTATACTGGTATAAAGGTGCTTGTATAACTTACTCCCATATGGGAAGGATAATAAGCTACACTGGTATAGGGCACCTTTATAGCCAGTACACCAGTATAATCACATCCACACTAGGGGTATACCAGTATATCAGTTAAAATTCAACCCCCTAATCAACATAGATGTATCAATACAAAACTGGTGTGCAGACCAGGCCTTAGAACTCCATCTGCCCTGCATGGGTTCACCTGTCCTGCAAGCTAATTCCAGCGTATAACACAGAGTTCCTGTTGAAGACAAAGCATACTGCCTTCCTTTAGACCAGGTAGAATTTTTAATGTTCCAGAACTGTGGGTTACTGCTGTTCAGTGGTTATTCTTACATACAAAGGCATCTGTCATACACAGCTACTCTTTTGGGGAGTTTTTTTCTTGTTGCCATTCAACCTTGCTGGACATTGATATCTAAATTGGGTTCTTCAGAAATCGGGGCTTTGCATTGTAATGAAGAAGTATCTTTTAATGATAGCTTCTTTTCAGCTTTTGTAATATTTAATTAAGGTTTTAAAAGGATCCATTTCTTTGTGTTGATACTTGCTTACAGAACAACAAACTGAGTTCCTCAGGAAAGCTGCTAAATTATTTCTTAGGTTAGGATGCTCCTGTGAGGCTTTGTTTCCACCAGATCTGGGTAAAATACATGCTATCTGTTCACTATGTAACTTACCAAGGCCCTGATTCTGCACACATTTTAAGATGTGGATAGTCCTATTGAAGTCAGTGGGACTACTTTGCACTAAGTTACTCATATGAAAGAGTTTGCATGGTTGGGGCCCAAAGCAGGTAGACATGTAGCTTTTTTAGTCTTTTTAGTTCCCATTTGCCTAGTGTGATGGGTTGGATCACAGAAACCCCCTTGGGAACTGCCAACTGATGTGCCAGGGTTACTTCTGCCCCTGCTTTCCCTGCCAGCTCAAGACTCCAAAAACCCTGTCTTGCTGAGCCAGACATGCCAGTCTGCTCCAACACAGACCCAGGATCTGAACCACGTGCCCCAAAACTGCAGACTTAACTGGAAGCAGCCCACAGAAGTGTTCCTGTCTTTAACACTCAGATACCCAACTCCCAATGGGGTCTAAACCCCAAATAAATCCGTTTTACTCTGTATAAAGCTTATATAGGTATACAGAGCTGTTTGCCCTCCCCCCCAGGTATTAATACATACTCTGAGTTAATTAACAAGTAAAAAGTGATTTTATTAAATACAGAAAGTAGGATTTAAGTGGTTCCAAGTAGTAACAGACAGAACAAAGTGAATTATCAAGTAAAATAAAATAAAATAAAACATGCAAATCTAAGCCAAATACAGTAATACAACTGAGTACAGATAAAATCTCACCCTGAGAGATGTTTCAATAAGTCTCTTTCACAGACTGGATGCCTTCCTAGTCTGGGCACAGTCCTCTCCCCTGGCACAGCCCTTGTTCCAGCTCAGGTGGTAGCTAGGGGATTCCTCATGATGGCTCCTCTTTTGTTCTGTTTGACCCATTTATTTATCTTTTGCATAAGGCGGGAATCCTTTGTCCCTCTCTGGGTTCCCACCCCCCTCCTTCTCAATGGAAAAGCACCAGGTTAAAGATGGATTCCAGTTCAAGTGACATGATCACATCACTGTAAGACTTCATTACCCACTTGCCAGCACACACTTATACAGGGAGACTTACAAGTAAAATAGAGCCATATGCAGATGCTCCAATGTAAGCCAATTTCCTTCCACCCTCCCCTCCTGTCCCCCCCCCCCCCCGAGATTCATGGGCTGGATTCTTAGCTGGTGTAAATTGGCATAGCTACATTGCCTGCAATAGAGGATCTGGCCCCACAAGTTTAGATGTGTTGTTATGCGTGCCATTTCACCCATTTTCTTCATTAGAATACTAATTGAGGGCCACCCTCTAATAATGCTTACTGATGTTATTACTTACAATAGTACCTTAATTCACAAGTAATGGAGTAAAGTTGCTACTCAACATGAATAAGAGTATCAGAATATGATCATCAAATACTTGGACATGTAAACATCAGATAAAATTGTACCTGCTTAGATTTATTTTGAATAATCTTCTAGTGTTCCTGAAAGATGACCGTATTAGAGACTGAATTCTGTTTGTAGGACAGGAAAAACATGGGCAGTGGTGGTTTAAACATTCCAGGACTAGCACACATGTGTTTTTCAGTCCCAAGCATGAGGAAGACCCCATCCTCTAGAGGGAAGAAAATGAAAGCATTGTGATTGGGAAGTGAACGCCCCTGTATTCTTGCCATATCTGAATAAATTTACCTCAGGTACATCTATGGCCTTCATTACCTTAGTATCTGAGTACCTCAAATATTAAATTTATTTATCCACACAATACGCCTGCGAGGTAGGGAACTATGACATTTTACAGATGGGAAACTGAGGCAAAGGGAGGCTAAATAACTTCCCAAGGTCACAGAGCAAGTATGTGGCAGAGTAGAGACTTTAGCAGAGGTCTCCCAAGTCCTAGACTAGTGCCTTAACCACTGGACCATCTTTCCTCTGTGGGAAAAATGCTGCATGGGTTGATTTATGTTCTCCATTTAAAAACACATATGAGTAATTTTATTTTAATCATTATGAAAACTAAATCCAAGAGGTGGATAAGTTTGTGTTAAATATTTTAACTAAACCCTGGTGAGCTTCCCAATACATATTGCAAAACAGAATGATATAGCTTTAAAAATCCTTCTGTCCTTGTTTTACTTCACTCCTGCCATATGAAAAGTTAATGTTCAAATAGTACGTTATTTAGACATTTTGGAGTACAATTTGAAAGCTTCAAATGAGGGTTCATCCACAGGACTCCCATTAAACTCAATGGGAGCTGCATGGCTAAAAACCCACACAGCAGTTTGAAAATGTACCTCGTGCTGTGCTGAAGATAGATGCTTAAAGAGTAAGTGCTTGAAAAGGGGGAGTAAGTGATGGAATGGCTTTCACTCTTCAATCAGGCCAAAAATCCTCCTCCACTCTCACAGCTCATCTAAATGATTTTCCATTGGAGTGGAGTCCCCGGCCTTATGACTCTCCCTTTCCCGCAAAGAAAGTAAAATAAAACATGCTGAAAATAAATAAAATAACCCTTTTCAACCGTAAAGGTGTCTGAATGGTCTCATGTTTTCTCTCTCTTCATGTCTTACTTCCTTGTTTTTCTTCTTTTCCATTTGTTTTCTTTCCTTGCATCTCATTGGTACCATCATACTCTTTCCTTCCAGTTCTTCCATCTCTTTTCCACTTTCCTTCTCTTCTCTCTCCCTTTTCTGTTTTCTTCCCTGGTCCCCAAGTCTTTTTCTTGCCTCCTCTTTTCAGTATTCCCACCTTCCCCTTCTTTCTCTCTCTCTTTCAATCCCCTTCGCATCAGTATACCTCTTCCTTTGTCTTCCCCTTTTATCGCCCACCCAATGTCTGTCTCTTCCCCCACCCTGCTATATCTTGGTCTGCCTTGCTGCTGTGCTTCTGGGTGGGCCTGATCCATGGAGTGAGGTTCTTCAGGGCCTCTCACCTTTCCCTCTCCATGTCTTTCTCTTGCATTTTGGCCACTATTTACCTCTGACAAAGCTTCCTTTCCCCGTCCCCATCTGCTTATTGGCCTCATGCTAATGGCCCTGGTAATCAGTGGGTGGGCGTGGGCTAGAGCTGAGGACTGTGAGAGGGGAAGTGTTCTGCACAGCTTCAGCAACAAAGGAGAGAGCTGGAATAGTTGGTACAGGAGACAGAAATAAAGTGCCAGCATCCTTTCTATAGCAGCTCAATTCAAGCCTTGTGAAGAACACCACATAGTCTGGTTTCCCCTCTTTCTGTGTTTTAACCATTATAAACCCTGTAATATATAGGGCTACTCCCAGAGTAAGGCACTACTCACTGTAAGAACAGTAGCATCTCGCCCACCATTACTAGATATTTTTCATTATTTTTTCAATTATCTCAATCAAATACACTGCACACTTGGAGAGAAGATAATGTTTTCACCCCTCAGCTCATAGAGAGCCAAGAAGCGATGGCTTTTTAATTATAATGGTAAATATTTTAAAAGCACTGAGTCCAATTCTTCCCCAAGGAAATGTCATAGAAGCCAATGGGGTTACCACATGGATGGATTTGGCCCTTGAAGCCTAATGTGGGTTTTCTTTTTTCCATTGTTGCCTGATAAAATAGGATAATGGCTGTGGTACAGCAGCACAATTAGGAAGATATGAGCAACAATGTATAACAAGATTTTTCCTGGTCTGGGTGCTTGGAATGTGCAGCATTAAAACTGTTAATGACAAAATATTGACTACAAAATTCTTTTGTAAAGTCAATTTCACAAATGGTTAAATTCTGCACCTACTTTACATCAACATCCAGACCTGTATGATGTATTTAAGGCTTTTCAGCCATCTTCAGGGCATATTCAGTCATGATGTATAGAAGCTGTATTTTTACTGCCTCATTATCAATGGTTTGGTTGTAGAAGAGCTGTCAATATCATTTTTAGGGAGACTATTGCTGCCTAACATGATACAAATAATTAAGCCCTTGGAGACCATTATTCTAACTACTTATTACTTGCTCAACCATTTTGCTACATTGCTCAAATTTGGTGAAGACTAAGAGCATTAAATTAAAATTAAGCCCTCTCCTTCTTATAAGTCTCTGGAACAACTTGTTTGTTTTTAACTACCTGAAATTTAATACCTGAAATGTAGATTTCTTTGCTACTGTTATGTAGAGAAATTATTAAATACATCATCCATATTAGTAAAACTTTTTAGAATAAGGAAGGTACTTTTTAGAACAGGAGAACTGCTATTTATTTCACTAGTTATTCCTCACCTCTAGTCTCAATTGTATTTTAAGGCAGAGCTCTACATTAAGGGGCATCATCCTGGAGTATGTGTGAGATCAGAAAGTACTGTCCCTCATGGACTTTCCATGCACATAAGAGGACTTAACTTGATGCAGCATACTCCTCTCTCTGTCCCCATCCAGCTTTGCTGTCAGTGGAGATTGGAAGAGCAAATATATTCCCCTCCTCACTGTGGTTTCTTGTTCATGGGGTATTACAAGTCAGCAGTCCTTGTGCTCTGCTGAGTCTGGGCCCTGCTGAAGCAAAGAGAGGGCAAGGAGAGGAAGGCTTCTTACTCACATCACAGCAACCAGGCAAAACCTAACCCTCTCTGTTTAGGTTTAGCTACTTGAAAATCCCCAATCAGATTATGTTAGAGGGGAGAAAACAAAAGCCAAATTCTGGCCCCACATATAAATCCAGACTGTACCTGCCAGGAGTCTGAATTCTATACATGTAATATGTGGATAGGGATTATCGTCAGGCTGTAAGATCATGTGGTTTGCACCTTCGCTACTGTAGAACTCACTTGTACTATTCATTTGTTATTCATGCAGTGTTGCTGACTCATGAGACTTTGTGTGTCTCGTGATATTTGATGTTTTTCTGAAAGTCCCCAGCTCCTGGAGTCATGTGATTACACGAGAATCTGTTTTCATTTAAAAAAAAATTCTTAACCCTCATATTTTCAGAGAAAAGCTGGAAAAGGTGAACCTTAAAGGATTAAAAATCATAAAATACAAATCCCCCAATGTATTATTTTAAAACTTATTTTAAGCCAGACTCATGATATCCTGCAATGTTTTGGGTCCTGAATCATGATTTTTGGACTCCCAAATTTGTCCATGTTACAGAGGGCCTGTAGAGTGCCCTTTTCTTGGGTTTTGTGGGGAGCCAAGATCAGTGGGGGAAACTTCCACCCCACACTCCTATTTGTTGAGACTTTATGACAGGCCATATGTGCAGTGCACTGCAGAGGTTTAGCCTTAAGGATATGCCTACAGTACATGGCTCTGGGGTACCAAGACACCAGCTCTCTGTTGAGAATTACAAAGAACTTGTTTTATGGGACCAAATCCTGAGGTCCTTATTCACTAAATAGCTAGTTTAGCACAATTAGCACCTTACTTTCATGGACATTAAAGTCACAAGTAAAAATTAAAGGAAAAAACAATGCATCAGCTCAGTGAAATGTAACACTTTTAGTTCTGCAGGAGTTTGGGTATTTTATGTAGACTTTAATATAATAAAACTCCCATTAAATATTAATAATACGCATAGCAGCCAGTTAATAAAATAATTCTATATTTTAACTATTACCTTTGTATTGCAAAATAACTATAAAATGTGGAAATATTTTTATTTCTTTTTAGCCCCACACACATCTGTCAGGTACCTTTTTAAACTCTAAGTCCATAGTATGAGTACAAAACCTTCCAAACTAGTAAAAAGACAGAACTAAGATCTTCAATAACATTCTTCATTCCAGATCAAATTGGAATTTGTTTAAAATTATGTGAGCAGGAACATATGCTATTGATATGAAATGTACATCATAGTATCATAATATAGAAACAGCATAGCTGCCAATACATTTGCAGTTATTTCTATATGTATTACTGCATGCAACTTAGTCAGATAACTCATGGAAACAGCATTAGTCTGCTCAGTCACCGTAATGAATCAATGTAAAATAAAAACTGAGAATATGTCTTGTCATGTATTGCTTTGACCAAGGATTTGTGACTGCTAGGTTCTATGCCTTTGGCAAGTCACTTACTTCTTTGAGCCTCAGTTTTCAAATGTAAAACGAGTATACAGTAGAATTATACTAACCTTCCCAACCACGCACCAATTGACATGCACAGAACCCCATCATTCTCTGATCACTTCTTAGCAAAAGCTTTAATACGTGCTTGCTTACATACATATCTCTTGCTGATGTTTACAAAGTATACATCGTATTTCCTAGTATACAATGAATTATTCTAGTTATTGATACGCTGCATTTGAATGAACAGAGTATATTTTGTGCTGCATCATCTTCATCTCTGCTTCTTTGTTTATTCACATACTAATTTGCAAAATTCAGTAATTTGCAGTGGGTCTCACAGTCATTTGTGTGAATTACAAAAGTCTGGTATAATAGTACTCAAAGGGATGTTGTGATGATTAATTGAGGGCGAATCTGTCATCAGATACTCAGGCAACTCCTACCGTCCTCTGTTACATGAGTATAACCATGGGAAAATGTAGTCTTTAATGACTGTAAAGCACTTTGAAATCCCTGGATGCAAGGCACTGTAGAAAAGTACTATTAGTAATAGGATTAATTATTGGCCAGTTCCTGAAGTCTGTCCTACTGAAGCAAAACCATATATATCCAACTTCAAAGGGCTATAAGGGGTTTCTAAAGCCCTTAAAAGTACCTCAAAAATCACAGGACTTTTGGAAGTGTTGATGCCATGATAAGAGGAAGTTATTACTGGAATAGAGATGGTCCCTGATAAAGAATAATTCTTGAGTACATAATCATCAGGACTCAAACAAATGTAGGTGATGTAATGTCTGTTATGAGATGAGAAACCTTTTGATAGACTCAGAAAACTCTGCAGGATACTTGTAGACTGAAAACAAATAATGGTAATTCCTCATGGAATAAAATCCCTTCCTCTTCTTTGCTTGCCTCCACCTGCCATCAGTTCTGTGGATAGCACTCTTGTGTGTCTACTAGAAAACTATATAGTATGGTCTGGTCTACACTACAGGGTTAGGTCGAATTTAGCTGCCTTTGGTCGATTTAAAAATGAATGTGTCCACACAACCAACCCTGTTCCGTCAACCTAAAGGGCTCCTAAAATCGACTTCTGTACTCCTCCCTGGCGAGGGGAGTAATGCTAAAATTGACTTTGCTGGGTTGAATTTGGGGTAGTGCGGACGGAAATCGATGGAGTACTCCATTGTGACCGCTCCGAACAGCACTTTGAACTCCGATGCACTAGCCAGGTACACAGGAAAAGCCCTGGGAACTTTTTAATTTCATTTCTTGTTTGGTCAGCGTGGCGAACTCAGCAGCACAGGTGACTATGGAGTCCCCCCAGAATCGTAGAGCGTAGAATGTTTCTAGGCACCCCCTATCATCTCTGTCCCTGAGGTTATCACAGATTAAAAGGTGAAAAAAAATGCACTTGTGATGACATGTTTTTCAAGCTCATGCAGTCCTCCCGCACTGATAGGGCACAGCTTAATGCATGAAGGCATTCAGTGGCAGAGGCAAGGAAAGAATTAAGTGAGCTGGAAGAGCGGAGGCTAATGGGGGAGCAAACAGACATAATGAAGCATCTGTTGGAGCTGCAGGAAAGCCAACAAGAGCACAGACCCCCACTGCATCCACGGTAAAACTGCCTACCCTCCTCCCCATGTTCCATAGCCTCCTTACCCAGATGCCCAAGAATGCGGGGGTGGGGGAGGGAGGCTCCGGGCACCTACCCACTCCACTGCAGAGGATGGCCCATGCAACAGAAGGCTGTCATTCAAACAGTTTGATTTTTAGTGTGGCTGCAATAAGCAATGTGGCCTTGTCCTTCCCTCCACTCCACCCCACCTGGGCTACCTTGTCCGTTATCTCATTTTTTTTAATAAAGAAAGAATGCATGGTTTCAAAACAATAGTTACTTTATTTCGAAGGGGGGAGGGTGGTTGGCTTACAGGGAATTAAAATCAACAAAGGGGGCGGGTTTGTATCAAGGAGAAACACACGCACCTGTCACACCGAAGCCTGGCCAGTCATGAAACTGGTTTTCAAAGCCTCTCTGATGCGCAGCGTGCCTTGCTGTGCTCTTCTAATCACCCTGGTGTCTGGCATGAAACGATTGTCTGCTGTTATTTTCACAGAGGGAGGGGTGACTGACGACATGTACCCCAAATCACCCGCAACAATGTTTTTGCCCCATCAGGCATTGGGAGCTCAACCCAGAATTCCAATGGGTGGCGGAGACTGCGGGAACTGTGGGATAGCTACCCACAGTGCACAGCTCCGTAGGTCGATGCTAGCCACAATAGTGAGGACGCACTCTGCCGACTTAATGCGCTTAGTGTGGACATACGCAATCGGCTGTATAAAATTGATTTCTAAAAATCGACTTCTATAAAATCGACCTAATTTTGTAGTGTAGACACCCTATGAGCCTGAAAATGTCATGATGCATGCCGTGTGGTGTGAAAACACATGAGAACAGTTTGTTAACATTCAGAGAATTTCCACAAATAGTCATCGATGACAGACCTAGTTTTCACCTTGCACTTCTCTGTATCCACTTCATCCTTTCAAAAGTTGCTGTGTTCCACACAGCACCATCACTACTACTAATAAACACACAGATATTTCTCTGTTCACACATACAGATGTTCTTGGAATGGCTATGAAACTGCATTCAAAATGAGACTAACACTTTTGGTTGGTTTTAATGGCATAACATACCCATGAGTGAATCCAAGCCTGCAGTCTCTCTCTGTGCCAAAATGGTTTTTTAATTTTTTTAAAGTAGTTTTACCAAATTAAAGACTATGTAATATATTGTTGTGTGTGTGTGTATATATAAATATATATATATAGAGAGAGATAAGCGCACACACGCACATAATCTCTATTTAAAGATTCGAAATCTACTTTTACAGCAAGGATGTCTAGTTTGTTTCAGTGTTATTGATGTTTTGAGATCTCTGACCTACTGTGTAATTTTATGTGGTGCATGGGGTAGGAGTACAGATCAAACTTAAGAGCATAAACTAAATCTGATTTGACACAAGCTTTCTTTGCACATGTATTTGTATTTATTTATAAAAAATGAGAACGTGTACATTTTTCTAAAATCCAAAACACATTAATGGGGGGAAAATAGCTTCCTCCAATATACAGGGCATTAGACTGGAGCTCAGTCAGTAGAATTTTGCCATTAACTTCAGTGGGGCCAGAATTTCACCCCTGAGTTCTACTCCCAGCATTACCTGTGATCTTGGGCAAGTTACTTTACATTACTGTGCCTCTGCTTCCTCTCCCATCCTTTGCTGTTTTGTCTACTTCATTGCACTATATATAAAATAGTGCAATGCCTAGCATGATAGGACCCTCATCTCAGTTGGGACATCTAGTTATTACTATAATACAAATAGTAAATGAATGTATCCTCCTATTACTTCTTTGGAGGGGGACGGGAGGTATTGGTTGGGGTGATGCAAAAGAAGTTTTAAGTGCTAGACCAGAGTGGATACTAAGGTCTATTTTATTGTTTGGGGAATGCTGCAGGGCTGAATTATCTGCTCAGAGCCTGATCTGGAATGTTCCGATGCAGCAGTCTCTGACCTGGCATTTCCCAGTTGGCAAGCATTAGTACTGATGAACCGAATGGAAGACAAATTGTATCTGTGCATGCTCTCTCTCTCTGTCTTTATGAGATTTATTTCCTGAAATGTTGAATGGGTTTTGTGTATATGTGGACTTCGTCCCGTATGGTGCTGTAATGCACATATTTTTAGCAGCACAGTGCCCTGAAAAGAAAATGAAACTTACAGGAAAATACAAGGGTAGGGAAGGTTAATGCTTTTATCAGAAAAATGAAAATCTTTGGCGTAAGTGTACTTGGACTGAGTGACTAACATAAACAATTCAAAGACATCCTTAAGCAGAATCTCAACTCAAGCAGCATAAATATCAATAACTTAGAAGACACAGCCACAGGCAGACCTGAATGGAGAGAAACTATCAATAAAGTTTGTGAACACTTTGAGAAAAACATCTGTGAAAAACTGGTTGAAAAAAGGGCCAAGCATCATGCCATGTTTTCAATGGGAGACATTTTTGTGTGACACCTACCGTGACCTTGCTCCTTGCAGATCGGATTGTACAGCCACAAGAGCACACACAAGATGCTGTGATGTCATCATCAGACATGACTGACAACTATATAGTTCATCAATGTCACTGTGGTTCAAAATTTATATGCTATCCCCAGATAAAGTCGGCCATGGGAAGGCCTCACTAGAGAACTAATTCCTGGGGGCAAGAGGCTCTTTCTCAAACTGGATTGCGGGGAGGGCCTGGCCAAACTTTAAAATAGTGTATTAAATTTTACTGGCATATACTTTAATTGTGCAGACTAATGTAGATTATAATATAACAATTAACTTTTATTAATGCTCTCATAAATTAGAAGCACTGAATGCTGATTTAATGAGGAAGCAGATTAAATTATTGTGGTACAGCATGTTTGGTTAAGCAGTTCCTCCTAAAATGGAAGACTGGGATTCAAATAAAAAAGGAATGCTAGCAATAGCAGTCGGTAAACCACAATGGCAGTGCCTGACAAACTTTGCTAAAGCTGAATCTAAGGGCATTTGACTTGCCTTTTTGGCAGATGTCTATTTATTCTTTCTCCTCGTACTCTTCCACTGATACCTGATTAAAGGGAAATCAGGACCTTTGGAAATCTAAAGTAAATTTCATTGTACAGGCTGAATCAGCATTACAGATAATCAAGCTTGTCTTTATACATTTCTTTAATATCAACAAACAAACAAAAAAACTATATTTAACCTCCAGTTAGAACAAATCTGCCTGTCGTCTGGGTGAGTTTGTATTTTGTTCTGCCAGTGTAAATTGGAGTTTTGCTAAGAGTATCTGATCACTATACTCCAAATAGAACAGTGTACAGCCAATCCCTACAAAGTTCTTAGAGAAAATAAGTTTCTGCTTTATACACACACACAGAGAAGCAATCCAGGACAGTCAACCTAATTGTCTGTGCCCAGAAAATAGGCTAAGAGAAGCTATCATGCAACAAATGACTTCTATTATAGTGCTTTTCACAATTCTTTTTCATAGGTGGTTTGATTTTTTGCACCTACATTGTTTTTCATTCATATTATTGTCCTTGATCCTGCTAATACAGAATTCAATGACAAAACTCCCATTAACTTTAGTGAGAGGTGGATCTGTTCCTCGTTTTCTTTTCTGATTTAAGTCTCTTTATTCATTTGCATGGGCTTTTCATAATATTATAAATATATATCAGTAGAAAGAGACCCTGCTATATTAATAACTTTAAAAATTAGGGGTTCACATTTTAGGAATTAAAATATTTGTCGTCTTTTATGGATTATATTCTGAAGCAAAAGGATTTGGCCTCCTGAGTAAAAAGGCTCTGATTAAGGTCAGCCGATGAGCAGAAATGGTTCCAGTCTGCCACTGAAAAACTATGTACCACTGTCTGCACTGGAGATTAGAGCTGGCTTATTCTTATTCACATTTGGTCAACAGATGGTCCAACTGTTCCGTGTGCATTCTGGCAATGCAAAAACATTCACATCAACTAAAAAAATATAATAAAAATAAGGGAAATGTCACTGGGCATCTGACTAGGATGAATGCCTCACAGTGCCTGCTTCTCAGGAAGTAGGATGTTGCTGGCTGACTATAAAAGAGAGAACTAAGCAAGCAGGAATGTTGTCATTAGATTAGTAACTACTGATTCTGATCAGACTGAAAGACTCGAATGACAAGCAGGTGCACAAAGATTATGTAAGGATGGCACTGTTGCCCCTTGTCCGGGTAGCTAACATTTGGGGCCTTACTGGGTTGTTTCCATTAGAGAGTCAGGTATTTCTTTGGTGCAGTCCTCTTTAATTACAAAGAAGGTTCACAAAGTCCTGTTTCTGTGAACTTAGTAGGAACAAACAGAAGCAGGTTGTTTCCTTACTCACAATCTCTAAGCCTGCTTTTCCAGTCAGTCTTGTAATCCAGTGAGCTCTGTCTACTCCCTGCAAGGTCACACTCATGACAGCTTCTCTGGCTCTCTGGTTGTTTCTGCTTCTGATATACTTGGACAAACACATCTGCAACCAATCAAAGCCCTAGCCCCTGCACTAGCAATCAGTCCCTGTGGAACCCCTTTACCCACCTGGCTTGATTTTTGATTAGCCCTGCATGTGGCCTAGTGCCTTGGACAGTGGCTTCCATTATCTAAAGCTATCTTACTCAATAAAGGAGCCCAATTGCTTCTTCCATTCAGCCTGAAATAAGAGTAGCTAGCATGCCCATCAGCTTTAACAAGCTCTGTGATTGCAGATCGATCAAAGGCATGCTTGATGGAAGCCATTAATACCTACCAGCATAATAGCACAAACATTCTTTCTTTTTTAATGTCTGAGCTGAGATTGACTAAACTCTCATGATGTTATAATGGCAGATTGTGGCCAGCCCTACATGGGATGTAAGTGGGGAAAAGGTTACCAAGCAGTGCACTTGTGCCTCTATTGCAGAACGAGCCGTGATCCCAGTCTTCGCACTCCTCCTCCCTCCACACTAGCTAGCATTGCTGTGCTAAGAGGGAGAACATACTGCACCCATTCATAGAACTGTGTCTGAATTAGTCTTCTTCAGGCACTCCTTCTGCAGTGCAGGCCATCCTCGACCCTCAGTGCCAGGAGGAAATCAAGTTGGCTTTTACTTCATTCCAAAACACCTCAAAAGCCTTCAAGGTCAACTAGTTTGCTCCCCACTCCTACACCTGGATCTCTTCACTGGGTTGGTGGTATATTATGAGTGACAGCCCACCTCAACCCCTTTTTGCAGCAGGACCATAAAGGATCCTGCTACCACTACTACTGCTTTAACATTAAACTTTTAATTTGGGGGCCACAGATTGTAGTGGACTGAAGTGAAGAGGGGAAAAAACAGAGCAGTAAGGTATGCCCACTTTCTCAATCCTTCAGAAGGCGAGTCATCAACACACTTGTAAATGTTACTGACACATTTTCACAGAGTTCTAGTTGTGAGGTTTACTTGAATGTAAACCAAACATACATGGAGTGGGAAAATTATAAGAAATTTTATTTCAGTTATCCTGGAACATACCATAGACAGAGACAAGCACCTACAAGATCTCTATCAAGTATTCTTAAAACTACAGTACCCCCCTGCTGAAGTGAAAAAACAGATTGACAGAGCCAGACGAGTACCCAGAAGTCACCTCCTACAAGACAGGCCCAACAAAGAAAATAACAGAACACCACTAGCTGTCACCTTCAGCCCCCAACTAAAACCTCTCCAGCGCATCATCAAAGATCTACAACCTATCCTGAAAGATGATCCCTCACTCTCACAAATCTTGGGAGACAGACCTGTTCTCGCTTACAGACAACCCCCGAACCTGAAGCAAATACTCACCAGCAACCACACATCACTAAACAAAAACACTGACCCAGGAACCTATCCTTGCAACAAAGCCCGATGCCAACTCTGTCCACATATCTATTCAAATGACATCATCATAGAACCTGATCACATCAGCCATACTATCAAGGGCTCGTTCACCTGCACATCTACCAATGTGATATATGCCATCATGTGCCAGCAATGCCCCTCTGCCATGTACATTGGCCAAACCGGACAGTCTCTACGCAAAAGAATTAATGGACACAAATCTGACATCAGGAATCATAACACTCAAAAACCAGTAGGAGGACACTTTAACCTGTCTGGTCATTCAATGACAGACCTGCGGGTGGCAATTTTGCAACAGAAAAGCTTCAAAAACAGACTCCAGGGAGAAACTGCTGACCTGGAATTGATATGCAGACTAGATACAATCAACTTAGGCTTGAATAGGGCCTGGGAATGGCTGAGCCATTACAAACATTGAATCTATCTCCCCTTGTAAGTATTCTCACACTTCTTATCAAACTGTCTGTACTGGGCTATTTTGATTATCACTTCAAAAGTTTTTTTCTCTTACTTAATTGGCCTCTCAGAGTTGGTAAGACAACTCCCACCTTTTCATGCTCTCTGTATGTGTATATATATCTCCTCAATATATGTTCCATTCTATGCATCCGAAGAAGTGGGCTGTAGCCCACGAAAGCTTATGCTCCAATAAATTTGTTAGTCTCTAAGGTGCCACAAGAACTCCTGTACTTTTCTGGAAAATTATGAATGATTTTTTTAGATGGCATTAATTTTATCATTCTGCTGCTGCTACAACACTGACATCAAGAAGATGCCTGCTAGCTGCATATGTTGTCTGATGTTTATTAAACTCCCTTTGTAGCTCACATAAAAAGGAAGCTCTCACTACCCTACACATGTAAAAGGTAAAGAAGCCCTTTAAATGTGTTAATCATAGGCTCCAGTATAGAAGTGAAGAAAGTTCCAAGACCAGGATATCCTATGAATATTAATTTGCTAGTAGACAGTAGAATGATGTATTTTGTCCTTTAAATGACCCTAACACTACATGTCTTATCCACATACAGAGATTTCTGACCTTTAAAATGTTTTTGTATTTTCATTCTCCAGGATGGAGGAGACGGTGAGAAATCTACTGCAGAATCAAGGATCTCCAGATCAGAATGGAGAGGGCACAGTTAATATCATGAAGGTGTATCAGGTATTGGTAGCTTTTCTGTTGTTTACATATTTAAAAAATCTAACAAGTGCTCTATATTTCCGACATCCATGTCCAAGTATTTTTGTTCTATCTTTGAGTTATGAATGCTGCTAATCCATTATTATTAAATAATTCAGCATACCTCGTTCCTCCTTACTTTCTCTATGTATTCTTCCCCCACTGCTTAAGATTTTCCATTTCCATAATTACATTTTTATCTTCTTGCTCCTTCCCAAGAAACTCTTTGCTTTATTATTTTGATTGTTGCATCTACCTTACAGAAGGGAAACACGAACCAAATGTTAAGCCTTATTAAAAACATGAAATTTATGGTAAAATATTCCAAAGCTCCTAAATCACAAGATTTTACCAGAAAACTGTCACAGCAATGTTCTGTCAACCCATATTTTCAGAGGTAGTAGAACCCTGTATAAAGCTGCAAAAATTCATCTGACTTGCGTAGTAGGTGTGCTTTGTCACTTGAAGAGGGGATATAGGGAAGGTGAGCGTCCCTCTGAACAGAGAGTCCTAAGGGGCTAGAACAGAGTTGTTTCTGGAGAGAAAAACTGAGGGAGAACCAAGTTGAGGGAGGAAGCTTATATTGTGGTTTATGATTTATTAGAATTTTACTTTACCCAAGAAGAGCATGAGATTTGAGCTAACTGAGGGTCTTTACATTCTGTTGAGGATGTTGAGATATATTCTGCCCATTTACACTGACATTCTGAAAATTCACTTACTTAAATATTTAATAAAGACAGTCCCAATTATTCTAAAAGTTGCATTTCCTTGGTCAGACAGAGAAGGCCTCAGTGCGTATTCATACCTTTACTAACAATCCTACAAGAAATAAAATATTGAAACATGACCTACTTTGCAGTTCTCCAGATAATGAGGCACTTGTGAAAAACAGTGTATAGTTACTTTCATGTCCCCTCTTACAACCAGAGCATGAGGACAGACTAAAATGCAAAGCCAAATAACAGTCACACTTGATCAGAGGCTTCAGAATCGTAGGCAGTTAAGACTTAATCTAAGGTTATGTATATGTTCAAGTAACTGACATGGAAATCAAGTATCGGGGTAGCCATGTTAGTCTGTATCTACAAAAACAACAAGGAGTCTGGTGGCACCTTAAAGGCTAACAGATTTATTTGGGCATAAGCTTTCGTGGGTAAAAACCTCACTTCTTCAGATGCATAGAGTGAAAGTTACAGATGCAGGCATTATATACTGACACATGGAGAGCAGGGAGTTACTTCGCAAGTGGAGAACCAGTGTTGACAGGGCCAATTCAATCAGGGTGGATGTAGTCCACTCCCAATAATAGATGAGGAGGTGTCAATGCCAGGAGAGGAAAAGCTGCTTCTGTAATGAGCCAGCCACTCCCAGTCCCTATTCAAGCCCAGATTAATGGTGTTACATTTGCAAATGAATTTTAGTTCTGCTGTTTCTCTTTGAATTCTGTTTCTGAAGTTTTTTTGTTCAATGATAGTGACTTTTAAATCTGTAATAGAATGACCAGGGAGATTAACATACAAACTTTTGTATGTTACCAATCCTGATGTCCGATTTGTGTCCATTTATTCTTTTGCGTAGGGACTGTCCAGTTTGGCCAATGTACATGGCAGAGGGGCATTGCTGGCACATGATGGCATATATAACATTAGTAGATGTGCAGGTGAATGAGCCCTTGATGGTGTGGCTGATGTGGTTGGGTCTTCTGATGGTGTCGCTAGAGTAGATATGGGGACAGAGTAAGCAGCGAGGTTTGCTACAGGGATTGGTTCCTGGGTTGGTGTTTCTCTGGTGTGGTGTGTAGTTGCTGCTGAGTATTTGCTTCAGGTTGGGGGGTTGTCTGTAAGCGAGGACTGGCCTGCCTCCCAAGGTCTCTGAGAGTGAGGGATCATTTTCCAGGATAGGTTGTAGATCGTGGATAAAGCGCTGGTGAGGTTTTAGCTGGGGGCTGTATGTGATGGCCAGTGGTGTTCTTGGCCAGTGGTTATTGTCCTTGTTGGGCCTGTCCTGTAGTAGGTGATTTCTGGGTACCCGTCTTGCTCTGTCAATCTGTTTCCTCGCTTCCCCAGGTGGGTATTGTAGTTTTAAGAATGCTTGATAAAGATCTTGTAGGTGTTAGTCTCTGTCTGAGGGGTTGGAGCAAATTCGGTTGTATCTTAGGGCTTGGCTGTAGACAATGGATCGTGTGATGTGTCTTGGATGGAAGCTGGAGGCATGTAGGTACGTATAGCGGTCAGTAGGTTTTCAGTATAGGGTGGTGTTTATGTGAGCATTACTTATTTGCACTGTAGTGTCCAGGAAGTGGATCTCTTGTGTGGACTGGTCCAGGCTGAGGTTGATGGTGGGGTGGAAATTGTTGTTGAAGTCCAGGTGGAATTCATAATAATCAGTTCTGCATCTTGCCTTAGTTTCCTCAGAAGCCTTGGTATCATGGGGATCAGCGGAAAGGCATGCATCATGTTTGAGGCAGAGGAAGGCATCTGTCAGGAAGCTTGGGCTGGAGCCCCACTGGAATAGAATGTCTGGCAGTTGTTGTTCTAGTCAAACAGGTTGAATCTGGGAATCCCCACTTGCACAAGATATTCTGTAGGACTGAGTCTTTGATAGCCCACTCATGATTGTCTGGGAACTGTCTACTGAGCTGATACACACGGCATGATTTAATTCAGAATGCACCAATTTCGGAGCCACAAGGCCTCCTGGCAGAGCAGAGATGATCTTGCTCGCCCTGGTCTGTTGACATAATGCTTGGCTGTGGTGTTGTCTGACTGTGGATCCCTGGAATAGTGGTAGAAATTCCTTGCATGCCAGGTGGATGGCTATGAGCTCTAGAACATTTATGTGGAGACAGACTTCCTGAGAGAACCATAACCCCTGAAATGGACGGTGATGTAGATGAGCCTGCCATCCCTGAGAGGATGTGTCTGTCACTAGTGTCTTGGTAGGTAGAAGTGCAGAGATGGATACGCCATTGCACACCTGCAGAATGCCTTTCCACCAGTTTAATGAGGAGAAGACTACTTGTGGGACTGTGACGATTATGCCCATGTGGTGTCTGGTGGGTAAATACACTGATTTCAACCACTCTTGTGGTGTAGGTGTGGGTGTAGGTGAAGTCTGGCAAAGTGCATCACATAGGTGCATGAGACCATGTGTCTCAAGAGTCTATGAGGTGTATTTTAACTGATTTCCTTGGTTGGGCTTGAAGTTGGTTGAGAAGGTTCAATATAATTTGTAACCCTTCTTGTGGAAGGTAAACATTCACTCGTCTGGAATCTCACACTGTTCCTATGAACTCAGTGCTCTGAGACAGAATCAGTGTGGATTTTTCTCTGTTGATTTTGAGGCTCAGAGTGACAAAGAGTTTTAAGATTATATGAATTGAGATGGTCACCTGTTGGGGTGATCCTCCCTGGATCAGCCAGTAATCAAGTTATGGGTAGACCTGGATTCTCTATGTCATTAGATGAGCTGCCACAAATACCAAGCACTTGGTGTATACCTTCATTGTTGTGGGAAGACCAAATGCTGTTCCCACTAGGAATCTTGTGGGTTGGATTAATAAATGCATGGAATTACGTATCATGCAGGTCAAGAGCTGTGAACCAGTCTTTAGGCACAAATGAGGGAGTTATGAAAGCCAGAGTCACCAGCCTGGACTTGAAATGATAGAGGAATTTTTTGAGATATCAAAGATCCATAATGGGACATCAACACCCTTTCTTCTTTGGGATGAGAACATAATGGGAATAAGCCTCACTTCCCCTGAACTCTAAAGGGACATCCTCTACTGCTGTGAGTTATAAGAGGAAGTGAACCTCTTATTTCAACAGTATCTTATGAGAAGATTCCCTAAAAAGCATGGGCAATGGGGGGAAATGTAGGAAGGAACTGGATAGAAGTGCTTATAATCCTAGGATGGTTCTACTGGGCTCTTGATACTGGAGTCAAACCTACTGCCTAGCAGAAGACCTGGACCCTGGAGAAGCAGAGGAAGAGGTGGAGGGTCGTTGTCTTTGACTTGGGTGAAAGCAGCTGTTGAAATAGATTATAGTGTTGAAAAAAGGCTTTTAAATTTAAAAGTCTAAACCTGCCCCGGAATGAAACAGGATTTTTTTTAATGCAGTATCTTTGGTCTGAGCTGCCTCTGATTCAAAGGTATTCACCCCAGCTAGGGGTCAGGTCATCCAATTGATCAAAAAATAAACGTGTCTCCATCCTTTTTTGTATAGTGTCATATCTATATAAAATTATGGCATGACATCAAATTATTATGTTTCAGTAACAGAACTCCTGAAATGCTTTGGTTTCAAAGGGAAGCTATGATTAGAAATGGATTGCTGGTAGGGCAATGCAGATACTGAGGGCTTTAAAGGCAATGAAGAAAGCACCTGGTTTTGACTTCTTCTTGGAAACACACCCGAGACAATGGTACAGCATTATAACTTTCATATTTTAAAGGAATATGCACATATTTAAACTGGTTTCATTTATAAGGTCAAGATAGCATGAGGTGTCAGAGACTTCTTTTTATTTCATCCTGACTCTTCACATGTTTGGACTGGGGTCAGGAATGCCATAGGGCCTATATCAGATGATAGAGAAAGATAAAGTCCCAGAATTACTCCTGATGCAGTGACGAGCTGCACCAACCTGGCCGGCTGTGCCACAGAGCAGATTCAAAGTGCCACCTCCTTCCTGAGGAGGATGGGGAGAAAAACTTTGCATTCTGCTGGCAGCTCCACAGGAGATCCCTGGTTTCCCTGGCTAGCTCTGCCCACTTTTGGAGCTACCCTGGCTCCACTAAGCATTTATAGTATTTATATAATATTTTAACAAGTTTATAAAACTGTGCTATACATTTCTTGTTTAGCAAAATAGCAGGAAGCGATATATACATCAATTTTTTTTATTTGGCATATTATCATTTTACAGGCTGAACATCCTTATACTGATATTGTCTGTTCTGAAAATAGTTTGTTGCCACTTGCATTACAGATCTATTGTTCAAGACAAGGGAATTTGCAGGATTTTATTTTAAAGGTTGTAATATGAACTAGAACCACTGCCACAAAATTAATCCACATATTTCTTAAAGACCAGTCTCAAGGCTAACAATGGTCATCATTCTGACTTTCATCTACAGTTCTCAACCATATTTCTGAAGAAGCCAAATTAGATTTAGATTTCCCCCCTTTCTTAGTTACTGCTTCTGAGATTAAAACAGCAGCCAAGAGATAAGGGAAGAACAAAGATTTATTAACAAGTGAGACAATATTGTGAGTCAGATATCTACAATACAGCCATAAAAATATAACCACGCTTTCTAAGGCAATTACCAACATCCCAGATTAGAATCAAGGATTTGGATCTGAATTCTCAGCTCATACTTATCACTCTAATTGGACAGGTTCCAATCAGGATACTGAACTTCCAAATCTGAGAATGTTCAAATTTAGGTTAGGCCCTTTATAGAGCTGAGATCCAGAGTTTGTTTCAGGCCCATCTCTAACCAAAATTATGACACACAACATTTCTATATGCAGGAAAAGTAAATAACTTGTAGTTAGTAAAAGTAAGTAACTAAATGCAGGAAATGTAAAAAATTCTATCCTCTTATCACTCATAAACAAATACTTATTGTGTTAGCTAGATTTCTATGTATGAGAGATTTTGATCACAACCACTTTCTCCTAATAGCCATCTACCCCTGTAGCCTACCAAAGCCAACAAAGCATCCTTTAGCTCCTGCATCTCTTGGTTAAGACAAATGGAACGCTTAGATCTAGCTAGTGTAGCAAATCTTTGAAGCCATATCACTGATAGATTCCCTCCACGGAATGGTGTTGACAGTTGAGAATCCCATCCAAAAAATACATTCCATGCTTGCATCTCTGGTTGGTTCTACAGCCAACTAAATATTTCCTGGCACCTGCTAAAGAGAACCTCAGTTACAGTACTATACTTGCTTTGTATCTAAATTCTACAAGAGGCATAGTTGGCTCTGGTCTCTGTACCTGCACTGACATTGTCTCCCATGAAAGCTAATATGCTGGCATTCCAAAATACTAGTTAGTGCCTTTCTTGAGCTATGTTCGTTGTAGCTTCTTTGTGGTAATCCCTAGAAAGGGAAGAACAGGCAGAATAAATTGACTAGCATAGCTCTGTGAAGCTTGAGTAAGGATCTTTAACACATTGGTGTTTCTGAACACAAACAATGAGATTCATGGCAGGGAAACTTTTTACCTTAAAGTTCTTTAATTGATCAAAATAAGCATTTTGACCTCCTTTATCTGGGCAGTGAGAATACAATCTTTATTTGTTTTAAATAGGGCCAAATTCTACCAAAGTAAATCTGGAGTAATTGCATTGACTTCATGGCAGTTTCTTCAAATTTACCCCAAATTTAAATCAGAGCAGAATTTGGCTCATCTTGCTTCAGTTAACTGTAGATATTTTGATACTCACAAATTCCTACAGCCACTTTAAATGCTGTGTTCCTTTTTAGCTTTAAGATAGGTTTCCTTGTGAGAAAAGAAAATTGCTTTAGTTTTGCAATACTGTAATGAACCATTTTATAACAGATTACAAATGTATATCAGAAAATGCAGTGGATATTATGCACATATACATGCATGCAACATCAGTAGGAGCCACAGAATGCAATTTGTCCCTTAGTATAATTTTACTGTGCAAATTCCATAGCCATAGAATGAATTTGAAATTTTCCATTTTATCACACACTACGCACGTCACTGTAACACCAGGTGCCTGTGATCGGCGTTGGCCCACCTACCCGCTAGGGGGCGGTGGGGAGCTATGAGGTCACTGGCCGGCCTGGGTCACGCCTCCGTCAGCGGGGAATTAGCGGCGGGGCGGCCGCCAGCCAGAGTCTGTAGCGCGCCCCTCAGGCAGGGGAGCGCCGGCAAAGGTCAGTAGCGCGCCCCTCAGGCAGGGGAGCGCCGGCAAAGGTCAGTAGCGCGCCCCTCAGGCAGGGGAGCGCCGGCAAAGGTCAGTAGCGCGCCCCTCAGGCAGGGGAGCGCCGGCAAAGGTCTGTAGCGCGCCCCTCAGGCAGGGGAGCGCCGGCAAAGGTCTGTAGCGCGCCCCTCAGGCAGGGGAGCGCCGGCAAAGGTCTGTAGCGCGCCCCTCAGGCAGGGGAGCGCCGGCAAAGGTCAGTAGCGCGCCCCTCAGGCAGGGGAGCGCCGGCAAAGGTCTGTAGCGCGCCCCTCAGGCAGGGGAGCGCCGGCAAAGGTCTGTAGCGCGCCCCTCAGGCAGGAGAGCGCCGGCAAAGGTCAGTAGCGCGCCCCTCAGGCAGGGGAGCGCCGGCAAAGGTCCCGGCGTGGCTCTGCCGGGTAGGGGAGCGCAGGCCCACCCTACACCACTGCGCTCCAGCCCAGGGCCCTGACAGTGGCAGAACGAGGGTCCCACCACTGGGTCAGCGGGGTCGTCCCGCTACGTAGACTCACCACTGTGCAGCTCTGTCCCTGGGCTACTTCCTACCCGATTGCTCGCCCGAATCCCTCTGGTCCCGTGAGTGCGTCGGGGTAGTCCGCTGCTGGCAGCTCCGGCCCCCCCTCAGGCTCAGGCTCCTCCAGCTCCTCTGGGTACTCGGCTGCTGGCAGCTCCCGCTCCCCCTCCGACTCCTCCAGTTCCTCTGGGTACTCTGCAGCGGGCAGTCCTGGCAGCCCCAGTCCGTCCTCCAGGTGAGGTTTCCATGGGTCCAGGGCCTCCCCTGGTGTGGCGGCAGGCTCTGAAGGGAGCAGCCCACAGTCTGTGTCTGCCTCCCTCCCTGGTGCTGCCCCAACTGAGCTAAGGGCCCCGCCCTTTATACTTCCTGTTCCACCCCTCCCCTTCCGGGGGGTGGAGCAAGCTTGGGCTGGCCCCGCCCACTCAGGCTGAGGGAAAGGCCCTTTACCCTCAGGTTCAGAGGGCAGCCACCCTGGCCCCCTACATACCCCACCCCTCAAATCCAGCTCCCGAACCGCGGAGCTGGTGTCCCCCGCCTCCCCCAGACGGGAGAAAAAGTCCGCATTGGCGTTGTCCCGTCCCGCCCGATGGCGGATCGTGAAGGCGTAGGTTTGTAGTGTGAGATACCACCGCTGCAGGCGGGCATTCGCGTCCTTCATCCGGTTGAGCCACTTCAGGGGTGCATGATCTGTGACCAGTGTAAAGGGGGCCCCGAGGAGGTAGTAGCGGAGAGCATCAACCGCCCACTTAACAGCTAGGGCCTCCTTCTCCAGGACGGAGTAGTTCCGCTCCCGGGGAAACAGTTTCCGACTGACGTAAACAATAGGATGCTCCTCCCCGTCCACCTCCTGCGAGAGGACAGCCCCAAGCCCCACGCCGGAGGCATCGGTCTGGACAATGAAGTCACGATCGAAGTCCGGGCTGAAAAGTACGGGCTCACTACACAAGCGGTCTTTGACAGTTTGAAAGGCCCTCTCGCAGTCCTCAGACCAGCACACTCTGCGGGGGCTATCTTTGGTCAGGAGTTCTGTCAGAGGGGCCGTAATGGTCGCAAAGTGGGGTACGAACCGCCGGTAATAGCCGGCTAGGCCCAAGAATTGACGCACCTGCCTCTTCGTGGTTGGCGCCTGATATTCCTGGAGTGCTTGAACCTTTCCGATGAGGGGGCGTACCTGTCCCCGCCCCAGGGTGTACCCCAGATAAGTGGTTTCTTCCCGCCCGATTCGGCATTTCTTGGGATTGGCTGTGAGGCCGGCGGCGCGGAGGTCCCTGAGGACAGCTGCCACTTGGTTGAGATGTTCCTCCCAGTTACTGCCATAGATGACCACATCATCCAGGTAGGCGGCGGCGTACTTGGTGTGAGGTTGCAAAAGCCGGTCCATCAAGCGCTGGAAGGTTGCTGGGGCCCCATGGAGGCCGAAAGGCATCCGAGTAAACTGGTACAGGCCTGAAGGGGTGGCAAACGCGGTCTTCTCCTTGGATCGGGGTTCCAAGGGGATCTGCCAGTACCCCTTGGTGAGATCTAAGGTGGTGATATAGCAGGCTTCTCCCAGCCGGTCAAGGAGCTCATCGACGCGGGGCATTGGATACGCATCAAACTTTGAAATGGCGTTGACTCTCCGAAAGTCAATACAAAACCGCCGGCTCCCATCTGGCTTCGGGACGAGGACGACGGGGCTCCGCCATTCGCTCTGGGAATGCTCTATAACCCCCAGTTCCAACATGGCCTGGACTTCCTCCTCCACAGCCTCTCGCATTCGCCTAGGCAATGGCCGGGTCGTCTCTCGGACCACCACCCCGGGGTCGGTCTGGATTGCATGGTATGCGAGCGTAGTCTGTCCGGGCTTCGTGGTGAAGGTCCTGGGGAATGCCTTCACTAAGCAGAGGGCCTGTTCCCGCTGCTCAGCAGTGAGCGTCTCGGCCAGCTGGGGTTCCCCATTATCAGAGTCTTCGGGGGGTTGTGGCCCAAGGTCTGGTTCAGGTGGGTATGGGGCAATTAGTAGTCCTTCCCGTTCCCGCCAGGGTTTTAAAAGATTTACATGATAAATCTGCTTTCCCTTTCGGTGATCAGGCTGCCGGATTTCGTAATTGACAGGCCCCACTTGGCGAAGGACTTCATACGGACCCTGCCAGCGGGCCAACAGCTTTGATTCCTCCGAGGGGAGCAAGAGGAGAACTCGGTCCCCGGGGGCAAATAATCGGATCTGGGTGTCCCGATTATATTGCTGCTCCTGGCCCCTTTGGGCCGTTTTTAAGTTTTCCCTTGCGAGTTCACCTGCCCGGGCCAGCCGCTCCTGCAGCTGCAGGACGTATTGTAAAAGGCCCTGCGTTGAGGATGGTGTATGTTCCCAGGTTTCTCTCAGGAGGTCCATCACTCCGCGGGGCCGTCGCCCATAGAGGAGCTCAAATGGAGAGAACTTCGTGGAAGCCTGTGGAACTTCCCGGACCGCCAGTAGTAAAGGGGGAAGTAGTTGATCCCACTGACGGAGGTCCTGGGTGGGGAAACGTCGCAACATTCCCTTCAGGGTTCGGTTAAAACGTTCGACTAACCCATCTGTCTGGGGATGGTAAACTGAGGCCTGCAGTTTCTTAATCCCCAGCAGGGCACATACTTGACGGAACAACTTAGAGGTGAAGTTGGTCCCTTGGTCAGTAAGTAACTCTCGAGGGAGGCCTACCCTGGCGAAGATCTTCACGAGCTCTGCCGCGATAGTGCGGGCAGTGATACTCCTTAAGGGGATAGCCTCAGGGAAGCGGGTGGCGTAGTCCATCAAGACAAGGATATACTGGTAGCCTGCCTGACTTTTCGGGAAGGGTCCGACCAGGTCCATCGCTACTCGTTCAAACGGAACGCCCACTGTTGGCAACGGAACCAGGGGGGCCTTCCGGACCCCGGCCGGGGCGGCGCGTTGGCAGTCCGGGCATGACCCACAATAATCCTTCACCTCGCGGTGGATGCCGGGCCAGAAGAACTTAGCCAGGACCCTAGCCGCGGTTTTCTCCGGTCCTAAATGGCCTACGGCTGGGATGTCATGGGCTAGTTTTAGGACCGCCCGTCGATGAATGCGGGGAACCACGAGTTGGGTCCGGACCTCTTGAGTTTGCGGGTCCCGCTCTACGCGGTAGAGACGATCCCGATCAAGTTCAAATCTAGGCCATTGGGTCGCCCGCTGGGCCTCCACGACCTTCCCCTCTACCCGTGCCAGCTGTTCATAGGCAAACCGGAGTGTAGGGTCCTCCCTTTGGTCTCGGCTAAAGTCCCTAATGTCCACCGGGGGGCCCCCTGTTTCCTGGTCATCCTGCCTGGGTGAAAGGGATGGGTCAACGCCGGGGTCGGGGCTCCGGCCGGGGCCTGGGTCCGTCGCAGAGGGGGCTCCCTCAAAAGCCTCTTCTGGAGATAGGGACCGGAGCACCTCGACGAATTCTGGCCAGTCCCGGCCCAGGATGATTGGGTAGGCAAGGGATGGGGCCACAGCCACGTTCATTAACTGAGTTGCCCCGTCTACCGTGAGAGGGACCTGCACCGTGGGGTACGGTTTCACATCTCCATGTATGCACTGTATCCGTACCTCCCCGATGATCTGCTCGGTGTCCGGGAGGAGGGACTGGCGGACAAGAGTCTGTCCACAGCCCGAATCAACTAGACCCACAACAGGTGTCCCGGCGATGCTCATGGGGGCCGTCAGTTTGGCCGTGGATGGTGGGCGGGCCCGGCGCTCCCCGGTGTACACCTGGCCAAAATCGCATTCCATCGCCGTACAGTCTCGTTGCAGGTGGCCGTACTCACCACACTGAAAGCAAGGTCCTACCTCTGTGCGCCCCGGCCGTGCAGGGTCACCCGGGTGGCCGCAGGGTTGGCCGGGGCCCGATGGACGGGCCAGACGTCCGGACGGTGCGGGTTGTGGGGCCTCGGGCCGTCGGGGAAAAGTAGTGCCGCTGCCGTTTGGTCGTCTAGCTCGAGCGGGCACATTGACTTTGGGGGTGGACCCCCTTTCCGGCTTCTGAGCGCCGGGTCCCGAGCTTGGGGGTCGGGTGGTCGGTGCTATCGGGGCCTCAGCCTCTAGAAAGTTCTCCATCAGTGTGACCGCTGCACTTAGAGTTTGAGGTCGGTGCCGCAACACCCATGCCCTCCCTGGAGTGGGAAGGATGTGCACGAATTGCTCGAGGATGATCTGTTCTGTCACCTCAGCCACAGTTCGATGCTCAGGTTGTAGCCATCGGCACGCTGCATCCTTTAATTCCTGTGCCACAGCCCGGGGCCGGGCACCCGGGGGGTAAAGCTTTCCCCGAAACCGTCGCCGAAAAGTTTCCGGGGTGACGTCGAAGGCATCCAGGATAGCCGCTTTTACTCTGGCGTAAACACGGGCTTCATCATCTGGTAGCCTCCGGTAAGCCTTCTGGGCCGGCCCCGTTAGATAGGGGGCAAGCAGGGTGGCCCATTGGTCCGGCGCCCAACCAGCTACTGCAGCAACCCGCTCGAAGGTCACCAGGTAAGCCTCTGGGTCATCCTCAGGCCCCATCTTGGCCAGACGGATTGGTGGAGCAGGCGGGTTGGGGGTGGTCACCCCACCCGGCTGGGCTCCACCGGGGCTCGGCCATAGGGCGGCAAGTTGCTGGAAACATTGGGTCTGTTGTTCGCGGTGCTGGGCCCCCAAGGTTTGGAGCAACTGCTGCTGTTGGGTACCCAGCTGCTGTATGAGTTGTTGCTGCTGCTGCTGCTGAGTCTCGGCCAGTACCTTGATGAGCCTTTCCATCTCCATCTTCTGTTTAGGGGCTATCGCTGCCTCCTTGCTCTAATCCCTTCCGGCAGGGATAGGGGGCGCTACCTGCATTCTCCACCACTTGTGATCGGCGTTGGCCCACCTACCCGCTAGGGGGCGGTGGGGAGCTATGAGGTCACTGGCCGGCCTGGGTCACGCCTCCGTCAGCGGGGAATTAGCGGCGGGGCGGCCGCCAGCCAGAGTCTGTAGCGCGCCCCTCAGGCAGGGGAGCGCCGGCAAAGGTCAGTAGCGCGCCCCTCAGGCAGGGGAGCGCCGGCAAAGGTCAGTAGCGCGCCCCTCAGGCAGGGGAGCGCCGGCAAAGGTCAGTAGCGCGCCCCTCAGGCAGGGGAGCGCCGGCAAAGGTCTGTAGCGCGCCCCTCAGGCAGGGGAGCGCCGGCAAAGGTCTGTAGCGCGCCCCTCAGGCAGGGGAGCGCCGGCAAAGGTCTGTAGCGCGCCCCTCAGGCAGGGGAGCGCCGGCAAAGGTCAGTAGCGCGCCCCTCAGGCAGGGGAGCGCCGGCAAAGGTCTGTAGCGCGCCCCTCAGGCAGGGGAGCGCCGGCAAAGGTCTGTAGCGCGCCCCTCAGGCAGGGGAGCGCCGGCAAAGGTCTGTAGCGCGCCCCTCAGGCAGGAGAGCGCCGGCAAAGGTCAGTAGCGCGCCCCTCAGGCAGGGGAGCGCCGGCAAAGGTCCCGGCGTGGCTCTGCCGGGTAGGGGAGCGCAGGCCCACCCTACACCACTGCGCTCCAGCCCAGGGCCCTGACAGTGGCAGAACGAGGGTCCCACCACTGGGTCAGCGGGGTCGTCCCGCTACGTAGACTCACCACTGTGCAGCTCTGTCCCTGGGCTACTTCCTACCCGATTGCTCGCCCGAATCCCTCTGGTCCCGTGAGTGCGTCGGGGTAGTCCGCTGCTGGCAGCTCCGGCCCCCCCTCAGGCTCAGGCTCCTCCAGCTCCTCTGGGTACTCGGCTGCTGGCAGCTCCCGCTCCCCCTCCGACTCCTCCAGTTCCTCTGGGTACTCTGCAGCGGGCAGTCCTGGCAGCCCCAGTCCGTCCTCCAGGTGAGGTTTCCATGGGTCCAGGGCCTCCCCTGGTGTGGCGGCAGGCTCTGAAGGGAGCAGCCCACAGTCTGTGTCTGCCTCCCTCCCTGGTGCTGCCCCAACTGAGCTAAGGGCCCCGCCCTTTATACTTCCTGTTCCACCCCTCCCCTTCCGGGGGGTGGAGCAAGCTTGGGCTGGCCCCGCCCACTCAGGCTGAGGGAAAGGCCCTTTACCCTCAGGTTCAGAGGGCAGCCACCCTGGCCCCCTACAGTGCCACATGACACTCCCTTAGTGCTCTGCCAGCTTGTCTCAGTCCTGAATTGAAAGGGTCACCAAAGCTGAAAGTGTCATTCCATTCCCTTGTCTATGCAGTCCTTGATATCAATGCAGACAACAAAAGTCCTAGATACAATGGAGGTGTTTGCAATGTAGATATCTGTTTACTATGGACTGGATGAGACCAACGGCAACTCATTTCTTATGGGTCACCGGACAGCTATTCTACTTGTTGGTCATTACAGATTACATTTCAACTGCTGACCTAGTGGCAAAAGACTCTATATTCCATTATCCATCTAATAAGCTATTTGCTCTGCTTTAGCCATTTAATTAGGATTAGTCTTAAGTTTTTCTCCATTTTTTCATTTCACTATGCAGTTTCCCTTTACTTTACGTGCCTTCTAAATCTGAACTTTTTCAAAAGAAATAAATGTTTGCTGATAGATGGAACAGGCAATAAAAGCATCATCAGAAAATTTATTAATGTAACTCTGCAGAACTGTTCAATAAGGATGATAGCCTGCAACATTTAGGAGTATTTTGAGTGAAGAATAATGTGTAGTAGATTTAGATTGATATGCGAGTGGTCGTGGGTTCATATTAGAGACATAAAGAAAACACTTTGTTCTCTTATCCATCATACACATTTAATCTAGGGGATTTTACTGCTCACTCTGTTCACTTTGTAAGTCAAATCCAGAGATGAAAAAGAGGAATTTTATATGTTTTGCCTGACAGCAGTAATGTTAAACTATGAACAATTTGGGATGTTTCTGCTTCTGATTTATGTGAATCCTTTTTTTTTTCGTTCAAATTCGGTCAGCTCGTACTGAACAAAAGATGTTAGCTATACAAGAAAACATTATTATTGCATTTGTTAATGTGCTGTCTAAAGCAATGATTTATTCTACTACACCCCACTGCCACCAGAAAATAAAACAAGTGAATAAATGTATTTCAAATCAAGAAAAAACTATAGGAGTCCTTGTGGCACCTTAGAGACTAACAAATTTATTTGGGCATAAGATTTCATGGGCTAAAACCCACTTCATCAGATGCATGGAGTGGAAAATACAGTAGGCAGGTATAAATACACAGCACATGAAAAGATGGGAGTTGCCTTACCAAGTGGAGGGGTCAGTGCTAACGAGCCAATTCAATTAAGGTGGAAGTGGCCTATTCTCAACAGTTGACAAGAAGGGGTGAATACGAAGGGGAAAATCACTTTTGTAGTGCTAATGAGGCCAATGCAATCAAGGTGGCCCATTTCAAACAGTTGATAAGAAGGTGTGAGTATTAGCAGAGGGAAATTAGTTTTTTAGTGACCCATTCACCCCCAGTCTTTATTCAGGCCTAATTTGATGGTGTCCAGTTTGCAAATTAATTATATCTGTCAATCTGTCAAACTACAATACCCACCTGGTGAAGTGAAGAAACAGATTGACAGAGCCATAAGGGTACCCAGAAGTCACCTACCACAGGACAGGCCCAACAAAGAAAGTAACAGAACGCCACTAGCCGTCACCTACAGCCCCCAACTAAAACCTCTCCAGAGCATCATCAAAGATCAAGGATCTACAACCTATCCTGAAGGACGATCCCTCACTCTCACAGACCTTGGGAGCAGGCCGGTCCTTGCTTAGACAGCCCCCCAATCTGAAGCAAATACTCACCAGCAACTACACACCACAGAACAAAAACACTAACCCAGGAACCAATCCCTGCAACAAACCCCGTTGCCAACTCTGTCCGCATATCTATTCAAGGGACACCATCATAGGACCTAACCACATCAGCCACACCATCAGGGGCTCGTTCACCTGCACATCTACCAATGTGATATATGCCATCATGTGCCAGCAATGCCCCTCTGCCATGTACATTGGCCAAACCAGACAGTCTCTACACAAGAGACTAAACTGACAAAAATCAGACATCAAGAATTATAACATTCAAAAACCAGTAGGTGAACACTTCAGTCTCCCTGGACACTCAATAACGGAGTTAACAGTGTCAATTCTTCAAAAAAAAAAAAAACTTCAAAAACAGACTCCAATGAGAAACTGCAAAACTGGAGTAAGTTCTGCACTTGGTAAAGCAACTCCCATCTTTTCATGTGTTGTGTATTTATACCTGCCTATTGTATTTTCCGCTCCATGTATCTGATGATGTGGGTTTTAGCCCACGAAAGCTTATGCCCAAATAAATTTGTTAGTCTCTAAGGTGCCACAAGGACTTCTCGTTGTTTTTGCTGATAGAGACTAACATGGCTACCACTCTGAAACCTATAGGAGGCATGTGTTGGTTTCAAAGCTGATAGCTAATTTATACTGGACCTCTCGTTTTCTCTTGTTATACTTATTTTGCATTCTAAATTGATTGCTTAGTTACTTTTGCTTAGTACAGTAAGCTGTCCAGACCTGGATCACAGACCTTAATAGCCTGAAAGGATTCCCATTAACAAATAAAGAGAGTCTAAAAAAATTCCACTTAGAGAGCAGAAAAGTTAATGTCACTAGGACCTCATCATCTGCCCCTCTAAAAAGCCATCTCAATGGAGGTACTGCTTTAATTCACCAGACCCTCACTGTCATGAGGGTTGGACTTAGTATATAAATGCCTTGATTCACTTCAGGTCCTGTTGGGTGTAATAGATAACAAAAAATACATGAGGTTGCTATTAAAATTCAAAAGGCAGATTTAAGAGTGACTGAGCTAGAAAGTGTTGTAGCAAGCTAGGATGAAATAATCTCATCTTATGATTAGGACAATAAGGTCCTGGGGAAAAATTGGATGCCACTGAGAATGAGATGAGATTGTTGAATCCTCAAGCTTGTTGTAATTTCTAAGCAAATATCATTGGGAGCATTTGCTGCCTTTTTTCAACTTGTCTAGTCAAATTACTTGAGTGAGTTGTGCACAGCCCTGGATTGTCTGTCTTATGGCAGCATGAAGACTTCCTGTGAAGAAACTCCATGTACATTCACTATCCATATCTGCAGCCTGAACATTCTTCTTCCATGTCACGCACTCATGATGAGGGATAGTGCTGAACACTTGGAGGTCTGCAGACAAAATAGCATTTAATGTACTTTGTATAGGAATGTATCAAGACTGTATAGCGACATTGCAAGAAACAACTTTCAGAATTTATTATTCCATCAGTTATCATGTATATTGTTTTGTAAATTGAAATGTAGAGAGTACTGAGGTCAAGTTTATGCATTTAGAATAGCAGAGAAGGCTCAAGGAGAGTTGAACCTATGGAAGCCTCAGAGGCATCTCCATGCATTTTGATAGCTTCCAGAGAAGAAGTTTGCAGTTTAACTAATTGGGGGCAGATACCCACTAGGAGCTAGTATTAATGTTACTTTACAATATATACACTTTTGCTAACTATGCATTGATAAATATGGGATGGAGGTTTGTTCGTTTGTTTGTTTTTTAATTGGAGCTATGTGTATGAATGATTATAATATAGCAGAGGTACTTTTCTGCCTCACAAATAACATTAAAGTTATCCCATGCCATGTGCTTTTTGTCTGTTTCATTCCTGGGTTAGATGCATTTCTAAAGCAGTATTCCCACATCAGATCTCTGCTTAGTATGAGTTTACATCAGTGATCAATCTATTTTTAACAAAGTCCAGTGACTTAAAAATTAAAGAAACTATAACCAAAAAAGTAGAAGCTGACATTTCATAGTCCAACATCTGAAGCTGATATAAGGACATGGTCTGCATCTGCAGGAGCCTCACTATGTCTGAAAATGGAACTGCTCTGGTTTTCCACATAAGTGCATTTTAAGCACAATCTGGCTGTGATAAACATGGAAGTAAGCTCCAACTTCTGTGAGTGAGAGTGTAATTTTTCTAATGATTCCTTAGTAGTAGCCAGAACAATAAGTACCAGGAATGGAGTATTGTTTTTTCTTTGTTATGTGTTTCTTAATTTTGCCTGTTGGGAGGAGGTGAGACATCTATCTAGTAAGCTGGTTTTCCTCAGCATGTATGCTAGCAAAATTAGTATCTGTAGTACCTGCAGCAGCCAACAATGGTGCAGCAAGTATAGACAGGGCTCTGGCATTTTTGCCACTTAAGCAGATTTACATGATTGAGTGTTTAAAACACCCGAGGCTGTCTGTCCTAGCACTTACAGCATTGCTAGTACTGGGGTAGCTATAAAACAGGTACTTTTTTAGTGCAGTCGGGGCCAAAAGTGGGTCACATCATCATCAACTGCTAATAAAGAAATCAGCCACTCCAGTTACACAAACAGCCTTGACCCCCTTTAAGTCACCTTTTTGTTTCAGACAGGTCTCTGTCACAAGACACTCTGATAGCATGTAGGTTACTGCTAACACCTCTTATTCTGGAATGTACTCTGATGTTAATGGTTCTTCATATGTTTCAGGCGGCTTAATGTTAAGACAGGCAAGTGCTCTATTTATTAATGCCTGACAGCTGATCAATGACACTAATGGATTGTGTTCTGTTAACAGACAAAAAGATTCCCAGTCAATGCAAGTGACTCTTAGGTTGTAAACTGCCAAATTAGGTCATAAGATCCCAAATTGGATTTTAAGCTCCATGGAGTAGGGACCATTTCATGGCATATTTGTAGGGTGACCAGATAGCAAATATGAAAAATCGGGACAAGGTGGGGAGTAATAGGCACCTATATAAGACAAAGCTCCAAATATCGGGGCTGTCCCTATAAAATTGAGACATCTGGTCACCCTATATGTTTGTACACCACCTGGTACAGTGGAGCCCCAGTTCTATTAGGCATTATTGTAATATAAATAACAGCAGAAAAATCAAGCATTTGTTTCCTTGCCAGGCATTCTTTTTCAACCTGAGCATATTTCTTCTCAGGCTTCATAGGAGCTGAAAACTACTGTCACCTGTGGATACTTCAGAGCCTCTTGAGGCTGTTCTTAACTGAATTTGCTACTGTGTGTCTTCTAACCATTCACTCTTTTTGTTTAATGTTTTGAAATGTCTTTGTAATTAAATGAAATATTTTAATAGTAACTTGATTTTTTTCCAAATGTTTTTCATGAAATTGTATAATTCCTAGATGTGGTCAGATTTCTTTTCCAGTGCCATACCAAAAAGGAAGTGTGGCCTTTTGAAAATGTCCCTCATGTTTCCCTCGATAGATATTGTTACTGTACTGTTGTTTTATTTATAATTATGATTGTGAATGCCTCCTTGTTAATGAGAATATTCTCATAGAACTGGGGGGTGGGGATGCTAGAGAGGACAGTGGCTTTTCACCATAATGAAAATAATGGAATTTCAGCAAGATTTCATCCAATGTCAGTTTGTTGTTTTCATCTCAATGTATTGGTGGAGAGGGGAAATTGAATTGCTCCCTCTTAGTTCATCTTTTTGAAATTCAGCTTTCTGACAAATCTCATTGAGGTTGTTGCATTGTGAAGTTTCATAGATCAGTGTCTTCAGTGATTTATATCTTCACATTAATTTGAGAACTCTTACCATTTTGAGGCTGCGCTGGGTCTATCTGCAACTGTTGGCTCTATTGGCAATAGGAATTGAGGTATTAGACCAAAAGATGCATCATCAGTGTACTACTTATGTCTTTTATAGAACATTTTGTATATGTAGAGATAATAGGCCAGATCATTAACTATTTTAAATCTGTATAGCCTCATTGACTTCAATGGAGCTACATAGATTTACACCCGCTTGAAAATCTGATCCAGTGGGCCAATCCTCTCATTGAACTCAATGGCTAAATTCCCATTGACTTCAGTGGGAGCAGGAGACCCAGTTTCTTTATAATGGGATTTGATCTTTGACTATATTCTGTTTAGCATGTATATATTGTTATAGGGTAACATTATTAAGCATCTTTGTTTGAAGTATCATTTTTGAGCAAACAATGCTCAAATATGTATTTCTATTTTAGTTGACAGTGTGAATTTTCGGTAATGCAACCTTGTCTCCCAAGGACATCAAATTTTGTAATTCAAAGAAGAGCGAGAAGTAATTTCTTTGTTCTAAGCATTGTATTAGATAAAGTCATTGATTTCTGCAATTTACTTTGATAGGAATCACATTGTTCCCACCTCTGTGGTGAAGTGTCTGGGGTCATGCTTTCCTACACACTCTCCTTTAACAAGCTTATGAAGTTGGCAGTTAGGATGCCCTTGTATGGGTGTTAAGATGTCCTTCCATTACTAGACTTCATTCATTTGTGTTGTATTTTTGTCTTTAAAAGAGTCATTCATGCTGGCATTGCATCAAAGATGAGTCATTATAACAAACTGTTCTCTGAATTGGTTGATAAAGTTTTACATGGATTTCCTGATTCAGGACAACTTGAAAAGGGAAAATGGTTTGAATGTATTGTTCAAGCCATTAAATCATTACAGAGCATGTGCTATATATTAGAAATAAGAAAGCACCTCTCAAAGTATAGGCTGATACACAATACCTGTAAGTCAGGTATCAGAGGGGTAGCCATGTTAGTCTGAATCTGTAAAAAGCAACAGGGGGTCCTGTGGCACCTTTAAGACTAACAGAAGTATTGGAGCATAAGCTTTCGTGGGTGAATGCCCACTTCATCAGACGCAATGGACATTTCCAGAGGCAGGTATAAATCAATATGGAGATAACGAGGTTAGTTCAATCAGGGAGGGTGAGGTGCTCTGCTAGCAGTTGAGGTGTGAACACCAAGGGAGGAGAAACTGTTTCTGTAGTTGGATAGCCATTCACAGTCTTTGTTTAATCCTGATCTGATGGTGTCAAATTTGCAAATGAACTGGAGCTCAGCAGTTTCTCTTTGGAGTCTGGTCCTGAAGTTTTTTTGCTGTAAGATGGCTACCTTTACATCTGCTATTGTGTGGCCAGGGAGATTGAAGTGTTCTCCTACAGGTTTTTGTGTATTGCCATTCCTGATATCTGACTTGTGTCCATTTATCCTCTTGCGTAGTGACTGTCCAGTTTGGCCAATGTACATAGCAGAGGGGCATTGCTGGCATATGATGGCATATATAACATTGGTGGACGTGCAGGTGAATGAGCCGGTGATGTTGTATACCTTAAGTGTTGTGATAAACTCAGGACAGACAGCTGCGGGGGGGGGGGTGTTGAAAACAGTCCCAGAAGGGTAAAAGGCCCTCCTCCCAATCAGGATCAGCTGAGAGAGAGTTACCTGAGGACAATTAGGATCAGCTGATTCCAACTAAGGGCTGCCTGAGACCTTTTTAAACCTTCCCCTGTTGAGGGGGGGGGGGGGGAGTCAAGCTGCCAGTAGGCGAGGAGCAGCAAGATGGCAAGCCTCACCAGGAGTAGAGGCTGCATTCCCTTCCATAAGGGAGGAAAACAAGCCTAAAAGACTGACTGAGAGAAGGAGTGGACTGCCCCTGTGCAGCCAAGAGGGACTGTTTTACCCCAAGCCCGTCTCGCCAAGGCTAAAAACAGCTGAGGCTGGTGAGACCGAAAAGGTGCCTTGCCACAGTGTGCACATATATGCAGATGTATATCAGAACAATCCTGAAGTGCACATTACATATCCAAGTGATTTAATATATCTATCTAGATTTTTGTAAGGTCACCCATCCCCATGTTACCTTTTCATAGTTGTCCTTCTTTTCTTCCCATTTCCCATTCCTATCCCCATCATTGTTACTTCCACTCTTCGCTTCATATACACAATTAAATCGTAAGCTCTTCAGGGTAGGGACAATGTATATTTTATTGTCTGTGTTCAGGGTGGAATCTACAAAGCAACTTAGGTGTCTAGATAGAAGTTAGGACCTTAACTTCCATTGATTTCAGTGACTGATTTCAGTAGAAGTAGAAGGAGGCTACATTGATTTGTGGAGTCCACCATAAATGTCTTATGAATAGTAACATTGTGTGTGTGTCTGTTTTTCCTTATTCCTTTGCTCCTTTTGCACAATATCTCACATTCAGTATAATTTTCCTTTGGATTTGTTTCTCTCAGTTCATTTTTGCCATCCTCTTGTCTCTAATTGTAGAATGAGATCCATAACTTACTGAGTTAGTACAGTTCAACATTCAAACTCGTGTTTTCTACAGGTCTCTTGTGAAACTCATCAACCTTAATCATTTAACAAAAACAACATTTAAACACAATAACATTTCTGAGTCACCCACTGATACTTCCACTCTCAGTAAAATGTATGGTTTCAGAGTAGCAGCCGTGTTAGTCTGTATCCGCAAAAAGAACAGGAGTACTTGTGGCACGTTAGAGACTAACAAATTTATTAGAGCATGAGCTTTCGTGGACTACGGCCCACTTCTTCGGATGCATATAGAAGTGGGCTGTAGTCCACGAAAGCTTATGCTCTAATAAATTTGTTAGTCTCTAAGGTGCACAAGTACTCCTGTTCTTTTTTTAGTAAAAATGTATGTGTGCCTCATTTTATTCATCTGGTTAGGTGCTAATCCTCAAAATGCTTCTGCATATGCATATGTAACCCACATACCTCCTGGGCATGGTGGGCACTGAGACCACTTAGAAAGAGAGATTAATGAGTCTGCGCTACAGCCTTAGCTAATAGTCATATATATGGCTTTTAGATCATGCAGTAGAGGCTCATGCATTAAGATCCAGAGGTCCCAGGTTTGATCCCACCCGCCAACGACCAGGGTCTGTTGGTGTTACATATACATTTAACACATGTGAACAATCCCAGTAATCTCAATTTGTGTGTAAAGTTATACATGTGGAGAAGTCTTAGGGGGCCTTAGATTTTAAATTTCTTGAGGTGATAGTCCTTGTCCTCTGTTTCTTCTTTACATCATAGAGTACACTATTTACTCTCAACAAGCAATTAGTGCCAATTGTGGTCTTGCCTACATGGCTGCAGAGGGGCCCGATGGGGAGAAAAGTCCCCCCCCCATCCCTGCATACTCCTCCATGGCTTGTCCACATTTCTGCTACATATATTTGGAGAAGCAGGGCCACATTCCTAGTATTCTCTTACATCTGCCTTCCTCCACCATGCAGTTGGGCAGATTAAGTTGATAGGGTCATGGAATCTGCTAGTGGTAAAGATCGATATCCAATTCCTTCTCCCCGGGAACCGAGTGGAAGAGCAGGAGAGGAACTGAAGCACAGTTCCTTCCCTACGTTGCTCCTAGAGCTGCTCAGCTACATGCAAACCCTTTCTCTAGGCTAGAAGTAATCGGCAATCTAGCCCTAAATAATGATGATGCTGTTCAGCGGGGCTTGAAATTAAGCAAAAATGAGTCCGCCTATCGCAAACTATAACCCCAAAACACACATATCAAGTAAAGTTAATTGAATGCAAAATTTCTGGATTATGAGCAAACTTTTTAAAAGTGCCTATGTTACTTCGGAGCCTAAGTCTCATTTATTTTCAAAAGACACACTTGAAAACTTCCTGTTACTTTGGTTATCTCGAGTTATACATTAGTTTATATCCTGTGCTGAAATCAATATCCAAGTGGTAGTCAAGTAATAGATTCTGAGCCCACTAAATGATAGTTCATGAATAAGCGCTAGATGAAGAAGGATACCATATATTAAGTTGGTTGTCCCTAGGTAAACTGTCTTTGTATGTCAGTGGCAGAGCACTTGTATTGGAGCAATTGTATAAAGTTCTTGTTGCAACAACTTTTAAAGAAAATGCAAAAGTTGTTTTTTGTTAATGATAATCTAGGTCTCTAATCTGCAAAAAGACAGACTCTTACACCTGCACAGAGTCCCATTAAATTCACTGGGAATTCAGGTAGGGTATAAAGGTTCACCCAGGCACACCCTTTTGCAGGACTGAGGCCATAATGCGTTCAGCAGAATCTTCATGAGTACTGTGATCACAAACAAGGTACAAGTTCTTTTTTTGCATGTGCAAAGGAAATTCCTATGTTGTTTGCAATGCTGTTGTAGCTGTGTTGGTCCCAGAATATTAGAGTGACAAGGTGGGTGAGCTAATATCTTTTATTGGACCAACTTCTTTTGGTGAAAGATACAAGCTTTTGAGCTACATAGAGCTCTTCTTCAGGTCTTCTGTGAAAAGGTAGCTTTTGAGAAGACCTGAAGACGAGCTCTCTGTAGGTCGCAAGCCTGTCTCTTTCACCAACAGAAGTTGGTCCAATAAAAGATACTACTTCACCCACATTGTCTCTCAAAGGAGATTCCTAGGCATTTACTCTTACATAATTAATTTCATCTACTCTTGTGTGTAATGAAAAAAATTCTTAATCTTTTTAGGAAAAACTGTCAGAAGAGGACAGAAAATGCAAAGAAACTATGGAACACATTCATATTGCAGTAGATGAAGATTCAAGAAGTGAAAGTAGCAGTACTGAAGAAGAGAAAGAAAAGACAAAATTGCTATTAGAACGATTGAAAGCTCTGGAGGTAAGAAATAAAATAACTTTACACATAAAATATACCACTTCTTATAGTGGTACTGAATCAATGTGGTATAAATCCAGTCTTTCTCAGTTCACTTAGACTCATGTAACAGTATTTTTTTATCATGATTCATTTATCAAGGATGAGCAAAAAGTTCCATCTTGGAACTACTGTCTCTAATGTCAAGGATCATATATCCTTAAAAAGTACTTCATAAATAATTTTAATTCAGTTCAAGCTATAGGCTCAATCAAACCCGTTGACACTATCCAATAAGAAAACTTGTGTCATTCTGACTTTGTTTCAAGTGTTAATTTTTTTAATCGTGTGTCGCATACATAATTTAATAACCATCATAAAAATGGCATTCCTTCACTCTGGTGTTTGCTGCTGAAGTTGCAATATTTGGAGTACTTATTGTTGAAAACCTCACAGTCCTTACCAACCCCCCCAAGGAGAATGTACCTGAGTAAGTGCACTGAGTTCAATGTGCATGTACTTAAGCATGATGTAATAACCTCAAGGTTCGGAACCAAGGTCTGGACCAACATAGAATCAAATTCTGAAGTTCTTATTCAGTGCTCAATTCATTGTAGTCTGTTCAGGTTCTTATACAGTGGTTCAGCAGTACAGTATACAAATGCTTTCTAGTGATCTCAGCAGGAGTTTTGCCTGAGATTGAGAAAAACAAGGACTAAAGAATCAGTCACTGGGGCTATAGATTTCTGGTTTAAGCAAACAGGAAAATTCTCCTTCTGCTTCATAATCCACATAACATTCTCACTTGATTTATACTCCAATTCAATTAAAAATCAAGTTCAATATTAGTGTCCTGGAAGATTTTGTAAAACAAAAATAAAACAAAAAGTGGTAGGTGTGTTCAGATCTAAGTACAAAGCACAGGCCTCACCTAAAATTATACAAGGTCTTTATAATTATGTCTGTAAATATATTTTCCCTTTAAAGACCCACACAAATATCACTGAAATGAACATATTAAATGTTAATTCTCACTAATCCTACATAGAACAATTGCTTCATAATATGTATGCATTTTACCTAGGTCTATAGAACTTGAAATAAACAAAAGCACTTATTTAGTCTTAATTGTATCATTGATGTTGAGTGACTTGAGGTTCCTTGTAAATTTCTTTTTCCAAATATGCATAATTTGAGTTCCCTTGGCCTTGTTTTCAGTCAATCTGCATGACTGTGCAGTCCTTTATGTCCTTTCAGCTGATAAGAAATCATTCAATAAAGTCATAACCTTTTATCAATTATGGCAAACTGCCTAGAAGGAAAAAAAACATAACATTAAGGACAGACAGGATCTGTCTCTGGGAGGTCAGTTAATAGGTTTCCTCACTGATGTCAGCTTTGTGCAGTAGCTTGTAAAAAACCATGTATTAGCAAATGCCAATACTTCAAGAATTAATCTACATAAATAGTCTAATGAGCAGTCAAAGAAGAAAAATGAACTGCAGGGCCAACATTAATTGTGCCCAAAGATAATTAAAACAAAGTGTTGTTAATTGTGTGTTGGTTTAATGTTATATATCCTTGCCCTTGTTTTTTCTTGGAGGGTATAAATTTTTATGTCAAAGGCTGAAAGCTCTTTGGTTTATTAATCAAGAGATACATTTTCTCGGTTATTTGCAATTAGCAGTTCTCATCCTTTAGTATTCTGAGAGTAATTAATCTTAGTATTTCATTAATGTATTAAAAAAAAAACAGAAAATGGGTATTTGACATTACATTCACAGTAAAGTAATTAGCAGGTTCCTTCATCTTGAGTATTCAAATTATTACAATTATCAGACATGATTCATAAAATTAACAAGTCTAATAAAGCACATAGTAAAGTTAGTCCATCATCTGTGCAGTGTTATGCATTAAGATTATGCCTATAAACAAAACTCATGAATATTACCTTTCTCAGGACCACATTGTGCTATCACTAATATTTGCATGGAGGTAACTAACAGCAGGATTCGGCCCACCGTATGGTGACTGATGCAGATCTGATCGGAATTTTTTTCCCCTGTGGATAGATTTGGAAAAACTGGAACCGGAAAATTTTCAGCCAAAACCCAAATGTTTTTGGCTGAAAAGTTTGCAATTTTGGCCAAAGTGTATAAGATGAAAATGCAAAATTTTCTGCGGAAAGCAGACTCTTTTAATGAAAAATATTATTTCATTGGAAACTCAATTTTTCACTGAGACAGTTTTGTTGGAAATTTTTTGACCAGCCTTTGATCAATGGAAGACCATTTGGAGGAGCTGATTCCTTTTTAAAAATTATTTGTTGGCCCAGTGCATAATTTTACCAGTAGTATTTTTTGTGGGGGGGGGGAAATGTTACAAGAAAATATTTTCATTATATATTTCTCTCTACAAGCAGTGGATTGCTGGCATTAGCATACATTAATATCAGAAGAAGACATAGCTTATCATGCAATGGACACATGTCACATTCAGTCAGTGATTTAAAAACCACGGTAAACCCGTATATGTAAACACTGCCATGAGTAATAAGCACACTGCTTATATGCTAGAGAGTATTTCCATTCACCAACTATCCAAAACACTTAATTTTTTTCTCTGATATTTCTCTTTCTAAGTCTTAATACTTACTTTGGTTAAATGAATCACATGTATAACATTTCTGTTAATAAAGTGTATAAGTTGGGTTGTGTGGAAGTAACATCTCCTGCTTCCTTTGTGAGCAGGATACATTGTTCTAAACAAAACTGCTTGTTACTTATAGTGGAAAATTAGGACTAAGGCGTCAATTCAGGAAAGCACTTGCTTAAGTGGTTAAGCAACATTGGGTTTGCTCAAGGACTCTCCTGAATAGGGATGCATTCCCAAATATAAGGAACATAAAGGACCTCAACACTCATCTCAAATACAATTGGTACTTTAAAATAGCATTATGGCTTAATACAATAGATAGAGATTATAAGTATATGTACACCAGGCAGTAAAATAAGAGTAGATAATTTTGGACACAGTTTGAGATGGGAATTTGCAAGATGCGCCTAGTCTCATCAAACTAATAAAAGCTAAAATAAAGCATCTGATTATAAATAATTTTGTATCACAGACTTGTAATGTCTTTTCAAGCCTTGTGTATCTTCCTAGCTCTATTAGCTCTGGTCTACACTGTTACGCAACTTCAGCTTCATGAATAACGTAGCTGAAGTTGACGTACTTAAATCTACTCGCCGTGATGTCTTCACTCCCCCTTCAACTCTGCCTGCGCCTCTTGCTCCGGTGGAGTACCAGAGTTGACGGGAGAGTGCTCGGCGATTGATTTATCGCGTCTGATGCGATAAATCGACCCCCACTGGATCGATCGCTGCCCGTTGATCCAACGGGTAATGTAGACAAGCCCTTACTTCCTTTGGAAATCACCCTAATAATAACACCACCTCCTAAAAATCCCATTCAAAATTGTTGGCCCAAAGTGGAAATTTTATTTAAAAAGTTGGCAGAAATATAGCATATGTGTGTGATTTAAAAATATTTTCAATATATCAATATTTTCAGAAATATGCTATTTGTGTCTGTGTATATATATGTATGTATGTAGTGCCGGGAGCTGGGCTTACCTGCTCTTACCATCACTTAGTAGTTAAGTCATTGGGACCTCAATTTCCCCCTCCCAGTCTCTGGTGCTTCCTGTCAGCAACTCCTCCTCCTTCCTTTTGGTTGTGTATCTACTCAGTCCTCCAGCAGGGTCACCAATTTAACTCATCCCCCCTTTCGGGGCAGCAGCATTCAACAAATTGTAGAGGGTCCCACATCCTTCTGACAAGAGAGGATCCTCAGTTTATCTCCTGGCCCCTGCAGATGGCTGGTCCTTCCCATGAGGCTTTCAGCATCTCTATCTTCTCCTTACTTCTGGGAGGGGTGGAAGTGACGGTTATATCCCTGTATGACGAGGGCATTTGAGAAAGGAGCCTGGACCCTTCCACTACACTGAGCTCTTATTCTGGGCCCTATGCGAGGCAAACGAAGTCAGGCACCAGGGTGTGCCTCAAGACTTCCTCCTTGGACCGCTTCCTACTATCCACCCCCTTCCACAGTCTCAAAGTCCAACTTAATATAGCAAAGGGGAGTGGGGGAAAGGGTAACTGAACCTTCAGCCTGGCTAGAGTCATCTGGTAGTCCCTTCCTCCCCAGCAGAGGCTTTTGTGGCAGCTTTGGTCTGGAGAACTCAGGGTAGATCTGACCTGTTCCCCCATCTGAGTTGTCTGGCTCCCTTTAAAGTCCTTCCTCCAGCTGAAGCATGCTCTGCGGGTTTGGGGAAAGGAGGGGGTGCAGAGTTACAGGGGCCCAGAACTGCTCCTGAACGCTTTCCGTTCTAATGTGGGATTTATACTCCTCATCACTGTCTCTCCCCCACCCCCACATGTTCTTGTAACGAATATTTGACACTGACTTATGAATTCAGCACATATTTTAAGAAGAGATCATTTGCATCAAGAAAGTTTTCACCTATTTAGCCAAATATACAATTTCAACACCTAAGAGATTCCCAGGGTACACAGAGTCCTTCCTTTCTCTTCCCAGCCCTTCCTCATCATCCTATTGCTGGAGTGTGCTCTCCCTGCACTAAAGACGGTAATATATTTATAATTAATCTAGGGAAGAATTTGAACTAGTAGCAAAAAAAAGGTTTTGCTATATACTAACATCTTTGAGGAACAACATACTAAAGCAGAGGAGTTACCATCTATCAACACCCTAGCCCCAAAGAAGCACACCAATGGGTTATTCAGCCTTTATTTTTATGCTACCCATATAGGAAAAAATAATCTTATGTTCTAATTACATAACAGGAAGAGAATTCTTTGTATGCTAATAGTATTTGGAATACTGAACATCACCACAATAGCTGGGAGGCAAGTAATGGGTTTCTGCACGAATGGTCTGCTGCCAAAATGGCAAATATGATGAAGCTAGTACAAACTGATGCTGAACTGAATGTTGCAGAGTATCCATTTTAGAGTAAAAACAGTTATACATTTTATTCTCAAGTAATATGTTGCTAAAAGGGAGAAAATGACTTTAAGAGTGCAGTTGTTTTTAGCACTATTTTTCTCATTAACTGTTGAGTACTTTGCCGAATAAACCACCACACTGCATCTTAGCATAGATGGTTTCTCAGTGAACAATACACAGCAATTTAGTAAAGTGTTTTTACTGTCAGCCTACTCAAATTTTTTTTTCCCCAGATGAGGTGTTATGATCCCTTTGACAAAGTTTAGTATTCCCTCATTTGCCCTTTTAATGATGATCTTTTTACATCTTTTATCAGTCATAGCAATTCTTTTTCCAGCCTACTGACTAATAAATACTCTTATGCATGGCGGAATTTGATGTTTATTATTTTCTAATTGTGATGGATAATATGAATTTTAAGCACATTTTTATTTTTAATTATTTTAATTTTCTCAGTTGCATGAAGGGGGCAGGCAATAATTATTTAATGGCAGTAGATGTTAAGATTCAAAAAGTTAAAGTTTTATTTATTTGTAACAAGCCTAATTTACAGAATTTTACCCATAAAGTCTCCACAGGTAGGAGGTTGAAGCTAAAACAAACAAACAAAAATCTCAGGCCTTTTTGTGGGCGGGAGGCTGCATTCCAGGTCGAGTGGAGCAAAACCCCCCGATAAGGCACATGACAAGGACAGGGGAAGCCACCTCACTGCTGAACAGCTCCAGCCCATGGTAAGCAGACACCCCTCATTCTCGGCCAGTGAATGAGTGAGCAGGGCCATGACAGCAGGGCAACAGGGTCCTGTGATACCAGATCCTTGAAGGCGATAGGTGTCGGGGAGGCTGCGCTCACTGATTACTTTCGGTGGACATTTTCCCCCTCGCTTTATGTGTCAGGTGAAATTGACATTTACTGACGACTAATGATTTTAATTGAATCCTTCCAACCCTATAAATACCATACATTTTTAATCAAATGAAACAGATGACAAATAACAAATGGTTCAAAATCCATTATACCCCACTCTGTGTCATTGGAATTCATATCAAATTGTGATCTCTTGGATATCAAAACTCCCTTGTGGCATTAGCATTCTTAGTTAGCTGCTCATGAAATCCGCTTAATTTACTCCAGCAGTTATGATCAAACACCTTATAACTCTTACGAAGCAAAAGTAATTCCACTGGTAAATTCATTGTGTATGTGGACTTCTGAAAAAGATAAAAGATTAATGATGTAAGGAGAGTAGTGCAACTCTTTGGTTGGTTTTCATTTTCTTGTCTGATTTCAGCACAAGAGTAATTGGAGATATATTTTTTTAAAGGCAGTCAGGAAAACCTGCGCAACATAGTATATTTTGAACGTGGATCAACCCCCAGTATAGCTACATATTACACACACTATGTGAAAAAGGTTGAAAAGTCAAACACTCAGAAATTAGGAAATGCCAGAATTAATGTGCCCTTTGCAACCTTAATTTGACTCCCTTGTGTGTATTAAGATACAGTCTCTAATTACATGATCACATACTATTTATTCAACAGAACCCCTGACTTCTTCTCCACTGCCTCACTGATTCTAAGGCCTGGTCTACATTGATGGGGAGAGGGAAGAATCGATCTAAGTTACGCAACTTCAGCTACGTTCACGTAGCTGAAGTCGATGTACTTAGATCGACTTACCGTGGTGTCTTCCGCTGCCGCTCCCCCGTTGACTCTGCCTGTGCATCTCGCCGAGCTGGACTACAGGAGTCGATGGGAGAGTGCTTGTAGATCGATCGCTGCCCACCGATCTGGCCGGTAGTGAAGACATAACCTTAGTTGGAATTCCTTTACTTAGGCAGTCCCAGTCGTGCACCCTGTTACCTTCCCTAACTCCCAGTCCCAGTCTCCTTGCCCAGCCAGTCCCAGTCTCCCCCACTCTAACTCTAACTCCCAGTCCCAGTTTCCTCTCCCCACCACAGCCTCCAGTCCCCTACCCTCCCTGGCTCACTGATTCTACTTGCCCCACTCTCCTCACGTCCAGCTATTGCCCTCTCCACATTCAAATAAAGCAGCTTCCTTCTCCATGCTTCCTGGGCCTTACTGAAAGCACCGGGGAGAGAGGCTTCCTGCTGTCGGTTCTGGGGCCTGGCCCTGGCTCACAGCATCCCTAAATTGCAATTGCAGGGAAAGTCCTGCTTAGCCCCAAGCTGGACTGTGCCCAGTGTAGATGGAATTTTGGGGGAATTTAGCTGCAAAGTACTCTCAAGTCTTTCCTGAGCATGTACAAACTGTGATTTTCCAAGGACTTCTAACTTGGCCAGATTTGGGTGAAATTTTACAGGGATGACAAAAAGCACATTTCAGCCCAAAAAGTTAAAGTTTGGCAAAGTGAAGAGCAACTGAAAACTAGGTCTTGTCATTGGAAGTCTCAGGCAACCTTAATAATAGACAGTGCTAACAACCCCACATAAAATGCTAAAGATCAGCAAAGGATTCTCATTATGTATTACTACTGAATCACTTGAATTACTTGTGAATTTCACTTCTGTGTTCCGTTTAAGTCCTTTGAGGCTTTATTTAGCAAGTATGTCCTCCCTGGCCATGCAGGAATACCAAAAAGCTTGGCCTTCCCATCAAGCAAGAAGTTTCTGTTCTAACTATGCAGCAAGGAAAGGCTTCCCACAGTAGCAGTTCCTGTGCTGTGGGGAAACCTAGGGCTTCTTGCTTCTCACAACCTCCCCTGACCAAAGAGCAAGTCCCCCAAAAAGGAGCAGGGGACAGTCTAGTTCATAGCTCTGTCCCCTCTATACCAGCCTGTGGAGTGGAGTGGGGAGAGGTGGGGTGGGGTGATATGTGAATAGAGCAGTTTTCACTCTTCCTGTGCATACAGGGATCACCTGGGAGGGCGCGTTCCAATCTGTCCTCCTGGAATGGTGCAGCCCTTCACTACGCTACACAGGACTCTGGCCCCAATCTAGCCCTAAAAGCAATAGTCATTTTAATTTAAAAAAAATAAATTAACAAATCAATGATAAATACTGTGTCAGCTTTTGAAGGCTTATTAAAATCTGTCTGATACACAGACATTTATGCATTGTGGAGAATTCAGCATGAAATAATTAGGTCTGACTATATTAAGTGTTCTAGCCTTTTTTTTTTTTTAAGTTCTCTCATTGCAACTCTCTAAAAACCATTTGCTTTTGATTGAGCAGTCAGAAAGAAAGCAACCTTTCTGTCAAATGGTGTTAGCCTGAGGGAATAAACCAAAGGATGCTGAATGAAAGCACTTTCAAAAAGACAATTTTTTTTTAAAACAGTAAACATAGACTTTATGAAAAGGTTTCTGCAAAATACACAAATCTTTCTGTCTGATGGCCTTCTTTCATGCACTAGGCCAGGGGTCTCAAACTCAAATGACCACGAGGGCCACATGAGGACTAGTACATTGGCCCGAGGGCTGCATTTACTGACACCTCCCCCACGCCGCCCTTGGCCCCGCCCCCACTCCACCCCTTCCATGAGGCAGCATCCCTGCCCAGCCTCTTCCTGCCCCCATTCCAACCCCTTCCCTGAAATCCCCACCCCAACTCTGTCCCCTTCCTGCCCCCAGGGGTGTGGCGGGGGCTCAGGGCAGGGAGTTGGGGTGTGGGGTTCAGGAGAGATGCAGGGTATGGCAGGGGGTCAGGGTGAAGGCAGGGGGCTCAGGGCAGGGGGTTTGGCTGCAGGAGGGATTTGGGGGGTGGGCTCCGGCCTGATACGCACCGGGGGCAGGGCAGGTTGCCTGCCTGCCTGCCTGCCCTGCCCCCGCGCCGCTCCGAGAAGCAGATGGAACCTGGGGAAGGAGGGGTGCAGGGGTGTGTGTGGCTGTTGCTTCAGGCACCACCCCCAGCAGCTCCCATTGGCGGTGGTTCCCCATTCGTGGCCATGCGCCCCTCCTTCCCCAGGTTCCATCCGCTTCCCAGAGCGGTGCGGGGGCAGGGTAGGCAGGCAGGTAGCCTGCCCTGCCCCCAGTGCGCGTCAGGCCGCAGCCGCTCTAGGTAAATGCTGGGGGAGGGCGGGGGAGCTCGCGGGTTGCAGAAAATAACCCTATGGGCCGCATGCGACCCCCGGGCCGCGTGTTTGAGACCCCTGCACTAGGCCCTGGGTCCTTTTCCTTGAAGAGGAACGAGGTTGTGGTTAAGGGTTGGACTGAGACTCAGGAAATCTGGGTCCAGTTCCAGCTCAACTACAGACCTTCTGTATCTTGTACAAGTAATTTAATTGCTCGGTGCTTCAATTCCTTATCTGTAAAGAATGGGGATGTGAGAGGGCAATCAAGTACCTTGGGGAGAGGGTGCCTGAGTTTGGCTTGCTGGCTTTCTTTCCTCAGGGGTCATTTTACAGATATGGACCCAGAAACACAAATCAAAGAACCACTGGGACACAAGGGTCACAATTGGGAAAATGGAGACTTACAGTTCAGTGGGTTATCCCATTAAGGTAACAGAAAATGGTGCATATTGGCTAAGAGGAGAACAAAGGTCAGAAAGGAGATGGGGGACTAGTTAGTAAGTACTGTCTTAGACTTGGCTATTCTAGCTATTAATATTGATAGCCCTTTTATGTGTTTTGTTTGTCTGTTGTCCTGGCCCTTCATCTCCAAAATGGGCAAGGAAAGAATAAATAAAATGGGACTTTGAGTTTTATCTAACCATCTGGAGTACTGGTGTGATACTTACAAACTAATTTGCCTGTTGAGGCTCTCTGACAGATGATAATACATCCTGTTTCTGTCTTGTCTACTTAGACTGTAAGTTGTTTAGGGCGGGAGCTGCCTCTTTCTGTGTCTGTAGAGTGCCTAGAATGTTGGAAGCTGGAGCTTCAAGGGGCTACTGTAATACAAATAATACAAATTTTATTAAAGTGAATGTTTAAAATTAAATTTACACAAGTTGAGAGGGAAGGTGCTGTACATCTGGGGTCAGGCTTGGGTTATGGGGGATTGCAAGTATCGGTTACAAGGTTCACGAGGTACATACATATCACATAACCAACATAGATCCAGACTGGGGTGTGGGAGTTTTTAAAGCATCAGTGGATAAGTGGGCTCGGGTACGCCACCCATGGAATGTATTAAGAGTCCAAGTCAGTATTGGTGTAGAGAATAAGTACATGGGTGGGGTGCATCCCTCGGTTCATCAGGGAAGGAAGCGGATTATTTCCCTGGTCGGCGGTCTCAGTTACTCGACCTGGTACTGGCGGTGTCCCATGATGTGTTCCTGGTAGATGTCTCTGGATCTCCTGATGGTGACCTCCTGAGCTGTTTCATGAGCTGGACTTAGCATTGACTGACTCCGCACGCTCTCAGTACCGGCTCATTGTGGGGGTCCCATGTGCCCAGGGCTCCCACGATCAGGGCTTGTAACTCTGGGCTCTCAAGGTGTTGGCCAGCAGGGTGTACTTCAATGCCTTCTGTGCTCGGGGCTCGTGGAAGGCCGGTGACCTGTTTTCAAATGGCACCATGACGTCTACCATGAGGACCTTCTTCTTTTCTGCGTCAGTTACGATGATGTCGGATTGCAGTTGGCTGTCTGTCCCGGGGATGGCGGAGTCGAAAGTGATCTTCCCCAGGGACAGCAGGATGGCTTTCACCAGCCAATTCTGGATGGCGTCATGGCGGTGCCGCCAGGCTCCGTAGTGGTGTTTGCATCCACACAGGACGTGGGACAGGGTCACGTTGGCATATGCACTTCCTACAGTGCTTGTCCCAGTTGCCGTGGCGGACAACTCCATTGAGGGGAACGCAATTGAGTCGGGCCCGGTGGATGAACTGCCAGTCGGTGAACCTGATGAAGTTGCCCCCAGGGAGGAAGTGGTTGCTGGCGTCCCACTTACTGGATATCTCAAACACCTTGCCCTGGTCCGGCTTCCGCTTGAGGTTCTCACGTAGTGGCAGTGGATGGCATCTTTCAGGGTCCTTTCCAGCATCATTTTGGCGGTTGGGTGACGATGGTGTGGTCCGGGGTCTTTATGTGCAGCACCAATATTCCCAGCTCCCAGCGCTCCTCGCAACACTTCCAGCGGCAGCCAATCCTCTTTTCTAGGCATCTCGAGGCATTGCGGACACGGGACCAGAGAGAGGACAGGTCTCCCCCCGCTCTCACAAACTCAGCCTCCAGGGAGCCGCTGAGGTAAGTGGCGACGTCCTGCTCGGAGGGGGCCCTGACAATTCGTTTCCTGACCATGTCCCGCATGGCTTCATCTGCAATGCTCCTCATCGTTGGGTCCAGGCATGTCAGGAGGCGGAAGGCGTGGGTGATCACTGCCATGTCGCCCAGGTCGCCCATCCGAGGTATGTTGGAGCCGCCCTGCCTGTGGGAAATGTAGATGATGTCGATGCTAGCCCTCTGGGGAAGATAGAGCCATTAAATAATAAATACTATTACTTGGCCCTGTCCCTGAATGAAAGTCAGTTCATTCCCAAAGCTACCATTTTGTTTTTTTCTACCTCTAACCCACATTCTTTATTAAAAGTACAACATAACTTCCAGTTAAGACAGATATTGGTAACCAATCAGTGACTCTTACAGGTTGTTACATACCTAGGTAGCAAGCAACCAGCCCTCCTGCCTCAAGCACCTAAATTCTGCAATTTGCATCAGTTCCACAAGCTGAGAAAATTAGTGACCGTAGGCTGCTGTCAGCCTTGCTTTCTTGCACCAAAATAGCAAGCCACTGAGGTAGCATAAAATTGTGATCTTGAAGTTTTCCAATGAAAGGCCTAATTCATGTGTGAAAATCTCATTGCTCGCGGGTGAGTGAAAGTCAATGAAAGTTTCAGTAAACTGAACTATAGTAGACCTAGTTTCTTCTTGAGAAGAGTCTCAAAAAGCCTTCCCCTTGATTCTAATTATACTGTTTTTCCCTCTCACTCTTTGCAATTTATCATGGGAAAATGTGTTTTGTTTTAATAAATTGAGCTTTTGGGAGAAGGTTCACTTAGGATCATAAGCTAAATGTTTCAGTGTATTAAAAGGGTAATTTCCCCCATATCATCACCATTAAACAAATGAGGAAGTATGTCAAATACTTCCCATATTATGCTTTTATTACTCTATGGAGAGAGACTATTTGATAACCAAATAGCTGAGAGAGACAGTGTTTATAAAGACACTTATTTCCTTTGGGTGAACTGAAATTTCAAAGAGAAAGCAACTTCATTTTAATCTTTAATGTTGCAGTTTATAGATTCTGGGCTTCCTTGTTTTTTTTTAAACAGATATTCCCATATGGATTATGATGTGTATTAAATAAATAATTTGTTCGTTATTTAGTTTGTTAGAAGATAGACTTTTTTTCACCTAAGAAAGTATACAGTTTCCAGCATCAAGGAGTCTAAAATCCCTTTGGTAACAAGGAGAAGAAACTTGTTATTTACTGGAAGTGAACTGCTTCATCTGCACTTGTTGCCTACAAGAAAGTTTAATCCCATTACTTAGAATTGCAACATAATCACTGAATTGCCTAAAAATAATCTACAGCAAATAGTCCTTCAGTCACCACATTTAATTTGATTAATCCAAACAGCCTCTCTCCCCAGTTTCCTGGACACTCACATGTGTGTGTAGTCCATCGGTTCGATGACGACGTTTTCATGCTCTCTCTTTTTGTGGATTCTGGAGTGACTCTGAAGTCCAAAGTGTGACATGCATGCTTGTGAGCGGATCCAGCAGACAAAGTCATTGGTGAGCGTCTTGGTAGCTATAGCGGTAGTATGACGCTTTTCTCTTGCAGCTAACCATTGATTATTGCTGTCCTCTTCAAAGGGTTGGAAAACTCTGAGTGTTGTGTGTTGCCAGGCTGATCTATTTAATCCAGCCTTCTCAAGATCATCCGGTTTTATTGCACCAAAGTGTGTGCTGTCCTTGATGCTGTCCTTGTAGCCCTTTCTGGGGTGGCCTTGGTTCCGGTGGCCTTGCGCCAATTCTCCATAGAATTTTTTTCTGGGGAGTCGCTGTTCAAGCATCCCAGTGATGTGTCCAACCCAGCATAGTTGGGCTTTTATCAGCATGGCCTCGATGCTTATGGCATTTGACTTTTGGAGAACCTCCAGGTTGGTAATTTTGTCCTGCCAGCGGATTCCCATAATGGTGCACAGAGACTGCATATGGAAGACCTCTAGCTGCTTGATATGCCATTTGTATGGTGTCCAGGTCTCACAGCCGTAGAGGAGAGATGTGAGCACAAGAGCATTATAAAGTTTTATTTTTGTTGAGAGGATTGTTGTTGTGGGATTTCAGGACTTTGTTACGCAACTTTCCTAATGACTGAGAAGCTTTCAGTATACTGTTTGTGATCTCTTTGTAAAGAGATCCATCATGGGAGATATTGCTGCTGAGATAGGTAAAACTGTCAACTTGCTTTAGTTGGTTTCCACTAATGGATATGCTACGGGGTATGGCACAGAGCGGTGAAGATGATTGGTGCAAACTCACCATTTTGTTGCACTTAGATTGAAGATGGCATGCTCTCTCCAAACTACAATGCTGTTTGCTTGTAATAATAATGATAAACTTTTAATTCCCAGTATTTAAGCAATTTTTCAAATAAAAAATCTACTGTAATTATACCATTATGGCTAATCCATTTAAAAATCTATCCCTCCCCCACCACGCACACACACACACACCACATTAATTAATGGATAAAACTGCTAGATTACATAACCATTACAAAAACTACATGTCAGATATTTTAGTTACTGAAATCTAAATATTAAAAGTATTATTATTTTATTACTAAAAATATGAAAATGTAAATAAAAATGTGAATAGAGGTGTTATATTCACTTGAAAGAACCCGGACTACTGAAAATATCTGTTGGACTGTGATGAGGTATACCAAGGTTTACTGCCCCATACTGGAGGTCCCACCACCTTGGTGCACCTGGCCCAAGGAAGGTTTCCTTTTGAAGAAAAAAGCAGTGAGTTTAGATCTCCAAGAGCTGCATAGAGAGGTCACCCAGGGTCAGCTGCAGGCAGTACCAATGATAATAGGTTCTTTGGTGGCTAGAAAGGCTAGGAGCAGACAAAAAGACAATGAGAGCCCAACAGGTGAGGTAAAAAGGGTTGGATGCTTCCTCCCAGGGGCAGTTCTAGGTGAAGTTAGGACAGGAGAGGAAGGATCTACACCTCTCTTAACCCAAAGCCCAGTCCGGCCATTGGCTAACTCTGCACATTTCTGATTGAGTCAATGAAAGATTGTTTTATGTTGTGGAATGTAAAACTGAGGTCTCCACCTTGAGCTGGGCATCAGTTGACTGCTGTAAAATTATAGGGTTCTTCCTTGTGAGTCCATTGCTTCTGGTGAACCTGTGATATGAAGACATTGGCTACATTCAAAGTTAATAAAGTATACTTCAGTATATAAGGCTAGAAAATGACATGAAGAAGGTATAAGATCTTTTCTATCCAGCACCTTCCCTTTTTGTAGTCTTGCCAGGACTCTTGGCACGCAAAGACAAAGAATGTCTAGTGTGGACACTAGTCTCCCTAAAGGTGATGAAGATAGCCCTGCCCCTCCCCTCTGGATACAGCAGGAACTACTTCGGTTTGCACTCCCCTATCACTGCTGAAACCATTGTGCTTGTCTTTGGGACTGGCTGGTGGTGCACAGTCCACCACACAATCCTTCCCCCCAAATGGAACAGTCTCTTAATATAAATATGCATAAATAGCCATCACCTGGAGGAAGGTGACATGGGGACATACATCTACCTATGGCTTTTTTTTTGCTTCAGATTTTTAAATTAAACAAACCCCTTTCCTGTTACAAGAGCTTTTTAAAATGTATTAAATATTAAAAAGTGGGGGGAATAAGAAATGAGTGATGGATGGCATTGAAAATGTACTTAACAATACAAAGCTATTATAAAACCATATTTAAGGGTAATATATTTTCCAAGCGCTGTTAAAATGAAACTGCACACCACCAAATATGGACACCATTGAAAACACTTCCTTTCTCCCAGAAGAGTCCTTATAATGAGTTTGAACTAAACATACATCTGTGTCCTAAATATTTACAACTTAAAATTGTTTTAGAAAGAACTGACATTTTAATCAGATTAAAGTTATTTTGCTCCCCTGAGGAGCGTAAGGAATTTAATGAAAACCATGCCTATACTTAGTGGCATTTTCATGATCTCCAGATTTCTTGATGTCTGGAAAAAATAACGCTGTATACAGTATCTCAATTTATTTTTCTTATAGTTTTAAATTGAGTGCAATTATTTTCAGTTGGGATGTTGGGAGTTTGGGGGATATAATAGGTTAATAATAGTAATAGGTAAATCCCTTCACCTCTAGGTCACTGCTGAATGCAATCTGTGTGGGATAGCTGAATGTTATCGATTGACTGTTGAACAATCAGTTAAGTGTATCAGTCTGGCTTCTGGTAAAGAAACGTTCATATTCACAAATGGCTTTATCAAGCACAATTAGTACTAAATAGCTCCTTTATTGCTACACTCAGAAAAGAGGTCAAGGATTGAATTGACATGGAACACATACTACTGCCTTAGGTATGCTCTTGAGGGCTGGTAGAAAATTTTTGCTGGAACTGTTTTTGATGAAAAATTGGAGGGGTTTTGACTAAATGAAAATGTTGATAGATAAATTGAATGCCAAATTTTAAAATTTGAAAATATCTAAATTCCAAAATGCTGCCATAGTTTCTTAGGGTAGTTGTAGTTCAGGTGACTCATGTGGCCATGTCACTGCATTCTCTTCCCTCACCAAGCTTGGAGATCATTTTGGCATAAGCCAGAATTTTCCTTGTTCAGCCTACTCATGCAATTAATATAGTTTTTAACAGAAGTTTTTGTTCACTTTCTGGTTTGGTTTCAGATACTTAAATGCTCTTACCACAAACATAACACTGTCCAGGTCAGGTTAAGGTTAATTGATAAGGCAGATAACCTATGGTATTACCTATTTATATTTACTCAAGGTAGATTGACTTGGGGCTTGATTTTTCAGTGCTGTCAATTCAGCTCCTTTCATATGCACTAAATTTTCTTTTAAAAATATTATTTTTACTTTTCTACTAATGTTTTAGCCTATTATAATGTAGACAAGCAATGGAAACTGTATTTAAACTTGAGGCTCTTCGAAACAATGTGTTGAGTTACTGAATTTACAGAAAAACCTGGAGAACAGAGATTTACATTTTCTGTATTGTCTGCAACACAGCTAAATATAATTGTTTACAACTAAATATAAAGGCTTCCATTTTGCAGACCTTCCATAACAACTATTTCATATTCCGCCCCATTCTGTAGTGAATCCTTGCTGGGTTGTAATTAATCTCATATTTTGAAGCTCAAGTACTTTTGCTTAAGTGTTTAAAAGACTTTTATAATTCCACTGTTAATCACTTTAAGTATTGTTGGATCACTCTGTGTAGAGAACCTCACTGCGTATCATCAGTAAGTAATGTAACTTAGCTTCTTAACAATCAAAAATGCAAAAAAAAAAAAAGGAAAATGCAGCATCCTATTCAAATGAGAGAAAATTTTGCCAAACAAAGCTTTCTGTGCTTTCACTTAGTTTACCACTCTCTTATTTGTAATTTTAAAATAGTAAGTCATAATAATTTATTTTTATGTATATATAATTTCTATTGGATAAATTCTGAGATTGATCCTGCAAACCATTGATTAAGTGAGTCTGCAAGAGGCTTCTCATGGAGCAAGGGCTTTTTAACTGAGAGAGGTTTTGTAGGATCAGGCCCTACATTTCTAATTTACATACTAATGCAATGCGTTTTGTGATCCAATGAAGCAAGTCTTCAATAATAAATAGTTCATAGACTTAAAATAATAAGTAGCTGGAATTCATGTCAAATTGATCTAAATAGGAAAATCCCATATGCCATCAGCATTCTTTGTTGACTGCAGAGGAAATCCCATTAATTTACTTCAGCAGTTAGAATTGCAAGGTATTTAATTCTCACATAGCAAAAAAGAATTTCTCTCAATTCATTTTCTTCTATGGGCTTTGGAAGATGATGAAACATGAATGAGGTTAGGAGAGTAACACAACTTTAAAAAATGATAATGATTTTATTTTTGTTAAACTTGCATAACACCACAAATTAGACACCCACATCCCAGACCTGAACCCAGCTGGCCCAGATCCTTAGCTGACTTAGGTCAACTGAGGTTCTTGATCCCGTTTTTTGGGGGGGGTTTTTGGCGCATACACACACACACACATACATACATATATATATATACACACACACACACACCTTTGACATATATGCATAATCAGAACATCATTGTTTCAGTATTCTTGTTTTTTAAAGTCCTTTGTTGGTCCACAGCAGTTAAAACCTAAATATTTATCCTGATTTTTAAAAGTCAGTTTAACCTGTCAGTGTGGTACATGCAGACTTTAAGATTAGTTATAATTTCAATAATTTATGTAAAATTAAAATAGAATGAATAAATCAAGCATGTACTATGCAACAAATATCTGCTTTCAATTGAGCAGTAAAACCAAAAAAAGCTACATCAAATATATGTATATTTTATGTCAGTATATATTTGCCTGATTAAGATTTGCAATGGTATTAAACAGCACGTAGAAGGAAGAGTTTGATTTTACAGAAAGACACAACCATTTTTGCCGTCATTTTCCCCCATTTTTTCTAATGCCTGAGATTTGTTATATTTGTGTTTGTTTTCATGCTTTGATATCTCAGCCGTCCTTGGCACACTATCAAGTGTGGTTACCCTTAATGAATCTGCCCAGATGGTGTCTTAGAGATCCTCAGTCCTTTTTGTCCTGAGATTTCTGAGCATCCTTTCTTCACCTCATTGCACCTGGAGTACTAACCAAATGGCCAGGAAAGTGGCTTTCTCCCAGGACAGCAACCTTTTTGCATTTTAACAGTGAGCAGCTGTCTCCATCCCACAGAGACCAAAAGCAGCCATCTGATCTTTTTGACTTACATGCACAAATTTCCTACATAGGTGGAAGGGTGAATAGTTTGCCTGACATTCTGACCCATTAAAATCTGAAATATGCAGGTTCATAATGCCATCTAGAGGGCATAGTCCTTTCCTTTTCTGCATAAGGACATGAGATAACACTCCCTTTCCATTATATATGGTGATGGTGCTTATACGCCTTTGCAATTCAATATCTCCATATTCCTGTCCTGATTAACACACACTGCATGCAAGGCCCAAACTGGAAAACCATTTCAGAAAAGAAGATGGAAATGCCCTTTTATTGAGAATGACAACTCTCCCTATTTAATTAATATGTAAACTCCTTGTTATCCCCAGTCAAGCCCTCAGCCAGTGCTTCCAAAATAGTCTTTGCTGACTTTAACACTCATACACTTCATCTGAAATTTTAATGTGAGACAAGATTCTTTTCCAGAAAGAGTAACGATAAGAGCTTTTAGTTTTTTTCACTCCAGTTTGCTGCAATCTGCTGAAAAAGAAGGGGTCTTACAAGTTAGTCATTTTGCTATGTAAAATTCTCTGATGAGGTTATTCCAACAGCAGTTGAGGCTCAGCTGAAAAACTGAGTCTGAAATTCTTGAGGAATTTCACCATGATTTCAATAATTTCCATCCCACCATCAACCTCAGCCTAGATCAATCCACACAAGCGGTCCATTTCCTGGACACTACTGTGCTAATAAGCGATGGTCACATAAATACCACCCTATACCAGAAACCTACTGACCGCTACACTTACCTACATGCCTCCAGCTTCCATCCAGGACACACCACACAATCCATTGTCTACATCCAAGCTCTAAGATATAACCGCATTTGCTCCAATCCCTCGGATAGAGACAAGCACCTACAAGATCTCTATCAAGCATTCTTAAAACTACAATACCCACCTGCTGAAGTGAAAAAACAGATTGACAGAGCCAGACGAGTACCCAGAAGTCACCTCCTACAAGACAGGCCCAACAAAGAAAATAACAGAACACCACTAGCTGTCACCTTCAGCCCCCAACTAAAACCCCTCCAGCGCATCATCAGAGATCTACAACTTATCCTGAAAGATGATCCTTTACTCTCACAGATCTTGGGAGACAGACCTGTCCTCGCTTACAGACAACCCCCCAACCTAAAGCAAATACTCACCAGCAACCACACATCACTGAACAAAACCACTAACCCAGGAACCTATCCTTGTAACAAACCCCGATGCCAACTCTGTCCACATATCTATTCAAGTGACATCATCATAGGACCTAATCACATCAGCCATACCATCAGGGGCTCGTTCACCTGCACATCTACCAATGTGATATATGCCATCATGTGCCAGCAATGCCCCTCTGACATGTACATTGGCCAAACCGGAGAGTCTCTACGCAAAAGAATTAATGGACACAAATCTGACATCAGGAATCAAAATACTCAAAAACCAGTGGGAGAACACTTTAACCTGTCTGGTCATTCAGTGACAGACCTGCGGGTGGCTATATTACAACAGAAAAACTTCAAAAACAGACTCCAACGAGAGACTGCTGAGCTATAATTGATATGCAAACTAGACACAATCAACTCCGGTTTGAATAAGGACTGGGAATGGCTGAGCCATTACAAACATTGAATCTATCTCCCCTTGTAAGTATTCTCACACTTCTTATCAAACTGTCTGTACTGGGCTAGCTTGATTATCACTTCAAAAGTTTTTTTTCTCTTAATTAATTGGCCTCTCAGAGTTGGTAAGACAACTCCCACCTGTTTATGCTCTCTGTATGTGTGTATATATATCTCCTCAATATATGTTCCATTCTATATGCATCCGAAGAAGTGGGCTGTAGTCCACGAAAGCTTATGCTCTAATAAATTTGTTAGTCTCTAAGGTGCCACAAGTACTCCTGTTCTTCTTTTTGAGTCTGACAGTTGAGCATCATGTCCAAAAATTAAAGAGCACACCAAATGTAATGCCATCATGCTTCTTAATCAGGCAAAATACATGAGTCCCCCTGTCTTCTCAGTCAAGCCTGCCTCTCTCATTTACAAGTGCTCAATGACAGTCGTCCTCACAGTTTCTCTCCAAGCACCTTTGTACCTCTAGAATCCCCCACTTAATCTAACTCTACTCTCATATCCTTGCAATTGTTGTCTTCTTCATGCCTAGGTTAAACCTCTGAGGACTCTGCCTGCACTTTATACTCTCTCAGTCTTTTCAACAGTCACATCTAATCTTTCATCCTGGCCTTATATTGAACTCATCCCTGAAATTCCACTCCCAAAACACCTCTTGTCACCCTAATACCTCCTTAAGCACTAGAGTCTTGCTCATTTGTGGCACTTCTATTTGAAATGTGCAGTTAGCATTTCTCTTAACAGTCTGTGGCAATCTGGAAATCGGTTGGAAGAGGTTTTCCCTGAAAAAATGGCCTAGTTAAAGTGCAAAAAATTTCTCCCTGCCTTTTCTCTAGAGTAGCATCACTCAACTAGAGGTACATGGTCTCCTGAGGGGCCATGAGCAGGTTTCGGGAGAACCACCAAAATAATCCAGAGAGCAGGGCCAGCGTTCGACTCTCTGGGGCCCAGAGCAGAAAGCTGAAGCCAGAGCCCTGCTGCCTGGGGATGAAGCTAAAGCCTGAGCCCCGCCACCCAGGGCTGAAGCCAAAGACCAAGCAACTTAGTTTTGTGGGGCCCCAGGCAATTGCCCTGCCTGTTACCCTCAAATGACAGCCCTGGCTTTTACTGGATGTACAGAAAAACAGTTGTGGCACAGGTGGGCCATGGAAATTTTATAGCATGTTGGGGGTGTGGGGAGAGGCCTCAGAAAGAAAAAGGTTGAGAACCCCTGCTCTAGAGAAAAAGAAGAACAGGAGTACTTGTGGCACCTTAGAGACTAACAAATTTATTAGAGCATAAGCTTTCGTGGACTACAGCCCACTTCTTTGGATGCATCCGAAGAAGTGGGCTGTAGTCCACGAAAGCTTATGCTCTAATAAATTTGTTAGTCTCTAAGGCGCCACAAGTACTCCTGTTCTTCTTTTTGCGGATACAGACTAACACGGCTGCTACTCTGAAACCTGCTCTAGAGGTTCATCAATGGCTGTTTTCATTCTTATGGAATTTTTCTGTTCTGGAGTTCAAACATGGCTACATTTTTGCTCTCCATTCTGCTACATGCAGTGCTCCCCAGCAATATCCAGACCTCTTTCGACTTTTGTTTACATGTTCAGTAAACCCCTCCTCTCAGCAAAAGTCCATTGCCTATTGCTTAGCACTCTCCCGAAGAGTTTTGTCATTGCGTTTTATTTCACTCCATTTTAATCACTACCATCTCTGATAGGAACAATGGAAGTTATGTTCTTCATTTTCTTAAATAGACAATGCCAATTCTTCCTTAAATCCAACCTACATCATCACAATAGTAATTATTTTGCTAGGTCTCTAAATTTCCATAAAATAAATCCAAGCTCTAGGGACACTACCATGTTCTTTAATCAACCTTGTTTTCATTTTTAAAAAGTAATTGCCTGTTTATTTTAAGACAAACCAATACATTTATCAGACAGACATTCAAATCATGCTGAATATTTTGCCAAAATAATACTTCTGTTTTGAGATAGACTTCCCTGATTTCAATAACTTGACTTAAATACCCACTGACTCTGTAGTGTGATGAGTGGAACTGGAGAAAGAAGGTCAGGTTTCAGAAAGGACATACTTTGCTGTTACACAAGGGTCTTGAGAATTCAGTCCAGGGCCATGTTCCTACCAGACAGACAGTCCAGTGTAACGTAGCCTCCATGCATGATCATTAAATCATGTCTTTCCTACAACATAGCCTCTTTGCTGAATCACTTATTGCTTGTGAAACAGATTCTCTCTTCCTCTCAGTTCCCCTTTGTTTATCAAAACTATTTCTCTTTTCATTTTAGTGATTCTTTCTGTTCCTTGCCCATCTCCTTTGCCCTCCACAGGAGAAATAGGGTATGCATAAAATGATGAAAATTTCTTTTCAACCAATTTGCCCTGCTGGTGACCTCTTGTGAGCAGGGCTATTTCCCAGTTGCAGGCCTATCTGAGTGAGCAGTAATATGATCGATCCCAGGTATATATTACATTGCATAATATTTCACACATTGATTTATTTGTGTTCTCTTGTACACATTTCCCCCCAGGCCAATTGATTAATCATTGATATTGCTCTTGAGTAGCAGTTGGGATTAAGATAACAGCAACATTTCCTCATGGTCAATAGTAATGTTTGTATATTTGACTTCCCTGGGATAAATTCGGACCTGGTATAAGTGGGTGTAATTCCGCTGACTGCAGTGGAGTTGACCATACCACTAGTCTGAATTTTGCCCATTTTTTGTGGTTAGTTATATAAATCAGATAACAGACTGCATTCTGCCCTCCTTCTCATAGGCGTATCTCATGTGAAATCAATGTAAATAGCACTGAGGTATCTCACAGAATTTAGCCTAACATATGTGATTAGAGCTAGGCACATAATTCAAAACACTCCATTTTCTTTATTCTGTTTTTGAATTAGTCACAGACAGTTTGAGAAATCCGTGAACGTTCTCATTCTTTGAAATTAGTCATAAAATCCTTCAGCAATTATTGTTTGCCTAAGCTTTGTTGCTGATTTTTACAATGTGGAATCTCACTATGTTGGTTAGTTACAAGATATCAAGTGTCATCATTTTTGTTCCATAGTTGCATCCCTGACATGTGTACCTAACAATCTCAGCACGAACTGTGGATGTTTCTGTCACATGTGCAATCCAAAATTTATATTGTGACCTTCAACATGGGGCATGCTAAATGAATAAAGATACTTATTGTGGTACTATACTGATTCCAAAAAAATGAGTATGTCAAATAAAAATATACTTTTCACACACACCTGGTTTTCTTTTATGCACTTTTTGTGATAGTGTTGCATATTGTCTGTTTTCCATTAAATGTAAATTCACAACATTTACCCTGTAAAAGCTTTCGAAAATTCTCTTTTTAATAATTTGTCACAGAGGCCTCTGGATTGGCTCTAAGCTATACAGAAGAATGCCATTCTATGTTTTAAACAAGGCTTTCTATCCCATTTGTCCTATCTTTCAGTTTGGGTTTATGGGAAGTTTCCTTGATGTAGGTGATGACTCCATAGGGGCAAGCCCCTGGTAATAAGAACTCTTAGACTACTGGTTGCAGCTGCATCCAGCATCCCCCAGGGATGGTTTAGAATAACCATGGTGTGCTGCCATGATAGACCACTTCTAAGGCCACCACCGCCCAGCAAAATGCATCCATCCCTTCTGAAGGTAGCACAACCTGGGAAAAGGCAGGTTGTAAAAGATACTAAATTCCAGATGCTTTTGTTCTGTTATAGGTGAAGTAAAATTGCACTGAAAAAGCAACTTCATTTTTAATTTAACCTATTGTGTATCATGATGTAAACAGAGTGACTTACAGGATGTTATTTGCTGCGTGTTGTGCCTGTAAGAAGAAAAATAGATGAAATTCAAAGCTTTCAGGGAAAGAAAGATGTTTATGACTGGAGTTTTATTTCATTTGGCAGCAAGTAAACAATACTTTGCTGGTTCACTTATGAGAAGTTAGCTATTGGCTATTAAAAAACTTCATCGCATTATGTGGCATTGTGTCATATCTATTGCACAATGGACCAAATACCTGCCATGCTTGGTTGTGAGTTGTGGTGGTGTTTTTTTAACTTCTCACCTGGAGGGGAGAGGGAAGCAAATGAAATCCTTGAGAAGAAGGTCATTTTGAAATCCCTGGGGACAGTTGACTTATGGATGCACTTCTATGGAATTGAATAAAATGAAATTGCAGCTAACCCTGCCTTTCAGGAACCTCTGTATGGCTAAATATAGAAAAACACATGTTATAAGTTTCTTTTAGGAATTGTGAAACAGTTGACATTAATAGCTTAAATTGTGATGAAAGTCAATAATTTTAAAGTGTGGAATAAAACAAAGTTTATACACTGTGGGGGAAGGATGGTAAATGGCTTTTAGCTTTCATGAAAAAATTAATATATCATTTTGTGATACAGTTAAAGTATAATATTATGGCACCATACTATACTTTAGATGTTTCTGTTATACAACATAGCAAAGCAAAAGAGATGATTCCCTTTTCACATATACACACACACAAAAGGACAATAAACTAAAAAGGAAACTTGCAAATTTAAAAAAAGAGTGTGTGTGGGGAGGGGGGAGGGAAGATGTGTCCTATTTGTTTCTTTAAGATGTTTAAAAAAGACCTGAACATTTGTGGGTGGTGGTGGTGAAAAGTTTCTGCTTATTTTTACCTATACATTCCGGTGTAATGTATCACCTTCCACCATGAAAACTCCATGAATGGCTGGAAAACTCAGAGGATTGTTACATCAGACATACCAAGGATGAGAAATTTGAACAATTAAGAAAAGAAGGAATATTTGGTCAGGCTGTTTGTATGCTAAAGACTTTTTATTTTTTGTTGGTTTTTAAAACACCTATTTATTCCAAACACTGGATAAATGGTTGGGGGGGAAAATTGCTGTTAAAGATTCAACACCCTGCCTCTTCAATTAAGGATGGAGAAAGCATCTATTCCAGTTCTCTGGCCTTCCAGTGACACAGCCAGCAAAACCAGGGAGGGGAAGACTTGACAATAGTCATATTTCTAATCTAAAAGACAGACAGGGAAAAATAAATTTGGGAGGGACAAGGTGAAATATTAAGCTTTATATCATAAACAAAAATATAATGTGTTTTTGTTTGGTTTTGTGCTTTGGGGAGTTGTGGGAGGCAAGGGTCCCTACAAGTCCCCTCTAGACCCCACTGCAGGTCCTTGTACTCTCCCCCCCTCCAGCAGATGCCCAAGAGGTTCTTGGAGCAAACAAAAGAAAAGTCCTCTCCCCCTCTTTCCTTCTCTGTGGGAGAGGGGAGCATGTGGGAAATCAAACAGACGCAAGGCAAAACAATTCAGGCAGTCTTCCTGAGTCAGCCCTTTGGGCTTAATCTACACAAGGTCCACTTTCAGCCCCTCCTCATGAGGCGTGTTGCTCTGAGGCTGGGTTGTGCAGCTTTGGGAGCAGCATGGCTTGTTGCTGTCTCCTTCTCAGCGGGCCTGTCTCACGTCTGAGGCAGGGCAGCCTTCTCCCTGTTCACTGCCCCTTCCTGTGATTAGGTTTTCCCTTTTAAGCTCCCCACTCTCCAGGCAAGACAAACCTTGCAGGTGTACCTTGTTAGTGCTGGACAGGCCCATAGGCGCTCGATACTCTCCTCTATGTCAGTGTGAGGCTGTGCCTCTTTACGTACCTCACCTCTCAATCTGGAGAAGCCATACTGGGGCCATTAGTTGCCATCCCTGATCTCCCATGAAAAGAAATCGGTGTTATGGTCCCTTTCCGCCTAGTGCTGTACACTGAAACTGTAGAGTTGTAGCACAAGGTAACATCTCATTATATGTAGGTTTGTGTCTTTCATGGTGTGAATCCAGCGTAGGGGAGTGTGATCTGTGACCAGAGAGAGGTCAGATAATTCCCAAAGGAAAACATGGCCCACTTAATCGCCAGTGCCTCCTTTTCAATAATTGAGTAAGTCTTTCTCTGGGAAAGAGCTTCCTACTCAGGTATAGGACTGGGTGTTCTTCTCCTTCAACATTTTGCAAGAGTATAGTGCTGAGCTCAATGATAAGGTTTCTATGTGCAGCATGAACTCCCAGGAGAAATCAAGGCTGAAGAGCATGAGTGCCTGGCACAGTCGTGTTTTCAGCTCATTAAAACTGACTTCGCATTTCTCATCCCATTGGATCTTTTTACTGTTGTTGCCTTTTATGAGGTCTGTAAGGGTCGCCACAATTGAGGCAAAACCTCCAGTAATAGCTGACCAGACCGAGAAAACATCTTACTTGCCTACTTGTCTTGGGAATGGAACACACTGTTAGAGCCTGTATCTTGTTGCCCACTAATTTCATCAGATCACCTCCTATGCAGTATCCAAGTAGGCTACATCATTTACGGCTAACTTACATTTTACTGGATTGGCTGTAAATCCTGCATCCTATAAGGCTTTTAGCATCGCCTTTGAGTGCAGTAGGTGGTCTTCCCAGGTAGGACTATAGACAACGATGCCGTCTATGTAGCCCACGGCATACTGATGGTGGGGTCTGAGGATCCTATTCATAAGCCTTTGGAAAGTCATGGCAGCTCCAAGGACTTCAAAAGGCATAGTCTTGAACTGGAAGTGTCCAAAAGTGGTGTAGAAAGATGTTTTCTCATGCAAAGAAGGGGATAAAGGAATCTGCCAGTACCTTTTTGTTAAGTCAGTAGTGCTCAGGTGTTTCACTGGTCTCAGCTGCTCCAGTAGCTCATCTACACTTGGCATTGGGTAAGTGTTGAATTTTGAGATGGCATTAACCTTTCTAAAGTCAATGCAGAACTGAACTGTCCAGTTTGGGAATGAGAATTATGGGGCTTGTCCATTCACTTTTGGATGGGACGATTACCCCCATTTCCACATCACTCGTACTTCCCCTCAGACTATATCCCATATCATCCATGGCAATGGCTTAGCATTCTTCCTGACCAGCTGGTCCAGGTTGGTCTCCAGATGGTGTTGAACCAACTGCATTCTCCCTGGGTGGATGGAGAATACAGTTGCGAAATTCTGTTGCAAAGTTCTGAATACAGTTGCAGAGCTGCTTTCTTTGCACAGGGGAGAGCCCCTTCCCTTGCTGTACTCTTGTCATTCTTGGCTGCTGAGTCCTTGGGGTCCTAATTCAGGTTCCAGAAGACAGGGAGTTATTATCAGGGCCTCCCATGTCTTCCAAGGTTTGAGAAGATTCATGTGATAGATCTTGATTTTCTTCTCCTCCATGGCAGTTTCATCTCACAGTCCATTAGCCCAACCTGCCTAACCACTGCAAAGTCCCAGTCTTATTAATCTCTCCTCATACGGAAGCCGTTCCATTATTTTGTTGCCCTTTTCTGAACCTTTTCCAATTCCAGTATATCTTTTTTGAGATGGGGCGACCACATCTGAATGCAGTATTCAAGATGTGGGCATACCATGGATTTATATAGAGGCAATATGATATTTTCTGTCATCTTATCTATCCCTTTCTTAATGATTCCCAACATTCTGTTCGCCTTTTTGACTGCCGCTGCACATTGAGTGGATGTTTTCAGAGAACTATCCATAATGACACCAAGATCTTTTTCTTGAGTGGTAACAGCTAATTTAGACCCCATCATTTGATATTTATAGTTGGGATTATGTTTTCCAGTGTGCATTACTTTGCATTTATCAACATTGAATTTCATCTGCCATTTAGTTGCCAGTTTTGTGAGATCCTTTTGTAGCTCTTCACAGTATGCCTGGGACTTAACTATCTTGAGTACTTTTGTATCATCTGCAAATTTTGCCACCTCACTGTTTACCCCTTTTTCCAGATCATTTATGGATATGTTGAATAGGACTGGTCCCAGTACAGACCCCTGGGGGATATTTACCTCTCTCCATTCTGAAAATTGACCATTTATTCCTACCCTTTGTTTCCTATCTTTTAACCAGTTACCAGTCCATGAGAGGACCTTCCCTCTTATCCCACGGCAGCTTACTTTGCTTAAGAGCCTTTGGTGAGGGACCTTGTCAAAGGCTTTCTGAAAATCTAAGTGCACTATAGGCCCTGGATTCCCCTTGTCCACATGCTTGTTTAACCCTCTCAAAGAATTCTAGTAGATTAGTGAGGCATGATTTCCCTTTACAAAAAACATGTTGACTCTTCCCCAACAAATTATGTTCATTTATGTGTCTGACAATTTTGTTTTTTACTATAGTTTCAATCAGTTTGCCTGGTACTGGAGTCAGGTTTACCAGCCTGTAATTGCCAGGATCACCTCTGGAGCCCTTTTTAAAAATTGGCATCACATTAGCTATCCTCCAGTCATTTGGTATAGAAGCTGATTTAAATGATAGGTTACAGACTACAGTAGGACGCGGTCACCTGGTGGAAAGTCTGTAATTGCGCCCCTCTATTATAATTTTTTCCTCTATGTGTTGGGCCTTTCTCAAATTTTCTCTGACAAACATCCCCATGCTTCTGAGTTGTTCCCTGAGTTGCAAGACATATTGGGTCATGCTTAAGGCACCATTTATGTCTTGTTCCTCCCACCTTTCACAGAGCAAGTACAAAATTCCTTGTGGTTGATGACTATAAAGCAATTCAAATGGAGAGAACTCCAAGAGTCTTGCAATACCTCTCATAGCAAACAGGAATGATGGGTGTAGCTGGTCCCACTGTTTGGGGCTGTCACTGGCAAAGCATTTCAACATTCCTTTCAGAATCTTATTAAATCACTCTATTAGGCCGTTGGTGTATGGGTGGTCCACCAAGGTTTTTAGGAACATAACCTTCAGAAGGTAGAATAGTTTACTCATCAGCTGGGAGGTGAAGTTAGTTCCTTGATTTGTTAATATTTCCTGGGGGAAATCCCATGCTTGAGAAGAGCTTCAAGAGCTCTGGAGCTATTGCCCTAGCTTTCGTGGAGCAGCTTCCAGGTACCTGGTTGCATAGTCAACTATCCCTAATATGCACTGATGCCCTGAGGTAGTTTTCTCTAGGGGCCCGACCATATCCACACCAATTCTCTTGAAGGCCATCTTGATCAAAGGCAGAAAGACCCAGGGTGCCTTAGGGGCCCCTTTGCTGCTGGCTAGCTGATATTTTGGGCAGGAGGAACACTATTCTCTTACCTTATGATGCACACCTGGCCAGTAGAACCGGGCTAATATTCAAGATAAAGTCTTCGCCCTCCCCCAGGTGCTCATCACTACAAAAGTTTGAGGGAAAGGCTGTTAAACTTGATTCCAACTTGAGGTCCCTCCCACCTTACAACCACTTGCACGCATGCTTAACTTTAAGCACATGAGTAGTTTCTTTCACGTTATGAAAACAAACAAAATTTTCAAAAAAACAAAATTGCTGATTTGGCACAAACATCATTTTCAAAAAGCTCTTAAGTGCCAGATCCCAAGCCCACTGAAGTCATAGGAGCACTTCCAGCTGACCTCAGTGGACTTCACATCAGATTCTAAATCATAATGGGATGGCTAGAGTTCATTAGAAAATGGAATTTCCATCCTGAGGAAATTCAGACATTTCAAAATTTCTTTTAATCCTGATTGGGATGAAAAGGCAAAAATTTGAAATTTAAAATTGGCTGAAAATTCCAAATTACTTAGTTTCTGAAACATCAAAATGACCTTATCAAAACATTGTGTTTAGATGTCAAAATGTTTTATTTTGATAAAGTTGAAACATTAAAATATATTCAATAACATGTATATAAATATTAAATATATATAATAAGAAAATACACATTTAAAAATTGTCAAATTTAAACAAGGAAGTCAGAATGAAATACTCCATTTTGATTAGAACCATTTTGAAATTTTTCCACCAAAATTTTCATCTAAATTTACACGTTCCTATGAATGTTTTGATTTTGACAAAACTGCATTTTCTGACAGAAAAGTGTTCCACAGGAAAATTTTCAACCACAGTGTATGCTATCACTGTACATATTGGTACAAAGCTGCCAAACAGTTATAGTGAATACTTTATTGAATTCCAAAAATATTGGTCTCAGGGATTTTCTCTGAAGATTTTGTTGCTTGAAGCAGAGAAAGAGAGTTAAAGCAAATCATAGAATATCAGGGTTGGAAGGGATCTCAGGAGGTCATCCAGTCCAACCCCCTGCTCAAAGCAGGACCAATCCCCAACTAAATCATCCCAGCCAGGGCTTTGTCAAGCCTGACCTTAAAAACCTCTAAGGAAATGCAACTAGCCAAAGAAATAAACACGCCTGTAAACCAAAATGACAAAAAAATCCATTTCAGTGGTAAGTGAATCCTCTGTGTGTTTATAAGTGAGTGTGTTTATGTATATTGAATATAATATGCAAGTGTGTGCGGGGGCGGGGAGGAAGGGAGAGAGAAAATGTTCTTAAAGATGTGTCATGTTGGCATTAGGGTTGTATTTCTTATTTATGGCCTTTCATTAGTTCATAATAATTACAATTTCAGTACTGCTGAACTGATTAATTTTTATTTCTTTGAGAAAGATGCAAATATTTGTTAATACTAGGTAGGAGAAGCAAAATAAATACACCAAGATGAGGTGCTCTGTTGGATACCAATTGGAGAGAGAGTCATTATGGCATCAGCTCATTTACAGGATTGGACAAGGAGATGAAACACAGCAGAGATTGAGGAGGTGCTTCACAATTTGCAAAGAGTCAGATTGCCAAACCCAAGAGTTTGAATATAAGAAAACAAAGATACACCAGTAATTACGATTGCCTTTTTGGGGTGACATGCACAAATGTTCCCTTGCAGGACCATTCAGACTTCTGCCCTGCATTTGTGTTTTGGCACTACTGCCTCTAGCATCATGTCTGGAATAGAACAAGAAGCATATGCGGTAATACCGTGTGGTGGTGGCGCTGAAGTCAGTGGGAAAACATTCTCTCGGATTTGGCTACATCACTTCCCCTCACTAGCAGTGGCTCCTCTCTTAGGCAATGTCAGAGCTTTGAGATTTTGTTAGATCTGTGAGCCCCAGAGACAACACACATGATTTACAGCACTGTCGGTTTGTCCAATATATTGTCACTGTTCTCCAACAGTATACTGTCTGACCATGTCAAAAATTATGGAATAGTGGCATCCTTTACATCGGTCACATAGAGATGTCTAATTGTTTCCTACATATGTTTGTATGCATGATTATATTGTAAATACATTATACACTGTGTGTGTATTTACAAACAGTATATATCAAAGATGCTGAAATTTTCCGTTCACCAGAATTTGCTAAAAAATGACTCTATCTACTGATGCTGATATATCAGTTTATAGCCTGGGTATTTATTTGCTGAAAGCTACGTCTTGAGTTATCGTGCATTCTGTTTTGCTAGAGCCTGCTCCTAAGCTTCTTTTAAAATGTCAGCTCCAGACATTTCTATGGTATCAGGAGGGAAAACGTTGAAGGTTTTAAAGGCTTGTTGTTCTTAACTACCATATAGTCAACAGAAATAAGAACGAGGAATATTATGATGCTTGAGCCAGTTAAAAATATCAGGCCATAGCTTCTCTTGAAAAATCCTAAGAAAGCTCAGCAAAGATAGTTTGCAAAGCCCCGGAAAAATTGGATTTATATTTTATATTTAAAAAAGCAGCCTCATCTCTAGTAAAATGTGTGAACCTCAGATAGTTGGGGTTTGTTTGGCTTAGCCTTGTGAAGGTCAATTGTTTATCCAACATAAGTAGATTTGAACATTAAAAATCAAGTTATCCCACTCATTCACCAGTTCGCAAAAAGAAATGAATAATGACAAAACAAGGCAGAACTCCGATTTTAACCAGAAAATAAAAAATATATCTAATTTTCCTGGGGCATTTTGAGAAGCCCAGTTGAAGTCTGAGTTCTGCTTGATTTTGTTCTTGTTTGCTAACAGGTGAATGAGTGGGATAACTTGACTTCATCATTTAAGTCAAACATCATTTGTTATTCTCGGTAGCAATCAGAGACTGAGACTCAGCAGAGAGAGTTAGAACTACATGAACCATGAAACTATGCTACCTTTGTTGGCGCCTAGGGGCAGTCCACTATATCTCAGTGGAGGCATATTGGCAGGGCAATGCATGAGGGTAACAACTTCCCCTGTTCTCTTGCTGGATTGTGGATAAATGGGTAACTTCCTTACTCCAGTCTTTCTCCAGCACTAAATCCACACAATTTTTGAAAGCTAAAGTTTAGGTTCATATACAAATAATGTACACATATGCAATTTAGCTAGTTTATTAGTTTGCATATCACATCACATGCAGCTGCATGCTACTTGTCCACTCTACTCTAAGATACGGTAACTGGATGCTGTGGGAAGCGGTTAACTTTCTTTTATTAAGCCAGTTTTATTTCCTGACTTTTAGCACACATCAAAAACAGAGCTGTAACACTGTCGTATTGCTGTCGTTGACAAGGAAAGAGAGGAGAGCCCCAGTTTGCCTTGTAGAGTAGCACTCAACCTATGAGGAAAAAAGTATATGTGAAAACCAACGTTCCCTCTAGTTTTTTTCATCCATGTGCGGAATGAATTTTGTTATGTGCACCAGTATCGAGGTATGTGCAGATGGGCGGCACCAGAAGAAACAAAAAACCTAGCTATAGTAAATATTTTTAAAAGTTACTGTAGGGATAATTACTCCAGCCAGGACAGGTTAGGCATTTTAGAACTCACTAAAAGAATTAAATTTAAGCATAAGCAAGAAATAAAAATTATAAAATGTGTAGACCAGTCAAAAAACTAAAATAATAGCACTTTGAAAGAATAAAATTACAGAGAATATATGAAAACAACAAGGAGTCTGGTGGCACCTTAAAGACTAACAGCTTTCGTGGGTAAAAACCTCACTATATGTGCATTGCAGGAAGTATCAAGAAGAAACAACAACAACAATAAAAGTATGTGTTGGGAGGTGAGTGTGAAAGTGTGTGTGTGTGAGACAGAGATACAGTGTGTGTGTGAGTGTGTGTGTATGTGAGAGAGAGACACTGTGTGTGTGAGAGACAGAGAGAGACACACGTGCTGCCCCTGAAGTATGCTACCTCTTTAAGTAGATTGGCACTCACCAGTTTGAAGCCTGTTTGTTCAGACATAGTAGCAGCCGCCAGTAAGCTCCATCCCACGTCCCATTCCTGAGCTCTGTCGTGTCCATCCTCCCCTGTGGAGATGGGGTACATGGGTGTGGGGAGGTGGACACCCTGATATCAGAGCCCTCTCCCCACACTCTGAACAGCAAGAAGGAGGCTCCTGGGAGCTGCTGGCCAGGGGCTCTAAGGCGGAGGGCAGGAGCGATGCAGCAGTGGGGGGAGGGGCACCTGAAGTGCATGGCACTTGATAGACTGCTGGGCAGCCACGCATCTTAGAGAGAACTTAGAACATAAGAATGGCCATACTGGGTCAGACCAAAGGTCCATCTAGCCCAGTATCTTGTCCTCTGACAGTGCCCAGTGGCAGGTGCCCCAAAGGGAATGAAAGACAGGTTATCATCAAGTGATCCATGCCCTGTCAAACAGAGGCTAGGGACACCATTCCTGCCCATCCTGGATAATAGCCATTGATGGACCTATCTTCCATGAATCTATATAGCTTCCTTTTGAATCCCGTTATAGTATTGGTCTTCACAACACCCTCTGGCAAGGAGTTCCAGAGGTTGATAGTGCGTTGCGTGAAAAAATACTTTCTTATGTTTGTTTTAAACCTGCTACCTATTAATTTCATTTGGTGGCCCTTGTTCTCGTATTATGAGAAGGAGTAAATAACACTTCCTTATTTACTTTCTCTGTACCACTCATGATTTTATAGACCTCTATCATACCCCCCCTTAGTCACCTCTTTTCCAAGCTGAAAAGTCCCAGTCTTATTACTCTCTCCTTATACAGAAGCTGTTCTATACCCCTAACCATTTTGTTGCCCTTTTCTGAACCTTTTTCAGTTCCAGTACATATTTTTTGAGATTCCACATCTGCATGCAGTATTCAAGGTGTGGGCGTACCATGGATTTGTATAGAGGCAATATGATATTTTCTGTCTTCTTATCTATCCCTCTCTTGATGATTCCCAACATTCTGTTCGCTTTTTTGACTGCCGCTGCACATTGAGTGGATGTTTTCAGAGAACTTACGTGAAAACTGTTGGTTGCTTATTCTAGCACCGCTTTATTTTATATCATTGTATTTTGTAAGATTTAAAAACTAGTAATGCTGACTATTAGTGTGGAAGTTCAGAAAATGTAAGGATAATAGAGAGAATCCCACATATACTGAGGTCTAATAAGTTCTTCGATTATAGGCTGAGCTGGTAGCAATACTTACAATTAAGGCTATACCTGCCTCTTCCCATTATAAAATCCTATTTTCAATTGTTTATAATTTCACCAAATTTTAGACACTTTAGCTCAGAAGTTCTAGTACCTCCATGCTTTGGAACAGGGACTTGAAATATGGAAGGAAGGATGCACATTTTGCTGTTTGCGGGCAAACAAATGTGGGCAAAAACAAATTTGGCCAAGTTATGAGCCATTGAAAAGTCATGTATTCACACAGTAAAATCTCTTGTTAGAGTTCAGCAGCTAAATTCTCTGAAGATTCTGTTTGTACTGAGCATGCTCCATTCCCTCACAGCTCCTGTATGTGACTGGACTGTAGATGTGCCTTCTACACATTGTGACTGATCATGCTGTGTCGCAGTGTGACATACCCAAGGTAAAATCTGGACTGATGAACAGCTGTGTCCCCTCACGTCTCTAACCTGAGGTGCCTTTTAAACTGCTTCATGGTGAGAGATACCATTCCTGGTCTGCTCACACACAGCTTCCAGCATGTAGTATTATATTACTGTATTCATAGTTATATTGTATGAGTGCTGTAGCCAGCCACTCTTGAGTTACACTACAGAGCAACACCAAAAACACTCCCAGTCTCAGAGTTTCCCCAGAAATGTATGTCTTGTACTGCCCAGCCCTCTCCTGGACAATACAAGCTCATATAAAGTCTGTCATTTTATTAATAGAGAATGATATGCACATGTCCTGATATCCCAAATGGAGTTTTCTAAACACTTCAATGTCAACATACTGGTTTAGATAAAACAATAGAACAAGTTTAATAACTACAAAGAGATATTAAGTGACTATAAGTAATGAGACATAAAAGTCAGAATTGGTTATAAGGAAAATAGAAGTAAAATGCAAACTAGAGTGAATTCAAAGCAAGGTCTCTTTTATCACGGTTCAGCAGTCCTACTGGCTGAACTTCCTTCAGTCAGGATCCCTCGTCCAGTTGAATGCTGCTTCCTTTGTTCTTCAGGTGTTGTGGATGACATAGGTAGAGAGAAAGGAAGGAATGATTTGGGGCATCTAACCTCCCCTATTACAGTTCTTTCCCTTCTTTGAGAAGCATTTCCAGTTGAGGTTCAGGAGACAAAAAGTCTGTGTGGATGGGAACCCCAAGCTGTTTCTTTTTAAGATGTAGATTTTTTCGCCCATGTCCCTTTTCCTGCCAATGACTAGCCACTTAAGCAGGTGATGGCCCATTTGTCTTGTTGACACTAGATATGTCAGCTAGTCTTTCATCTCTGAGGAACTGGTTTGGCCTCTCCCCAGACTTGGAATATGTCTTAGTAACACCATACAATGGAATCTTATAACTTTACGTTACACAATGTTGCCCCACGTGTTTTATCAGGACAACATTGACCAGCAAGTTATAAGTTTTCAAATGATACCTCACAAGGCATACTTGTACAAAGATTATTATACTAGTTTTTAAGGGGTGAATACAAGGGTACAGACTGTCACACCCAGAGATGTAAGGGCAGAGCAGAACTTTCCCAAGGGCTATTATGACACCAAGCAAATGAAGTGCAGGAGACTGTCTCTGCTGTCATCTCAATGTTCCTGTTGCTGGCACCCAGACAGTGTGGCAGGGAAGGAGGAAGTAGCCTGACTTGAATGCAGAGGGGGATGATAGAGCCGGGGGGCAGGAAGGGGGAAATCAGCCCATGGGAGGGGGAATTGATGTAGGCAGAGAGAGGTTGTGGTATGGTGCTGATGGGGGGCAGAGGCAGGCAGTGGGGAGCCAATAGATATAGAGCTGAGCCCAGACGGGTTGTGGGGGGAAGGGTAAGAGACAGTAAAAGAACGTTAAGTTTGCATAGTCAAGCACTCAAAAGTAAGGAAATACCAGTGTTAATATTGTCTTTGCAACCTCAGTTTGATCTCCTTGTGCATATGTATTATAGTAGTATTTAATTACATGGATGCATACTGTTGTTTCTGCCGGATTCCTGCCTCATTCAAATTGTAGGATGAACAGTGCTTATGTAATGAATCAAGGCTGTGTTGTGAATGAAGATGCTGAATGTAGGACCCCTGCCTCATTTGTTGCAGAAGTTGGAAGCTGTGTGGTGAATGAGGCTGGGACTGAAGGAAGAGAAAGAATTGTATTGGTTGAACGACACTCTGGAGATGCAGTTATAGCAGTATCACTCCTACTATTGAAGCAGTTATATCAATATAAAAGGAAACACGGAACCAGCAAAAGTTATACCAGTATAAACAGTTTTATAGTGGTGTAACTACATCTACAATAGGGCTTTTACTAGAATAGTTTTATCATTACAAATATCACACCCCTAACCAACATAACTATGTCTACAAACTTCTTCCTATGTTCAAACCAGCCATTTCTGGATAGCTATAAATGGTGGAATCTATACAGCTCTGAGCACAAAATGTATGAAATCATAGATTAAAAACATGAAAAAAATTGCTGAGTTCATTTGAAGTACTTGGGCAGCTCTTAATGTACTATACAGGGTATGACAAATGAGTGTCTGTGTAAATCAATAAACCTTTCTATAAAGGGACTACTGGTTTAGTATGAATAACAAGGAAATGCACAGAGTAACCAGTGTTCTAGCATTCTGTCAGTGTTTTTAAAGTTCACTGTCATAACTCTGTTCCCCTTGACCTTTATCAATGATACCTTCAAAAAATTTTGAGTTGCTAACTCGACATCCGACCTTTAAACCCTCATTTCCTTTCCCCTCAGTGCCAAACACATGTCTGCTATCCTGCCCTCCATATCCCTTGTTTCATATCTTGACTCCACAATAATTGGTTCTTGAAAGAAAATCAGTCTTTTGGGGGGAAATTCAGTGGGTTTTTTTCTTCCATCGTATTTATAAAAGTGTTCAAGATTTTCTCCAATCGGTATACTATGTCACACTTTTCTTCTGCAGATCTCAAAGTACGTATCATGAACTAATTCATTATGTTTCATAAGACCCTTGCCGGGGTGGGGATGGGAAATATTGTTATTCCAGCTCTGACATGTCCTGAAAATATTTATAGCTTTGCTGGAGATACAATCTGCCTTTTCCACCCTGAAAAGTGGATCAAATTAAGAAACAAATAAGTCTCTAGTAATGATTGTATCTCGGCGATGGCGTTAATGCCAGAAAACCCCTATTTTATACAAAGTAATCTTAAGTTTTCACTTTCTAATTGATTTTCCATAAATTCAGTCATATGGTTTAGAACAAAGTTGTCTCTAATTAAGGCAGCTGAAAGCTGCTTACCATTATCCAGTTACTGATTTAAAACCTTATATTTCCCACTAACTGTTTGGAGAGTCTCTTCTACAGTAGAAACCTTTTATTCTAATTTGAAGATATGAAGCACATAAGCCTCTATCTTGGCATCAGCAGGATCTTATAGTGCCTTAATAGCATGCAAAGCAGTATGTAATGACTCATCTAATGGCAAGCTTTCTGTTGCAACATGTCTTCAGCTGACTGAATGATACTGTCACAGTACTATATGATGAGGGCTGAGACCCTAGCAGAGAAATGCTTACCCAAAATCTGAGCTGCTGAAACACTAGTGACAGACCATACATATCCCTGGTCCCTGGGACTATTTACCATGCTTAGACTGCTTTGGTTTTTAGGCTGTTTTGTTTAGTTTTTTATGTTCCGTGTGTGTAATGGGACGTAAGAAAACACTGAAGAAAAAAGATGTGCACGGATCCATTAGAATAAAAGTACAACTGTATCTAAAACCAGAATGACTGCAGAAACCAGACAATTGATACTTAAGACAGTGTCGTCATCAGTAATCTTCCAGCTTTCTTCCTTTTGATTTATGGACTCATCTCCTAGGTTATGTCAGGTGTAGAACTTCTATTTCTCTATTATGCCTCTGAGGGTTAGTAAACATGACTTAGTTTTCATTCTATAGAGGTCATCAGCTTGCTATAGCAACTTAGCTTGGTATAGATATAGCTTGGAGTATACTGTCCTCCCACTTCCCACCCCCCACAAAAAATGTGTCATAGAGGCACAATATACAGAGTTTCTCAGTGTACTTCTTTTGCTTAACAGCCACCTTTTCAAATAATTATAAGGAGTGTTGCTTTTTAACTCCACATGAATCCCACAAGCCTTTTCTAATCAGAAGATGTCTGGAATCTGAATTCTTGGGAGTAGAGGAAACAAGGATCATTAGGATTCCCAACAGAGAACACCATGAGGTAAAAAGTCTGGGTGATAAGAGTGCTGAAAGACTTCCACAATTCTTTACCATTCTGTTCTTCCAAAGAGAAAAAGCACATTGGTTTTAAAGAAAGATGTTTTTTTTTAAGACTACAAACTCTATTCCCAAATTTATATATATGTAAATATTATGGAGGCGATTGTGATTTACTGTAAGTGTTCTGTTGCAATATGGGTGTGACGTTGCAGTCTATATGATTTTATAAAAATATGCTAATGGGTGAATATAATGTAACTGGAATATGCTTCATCTATATGATTTTATAAAAATTTGATAATGAGTGAATATAATGTAACTGGAATATGCTTTGTGCAAAAGGTCTCTTGTAAGGTATCATTACAAAGCTTATTGTCTACTGAGTGTGGTCATCCTATTTGTATAAAGGTATCACTCTTGTATCTGAAACTAGAAATATGAAATATAACTCTGAGGGCCTATTGTAATTATGCAAAGTGTGGGCCATTAATGGTAGGTTGGAATCTTAATAGCTCCCATCAACCAGGACAATTGACTGGATGGCTCTGTTTGCAGGCAAGCCTTCCTGTGAGTCAGGCTGGGAGGAATGAAGGCTTGGGGTCTTACAGTGACATGTGATCATGTCACATGAACTGGAATACATCTTTAACCTGGTGCTTTTCCAGTGGGGGGGGGGGGTGGAAACCCAGAGAGACAAAGAGTTCCCGCCTTATGCAAAAGATATATAAAGGGGTGGAACAGAACAAAGGGAGGAGAGGAGTCATCATGAAGAATCCCCTAGCTACCACCTGAGCTGGAACAAGAGCTGTACCAGGGGAAAGAATTGTGCCCAGGACTGGAAGGTGTCCAGTCTGAGGAAAAAACTTACTGAAGCATCTCTGAGGGTGAGATTATCTGTATTCAGTTTGATTAGACATAGATTTGTGCATTTTATTTTATTTTGCTTGGTGACTTATGTTGTTCTGTCTGTTACTACTTGGAACCACTTAAATCCTACTTTCTGTATTTAATAAAATCACCTTTTACTTATTAATTAACTCAGAGTATGTATTAATGCCTGGGGGAGCAAACAACTGTGCATATCTCTCTATCAGTGTTATAGAGGGCGAACAATGTATGAGTTTACCCTGTATAAGCTTAATACATGGTAAAACGGATTTATTTGGGTTTAGACCCCATTGGGAATTAGGCATCTGAGTGTTAGAGACAAGCACACTTCTGTTAGCTGCTTTCAGATAAACCTGCAGCTTTGGGGCAAGTAATTCCAACCCTGAGTCTGTGTTGGAGCAGACAGGCATGTCTGGCTCAGCAAGACAGGGTGCTGGAGTCCTGAGCTGGCAAGGAAGGCAGAGGTAGCAGTAGTCTTAGCACATCGGGTGGCAGCTCTCAAGGGGGTTTCTGTGATCCAACCCATCACAATGGGGTGACATACTGTATAAAGTATAGATCTGTCAACCTTACAGGGATTGGCACCAGGGTCTTAAATGAAGTCTGTGAAATGTCCCCTTCCTTGCTCAGTCCTCATTACAAAAATACCAAATAAATGGGCATGATTTGCTCAGCAATCAAGAAGCAAGCTAGCATAAACTGGATTACATCCTTTCTGTACACATTCAAAGCCACTGGTGTGAAAAAGTTTGTATTATACAGATATTTCCACTGTGGCAGGCAAAGAGGAAAAATGTACTATTTATTATTAATGCTGTCACGCTCAGATTTCCTAATTTTGGCAGTGTATTCATTGAGGAATAGCTTGCTGAAGTCATATATTAGGCAATAAAACACAAGCAGTTTTAGATTCAGCTTCCATTTTATTACTACATCACAGCAGTCAAAATAAGACCAACTGAAAGAAAGTAGGGCTCAGTTTTGATATTTTGTAGTTGTATGTTTACTATAAGACCATATATTGTTAGCAGATCTTTTAGGCATCTGGACATGGGAGCAATCTGTATCATATTTTTTTTTCAAGATTATTATTTTAGGGCTAGATTGTACAATACCTATTCACATTGGTGAGTACTGACTCAAAAATAAAACTATAATTGCAAATTCACACAAACGGATTCAACACTGCTCAATACATTCAAATATATCACATCTATCCTCTCCCTGAAATCAAATGGGCCCAAAACCTTCAGAAGTATTTGTGGGGGAACAACCAAAGGTTCAGTTACAAGTCAAATCTTTTAGGTGGTTTGTATTTTCTCTGTGGTTAGCATCTGCCAACATTTTGAACATTTCCCTGAGGAAGTGGTGTGTCCACAGTAATGTCTGAATTGGATGTTCCCTCAGATGATGCTGATGGTTCAATGCAGCTGTTTTCTGGTATAATGTTATTGCTTCAGGTTGGGGCACCAGTGTTAAAGTGCATTAGCGCACTGTCTGATATGACCAATTGTTTTGCTTCCAGGAAAGCTTTTTGACACTCACATGACTATACACACTTTTGACCAGTCTGCAGCAAACAGTTGAGCAGATGCAATACAGTTGCTAGGTGTGGTGTAAATCGGCTATAGTAGTTAATAAATCCTAGAAATGATCTAAGTTATGACACATTCTTTGGCAGCGGAGCTTCCAGCACTGCTTTAATCTTCTTCTGAGATTTATGTAGGCCTTGTGCATCAGTAACATGCACACAATAAGCTACTGAGTCCTTGAAAAGTTCACATTTTATGCAATTGGCTTGTAACCCATATTCTTTTAGACACTCTAATATCCTCTTCAGGGATTCCAGGTCTTCCTCGTCACTTCTACTGCTCACAGTCATGTCATCCAGATACCACTGTATTCTCGGAATACCTTGCAAAACTTGGTCCATTGCCCATTGCCATTTAGCAGGAGCTGACGCAATACTACACACTAGTATAGTACACACTAGCCTGCTGTACTGGTAGAGAGCTTTTTGTGTGTTGATTGTGAGGTTTGCCTTAGACTTTTCCTGAACTTCCATGTGTAGGTATTTTCAGTACAAGGTTTATGGTGACCTTAAAATATCCACAAGCCCTTATTGCACCACATTTTTTTACAATTGGAATGATAGGAGTTCCCCACGTGCTCCAGGCCACTTTTGAAATTTTCCAGACGTTCCAATTCAGCATTTACCTTTGAGCGAATACTGTAAGGTACAGGCTGGGTTTTGTGAAACTTGGGTTGTGCCTTCTCGGCTAGGATTATTTTAGCCTTCATGTGTTTTAGTGTTCCTGTGCCCTCCTAGATTATTCCCAATGCCTGACATAGTATCCCTTCCAGCTGTTTTAGTGGGGTATACTGAAAGTGACTTTATAGATCTTTCCAGTCCAGAAGAACATATTCATAAATGATCTGGGAAAAGGGGTAAACAGTGAGGTGGCAAAATTTGCAGATGATACAAAACTACTTAAGATAGGTAAGTCCCAGGCAGACTGTGAAGAGCTACAAAAGGATCTCTCAAAACTGGGTGACTGGGCAACAAAATGGCAGATGAAATTTAATGTTGATAAATGCAAAGTAATGCACACTGGAAAACATAATCCTAACGATACATATACAATGATGGGGTCTAAATTAGCTGTTGCCACTCAGGAAAGAGATCTTGGTGTCATTGTGGATAGTTCTCTGAAATCATCCACTCAATGTGCAGCGGCAGTCAAAAAAGCAAACAGAATGTTGGGAATCATCAAGTAAGGGATAGATAAGAAGACAGAAAATATCATATTGCCTCTATATAAATCCATGGTATGCCCACACCTTGAATACTGCATGCAGATGTGGTCGTCCCATCTCAAAAAAGATATATTGGAATTGGAAACGGGCAACAAAAATGATTAGGAGTATAGAATGGTTTCCATATAAGGAGAGATTATTAAGACTGAGACTTTTCAGCTTGGAAAAGAGGCGACTAAGGGGGGATATGATAGAGGTCTATAAAATCATGAGTGGTATAGAGAAAGTAAATAAGGAAGTGTTATTTACTCCCTTTCATAATACAAGAACAAGGGGCCACCAAATGAAATTAATAGGTAGCAGGTTTAAAACAAATATAAGAAAGTATTTTTTCACGCAACGCACTGTCAACCTCTGGAACTCCTTGCCAGAGGGTGTTACGAAGGCCAATATTATTGGGGTTCAAAAGGGAGCTAGATAGATTCATGGAAGATAGGTCCATCAATGGCTATTAACCAGGATGTGCAGGAATGGCATCCCTAGCCTCTGTTTGCTAGAAGCTGGGAATGGGTGACAGTGCATGGATCACTTGATGATAACCTGTCTGTTCATTCCCTTTGGGGCACCTGCCATTGGCCGTGTCAGAGGACAGTTATACTGGGCTTGATGGACCTTTGGTCTGACCCAGTATGGCCGTTCTTATGTTCTTAACCATTCATGGCCCCACAGGGCCCCCCTTCTCAATGATATGGGAGTCTAATAAACGTTGCTTATTGTTATACTCCACATTCACTTGCTTTACTCCAGTTGGTACTATCTTTTCTCCCATATATGTTTTAGTAACATCAGTGTCTCCCTCAGTTAGTTATTTTTAAAGTTTTCATGTATTCCGAACATGAGACTATGGAGCCAGTGTCCAATTCCATTTCGAGCATTTTTCCCACCACCCAGGGTGTCAACCCGATTGCTGACTTGTGATTTTTTCTCACACTATATCCACAACTGGCTACACCACTCAGTCTGTGTCACCACTGCTTCTGTCTACAGAGTGTACATTGATACACATTGATCCTTTTTCTATATCCCAATTTGGTCTCTTCTTTATTTCTTATAGCGTGACGTACTGTTTGGATATGACCTTTTTTATTACAGTTTCTGCACTGTGCATCTTTAAATAAGCAATCACAAGGAGCATGGAACACTTTTCCAAACTGATAACAAGTGTCTGTTTCCTGAGTGGACTGGCACTTTCCTTGGGTTTCAGATAGTTTGTGTGTTCCTACTTCTGTTTTAGGTCCAGTATGCATGTATGATGTCCTCTTGGATATTTGAGATTCCAGCTCCCAAACTCTTACCGCTGCTTTTGTTATTCTGACTTCTGCTTCCACCTTTGCTTCTGCTTTGAATTTACTACTGCACCTTTACCTTTTGCTGCATCATGTTCCACCATTTTGCTGGGACACTTAGAAACTCCCTTGTAACCAAATGTTGAATCTATGGGTGTGCTGTATGGTGCAGATATGATGCAGAGAAATTCATAACATTTGCTGATAGATGTCTCTGGAGTGTATTGCTGACTTTATAAAACTGTTTAGAAATGTAAGTAATCTCCATATGTTGCTCTCTCTTCTCACCCTTTGGCTTTTCTCTATGCTTCTTAAATACTGGCTAATTATGGGTATTTCCCTTTCTCCTCCCAACACATTATTTTTAGGTTAAACTTGAATTTGAAATAAAAGTCGGTGAATTAACTAATTGCAGTTTTGCTCAGGTTTTTATTTTTTTATTTTTATTATAAAGAGATAACTGTTGACTCTCCAGGCAAAATCTTCCCTTAGGATGTGTTTGATTACAACAAAGGGTCCTGTGGCACCTTTGAGACTAACAGAAGTATTGGGAGCATAAGCTTAAGAATTGAGGTTCTTACCCACGAAAGCTTATGCTCCCAATACTTCTGTTAGTCTCAAAGGTGCCACAGGACCCTCTGTTCCTTTTTACAGATTCAGACTAACACGACTACCCCTCTGATACTTGATTACAACAATAAACTTTTTGGTCTGGAATTGCAAACATTAACCATACATGTGACCATTGTCTCTTAACCACAATTATTTTTTGGAACCTCATTTATTAAACTTTTATGGATTGTCAGTGTAGTAAAAGGGAGGTGAGTAATGTAAACTTTTTAATGGTTGTAATTATCCGAATGTATTGATTGTGATGTTATGGTTGCGTGATGTGAAGGGTATGAGTGGGGAGCAGGGACAACATATAGATTCCCAAGGCCAGCTTTAATTTGCACATTTTTATATTTTGTTTTATTTTTCAGTCTTTGAGAGGAATATAGTTAAAACTTGCTCTTATTTTAAACTGATGTATATGTTTCTGTTATATTTTGGGGAATTTCTGCGACACAGGAGCTTCCCAAGGCGAAGGCAAAATTATACAGAAGAATACAGTGATTTAACGCAATTTAAATTTTAATACCAGCTTGTGCTATTTTTTTTCATGTGCATTATGCAAAAATCTCAAGAACAGTGGATAATTAAGGACAGATTAAAGTCGTTAGTATACAGGAAACTTTTGACTTTAAGATTTTATTTAGATGTTATAAAATATAATTCCTTTTCACTCTTGAAATGATAGATTTTGGCATGTGTTTTTTAATGTGGTGGATTAAGAAAATTACTTTTTATGATTAGAGATGTAATTTACCCATCAATTATTGTGTGGCCACTATATCCTCAGTTACTCAATTCCAGTGCCCTGGAATGGCTTATTGTGGCTTTTAGCTTGGGGTAGATTCCGTTTCCACCAAATACTTTCTCCATGCAGGTTGGGTGTCAGTTTCAATGTACAGTACCAGAAAAAAAAATTGACGTGCAAACTATCATTTGCAGTGTTTTACTAAAGACTATCTTTGCATCTGACAAGCAGGGCCGGCTCCAGGGTTTTGGCCGCCCCAAGCAGCCAAAAAAAAAAAAAAGCCGCGATCGCGATCTGTGGCGGCGATTCGGCGGGAGGTCCTTTGCTCCCAGCGGGAGTGAGGGACCGTCCACCGAATTGCCACTGAATACCTGGACATGCCGCCCCTCTCCGGAGCAGCCGCCCCAAGCACCTGCTTGCCAGGCTGATGCCTGGAGCCGGCCCTGCTGACAAGACTAGATTATAGATATACTTAAAATGTCCATACTTGTATTTCTCTAAATTGTAATGTATTTTTTGGATAACTTCATAAAACTAATGACATTTCAGTTTTATTTATAACAGTAACTTAAAGCAAATATGTTTTGTGTATTTTTAAGAGATTATTTTGGATCGTGAGGAGGAATGTGCAGTAAATTCATTGAATAAGTTGTCATGTAGCACAAAATACCCAATGATTCATTTGCATTATATTTTTGCATCTTACTGCAGGCAGAGAATTCAGCATTGGCTCTGGAAAATGAAAATCAAAGAGAACAGTATGAAAAGTGCCTCGATGAGGTAATGTAGATTTAAGAAAGATTTTATGACTGAGTTTCTCTGACTGTAATGAACAACAAACAGGCAGTTTCCCCAAGCCTGCCTTTCCAGTAGGTTCCCAGCCCTAGAAGCTCTGTTCTGCTCTCAGGGCCACCCTCATGACTGTGTCTCTCACTGTCTGCTAACTTTCTCTCCTCTAACACACACAGCTTGCCAAACAATCCTTTAGCACTTTGTTTACAATCAGGGAGCCCTCAGCTCACATGGGTAGTTTAGCATCTGCTCAGGCCTCGCCATGCAGCCCATTGCCTTGGGTGATGGCTTCTGTTGTTTTCAGCTATTTCATTACATAAAGGGACTTAACTGCTCCTTCCATTTAGCCTGAAAGAAGGGTGCTTAGCACGAGGCCCAGCTTAACCAATGTGCACTCTGTGCCCTTGCACAGTGCCCCCATCTTGGGGGGGGGAGGGAGAGGGGAGAAGGGCTGGCGACCACTGCAGGAGGAGGGGAGCAATGGGTAACTGGTCTGTCAGAGCGTTTTATTTTGCCCACTACATTAATTCCTGATCTCACTGCAGTGCTGTGACCTGCTGCTGGCCATAGAAGGCAGGCTGCTGCTGCTGCCACTGCTGCTCTGTTCTCCTGCAGTGGATGGCACTGGCTAGCGGCGCTGGGATTTTTTTACTTGGAAGCAAAGCATGGTCAGGCTATTGCGGCTGCCTAACTCGTGTAAGAGCTGGTGTTACTGGTTGTTGCTCTATGGAAGGATATGTAGCCTCTTTAAAACAAACACAAACAAACAAACAAATAAAATATGGCCCACCAAAAGGTTTTAATGGATTTTGTGGCTGTCTGCTCCCACCATCACATGCTCTGTCTAGTTTGGCTTTAACCAGATCTGTGATTGTCTATAACTCAGATAGACAGCAGCCTTTACACCTTGAATCACAGCAACACATAGCAGCCTGTGCATTTAAAAAAGCAAACCACTACACTACACACACAATTCTCCCCTTGGAGAAAGGACGAGAGAGAGAGAACAAATCACATATGACAGATACTAGCCACATCACTAATCCACTGGTGGAAGGTGCTCAGATATGGTGGTGTAAGAACCTAATTAGGATGGAATATAAGAATTTAATACGTTTAATATGAAATTGTGAAGCTTTGTTTTTTATTATCTTCTTGTCTTGGATATGATGTGGCTACAGAAGTCATTTCAGCACTGGGTTAAGTGAGACATTTACCCATCATTGAGAAAATAAAAGGGGTCCACACACACCTCTACCTTGATATAACGCTGGCCTCGGGAGCCAAAAATTTTTACCGCGTTATAGGTGAAACCGCTTTATATCCAACTTGCTTTGATCCGCCGGAGTGTGCAGCCTTGCCCGCCCGGAGCGCCACTTTACCGCGTTATATCCGAATTCATTTTATATCGGGTTGCGTTATATCGGGGTAGAGGTGTATTTAGACTGTAAGCATTTTGGGGCAGGAGCCCTCTTTTTGGTGTGTATTTGTACAGTGCCTAGCACAAAGGGGTCCTAGACTATGATTGTGGCTCCTACGTGCTACTGCAATACAAATAATATTCATTTTGAAACTGTGCTCCAGATTTTATTTTCTCAGTGCTTAAGTCAGGTGATTCAGGTCTTCCGCTGGCATATCTGTCCCTTCTCACTCTGTGAACGCTGTCCTGGAGGCAGTGTTTCTTGTCTGTAAGTGACAAGGGCTGCTGTTTCCAGTAAGGTACATTTTCTTGTGTCTTGCCTCTAGTCTTTTCTGTGTTCCCTTATTTTTTTCCTATGCCTCTGTTATTTCTAAGCTCCTCTCTTCTTCTTCGCCTCACTTGTTACCCACTCTATTTCTCATCTCTTTCCCCACCTCCAATCCTTTGACCTCTCTCTTCCTAGTGATATTGTAACCTGCTCTATCTCAGCCAAGATAGGCCTGGACCTATGTGAGCAATGATGCACATAAATTCGTTTCAGCAGCCATGACAACCTCACCACAAACCTGGAGACAAACACTGTGAGTTCCAACTATGACAGCCACATGGGCATCTAACACTGAGTGGGCTCACGCAGGAATGGCACTCACAGGAAGGTTCACAAAATAAACAGGGACCTTTCCGTCTACTCTTCTGAGATAATCTCAGTGAATTCAGTAAAGAAACAATAAACAGAATTAATGATCTGACGTAAACACAATTAAGAAATAATCCATTAATGCCCATGGAACCCTGTGGCTCCAATTGCCTTGGATCCCATGGACCCCTCTGGAGCAAGCATACCCTGATACAAAGTTATTCCTAACCAGGGATTTTCAGCAGAGCTGGTCAAAAAATAAAAACATTTTAAAAAATTGTGAAAAATTGTCCATTTTTTGGTTGGAAAACTTCTGTTCTTTATGGCTCTAGGCCCAAAGCAAAGCTCCACTTCTCACAGGCAAGAGCTCCTTCCCTGGTCCTTTTCTTGTTTGGGCCAGATTCTAGGAGCTTCCTCTGCAATCCTTAGGACCAGAGATCAGCTGCCTCATTCTCTTTCCTTCCAGGATGTCTCACATGTTCACTTCTGCCACCAAAATGACCTGGTTGGCTGAGGGGAAGGGGCTCAGTTGTCCCTCAAAACAGCAGGCTCTGATCAGTCCCAGAGTTGCAGTAGATCAGCCCTCTGAAAGAGACAACAAGGAGTCTGGTGGCACCTTAAAGACTAACAGATTTATTTGGGCATAAGCTTTCGTGAGTTAAAACCTCACTTCTTCGGATGCATCCGAAGAAGTGAGGTTTTAACTCACGAAAGCTTATGCCCAAATAAATCTGTTAGTCTTTAAGGTGCCACCAGACTCCTTGTTGTTTTTGTAGATACAGACTAACACGGCTACCCCCTGATACTTGACACCTCTGAAAGAGAGTTTCAGAGTCCATTACAATAATTATTTTTAATTTCCTACCAGCAATCAAATCGATCATGAATCATGATCTTTGGATCCCACAAAAAACGTGGGTGTCCCATCCTTGTCAGACTGCAGAGGAAGCCATACATGGCCACAGCATCAGCCAGAGATGATTCCTATTATGCATGGTCATGTCATGTTCTGATCTCTGTCAGTTAAGGGGAATGCTAGGAATCAAGGGTGTATTTCATCCTCTTCATGTCTTGCACACTCAAGAGCTGGATTCAGGGCAGTTCATAAATCCTGAGGCCCTGTGCTCCTGTGACGTCGCCCTGCCTCTAGTTGGGGTAGTGATGGTTGTAGGGCTGGACTGGTCAAGGTCCTGTGGGCCTCCTTCCCAAACCACTGCTCCCTGTCCAGGTAGGCCAGGGTCTGTCCCAAGCAGAGGGTAAACCTGCCACCCAGTCAGTGGACTCTGTGCTTGGCCATACATGCCACCTCAGCAAAAATTTTGTGGTGGGTGGGGCTCCGACCTGGGCAAGAAGTTCCAGCATCATCCCAGCCTAGCCATGATGGGGTGGCAACAACAAAGCTTCCCCACTATGCACACACAATCCTCTGCAGAAGTGTCAGTGGCCCTGCCCCTCTCCCATGCAAGAGCTAAAGAGGTGAAGGTATCAAAGTTCCCTCTTATTTCCTTTCTTTGAGGAGCAAATAGCTGCTTGAGCTCACGTTTAACACCTATGAGTGCAGCCTCTCTCACTCCCATTTCCTCCTCCTCTCTTTGTCTCCTTCATTCCATCATTCCTTGTACTTCCTTCTTCCTCATTCATGCCATGCCCATCGGTCACTATTCAAGGGAGAATACTGTATCTCTGACTTAAAATTTCACGTTCTCCAATCATTTTCACCAGTAAAACTCAATCAAACTCAAATATTCATAGACAAAAAACACACAAGGGTTATGAACATGACTGAAGCAAAATCCTTTATGAACTCTATTAATATATTCACAGATTTTTAAAATTAATTGCCCATCTCTATTATTTTATCAGAAGTTGACATATGAACATTTCTGGAATAATATTTGGAAGTAAAACACAATGCAAGAAACAGAATTATCTTTCTGTACCTTATGGGTTTGAGGTTACATGCTTAATCCTAGTTTCCTATTCAGGAATTTGACTGTCAGTTTATTGGCAAGAAGTAGTATAATGGTTATTCACGTTATTGTGCCAGCTAAGATTTCTGTCAAGCTTGACTGTACTGATATAGAGGAAAACGTACAAATGACTGCTTCAGTGGTAGATGAAATCTTAAAATGATTTCATCTTAATATTACTATAATACATTTCCAATTAGCACCCCCAACATATAAAGGCTTCTTCAATATGCATTTTACTTAAAAAAAAAAAAAAAAAAAAAAAATCTCTCTCAGAGCATCTGTTTAATTAATTAGAAAATCCTAAATGTTACACAAAGCCATATATATAAGATACAGTTCTGTAAAAAAAAATACACACACATATATATATATATATGCTTGGCATGTATGGCCAAGCACAGAGTCCATATATATATATATATATATATATATATATACACTTCACAGGCAGAAACCAAGATGTGCTAAGAGTAGCCAGGCTAGATTTGAGTGAGAAGTGTTGCAGCCTGGTGCAGGAGGTCCAGCACCACTCAAGTTTGGCACCCCATCTTCCACCCCCATTAATAGTGCGGGGAGTGATTCAGATTCCAGTGCTGCTGCTGGCATCATTGTGCTGGGCCCAAGGTGACCCACCAGGCTGAGAACCTGGAGTTAGGAGCAGAATCAGGGAAAATTCTCCCACCAGTAGCGTCCCTGAACCAGAGCCGGCTCCAGGGTTTTGGCCGCCCCAAGCAGCCAAACAAAACAAAACAAAACAAAAAGCCGCAATCGCGATCTGCGGTGGCAATTCAGAGGGAGGTCCTTCGCTCTGAGCAGGAGTGAGGGACCGTCCACCGAATTGCGGCCGAACAGCTGGACGTGCCGCCCCTCTCCAAAGTGGCCACCCCAAGCACCTGCTTGGTAAGCTGGTGCCTGGAGCCGGCCCTGGCCTGAACTCAGGGAGAGGCAGGACCAGGAATGGCCTTCCAGCTGCATGCGGAGAAGAGCTTCCCTTGCCCCGCAGGGAAGGCAGTGACTCCATAGACCTGGGCCCTCTCTGGCTTCCCCATCCCCTCCCTAATCCCCCAGGCAGCACAAGGAGGGCTGCTACCCCAAAGGCCTGGCCCTCTCTGACCTCCTCCAATCCTTCTCCTCTTCTTAAACTCTTTTGTCTCAATGATAATTTTTTAGAAGGGTGGTGAGGGACCTCACCTTCAGATTTTTCTCTGGGCCCCCAAAATAACATCTATGTGATCCTTGTCCTCTAGCCTGCAAGCAGAACCAGGAAACCGCTTACAATGTAAAGTGTTCAGCTTGCAATTTTAACAGTTTTCAGTACACCACAGACAATGCCTACCTCACAGGAGTGTTGTGTGGCTAAATGTCAGAAAGCCTTTTGACATCCTCAGATGAGTGGCATGGTATAGGTGTAAAGTAGTCTAAGGCTAGGTCTACACTACCCGCCTGAATCGGCAGGTAGAAATCGATCTCTTGGGGATCGAATTATCGCGTCTCGTCGGGACGCGACAATCGATCCCTGAATCGACGCTCTTACTCCACCAGCAAAGGTGGGAGTAAGCGCCGTCGATGGGGAGCCGTGGAGGTCGATTTTGCCGCCATCCTCACAGCGGGGTAAGTTGGCTCCAATAGGTCGAATTCAGCTACGCGTAGCTGAATTTGCATATCTTAAATCACCCCCCCCGTAGTGAAGATCTACCCTTAGTTATCAATTACTTCACTTTCCCACAAACAGGAACATGAATGTTAACTAAACCACTTCAAATTCACACCTTTAAATAATTCAGATTAATTTTCCTGGATGTCCCTGTGTAGACAAACCTTTAGATACCTATCTTCATGCACCCAAGTTAGAAAAATTTGTCCAATGTGCATCAGCAAGTTCTTTTTCCCCCCCTCAATTGGCAGATTATTCCATTTACACTTCTTTGTACAGTCTATAAAGCTGTAAGAATAATTTTATAGGTAATGCTGTTGCAAGTGCTTTGTACACATTGCAAAGAACCCTTTAGTCCTTCTTGGTAAAGTAACCCTATGTCAGGAAGTAAAGGAATAATGTATTAGATGTGATTGTTCAATTTTCAGGTAGAGCAAACAGACGTTAAAAGTACATGCCAGAAGGAACACTGTCAGATGTAGATTATAAAAGCCTGTAGGGCAACACATGGATTTCAAAAATATAACATATTTACTCCTGTGGGTTATTACAGTTCCAGTATTAGTCTGTCTTCTGTTAAATCATGTATTGAGCTATTTTATGTGACCATTGTTTCACAGGCTGCCTTAAATTAGGGACCAGTTTTGGGGGGAAAATAGATACTAGGTAATTTTATGAGAATATGAATCAAATCAAAGTTCTGGGTTTTAGAGAATTGAATTATTTACCGAAATGAATTAGCTCCAGCTCTTTGCTCATGACTCAGTTCACTTGAATAGTCTATTTTATTTATTCTATTTTTTTTAAATTCACTAACAGTAAAGGCAGCAAGGCAGATTTGTACTTCCAAATGACAGCCTCATGTATTGTTTAACTTTTAGAAAGCTAAAATGGACTAGAACTCATAACTAGACTCTGTGCACAGAGAGTTAAGCCTTAAGATTATGTTACTTAGACAGAATGGAATCAGGACAAACACATTGAAAATGTGACAGTTCATGTATAGTTTCAAAAATGACATTTGATTATGGTTATACATTTTTTAATGAAACATTTATCAAAAACATTCAAAAGTATCACCAGCAGAAAATACTTATTTTTCCCCCATGTCAAAAACGTAAATAATGAGAGGACACTTGTATAAAATAAATTTAAAAATTCCCTCCTGCATATACAATTCCACTAATCAATGGTGTGTAATGTGATTCAAGGTAATTACACATTATGGTGTGAATGCTTCCAACCATATTTTGATGACTGTAGGTATTTTAATTTGCTGTGGCACTTTATTGTTGCCTGCCTGTCATGATAGATGTACCATTTACCAATGCTGAATCAAGAAACAATTAAGCTTCATCAAAACATTCAGGATCACGTCCTCAGCAGGTGCAAATCAGTGTAGCGGTATTGAAGTCAGTTCAACTACAGAGACCTGACCCTTACATTATATTCTGTTTGACTGTATTAGACTAGAAGACCAAAATAAAGATTTGTAATGTCAGACTAAAGTTATTAGGGTGTATATGTTTTGTATGAAATGGGGAACGAGGCAAAAGTTGGAACCTAGATTTTATATACGCTCGCAATGTCACTATCTGATTTAGGGAGTGGGTTCAGGAGGTTACTCTGGGGGGGAATAGCTTACAGTGGGATCCCTCAGGAAAGGGTCTCCTCCACCAAAAAAATCAATATAATACACTGCTAAGTTATATTATTTTATTATTTATTTCTTACAGGTAGCCAACCAGGTTGTGCAAGCTCTACTTACTCAAAAGGTAGATCGTTTCTCTGATTTTTGGCATGTTTTTAAGGCTGTAAATGCAAACCATTAAATTAGAAAATGTATGTTTTTATGCAGGATACATTTTTCAAACGCTGTGCACACATTTCAGTAATGCAACCGCAAAATGTGAAATATGACAAGTGTTCTACCAATAACAAAAATGAATATTAATTTCTGGGACTGGGCACCTCGGAGGATTGGTAATGGAATATATAGCCTCACATCCCATTTGATATGTAGGGTAGGCCTGGCTAAAGTCAATAATGCCGGACAGTCCATCCCATCTCCTGGCTTTTTTGTGTCCTATACAAAATGATTTGGTTCTATCTCCCAATCTGATTCCTGTTGGACATCAGAAAAAGACAGTCACACTTGGCACTCTTGTTGGCTCTGAGCAGAATATAAGGGTTGTAAGTGAAATCCTGTGCCTCCCTGAGTGGCAGTGGAAGGCTCCCATATACACAGCGGAGGAATGGATATTCTAAGACTGGGTAGTGAAGAAGATGTACAGGGGATGCTTCAGCCCCATGCTATGGAAACTGTGCTCTTTAGCAGGTCTCTGCCATATGACAGCTGTGTAGAGAGGGATTTGTAGGTAGGCCATGCAGGAATATCCTGGAGTGTAGCCACCATGTTCGCAAACTGTGATGCCCCATGGAGGGAGTATATAGAGGGGGCAATTAATGTTTCCTAAAGCCCTACACTCAGTAATTGTGACTACAAAATGGCTCCATAGATGCCACTGTCAGTTCCATTCCTCACCTCCACGTCTTCAGAACAATATCTTTGTCTCTGTACCCACAGTTCCACCCTGCATAGGTTTGGAAATGATACTGCACACTCAAGCCTAGTGGTGGTCCACGCAGGTCAGATATGAGGCAAGGCAGTGTGGGGAAGATTGCACTTTTGCTGTTCTTGCTATATCTATTCTTACATATAAGCAGAGGACTGATCCTTGAGTACATAAAGCAAAATCACATCTTATAATGGTGACATATTTGCTAGAGTTTCAGTCTCCATATTTTAGTCTGTAATTTGGGAAATGTTGTGATGGTTTTCCAAAAGCAGAGAGAAGCTCTCTGAATTCTTTTACACTGAGAGTCAGATTTTTTTATGACAATGTACTTTCCCAATAATGGACCCACCCAAACTCGTAGGAACCATGGAGTTTGTACAGATATAATAAAAATCGACTTAAATACATTTAATAAAATAATTTGCTGAGTATTGATGGGATTTAACAGCTGCTTACCTACTGCTGAGTAATACCAGCTAATTTAACGTCCATGGAATGGAGAGGGTACTCTTCTAAATACTAATGAATGTTAACTGTTACAGTACTCCTACCTCTGTTCATAATGAGATCATTTATAAGAAAGGAGAGGAAAACAATAGTGTAAGAAATTGGACTCTTCAGGTCAATCACAAAAGGTAGTAGCTATACAAATCCAGGTAATAACTAGTAAACAGATAAATCTACCATAGTGCCGCTAAGCAGTAAGACACATCAAGTCATGCCACAGTGAGATAACACACCTCTGGGGCATAGTGAGGCATGAAGACAAGCTGAGAGCTTTCAAAGATTCAAGAAGAGTAATATTGCACAGTAACATATATTGGGTATGTTTTATTGTGAATTTGAAATTGCTCCGCAAGGGCTAATTTTTGTTTAAATTAAGTACATACTGTAATGTAAGGGATAAAGTACTGTACACCCCGCAGTATATGAGAAGCCTGATTCCACTGAGGGATTCTGATGAGAGAAACGGAGAGAGCAAAGCTTGAGTGATTTATCAATGTCACTGAAACCTTGAGATGGAATTACAGTCTTAAATGTGCACTTTTGGAGTATATCATTTGTTATAATACATATGGAATTCCTCTGATATGGCTGGCTTTTTACCAGGCGCATGCAGAAAATGGGTGAAATTGGGAATTTTCCTGAATTAGCCCCAGGGCAAAATTTCACCTTTTGTATGCAGAAAATTTGTTTGTGTTTTTCTCCCCACTTATAAATAGCAGGTTTTACCTCTGGGGAATCTGAGAAGTCAGATAATCAGCAAATGATTTTGAGACAAACCCACAAAATACATTTTGTGTGTTTGCTAGTGGGTGGGTTGCACAGCCCCATTGATTTCTGTGCAGATCATCAACCATCATTCTTCATGTATCCACGGGTGGCTTAACTCTACGTGGCAGAATTAAACCCGGGTATTTCCCCTGGGCAAAGAGGGATGCAGTATTTTGAAGCCCCACACAGGAGGTGACATCCCCTGCACAGTTTGTAACCTGTCTCTGCTGGGGTTTCCTATGTGGCAACACATGGGAAGGGGCCTCGGAAAAGGTAGGCAGTGGGGAACTGCTGCTAGAGAGCGTTGGTCGGGCTAACACTCTAGAAGCAGGTTCCAGGCAGTAGGCTGGAGTAAACTGCATGGAATATCTCTGCAGCCAGTGTGAGGTTTCCATCCCCTCTCCAGAGATCCCTAGTGCCCAGTTGAAAAAGTGCGGCTGGGTGCTTGGGTCTAAGTTTTCCTTAAGATCTGGATCAACATTGTGACATTGGAGTTATAGTGCACAATGGAATTGCTGATTGATCCATAGATCTGACCTTTGCTTGTCACCCTGCTACACTTGAGTCCTTTCAGGCAAGTGCTGACCCACATTCCATGCTCCAGGATCTGCATGATCATTTAATTTTTCCCTTTCTGATCTTTAAAATCTTGCCACCTGTTATCTGGTGCTACAGGTGACCTTCAGTGCTGTGTATGGTGAATATGTGGACAGGAACTGAGCATTACAACAGAGGAAATGGATTCAAAGGAAAGGCAGTGGGTTTCCAGAATTTGAAGGAAAAGCATCATTTCCCAGCTGAGGGAAGAATAGTTCTGGTATCGAGGAATAGTGCAGTGGGTGTTGTAAGCATAAACACCTTAAAGATTGTGAGACACTCGAGTACTACAGTACTGAGATAGATATTTGTAGTATCACTTTTTTAATACCCATTGGTTCTACCATTAGGAATGTGCATAATGATATACTTCAGGTTTTGTTAATTATGACACAACATGCCTACTGATCATTTTACTATTTTGATTTAATATAACCAGGAATTGCTACTTTACATAAATTTTCTTACGTTAATTTCCTGTTAATACTTTTTTTCACCTTTCTGTGAATGGCATTAGTGTTGGAAGAGTTTAGTGCATCTTGGTTGGTAATGTGCCAAAATTTTACTCTTGCTCTTGAGCAAAAAGTCCAGAGTTAGAGGCATATAAACTTCCAAGGTTTAGCTCTTAAAAGGAAAAGTTTGAGAGGCAACATTGCTATGTTTGCAATGTTGTTTTAAATTGTCAGTTCCCATGAAGCATTTTTCCTCTTCAGTGAACTCAGTATTTAAACTTCATTATAGCAGCTAGTACTCAGTTTTAATTTCTTTGATTATTTGTGAAAGCCATGTAAAGAGGGGCTTTGGTGTTTGTGCTTCCCCAGACGAGAAATACTGTCCCATATAAGTTAATAGATGAGAGTTTTTAGCAGGGGTGTTCACTCAGAGAATTAAAGCTTTAGGATTTCACTACACCTCAAATAGATATCATTGCCTCATCATTTTAGAAGGCACCAAATATATAACTTGGACAGCTTTAGAACCACTTAAAATAAGCACCATCGTGGTAATGTATCCAGGGAAAATAACTTCATAATTCATCCAGTGATACCTCTGTAACTAAAGATATTTCAGCATGTTTCCAGTGGTCTCAGGGCAAGGTTTTCTCATTGTGTGGTGACCTCTTTTGTATTCTCTGTGCTGGCTACAGTACACTCTAGATAAGAACTGGCACTGCTGGAGACAGGTACTTGGTTACTTCTGACTAGAATTTCCCACTCTGAGCTGCTACCTCATCAGGTTCATGCACCTTTGCGGGTCAATACGTTGTTAACGCTATTAATGGACAAGCATATTGGAGGCAAGAGGCCTGTTTCTCCACCATGTGATGAAAAATAAAGGCAGTTAGGCAATGCCAGTGGGTAGCAGCTGTTCTAAATTAAAAAAAAAAATGAGAAGAGTGGCTACACTTTTTCTGAGAATAAATGTGCCTGCAGTTTATTTGTTCACACAAGTGCCACTAGAGTTGCAAGCCTTTCTTATTTTTGAAGTTCATATTGACTATAACACAGAGATGTCATGTCCTTCAAAGAAGACTGCCACCTGTATTGTATAACTTGTGTAGAGATTTTGAGTCAAAGTCTGCCTGAACCCTACTGAAGTCCACTTTGTGGCAGAATCCCATGTTCCCTTAAATGGCCACAAAAGGAAGTCCTATGCCAATATCTGAAATTGGTATTCAAATATACTTTCAGCCAAGCTGTACCATCAGGCCAGTTTACGGCCTTATGTTTGGAAGATGCTTTGTCCAAAATACTATGTAATCAACAAACACTTCAGTCCTACTACTGGAGGGAGATCAGTACAAAAAATGGATTCAATATGTTATATTCAGCATACTTGTATGCTGCTAAATGTACCAATTGCTAGGTATACTCATGTGGTTCAGAATATGTGCCAGGTTTTGTTCCATGTACCAAATACTTTAAGGTTCGAAGTTCCATTGGAATATCAACAGTGTAAAGAAAAGTCACCACATTCTGCTACAGCACAGAAATTGTAGAAGAGTTGAGCAATGAAAGGGTTACAGACACTGATGAAAGCCATTCCTTAACATATAATTTCTTTTGTTTGTTTTTTTCATTTGCTATTGTTTGCAATTGTTATTAAAATGTATTTGCATATTACTTTTTTCATTTTTAATTGGGCAAGCACTGATTCTCCCTGCCCCTTGTAATTGTGGTGGAATATCCACCAAGATGGCTAATGTTTATTTCATGTATTGTGCACCACCAGCGTCAAAGATGCCACTGCAGCTCTGAGAATAAAGCGTTCGTTAGGTTATGTTCCTTCAGCTATCTGGGTAGCAGGCTCTGCTGCAGCAGTAGAGCATAAAACAGTTCTTACATAAACAGTGGGTCTAGTAAAGTGCTTTATTTTGATTAATATTTTGCTAGCAGAATGGGGACTGCAAAGAGAACAAACTTTTAGGATCTGCACTTAGGCCTGAGTCCAGCAAAGCACTTAAGCACATGCTTAATTTCAAGCAATGCTTGAAGTGCTTTGCTGGTGTCTTAGATGCTGAGGTGACAGACACATTCTAAAAATCTTAGAGTATAACAATTCCCATTAGACTATAACAGTTTTAAAGTAGATAAAATTATTGGGCTAAATTACTCAGCTTCTCTTTAAAAAGTTATCATAGGTCCCTTCAGTTACAAAACTGCTTCATCAAAATTAGACAGCTGAAATACTGTATGGTATGGAATCATGCTGGGTATATAAAAAACCCACATACTTGGTTTCATAGTTTATCAGACCTCTGTTCACTCTGTTCTGAACTGTGATTTGGGCTTTGTGGCCACCTAAGGGAGTAAAGTAGGGTGACCAGATGTCCTGATATTTCGGGGTATTTCAGGGTGTGTCCTAAGATCGGTCAGGAAGCAAATTGTCCCAATATCTGCCGGCAGAGACTGACTCAGCGTTTTCCCCCCACTCCAGCGGCAGGGACTGACTCAGCTTTTTTTCTCTCTCTCTACTCCTTCCCCCCCACCCCACCCCATGTGTCCCGATTTTTTCTTTCCCTCATCTGGTCACCCTAGAGTAAAGGGGAGTGAGAATCATTTTTACAACCCTGTGTAAGCCCTTGGAAGTGGGTGTAGGTGGGCTACAAGTGGCGCTCTGTCCGCTTCTACAGGTATCTGGGCAAAAGGTAAAGGTTGATGAACCTGCAACCTTTGGCTAATTGACTTGACCTTTCAGCTCAGGCACAAGGGCTTCATGCTTTAAGAACCAGAGATCCCAAGTACAATCTCAGCTGCAGACAACCCATCCAGGGTCATCAGGTTTCCAGTGGTAGCCTTTATTGTCAATGGAACTGGGTAAACCTGTAAAACTTGGGATGAGCTTCCTCAGCCAAGGCTGTAGCAGGCTCATCAACATCTGTCTATGGCCAAGCCACCTCTAGAGTGGCTAGTCCAGAGCTGGTGGACAGGAAGAGGAATGGAAAGTGAAGAGCCTTGGTGCCCCCCATTTCCCGATGCAAAAGCCAGTACAGCTGAGCCAGCATGGGCGGTGGTATACTTTGCTCTTCGTACTACTCCAGAGCAAACAGAAGCAGGGAGGGGAGTGGATTTTGGAGGACTATCTCCAAGGCATAATGCCTCCTTGGTCTACTCCTATAATGGTGTAGCTTACAAAGCACCCCATGGTATATTAGGGCTTTGCTTAAAGACACAGTCCAGTTCTATGAAAACATAATTATTTTAATGTTTTCTGATTCAGTTTATGACCACATCAATACAATAAAACACATTGCTGCTAAGGTCTAACTGACATTGCACTCCAAAAGTATATGTACTGTAACTAATATGTCTGATTTCATGCATTTAAATATTATCTTTTGATGATCAAATAATCAGGGAAATGGTGTAGTATCTTTTTTTCTGATTTATTTGTGCTATTTTGAAAATTTTACTCATTTGTCTCTTCTGAAGCCTCCTATTCCATAAAGCATTTTCAAGAGTTTCACTGCATTTTCCCTCAATCCTCCTATTTTCTCCTGTGCTGTAGGATCTGAGGGAAGAATGTGTAAAGCTGAAAACAAGAGTTTTTGATTTGGAACAACAGAATCGAATGCTAAGTGTGCTTTTTCAACAAAGGGTCAAACCAGCTTCCGACCTCCTTCTCCAGGTAGGAAGAAACCTTTGCCTCTGGAATCTGCTAAATTTAGATTCAATACATTTAAATAATATTAATCTTCTTAAGATAATGTTAGCACGCAAGAAGTGACAACTGATAGACATAATATATTAGAAGAAAATTGGTTATCTATCATCTGATAGCATTGAAATTGAAAGTGTACACCACCAAACTTTGGCTGCACATTATGTGCAGATGTGGAGAGAGAAGTGTATCTGAGGAATAAGTTACTTTTTGAAGTGCCTCCTCAGGATGATAAATGGGATGACATATGGGTTCATTATTCCTTTTGGGGGGCAAAAATTGTGGTCACATAATTCCATAATATTCCATTTGATAGTAAACAAAGCATAATTTTCTATGAGAAAGAAATCAGTCTGTTTAGCTTTCTCCATGTTTGTTGTAGTGATTCAATATATTACATAGACCCAGAACAATATTTTATTTACCTTTTCTGGGACAAGACAGTCAAGAACTCAGATGTAGAGTAACCTGTCTCCAACTCTTCCTTGTTATCCTGGAAAAATCAGGAAGGCTGCAGATTTTCTTTTGATGTGGCATTTCCCTTAATATGAAATTACATTTATTTTCCCTATTATTCTTTGTTCCCCTTCCCATTAGAAGTGTCTAGCAGCACCTCTGCGTTAGCCAGAAAATCTGACCATGAGCTGGGTTGAAATTAAATGAAGGTAACTTTAGGTTGAGATTGAGAAGCTTCTTAAAGAAGATCCAAATTCTGCCCTTTATGTGTATACAGTTCTCACTGAGATCAAAGAAAGATACATGAGAGTGCAGAATTTGGCCTATGTAAGAGCATGAATGAAACTCTTATGGAAATCACCAGGTGTTCCACACATGTATATGATGGTGAAATTTGGCCCTTAGGTTGTCATATATCTTCTCAAAAGAACTGGTGTCAGTCCTATGACTAAAGTTATTTGAAACTGGACTGTATCAAGTGCTATGGAATATACTGAAGAGAATGAACCTGCCTTGGTAGCAGGAAGGAGTAGATGATCTAGTAAGTCTTTTTATTTCTAGCTTGTATGAATTTGTAACATTTATCATTGTTGCCTCTCCATGGTTTAGCAGGCAGACTCTTCATATCTGCAGAATTTTTCTGACTTCACTTGCTTAGTCTTTATTGGCCAAGTGAGAAGGGGTACCACTGTTATTCCTAAACTCCATGTCTCCCATCTGACAGCAAAATGTACTGCTGATGTTCAACTGAACTAGGTCATCAACATATTTTGAGACCTTGGGAAAAATCAGAGGAAGAGTGTCACTGTATTTCAGACAATGAAGGACTTCTGATAAAGATGATCAGTGTCAAATATTATTTTTTTGCAGAAAAACAAAACAGTAAATTTGTGAATTACCAAAATTTAACTCATCTTCTAAATTAATTTGCCCAATGGAATCTAATTCATCATCTGAGCCTTTAAGATTTTCAAAAAGATATTTCCAAATGATATTACTGTTAGATTAGGCAACTAATAATATGTCTGCCATAGGGGTTGCCACATTAGTGGACACTTTGGATTATACTCTTAAACCCAGATTCAGAAAAGCTTTTAAGCACTTGCTTAAGTTACCCCATTCAGGAATGTACTCAAGTGTGTACTTAAATACATGCCTGAATCACAAAGTTTTCTTGAGTTGGAGCCAAACACCATAATTATTTGAAAGGGCGGTTGCTTAAATGTTCTGATGGTCCCTTCTACATACACAGGCAACCAGGAGACCACAACTCTCTCAAAACCTGTGGAGTTGACACTTTGCAGCTTCCATGTGGAATCTCTGCACATTTAGCTGCACATGGATGTTCTAAGGCGGTGGTTCCCGTTGATAAATTGTATAATCAATTCCTTGACCACATTTTGGTTCATTATGAAATATATTCAATAGACCAAATAGCCAATGTCAGTCAGGTTTATTGCTATAAGCCAATAATAATATAGTACAGGAAATAGTTTTTATACGATACCAGTCTCTGGAAAGCTGTCTTGTGCAGCGTTGTCACATTCACCTTACATGGACAAAGTTACACATTTCAGCTGGTAGTATTTATCGGATGATTTTACAAGTTAACATTTCTTTACATGTCACTAAACTTCAACCCATCAGTTTGTCCCAGTTCATTAACTTATAGACTCATCTTATCTTTGTTTTGGATACTAGCATTCCAGGTACTGGTGTTTGAAGGTACCTTCTAGGTTTGTACCAGGTTAGAACAATCATATCTTGTCATCTTTCTTTGGACTATTCCAGTACTGGCCTGTGGGAATAACTGTATCTCTTGCTAGGGTAAAATACACACATGTCCTTATCCTGACAACTTTGCTATCTGCTTAAGCCAAAGCTTACTTCAACTAATGCACGGTGTTATGGGATATCAGCATAAGTGAATAGGCAGGATTATAGTAAAGATACAGGCCAGTTTAGGCTGTATAACTGCTATAATATTTGTGCTTAATGATATTTCTGCTTAATGCATAGTAATATATATATATATATATGGTGTGAATAATATACATATGACTAATATGATATATGTACAGGCTAGCCAGCATATATTGGTCAACATTCCGAAACATTTTATTGAGGCAACCTACCCAACTGCATTTTGTGTTTTTTTTGTGACCCACCATAATGTACATGCACCCTCCACCCAACCGCAACCCAAATCCTTGCCCAATGCAGAGGGGAGACATTGGAAAGATAGGTAGGGGATGGTGGAGAGTGATCTGCTGCCTATGACCCATTTGGAACCTTCGCATGACCCACTGTTAGGTCGAGAACCACCCTTTGGGACACACTGTCCTAAGGCAGGGTGTGTGATCCATGTGTTTTAGAATGGAGTCCCAAATCCACCTTCATTTACTAAGCACTATTCCTCAGTTGAATTATTCTTATTCTCTAAAGATATAGTTGAGTTTAGAGAAATTATATAATCAATAACTGTCTTCACTTTACACATTGTGTACACATTTATACATTCTGAAAAGCATCTAAATGACTTAGGAACATGAGTCCGATAACTTAGGGATGGGATTTTCAAAGGAGACTAACTCTGAGAGTTTTGAAAATCCCAGCCTAGGCTCACAAGCCCTATTCAAAGTCAGTTGTACTTGTGCTACTCATTTACTTACACATGTGTGAACATATCATCATTTGTTTATTGTTGCTTTATACAATGCAGTACAATGTTATTTTCATACAAATCTCATCCTAAAATTATTTGTACAATTAAATAGTTACAAATTTGAAATAAGTGAGTGCAGGGGAAGAACAAAATTGAGTTAATCTTAGTTGTTTTCTTCTGTAGTTATCATGTATACCATTATCACCAGTGACTTGATTGCATGTTACCAGCAGATTATTCTGCAACCAGACATTAGTAAATTCTTTTACTTAAATTTAAATGTACTTTAAAAACTATATATGAATTTCTTGGCATACCAAATGCGAATTAAAGTATGGATTTCTTCCATTTCAGTGGTGTTGAAATCTTGCATCACTGAGCTTAAATGCTTTTCAAAATAATGAATCACCAGTATCGTAGGTTATTTTAGTGCATTTGACTTTAAACAAAGCCTTCACAATCTGTTTGGTTTTTGCTTATAAACAAGAGGAGAACATAACTCACTATGATCATTTAAGGATGTGATACAAGTGATTTAAATTTGAGTGCAGAACATGTTCCTTATATAATACCAAATGCACTTTGCTGTTTTTCCTCATGTTTCATAGGCAGATCAAAAAGAAAAACTGATTACTCCAGATTTAGTAAATTTCATGCAAGGGAGGTTTAAAAGACAACTTTAAGAAGGCTTCATTGTAAAACAGTTATTAAGTATTACATTTTCATGAATTTTGGATAAATATAAGTATCCATTAAATCCTAGGGACTGATAGTACTGAGCAAGAAATTACTGTGTTTATCTGGGGGATTTGATTATGCAGATTGCTACATTAATTCTTTGACACTAGAAATTTCGGTGCGTCCATTGCTGGCAGTATATGTCACACGGGGGAAATCTCATTCCCATCTTGAAAAGATTAAGGAACCCAAACACTGACATAAAAGACCAGAGTTTCCAGGAGCCGGAGGTAATTCAGTCTCTGCTCCATCACCTCTTTATGTTGGAGGTGAGTTTGTTTTGAGACTCTCTGGAGACACGAAGTCTCTTGTTGCTGGAAGTCATGTATATAGTTGGCATTAGATGTAGGCTAAATAAGCAAGTGCCTAGGGCACGTAATTTTTGCTGTTATCTAACCATCCTTCTCCTTGACCCATTGGGACAGATTTGTGGACGAGATCTCCCCTTTTAAAGATGCCGTCACCTCAATGCCACCGGAAAAGCAGTAACAGCCAAGGCCAGGATCCGTGGCACTAATGGAGCTCCTGACCAGTTGACCCCCACTCCTTTACCTGCGGGAGGGTGGGGGTTGAGGGGAAATAATGTACCTGCCCCTTTGGGAAGTGTATAGAAAGAAAGATCAGGAGCTCAGTTTTAGCTAGCCATGTTACATATAAACTGTCAGTGAGCCACACACCAGGAGGGAATGTTAGAGAGGCTGAGATTTGAGCTTGGATGAAAAGGAGCAATCAAGGAAGACAAGGCCAGTGCAGAGAAACTAAATGAGGTGAGAGGCAGATATGTGAGTGTTTGGTATAAAGATGGTAGCTGAAGACACGTGAATGTATGAGATAGAGTGCAGAGGGTGAAGACCTAGAAGGAAGCCCATGCCTGCTGAATTGATGACACAGGATATCTGTAATATAGGAACAACATTTTAATTCTTGGTGTTACAGTATTTCTCTCTGCCTCATTATTTGTCTTTCTAAATTAATATACATTCTGTTGTGAAAGGAAACATTTTATTTCTAAAATTGCCTAAAAATGAACTTCGTTTCTCCATCCTTCAGCTGCTGCTCCCCAACACACACCTTTGACTTTGTCCGTTCAGATCGTTTATTTTTTTCTCTTGAAACAGAGAAATGAGTTCAGTGCTTTCTCTTCCCATCATTGCCCTCCCCCGCCCTTACAGGTGAAAATGGAATTACAGACACTGGGCTTGATTCTGATCTCATGTTGTACACGTCTTTTACCTCAGAGTAACTCCACTAATTTCATTGGAGTTATTCCTGATATAACCCACGTACAGAGAGAAAAAGCCAGTCTATTGAAAAATTCTTTATAGAAGAGGTAGTGCCAAATTCTGCCCTCAGTTACACTCATACAATTGCACAAATGTAACTGAGGGCAGGATTTGGCCTGCCATATATACCAAAGCCATTCTATAATAGCTTGTATACTACCATGAAAATCAAGTAAAGGTCTAAATAAATAACAATTTTACATTAGAAGGTGCATATATATAAATTTGTTAGCTGAATTCTCTCAGGAATGTTGTTTTATCTCTTCGTAAACAGAGTTACTATCATTGATGTTATTAAAGCACTTTGAGATCCTTGGGTGAAAGGTGTTAAATAAGTGCAAAGTGGTAGTAGTCGTGTTTATTGATTTGATTTATTTCATTAAATAAATAGTGATATTTGCATAGAGTATGGGAAGTATAAAATAATATTACTAATCATAAGACTGAGGGCATCTCTGCTCCCAGACTCTCTTTTAATTGTCATTTTATTACTCTCGCTCCAAATATCACTTTAGCAACTCTAGAAAAAAGCAGGAAGACTTCTGAAACATCCACTTATGCCTTATGTACATCTGTCTGGATTAGTATAATTCATTTTCCATGGATCTCCCGTATTGCTTAATTGTGTACCTAAAACTTGTCCATACTGCTATGGCCAGATTGCTAAATTCTCAGCTTAATGTAGGTAATAACTATTTTTGTATTGACTTCTATAACAATTCAAAGAGTGTGCTCTAAAATATGTATTTGAAGGGAAATACACTTACTTAGATGGAAATAGTTATCAACTTAGCAGAAAGGGGTAAATTGCTCCAACAACATTATTATATATGTGAAGAAAGATAGGACAATTAATTGTTTAAGACCTGACAGAAGTGTATAAAATGAATGGCCCAGAATCTGACCTTACATTCAGATATCTTGAGATATCATGATGTTCTGAATACAGATGGTTAAAAGAGACGTTACGTTGGCTTCTACCAGTTGAATATGCAGAATCTGTAGGTATTTCTAAAAGTAAGCAGTTGAGGAGGAGAAAACAAACCCAAAGATCATCTTATATTGCTAGTAAGGGATGCCAACAGTTAACCATTCATTTAAATAACTGTACCAATATGTGCTGAAAGCTGCATAATTCAGACTGGCTAGCATGCCAACTATCTAGACCCCACCTCATGCATATCTGCACTCTAAAGGCATATTTAGGAACAAGATCCATAACTAAGTTTCAACCATTTCAAGGCTCTGAACTTCCTGCAGTATAACCCCGCAGTTCACCTCTCTCTGCTGTGAAAACCAACTATTTATTCCTTCCCTTTGTTTCCTATCTTTCAACTATTCACTGATCCATGAGAAGAACTTCCCTTTTATCCATGACTGCTTACTTTGCTTAAGAGTCTTTGGTGTGGGACTTAGTCAAAGGCTTTCTAAAAGTCCAAATACACTACGTCCACTGGATTACCCATGTCCACGTGTTTGTTGACCTCCTCAAAGAATTCTAATAGATTGGTAAGGCCTCTTTTCTCATGGCTACTTGGTTTTCTTGGAAGCCTTTGCTAAGGGACCTTGTTAAGGCTTTCTGAAAATCCAAGTACACTTTATCAACTTGATCATCTGGTCCTGGTGACTTATTACGGTTTAGTTTATAATTTTTTTTCCCTAAAACCTCTTCTATTGACACATCAGTTTGGGCGAGTACTTCAGCTTTGTCACCCAAAAAGAATCTCTCTGATGTTGGTATCTCCCCGACATCACCTGCAGTGAAGACTGATGCAAAGAATTCATTTAGCTTCTCTGTATTGGCCATGTCTTTCTTGAGTGCACCTTTAACACGTTTGTAGTCTAGTGGCCCCAATGCCTGTTTGGCAGACTTCCTGCTTCTGATGTACTTAACAAGAATTACTCTTAGTTTTTGAATCTTTGGCAAGTTGCTTCTTAAATTCATTTTTTACTTTCTTTATTGTACTTTTACATTTTACTTGCCAGAGTTTGTGCTCCATCCTATTTTCCTCATTTGGATTTGACTTGCCAATTTTAAAGGATGCCTTTTTGCCACTAGCAGCCTCCATTATTTTGCTGTTTAACCATGGTGGCATTTTGTAGTCCTATTGTCTTTTTTGATTTGGGGTATACATTTAGTCTGAGTCCCTATTATGGTGTTTTTCAGTGCTCTCCATGCTGCTTGCAGCATTTTACCTTTGTGACTGATCTTTTTAATTTCTGTCTACGTAGCATCTTCATTTTTGTACAGTTACCCTTTTTAAAGTTCAATGTTACTGTGGTGGGTTTAGCTGGTATTTTCCCTTCTACAAGGATGCTAAATTTAATTACATTATGGTCACTATTACCAAGTGGTTCAACTATAGTTACCTCTTAGACCAGATCCTGTGCTCTACTTAGGACTAAATTAAGAATTTCTCTTCTCTTGTGGGTTCCAGGACAAACTTCTCCAAGAATAAATCATTCATGGTATCTGTAAATTTTATCTCTGCATCATGCCCTTAGATGACATTTACCCAGTAAATATAAGAATAGTTGAAATCACCCTTTATTATTGTGTTTTCTGGTTCTGTAGCCTCTCTCACTTCCCTTAGTATTTTACCTGTACTTTACCTACTTATTTCCTATCTTCTCTACTATATTGTGTTCCCCACTTTAATAAATTCATCCCCAAGGGATGTCTGTGCCCAAAGCAGGTGGTCCTCCTCACCTGTCAATTTTCCCCTAGTCCCCGTAATCTCTAATCCTCTGTAAACTTTTTTATTTTATGTGCAAGCAGTCTGATGGACTAACTGACCTAACAGACTGCTAACAGTTAACACCTTTCACCCAAGGATCTCAAAGTGCTTTAATAACACCAAAGCAAGAGGATATCATGACTTCATCTGGAAGGTGAGTCCCAACTATAGGATTGTTTCCCTCTGCTCCAGCTTGATGGTCTCCTGCCTTGAGACTTTCAACCTCCTTAGCAGTACAGCCCACTGATCAGATGAACAGCTGACCAATTCAATCCTAAAAGATCACTCAGATAAAAAGGAACAGATTAGAGAGTCAATGACCAATTTCTCCTTTGGCGGTATCCTGGAAATTTGAACCCAGTGAATCTTCTTCACAGGCTTAAAATTAAGTACTTGGTTAAGTGCTTTGCTGGATCAGAGTCATATTCATGTTGATATGGGCATATTCTCAGTATTAGGAAAATCTTCCTGATAATGAGTTGTGTTATACTGTGGAATAGTTTCCCCCGGGAAGAGATGGAAGCCTCGTCACTTGGGACATTGAAAACTAAACTAGATACAGCACTGATAAATGTACAATGGTGAACAATCTTTCATCAGAAGTGTGATGGACTAACTGACCTAACAGATCAATTCCATCTCTAATGTATGTGTTTCTATGATCTCCTTCTTGTCATGCCTGGCTTCTCCTATTTCAGCATCTGGAGTCTTTCTGATCTCTCCCTCCTCCCCTCCCCCAAATAAACAAAGTTCAGTAAGCATATAATCCTGGTGAACATGACAAATGTTTTAAGTGAAACAGCCAGCACTTTTCAAGTCCTTGTAGCACAGATTATTAGCCTTTAGGACTGCCAAATAAAAGCATTAAAAGGCTTTTCCATGTCTATACAATCATAAGGTTTTGTGATATTTTATGGAGCCACTTTTCAGTTCCAACCTCTGAAAGCAAGATTTGTCCACTGCCCAGCTGACAATAAATTGCCAGGGAAAGATTACCAACAGTAAATTGCGTAAATGGTTTTGAGGCAAAATATAAATGGTCTTTAGTGTAATATTTATAAATAATTTTGAAATAGGAATACAATCTATTATAACAGTTGAAAGATATATGTGGGCATAGTCCTGATGAATGAAGATGGATGTTACTCAGGGGAAGTGTGCATCAAGAGAACAGTAGGACTGCACTTACGCCAAGCTCTTAGTGACAAAAATATTTTTTTACTGCTTTTTGATCCTGTTAGTGCAGCAAAACCAATACATACAGCTGAGACTGAGTGAGCTGTAGGTTCCGTTCCATCTTGCGCATCATCATCATCAGAATTGTTTACTAAGTTCCATGGGGGCAAATTGTTGTCAGTGAGGATATACTGAGGACATACCATGTAGACAATGGGGTTGCCTGGGTGTAAGGATTTTATTACTGATGGTGATGTGCACAATGGAGAAAATCCAATTTTGCTTTTGTAGACCAAAGTGCGTATGCAGAGATAATCATTGGAAAAAAAGATATCATTATTCTTGTAAACTGAACACTTTAAATGTAGGAATCAGTGAAAGGTAAGAAACAAGAAAGCCTATGCTTTTTACAGTTTCTTTTCAAAGGAGCCCTCCACTTTAAACTTTTTATAAAAGCATTAAAAAGATACACTTTTCTTTGTTCTCTACTGTTGTATTTTGTTCCTCATAATCACACCTTCCTTAAAGAGAAGCAACCACTTGACTCAGGGGCACCTTGGTTTTTCAACCTGCTGTGTTTACTGAACATAAATGCAAGATGTCAACTTGTCATGTAAATCCCTGGGTAAATGGTCAAAGTATAAGTGAAAGCTGTTTATAGGCAGCCTTTATTCTAGGCTCTGAAGTGTGTGAAAATTCTGTGAGCTCTGTTTGTTTTTGTATTTTTTATGACCAGCTCCAGACCATTTCTTTACTCTTTGGGGATGTGGTACTGAATTCGCTCTTTGTTTGGAGTGGGGTAGGTTTTAATTAAATAGAAAGCAGTAGAATGTACTTATTTACTTTTTTTTAAGTTTACAGAAAGTGCACATGAACAGTGTGGGGAATTTTCTTAATGAATGCAGCCTAGATGGTACACAGATTTATCACCATCAGTTTTATGACAGGGACAGTATCAAAGATTCAATAGATGTTGTAAATATATTGCAGTTGATGCATTTCTGTGTTCAGTGTATATTATCCTGTTTCACTTTTTGTTCTATAACTTGTATATTTAGGCCAAGACTCCTATTTCCCATTAAAACTGAGAAATCTTTCTCATTGGAGTGCAGACTGGAAAATTAGTTTGGCTTGGAAAACAATCATCATTTTAGTGTTATCACAGTGGGCAAAGCACTAGCCATGTGTTACATATAAAAGTGTAATTTCATGTCATCAGATCAACTTTTAAAGCCCCCTCATTGAAATTATGCAGTGGAATAAAATAATAGCCATTGCAGGACTGTCTTAAACACAATGTGCATAAGCAACAGGTGTGCTAGATAATTGTTTTCTCATCATGGTGCATATTTCACACTCCATAACACCCAAATGAAATTCCAACAAAATGCATAAAATTAAATGATTCAAAGATTTAGAGGGTTTCTGTTCTTTATGGTAAAAGAGAAATCTACTGAAATTCTAAAACGGTATGGAAGTATAATCATTATTATTAATGTTGCTAAATATGAAGTATTTATTTTGGTTATCTTAAAATACTTTCAAGTATTAGAGGGGTAGCCGTGTTAGTCTGGATCTGTAAAAAGCGATGAAGAGTCCTGTGGCACCTTATAGACTAACACACGTATTGGAACATAAGCTTTCGTGGGTGAACACCCACTTCTCAGACGCATGTAATGGAAATGTCGAGAGGCAGGTATAAATATGCAGGCAAGAATCAGTCTAGAGATAACGAGGTTAGTTCAATCAGGGAGGATGTATGAACACCAAGGGAGGAGAAACTGCTTTTGTAGTTGGCTAGCCATTCACAGTCTTTGTTTAATCTTGTCAAATGCTAGCCAACTACAAAAGCAATTTCTACTCCCTTGGTGTTCACACCTTAACTGCTAGAAGAGGGCCTCATCCTCCCTGATTGAACTAACCTTGTTATCTCTAGACTGATTCTTACCTGCATATTTATACCCGCCTCTGGAAATTTCCACCACATGCGTCTGACGAAGTGTGTATTCACCCACGAAAGCTTATGCTGCAATACATCTGTTAGTCTATAAGGTGCCACAGGACTCTTTGTCGCTTAAAATACTTTGAAATTTAAACAAAGGCCTAGTGCTCAAAAAATAGTATGTAATATGTGTGTATATGTATATATATGAAATTAATGGCTGACGTAATAAAAATAGAGGATTAATTTACCTGTAGCATCACTGAAATGAATATGTGAAACTTTCCCTGAAAATTTCACTTATTTTATTATCTTTTTTTTCCATTACTACTTTATATAACATGGTGATAGAACTTTGGGTTGTGAAACAAAATCAAACCCATGGCTCTATTACACTGGTCTACAATTTTTGAGAAGTCGTCTGTTTCAGAGATAAAATGTGCTATTTATTATGTATTTTGATGTGCTGAATTCAAATATGACAATTAAAACAACTGATTGGCTACTGTTTCTAAGATATTTAAGTTTTTACATTTTATGTATATGTATATTGTGTAGATAGTAGAGTTTTAATCATAAATTGTAAACCTACGTCTTTTCATGTGTTTATGGTTGCTTTACATGATAATATTTCACCTGTCCTGTTTATGTAACACTTTAAAAATCAGCAAAAGGGTTATATAAATAAAATTTATTATGAAACAAAAGGCAAAAAACTACTATGTACATAGTTTAGTCCTATTCAGCATCTACTCGGTGCTTCTTGGCTTGTCTCTTGTATTCATTAAATGGAGCATCTCTTGTCACTGTCCAGCAATAGTCTGCAAGCATTGATGGGCTCCATTTGCCCTGATAGCGTTTCTCCATTGTTGCAATGTCCTGGTGAAATGGCTCGCCGTGCTCGTCGCTCACTGCTCCGCAGTTAGGTGGAAAAAAATCTAGATGAGAGTGCAAAAAAGGTTGACATGTTGCAACCAAGGCTTTTGTATGCCTTGAGGAGGTTTTCCACCAACAACCTGTAGTTGTCTGCCTTGTTGTTTCCGAGAAAATGTATTGCCACTAACTGGAAGGCTTTCCATGCCGTCTTTTCCTTGCCACGCAGTGCATGGTCAAATGCATCATCTCGAAGAAGTTCACGAATCTGAGGACCAACAAAGACACCTTCCTTTATCTTAGCTTCACTTAACCTTGGAAATTTTCCACGGAGGTACTTGAAAGCTGCTTGTGTTTTGTCAATGGCCTTGACAAAGTTCTTCATCAGACCCAGCTTGATGTGTAAGGGTGGTAACAAAATCTTCCTTGATTCAACAAGTGGTGGATGCTGAACACTTTTCCTCCCAGGCTCCAATGACTGTCGGAGTGGCCAATCTTTCTTGATGTGGTGGGAATCTCTTGCACAACTATACCATTCACAGAGAAAACAGCAGTACTTTGTATATCCAGTCTGCAGACCAAGCAAGAGAGCAACAACCTTCAAATCGCCACAAAGCTGCCACTGATGTTGGTCATAGTTTATGCACCTCAAAAGTTGTTTCATGTTGTCATAGGTTTCCTTCATATGGACTGCATGACCAACTGGAATTGTTGGCAAAACATTGCCATTATGCAGTAAAACAGCTTTAAGACTCGTCTTCGATGAATCAATGAACAGTCTCCACTCATCTGGATCGTGAACGATGTTGAGGGCTGCCATCACACCATGGATGTTGTTGCAGGCTACAAGTTCACCTTCCATGAAGAAGAATGGGACAAGATCCTTTTGACGGTCACGGAACATGGAAACCCTAACATCACCTGCCAGGAGATTCCACTGCTGTAGTCTGGAGCCCAACAGCTCTGCCTTACTCTTGGGTAGTTCCAAATCCCTGACAAGGTCATTCAGTTCACCTTGTGTTATAAGGTGTGGTTCAGAGGAGGAGGATGGGAGAAAATGTGGGTCCTGTGACATTGATGGTTCAGGACCAGAAGTTTCATCCTCTTCCTCTTCCTCGTCTGACTCAAGTGAGAAGGATTCTGGTGCATCAGGAACTGACAGTCCTTCTCCGTGGGGTACTGGGCGTATAGCTGATGGAATGTTTGGATAATGCACAGTCCACTTTTTCTTCTTTGACACACCTTTCCCAACTGGAGGCACCATGCAGAAGTAACAATTGCTGGTATGATCTGTTGGCTATCTCCAAATCATTGGCACTGCAAAAGGCATAGATTTCCTTTTCCTGTTCAACCATTGGCGAAGATTTGTTGCACAAGTGTTGCAGCATATGTGTGGGGCCCACCTCTTGTCCTGATCTCCAATTCTGCAGCCAAAATAAAGGTGATAGGCTTTCTTAACCATAGTGGTTCTACTGCGCTTTTGTGATGCAAAAGTCACTTCACCACAAACATAGCAGAAGTTATCTGCACTGTTCACACAAGTATGAGGCATCTCTGCTCACTTTGGCTAAACAGAAATGTGTCCCTTTGCAAAATCAAACACTGACAAATAAGAAAGCACGACACTGTATGATTTCTAGAGCTGATATAGGGCAATTTGTTCAGCAGAGTGATGTAAGCTTCGTTATGATTGCATCATCCATGACTTCTAGGAATAACATGATGCAATTCATATAATGTATGACGCAATACCAGCTTCAGATTGCATCATTCATTGTTTTGCCTAAAAAGCAAGTACTGTCCAAACCCAGTCATAGATTTATTCATAGATCCAGTCAAAGATGTATTTTAGTCATTTCTAGTTTAAATTGAGATCCCTTCCCTTTATAACTCACTTATCCTCCGCCATTCCCAAGTCAAGGGTCGTATACACTGACCCAATAGCATATCTTGAAAATTAGAGCCAATCAACAATTTTAAGCATCATTTTCGTTCTCAGTGACCCAGAATTAGTAAAGTTTGACTACATTTATTTCAGAAGCATTTTGGCTGTAGAGCAGTGTTATCGAAAAATGTCTATGCCAGTAAAGGTTATTCTTGATTACATTTTAAGATTTTTAAACTTTTATCAAGTCAGAGTGATTTGCTAGGGATTTTAAATTAAACTTCGTGTATTCTTACCAGATGAATCCAACTAAAGTTAAGTTAAGTGATTTTAACACACAAGATTATTCTATAAGATTTTGTGCTCCCATCTATTACAAAACAAATCATTTCCCTGGCATATATTCTGTATTCTTAGTATACTATTATATATATTGCACAGTAGTAAGAAGAGATGGGGTAGTAGTTTAAAGTGAAACGTGATCCATAATGAGTCATGAAACAGCTAGTCAAACAACCCAATCTTTTTGTATTGAATTTTACTAATGTGCTCCTTTCTTTCCCATATGACCTATCCTCTGTAATGATGGTTTGATACTGGTAAAATTCAGATCCTCATCCAAAGGCTGTGACACTATTGACTAAATCTCTATTGACTTTGCTGAGGATGTGAAATACTGTATTGCAAGATAAAATCAGCACATAGATGCTCAATGAAACTGAAGAGTCCATTAGTGCTTTAACTCTTAAATTACCACATGTCTTCTTTCTTGATAAGAGCAGGGTGAAGGGAAAAGTTACCTTTGTTATTAAACATTTTGCAGCATATTGCTAGACTTAACTCACTTTTTTGCATTTTTAGATGGTATTAAAATTAATTTCTGTCTCTAAACATGAGCAAGCCATGTTTCATTAGTCACTCACCTTTGTCAGGTTACTGGGAGGAGTGGTGATTTGTCTGTGTCCTGTGTGGAATACAAGGGCATCTTGAACATTATGAATTAAACTCTCGCTGACTGCATTTGAAGTATGGAAACCAGCATATCAGGATAATGACATCTTGAATTAATAACAGCACTTTAGAAATCTTAGAGAGATGCCCACTCTTTAGTCTTTCTCAACTACAAAGTCATTGATGTGTATTGTTTTTATTCTACACCCATTTTGTAGGGCTTGGATTTTAAACTTTAGTATTCTATTGTTTTAAAAACTGATGTGTATCCTTTTAAAGTTTCCTTTTATTTTCTGTTGACTAAAATTCTTCCTTATATGTCCACCTCCAGTGTACATAAAACTTGTGCATACTGTACATTTGTCTATGGACTTCAGATATTGTACATGTACCTGAGGAAGAATATAACCTTGTTTTTTAAAGGACACCTTAAATGCTATTCTGTAAACCAGTCCTTGGGAGTTACTTGACAGTAACCTGACATATGGCCTTCCTTAAGGGACAGAGAGTTGCCTATACAATGTTACCAGTCGTTCCCAGCCCATCAGGGAATAACTAATAGAATTAACCTTTAATTTTGGTCTTCCATATAATAGCACGTAGGACCGGATTTTCAAAAGAGCTCAGGGCCAGATTTTCAAGTGCTCAGTCAATATGCTGAGCACCTTTGAAATTCTGGACACTTATTTGGTCCCAAAATGGGAGCTGATCTTTTCTGAAAATCTAATCCACATAATATTATTTCATGGACCAAATTTTGGCCCTGCTTTTCTCTACAGAGAAGAGCTAGCTAGAGGTACAAGGCCATAGAATCCTTAGCAAAACCTGGCACTCTCTCCTCCTGTTCAGGTATAGATTCATAAGGCTCCACAACCAGATGCAGGTTTGTGACTCCATTAAACCCTAAGGGGGCGATGGAGGGACACTGCTTCTCTGCTGCCCCAGCTGTCAAAAAGCTGTGGAATTGAATAGGCCACATAGCTGGAGATGGTTATCTTACAACAGCTCCAAAATGGGATCAGTCATCTAGAAGCAGAGTGTGAGGGGGAAAGGGAAAACACCTGACTCCTGTAACACTATCCTCTTTCTGTGCCAAGGTATCAGTTTTGGGAATTAATCCTGGTCCTTCTGTCTACTCCCAAGCCAAGTCCATGGCAGATCTGCAACTTTAGCACTGCATTGACTTCTGCAAGCCCAGCACAAAGAGACAGGGGAGTCAGGAACAGCACAATACTCCTCATTGTAGGTGGTGAGCACTGGTCCAAACCACCATGTAGGCACAGAGGCTCTCTTCCCCTTTCCCTTACACACCTAACCTGGCTGTTCTCAGGAATGAGCAGGTCCATGTCTGTGCAGCTGATTGCCATGCTACTGCAGGATCACAGTTTGACTCAATAATAGTGCTTAACACTTGTCATCTTCAAATCACCGTAAAAAACCATGTAGTTAATCCTCCCAATAGATCTGGTCACACTATTATGATCAATTCATTGTCTGATTTGGTGCCTTTTCCTCTCCAGGAGTTGTCAGGGAACAGGTTTTGATTCGTACTGTTCATAATTCATAATTGTTTTGTAAATAGTTTTTAAGGAACCTATTTTGCCCTGTGGGTTTTTGTGAACTCTTCCTAGTCAATGGTCCCTTGAGTATTTGATATATGGGGGTTTGTGTTCAGTCTGTGTGATTGGCCAGCTATGGTATGCCGTCTGTTCTCTGATTGAATGACCGAGTCATCCATAAACAAGAATCTGGACAAATAACTTGAGGGTGCTGAGTCTCTCAGGGAGGGTGTGGAGTTTTTTAGAGAGAAAAGCATAGCAGAAAATAAACATATCTTGTTTAAATAGTTTTCTTTTTTCTTTACAAAAGATAGATGATTATTTCTGTCTGCTTACATGGACCCAGATTTAAAAATATGTAGAGTCTTTCCTGAGTGAAGATGGGAAAGACAAGTCAGATGTATTGGCTGTTCAGCAGATTTTAGATTCAGTATTTTCTTGTCACAATCATACCGAATAATTGCTGTGGCTGATCTTTGGCTTTCCCTTCTACACCAAGTGACACCCCTGCTTTCTGGTCCCCCATTCCCTCCTCAGAGCAGGAGTGTGGCTGGATAGCCCTTTCTTGGTCAACAGACCCACCCAATCATGCCAAAGAGCTTCCATATGACTCCAGTAAAATACACAACATCTTATGCTATGTACAGTTGTAGTTCCATAGAGTAATTGTTCCATCTCAGTAGCTAGTCACATCACACAATCTCTGTTCCAGAGTCTGAAACATGTTCAGAATCTCCAGGCAAGTTTAAAGAGAGCAGCAGAGCAGGAAATAAGACTTCAGAAAACAAAAAAACAAACCTGCTGTTTAGCTTATGCCCCTTTATGCTTTTCTGCTTACTTCTCCTTTTGCTGGGTTATCACACCCTTGATTGAAAATGATTGGTTTGGCTTTCTCATTCTCTCAGGCCTGGTCTAAACTAGTAACGTGTATCGCTATATCTCTCAGGGGTGTGAAAAATCCACACCCCTGAGGGATGTAGCTATACCAAACTAGCCCTTGGTGTAGACAGTACTAGGTCAATGGAAGAATTCTTCCATCAACCTCACTACCATCTCTCGGGCAGGTACACTGACTGGAGAAGCCCTCCTGTCGGCATAGCTAGCGTCTCCACTGAAGCACTACAGCTGCGCTGCTGCAGCTTTCTAAGTGTAGACATACCCCCAGTCTCTTCCTTCTAATATCCTCATTCCCAAAACCTCAACGCCAGTTTTTAAACATGAGGTTAAGCAAAGACTTCTGGTGTGAATGTGCATATCTGCATCTGAATACACTTGTGCACATGAACAGAAGCTCCATTGTTACGCTGAGAAAAAAACCCAGCTATTTGAATGTTCATGGAAAAGGGAATTTTAAAAAGGCACCTTGCTTGGTTGAATCAAATAGTGAATCAGATTTAGGGAACAAGTTAGAGAATCGATTTTTCCACTATTTTCCCAGTTCTACTCACAGCACTCCTTTGTGATAAGTATCACTATATTTGTTTTCCAGATGGGGAAGCAGAGAGTTAAGTGACATACTCAAGTCCATACAGGAGTCAGAAACGAGTGTAGGCTAAATATCATGAATTCCTGAGTCCCACTTCTTTGCTTAATCCAGTAGTCTTAATCCTGTAATCTATAGAATAAACCTCTCATTAGAACCACTGGAACAGGACAATTAAACCTTAAAGATGCTGAATTTGGGTCTGGTTCAGATAAACAGCCAAAGTTGGGATGCTTATTCAAGGCTTTGGGTTTGCAAAGTTGGGGTCCAATCCTGCAAATGTTTACTGTCCTGTAATTTTGGGAAAGTGCATAAGTGTTTCATGAGGTCATTAGCCTTGGGCTGGAAATTCCACAAGATTAGATTTTCTCACTCTATGTTGGGACTTCGAGGACCTTAACAAAAAGTTGGGGAAAAAAGAGTTAATTGAACACTTCAGAATTTTCATTTGTAGAAACAGACAAAAAAAGATTCACGGAGCCCTTGGAGCAGTAAAGCTGACAATTTATACCAACTGGGTGACTGCCCTTGATTATTTCCAAACCAGTTTGTCCATCCTCCAAAAGATACTTTAAAGAAAAAGTGTTCAATAAAACACCTTCAGTCCACACCTCTAAGGCTTTTTAACAGAACCTTTATACAAGTTCAAAATTTGGAATTGCTTTTCGAGAGCAGAAAACATTACATTTTGATCAGTGTTGGAAAGAGAACTTTTATTAAAAAGTTATGAAACCCTTGAAAGTAGGAATGAGGCCATTTTGTGGAAATCCTGTTACTCCTTTGCCTTCCCCCAGCAACCTGCCCCACCATTTGTGACATTTCTATAAGATACACAAAAACATTTTTCAAAATGCAGAACGTTTTGGGAAAGGAAAAGATGGCTTGTTCAACATTAACGTTGACAAATTCATGTTCTTGTCATGTAAATAAATGAATCTTTTCAGTGTCTAACATGCTGGACTTTGAGAAACTGCAGTGAGGGAAGGTTATAGAAAATGATGCTTATCTCTTCTGATTTTTTTTATAGAATAAATCAATGATTTCAGCTAAAACTATGCAAGAAGGAATCTATTGAGAATACATAATATAACACTTATTTGGGACACCAGCTTGCTGCCTCTGAGATTCCTAGCAAAGCAGTGCTTACCTTCCTCGGTTGCCATGTATTGATCTAAAATATCTTCCCTGAGCCTTGTCTTTCCTTTTCCTCCTACAGGCAAAAGGTTAGAGTTAGATAATAGTATTAATTTTCCAGACATCTGCACATGTTTTAATAGCCTTTGGAAGGCTTGAAATAGTTTCTGTTTGCCCACCACAGGGCTAAAATACCATTAAGGCCTGGATTGAAGTAATACATAACAATCATAGTCTCATAGTTCAACCTGACAATAAAAAAGCTAATTTATTTTATCAGAGATTTAAATTAATGTGAGGAACTCCTCTCTTAACAGGAGCTAGAATGCCATTCCTGCAGAGGCACATGTGCATTTTATATCATTATCCATACACATTTTAAAGATGTAAAACTGCAACAAACCTTGTATATACATTTTGTCCTGTGCCCTGTTTGTGTGTGTGAGAAAGAAAGAGAATTATGTGCTTCTTTTCATTCCAGACATCAGTGTTTTTGTTCCTGACATTATCTCTTCTGAAAATCCCTTCATTCCTAGGCTCGCTTACTGCCCTGACTCAACATACAGAAGAAGAGTGAGCGAGATTCATGCCAGTCTCTGGCCCTTAATAATTAACTTTTTCCCCTGGAAATAAGTTGGAATTTTAGCATGGGAAATAATTTTGTGGGGGTTATGTGAATTTAGTTTAAATTCACTTTTAAAATATACATAATGATTAGGATATTTCTGAATACTTGAGGAAATGGTCTTGAGATTCAAAACAGTTTTCATTTCTAACTCTATGCTGGAGGAAAGCTTTAGCTTATCCCATTATAAAGTGATAAAACAGCATTTGATAGCAGCAGCTTGTGTGATAAAATGATCATGGCAGCAGTGAGAAAGAATCTAATAAGGGAATTGATCTGCAGATTCCAATTCTGTAAGAGCCAACATCGATCAACATAAATGTCAATAACAAGATCGTATTGAGGTCTGCCTAATTCCTTTAGATGATTTTTGGTTCTAGTGACAGAGTCAGGAAGTGAATGGGAAAAGAAGCTTAAAACTATAAGAATCACAAAGACAAAGGCCAACACGACATTATACTATAAATAATATATCACTGGCTATCCTGATATAAGCTACCTATTCACATTATGAAATTAGTTAATCGTATATAATCAAATAACTTCTATTTTATACAGTGCATATTTTATAGATGGAACTTAAACAATAGTGAAGCAGTTCACATTCATATGTTAAAGTACTGCACTTGGGCACCCTGGCAGAATAAAAGGCAGGCCTGCCTTTTTGTGTTAAAGTACAGATATCTTCTGTAAGGCAGGTCATAAAAGATAAATGGTATAGTTCTTCCTTGTCATAAAAGTTAGAAGTATAAAATGGTATTCTGGAGTGATTCTGACCACCCTGAAATGTAAATGAAAAGTCTCTGAAACTGTGACTAATCAAAAAAGATAAGATGTCATAACTTGCAGAATTCTATGTTACAATTTTTCATATACACATAACTTGCTACATCTGTGTGATTTGGCCATCACACAATAAAGTGGGAGGAAAATTTACTTCATTCATTTTAGATCAATGGAAAAGTATTTATGAAAAGTATTTACTGCTTTTTATGTGAAACAAATGAGCACAGAAAGTGAAGATTGATATTTCATAGGAGGGTTGAACACCTCAGAATGCATTTTTCAGGAAAGATGCTGTCATGAAATACTCAAGGAGTCTTCAATGAACTCAATGAAATAATTAATTGCAGTAATCATTTACCTTTTGGCTAGCTGATTACCAGGTTATTGGTGTAAAATGTTGACTCAACAATAATTATAAACCATAGGGAACTTTATACATATTTTTCCCAAGAAAACAAATTAGTTGATTTTATCGTTGCTGCTGTATTTACATACTCCTAACTTAATGCTATTAAAATGAGAACTAATATTTTGGAGTTCTCAAGACTTGAAAACGCTGATATAGTTATAAAATGAAAGCAAGGATCAGAGAGGATTACATTAAATCTTTCAGTGTAGCTTTTATTTAAAGCAGTTTATAAAAATTAATAAAACTAGGGGGATTTGGAAGAGGAATAATTTTAGGCTTATAGTAACACAGGCAACTGAAGAATACAGAGAGATTATGCTATTTATGTTTATGCATCAAATATGTGCTTAATACCTCACAATTTACACTCTAGGACATTTAGGAATTTTTGCTTTCAACTTTCTCAGTACTTTGGAATCTAATTCACTGCTTTTGCCTATCTTTGAAAGGCTTGATTACAACAAAGTGTAACAAGCCTGTAGAATCTGAAGCAAACACAAAACTATTGTTTTATATTTTGTGGTGGATTTGCCTTGTTAACAAGATTTTCTGACGTAGCTGTAACTCCCTAATCTTCCATACAAATGTTTGTAATATCGCATCCTTGTACTTTGTCTTGAATGTTGTCAGTTAAGTCTCAGTAAACTCGCCTGAAGGATTTGCCAGCAAAACTGACAAGCCCCTATTAAGGGTGGGTTTGAATTTAAAGTCTGGCATCTTTTGTGTCTCCAGACTTAGTTTTTAACAACTTCATCTTGACAGGAGGGAGGGGGAAATCAGAAATAAACAAATTAAAACTTGAACAGGGAAATACTTTTGCTAGATTAATAGAAAATCAAAATAAAATCCACTTGACTTGATGAATTCTCTGTAATAGCTAGAAGCTCTTTTTTATACTAAGAAATTATTTGGCTTACTGAACTGTATTTTACAGTTAATCCTTTAATATTTATTTTGTGTATAACTTTCCCCACTGTTAATGCTGAGCAATATTGTAAGCTTGTAATTTTGTTCCTTACATTTCAAACAGCTATTTGTAAGACCAATAAATAACAATCTCCAACTGCTTGCTTATATCACTATGAGGCATTTCATATCCTGGGGTTCACTTACTGTAGGTTAGAAAACAAAACAAACAAAAGAGCAACTATAAGGATGAAGCTACAGGAAAATAATGATGCAACTCTGCAGATACAAACTGTAAGGCAAGCTAATTTTATTAAATCTACCAGTTAGGCTATAGAGAAGAATAAAGTAATAAACCTGAATCACTGATAAGGTGGATGTTGGTATTAAATATCATGGGAGGTAAGACGACAGGCATTCATTGCATTTTCAAGACAACAGATTCCATGTAATAGACCTTTACAAGTATCACCAAATATCGTCATTAGCTGCTTGTCCTGTTAGAACCAATACTCAGAGCAGTAGAAAGAACAAAAGGTTGTACATTATGGAGCTAATTTTCATCAATTTTTTCTTGCATTTTGCATTCCCCTTTATGATCAGTTTTATGGTGCCTTAGAGTCATACAAGATTACAAATATTTGCATGTCCAAAAATGTGGAGTCAGAGTAAAGGTTTATTAATGACTTTTAATGATCTAAAGGTTTATTCAGCCATACAAATACTGTAAGGTCACAAGCAAATATTAGAATTGTTTTAAGATAGCGTAAGCTTCCTACTCTGGTTTTTACTGTACCTTGCTTAAACCTGGGCCTGCTATGCAGGTGTGAGCTGAAGAAGTTATTCACTTGAGCCCCTGGTGGATCTATTCCCTATCATATGTTCTGTCAGCTGCCCCAGGTGAGTAACTTGTCATTCTTTTTCAGCCCCTCGGTTGTTCTGCATCCAAATAATGGGGCCAGGATAGGGTTTAGGTCAGCACATCTCTGGCCATGCACACTCTCCACAAGCACCCCACTTTTTTTTTCCCTGGCAATTGATGGTGCAAGATGGGGAAATGTCAGGGATGGGGATGGACAGGGAGACTTCTGCAGATACAGATTGACTGGTTGGCATCTGGCTCTGTCTTATGTGTCCTCAGGACTGAGGAGCTGTGTGTGTCCAAATGTTTGTTTCAAAGTACTCTATGCCATTTGAAGGGTATCTGTAGACAATATTCACCCACCCAGCCAACATTTAAAAGCAAAGATCTAACTCCAATTATGCAGAATGCAGAAGTGCATGGTTTACTTCCAGTAAACATGGGCTGGAAACTATCCTAAATGTGGACACTTACTCAGAATGCTACAGGCACCTAACAGAGAAGATCAGGAGAAAAGTTAGTTTCCAATCCTCATGTTCATTCTCCAGAAAATGCTTTTTTTTTTTTAACTGAACTTTTTTTCTGCTACTGAGAGTCATGCGGTTATTTCCTCATCCTCCACTGATGGTCTCTTTGCACAGAAATTAGTGAGATATACCTTTGGACCTTTTCTGTGCAACCTACAAGATAGGACCACATTTTATTTCCCAGAAACTGGAACTACTGGTGTGGAAAGTCGCATTACTTCAGTCTCCACTTTGGAGCAAAAGCAGATGAGGTATCTTATGAAATAGACATGTGCCATTAATACTCTTTGGGGAACTTCAACTCTTGTAGAAAGATCTCTGAAAAGTGGTAAAGAGGACAGTGGACACTGGCATTTGGGAAAGGGCCTCTACAAAGCTGGACCCTGCACAGATCCAAATCATTAAGAGGAATGGCATATGTTGGAGGTGAGGGTAGATTGTCAGGATAAATAATAAGGATGTTGTTAGAGAATTGGGAAGATAAGAACTTTGAAAATTTGGACCAAGCAGTGCCCTTGAAATGACATTAGGTAATATCAGTAGTCAGTATGAAAAGAATTGTGAAAAAGCATATGCAAACAGAACAGCATTACTGTGGCACTGCATTTCCTGGTAATTCATAAACAGTGAGAGGAGGTGAATGCAAGTCCTTAACCCACCTGGTTAACTAGGGGGAAATGACCAGCATGGAAGTCAGTATTGCCATTATAAACTATGAAAATAGAAAATAAATAAACATTCTTGTTTATGTACTGAAAAAGTTAGATTAAACAGTATTTTGCAATGGATATTAAGTTCTGTTTATAGTACAGTAATTAAGTAGTAGAAAAGCGGGACTTAATTCTCAATGTTCCATTAGATTTATAACTTCCAAGATCTGAAATAAGTAAGTATGTATAGCTAACAATTATGCATAATAATAAATTCATACATTTTTTAGATCAAAAAGAGTAGTTCTTAGACATTTTCCAACATTTTATAATATTATAATTAAAAACAGTGAGATCTGCAGTAAGAACCATTTCCAATAGCATCACTTTGTAAGAAAACACTTTAAAGCATCTTTGAGGTTTTCAGTGCACTTTCTTTGCTCTTTAGTTAAAGCCCACTTCCAATACATGACCAATTTTGCTGGTCTCTTTGGAAGGCAATCTTCACCATATGCCAGTGTTTGTAAACACTAATTTGTGTAAAACTGAAATCCATTAATGCTTTCTGAGGCTGAAATCCATTTTACATTTTTTATTGTCAGTGTTTCCTTACACATAATTTGCCCCTTCTTTCTGAGTATTAAGCATATGAAGAATACATGCTGAATATTTTGGTTGAGTAGTATTTGATGAGAGTTCTAAATCAAGCTAATCTTGCAAGGAACAGATATGAGATGTCCCCTGTCTCCCTGAAAACCTTTCTGTGCATTCTGTGAAATGCCCAGAAAGACAGCAGGATCCAGTTCCATAATGGAGACATTATCTTTAGGAACTCCTATTAAATAAACTATGTACCAAATCATAGTGTTTATTATGGGTTTTTTGGGGGTGGGGTTGTCACATTATCTGGTATGGGGAAATAGAACTGTTTCACAGTGTTTTCTCTTTTTGGTTCCAAAGATCCCATAGAAATAAAAACTTGCTTTAATAAAAGTTTTTATTTCTATAGGGTCTTTGGAACCAAAAAAGAGAAAAACTTCTGAAAAAATTGATACAGCGTGTGCTGTATTAACGTTCCTTAGTGTTCTGCATAGGAGCTGGTGAGAGGATAACATGTATTTCCCCAGCTCAGGACTGCCCCATTCCCATGCATGTATGCCTCACTCCTCAGCAGTTCAAGGACAATAAGGGTGATGCCATGGGGGGAGGGATAGCTCAGTGGCTAGAGCAGGGGTCGGCAATCTTTCAGAAGTGGCGTGCCGAGTCTTCATTTATTCACTCTAATTTAAGGTTTCGCGTGCTGGTAATACATTTTAACGTTTTTAGAAGGTCTCTTTCTATAAGTCTATATTATATAACTAAACTATTGTATGTAAAGTAAACAAGGTTTTCAAAATGTTTAAGAAGCGTCATTTAAAATTAAATTAAAATGCTGATCTTATGCCACCAGCCTGCTCGGCTCGCTGCCAGCCTGGTGTTCTGTTCACCTAGACTGGCAGTGGGCTGAGCAGGGCCTGCGGCCAGGACCCCAGACCTGGGGGGGGTGGGTTCAGGGGTCAGGGCAGAGGGACTGGGGGAGGATGTTCAGGGCAGAAGGCTGAGTGTGTGTTGGGATGTGGGGGGTACAGGGCGGGGGTGTGGGGGGGTGCAGGGCAGAAGGCTGGGGGTGTGTTGGGGTGGGGGGGGTTCAGGGCGGAGGGCTGTGGGGTGTGGGGGGTTCAGGGCGGAGGGCTGGGGGTGTGGGGGTGCAGGGCAGAAGGGTGGGTGTATGGGGGCGGTTTAAGGGTCAGGGCAGAGGGCTGAGGGTGTGGGGGGTGCAGGGCAGAAGGCTGTGTGTGTGTTGGGGGGGTTCAGGGCTGAGGGGTGTGGGGGGTGCAGGGCAGAAGGCTGGGATGCTCGGCTCGTGGGGGTGCTCCCAGCCCCCTACCCTGAGCGGCTCATGGCAGCCCCTGGAAGGGATATGCCCTGTTCCACCCCCTTCCCCCAGGCTCCATCCCTACCTCTCTCTGCATCCTCTACGGAGCTGTGTGCACACTGCCGCTCTTCCCCCTCCCCCTCGCTAGAGCCATCAGCTGATTGGCGCAGGGAAGGAGAGGAGGAGGGGCAGGAAAGCACCACTCTGGAGGAAAAAGCGGGGGAGGGGGGAAGCTTGGCTGTCGCAGAACCAAGCTTCTGCCTCCTGCCCCCGCAGGGGAGAGCGGTGGGCGGGGGGGGGCTGAGTGGGGCGGGGGCCGGGACCACGGCAGGGAGCTGCGTGCCACTCAAAATCGGCTCGCGTGCCATAGGTTGCCGATCCCTGGGCTAGAGCATTGGCCTGCTAAACCCAGAGTTGTGAGTTCAAGCTTTGAGGGGGGCACTTAAGGATCTGGGGCAAAATCAGTACTTGGTCCTGCTAGTGAAGGCAGGGGGCTGGACTTGATGACCTTTCAGGGTCCCTTCCAGCTCTATGAGATAGGTATATCTCCATATATGTATATATGCACCTGATTGCCTCTCCTGTTTAGGCAAGGGAAGTTCATGCATGGAAGTTCTCCATATTACACAGAGTCCAAGAAGAATAATCTCCTCTTGTACTCTATTTTGTTCTGCTGCACCCAAGGGCATCAACAATATTTTAAAAATCAAATTATTTTCAGCACAGAGGTATCATTACACAGATGCTGTAATGTAAACAAGTGTATCATGTGAGAAGGTCCATGATCAATACAGTATAGTTTACATCATGTCACTGGAGCTTAGGTGAGATGAAGTCATCAGTGGGGGGGGGGGAGGGAGTCACATTTTGTACAATATTTTTTCATTTTGTAAATGTATTGACATTTTTAATACGCAACGTTATACTTCTTCGTTTTTTTTTATACTTTATCACTTAGAGAAAAGAAATGAATGTAGGGGGAAATTATTTTCCTGACATTTTTACTTTATAATTACTGTTTCATTGCTGTGTGGCTATATTTCCTTAATTATCTTAATACAAACTTTGTTCTGCTTCTTTAAACTTTGTTAATGTAGGTCGTTCTGCTGGCTATGTATCTGTTACAGCTGATTTCATAGAATCCTACAAATGTAGGACTGGAGGGGATCTCAAGAGGTCATCTAGTCCAGCTTCCTGCACTGAGGCAGGGCTATGTATACTAGACCATCCCAGACAGGCATTTGTCAAATCTGTTTTTCAAAACCTCCAATAACAGGGATTCCACAACTCCCTTGGATGCCTACTCCGGTGCTTAACTAGCCTGATACTTAGAAAGCTTTTCCTAATATCTAACCTATAACTCCCTTGCTGCAGATTAAGCCCATTACTTCTTGTCCTACCTTCAGTGGATATGGAGAACAATCGATCACCAGCCTATTTATAACAGTTCTTAACATATATGAAGACTGTTACCCTCTCAGTCATCTTTTCTCAAAACTAAACGTACCCAGTTTTTTTAACCTTCCTTCACAGGTCAGGTTTTGTAAACCTTGCATCATTTTTGTTGCTCTCCTCTGACTCTCTCAATTTGTCTACATCTGTCTTAAAGTGTGGCACCCAGAACTGGAAACATACTCCAGCTGAGAAGAGTGAGACAATTATCCACTGTATCTTACATATGACATTCCTGTTAATACACTCCAGTATGATATTAGCCTTTCTCACTACTGAATCACATTGTTGACTCATATTCAATTTGTGATCCATTATAACCCCCAGATTCTTTTGTGATTTGTGTGATGGTGAACGTTTCCAGTATGATAATTACTTAATTTGTCTATTTGATACAGATATGTAGTGGTATTATAGATCTTGAGAACCCACTTTCCTTTCTTTCTTCTCTATTATTTTGCTGATTTACTTTTATTATTTAAAGGCTCATAGAGTTTAAGGCCAGAAGGGTTCATTAGCTCATCTAGTCTGACCTCCTGTATATCATAAGCCATTAAATGCCACCCATTTACCCCTGTATTAAGCCCAATAATTTATAACTTTTAACAATTTACTTTTTAAAATTAATTTTAGGTTGTTATTTGAGCGATTATTTCTTTTTCTTTCTTGATTTTATTTTCTTCTTGCTGAGTGAGCTGGCATTATGTTTCACAAGAATGATATAGCGATGTACTTAGTTTCATGTGATAGTTATTGTCATAACAAATTATATTGTTCACTTCTTTATTTACCGCCATCTGTATTGCTAACTCATGTACAATAAAATATTTATTTTCAAAATACTTTTAGGGACTGACAAACCCTGAAGCAAGTCTTCAGGATGTAAAACTCCTGAAGTCGTATTTCCAGTATGTTTTCTTGGGAAATAAACGTTAGTGTCCATTCCCCTCACACATCCCCAATTTTCCAGACTAATGCATGACTTAAAGTACAGAAACTTGCACTAAAAATCCTCTGCAAGGAGAGACCAGAAAATTGGTCTCTTTGGAGGAAAGACATCCCTTTTCAAAGGGCCCTACCTAACAACACCTTTGCATAGCATCAAAGATTCCTGTGTCTGAACCAATTTGAATTTTCTGGTGGCTCAACTATACAGTTGGGAGACTTTCAGTTAAAGGCTAACTTTGAGTTCATTGTAAACCTGTGAGCTTGGAAAGGTGTAATTAGTCAGTATTTAAATTTTGGGCAAACATCAGCCTGCAATTACAATAACAATATTTTAAATGGTTCACATTCAATAACTGGAGAATAGATATAACTGACACTGTGTTAAAAGACATGTACACTGGGTGTAGTAAAGATTTATAATGAAAAATATACTGAATGCAAAGTGTTTGTGGCATCTATTCAACATTTTCCCATAATCTTACTGAAACAGGATAGCACCAGTTAAAACAACACACTGAATGAAAATGAAATGACTATGTAACTCCTGCAAAATTACTCCCAAATTAATAATTAGTGGTTAAAAGTACTAAATTGCCTGGAATAGAAGTCAGTTTGCAATAGTGGCTGTGAACAACAAAGGCTTAAAGCAGAGATGTCTATTTCTGGATGATTCATTCTCCAGAGGAAGAAATTGTAGAGGTGAGTGCCTGATAAGCAGGCTGAGCACTGCGTGTGGTGCTGAGCTGAAGCCTCAGTCCCAGCTTGCAGAAGCCTGTGTAGAGCTGCTCTGCCACTGCTCCACCTGGATATAGGTAGGATTAGCGGCTGCAAGCTATTGCTTCCCCCTCATACTAATATTTGTGGACCCATGGATAAACAGTTTCTGGGTCCACTGCCTTGCCCCACTGCACCATCTCCACATTCCCATAGGGTGTGTCCTACACAGCGTAACCTAGGGTACCAAGTTTCCTTGGCAGGTTTTCTGCAGCCTCTCCTTCACCCCTTTCCAACACCCACAGCCATGCACGACATGAACTTAGCAGTTCCAATCTCTTGATTCTTCCGTGGTTGCAGCGAGGATGGGCAGGATCTTACCAGAGGGCCTGATCCAAAGCTCATTGAAGTCAATAGGAACCTTTTCATATATTTCAGTGAACTATGGATCAGATCCCAAGTATCTATAATCAAAAACAGGGTCGGCTTCAGGCACCAGCTGAGCAAGCTGGTGCTTGGGACGGCAGATTGTTGGAGGCGGCATTCTGCCCAATCCTAGGGCGGCACGGCCACTTTTTTTTTTGTTCTTGTTCCGCTCCGGCCGCCCTGTAGGGGGTGGCGGGGTGGAGAACCAGAGTGCCCTGCAGGGCAGTCCTCTTCCTTCCCTCCCCGCCGACCGGAGCGGAGCCCTCCCGGCAGGTGGCAGGAGGTGGCGCAGCGGGAGGGGCCGCGTGGCAGCGCCCCTGCTGTAGCCCTGGCCGCCCCCTTCTCTCTCTCTCCCGCCCGCTCCCTCTCCCAACCCCCCCGCCAGTCCCCCTACGCCCGCGCTCCGGCCGCGCCGCAGGGTTGGTTTTTTTTTTTTTTTTTGCTTTGCCGTTCTGGCCTCCCCGTTTATTTATTTGTTTATTTATTTATTTGCTTGGGGCGGCCAAAAAGCCAGAGCCAGCCCTGATCAAAAAGTTTGGTTCGCATGAGCAGCTGGACAGCAGATATTGCTGTTTTTTCTTTTGAAGTCATTGGTCAAGAAACAACATTCAGATAAATCATACATTTGCAATTAAAACAGGTCAGACTTATTCTATACAGAAAGCCTTGGTAATTAGTGTACAGATTAATATGGGGGAAATGGCACCAGGTTAGCAGGCCTTCCAAGCAAAACTGAAATAAAGGACTGCATATGTAATTGAACAGCATGTGAATATTAATGCGCAAAATCCTCTGAGTCCCTTGCTCCCTGATGCAATTATTTTCTATTCATATTAATTGTTCCTAACAGATGACATTAATGACTTTGAGTTAAAATGTGTGCAAGGCAGGGCTTCACAAGATCAATGCCGTTTAGAAATAGGGTCACTTTTATAATCATTCACTCAGGCTGTAGCAACTGCTAAATAAAACAAGGTTAATGTGTTGATTGCTTTATAAATGTTAATTTCATCATTCATTTTTATACTTTTTTAATTCAAACTTGCCAGACTCTATGGATACATATGATTGTGGTCCTATTACTTTGTCATTGTTGCATGTGAAATCATGATAAGTTGTGAAACAGTCTCAGGGAGAAAAAGTTCAGGGTTTTTTGGATGAAAAATCTTGGTGCGTCAGGTCCTGGACTCAGTAAGCAGTAAAACGGAAAACTTTCAAATTAGGACAAATGCTCTTTTACCACAGGGTTTTATTCTCCTTTGAAATTTAACTGCACGGTTTGGAATTTTTAAAATGCTGATCTGTTGCATATTTGTCAAATGTTTATGCTTTGGTCATTCTCTTCTGCCAGAAACTGCATTCACGCATCTTAGATCTCTCGTCTGGGGATTTGCTTTCAGATGTAGAAAGGAACAGAAGTTTGATACAATCACGAACTACTGGTGTTCAGATTCATGTGAGTCTTTGTGCTGTCTTTGAGTGCCTCATTTGGAGCACTCATTTCTGTCTGTGAAGTGCGATGTCATGGGTGAGCCATTGTTGAGACAGATAACAATACTTTCCTTTCTTCTGTTCTCTGAAATTCAATATCATGTCTCAGGTTGATATAGTACACAGAAAGTGTCACTCTGTGCAAAAAAAGCATAAATCTTGACAATGTCCCCAAGATACCTTTTTGGGTATTGATTACATCTCAAAATCTCTGAGAAATGGTCAAGGAGCTTTTTATTAAAGCCCATGCACCATATTATTCATCCTACTTTTATGATATATTATGTATGAACTTTTAAAAATTCATGGTCTCTGCAGTTTTTTTTTTTAAAAGATGGGGTTAGCTTTGTGCTTATTTGGCAAAACTTTAGCCAGTAGGGCTTTCATGTTTCATTGACGGAGAGAAAAGTAGCTTTAAAAACAAAAGTCACATAAAGAGAGAGAAATAAAGCGGATGAGAACAGAAAACTGAGCCTTTCTGTGCCTTTCATCTTAAAGTATAAAAGTGTCATCAGAAATGTAATCTGCTTTATAATAATACATATTTTAGTGGAAAGCCATTGTTTCAAAGGTTCACAAAGATGTTAATGACCCTCTATACAATCTGTAATTTAGCCTTCAGGTTAGATTTTTCTAAGTATGCAGTTTTCTCTCTGCAATTGTTTGATTCATTCAGTTGTCTTTCCTTTCTAACAACAATTACATGTTTAAATTATACTCATACAGAGAGCTTTTGTACTCTAATTTCATTAAAGGTGATGGTTTAGACGTCATGATTAGGGGGAAAAAGTCAGATTATGCAATTCAAATTAATTAACCAATGTGCAAGTTAACTATATGTAATTAATGCATCATAAATATAATCTTTAAAGGTTTTTTAAACAGAATTTTTAAAAAAATTAGACAGCTCATAGAAGGAAAACCCAACCTCCTTTTAAAATTTAGAAAGTTTGGAGAACATTCTATTTAGAGAGAATTCTAGTGATGTACACTATATTTTTCATGTTTTCTTACTTGCTGTAAATATTAACGGTATTTACATGAAAATATTTTTTGCTTAGATGTCCATCTGCTTCTTAGTCTGAAATCATAGGACCTGATGTCCCTCTCCTCCTTAAGGCACAAAGGGGAAAAGAGGATGGGATGGGAAGGCTCCCAAAGCAGCAGAAGGTGGTGGGAGGGGAGTGAGGGTTCTGCAGCATGCTATGTGCTTCCCTTTCCCAGAATCTACAGCAGCCCTTCCATGCAGGCACTAGGCACTTTGGATATGTCTGGCCTGTTATATGGGGTGGAACTCAGAGTGCAGTCACCGAACATTTTATGTTTATCTAGCACCACAGCTGAAATGCCATAATAAGCAGAAATCAATGCTACTGTTGGCCTCCATGCCTTCTACCTGTAGGGGAGCATGCAGGCATAGCAGGGGGAACTAGTGACAGCAGAGGGAGTGAATGATGCCAATGGTGAAGAGAGAGAGATGTATCAACAAAGCCAAAGGACTCTATTGCAGAAATGCAGAAGCCTGTGCTCTGTGTATTACCTGGCACTCTGGAGAGTTTGAAGGCTAGTCCTTCTGCACCCCTTTCACTGCTTAGAACACGTGTCGATAACTCCCTGAGGTGAAACTCGCTGCTGCTACTGCTGACTGATTTTTCCCATCCAGGGGTTTTGTCCATGACAGGGAGCGATGATTTGCCATGTAGTTAGGTTTGTCACAGACAGAGCATTATGATGTCACTTGAAGAATGAGCAGCAGTAGCTGACGAACTCCTCAGCAATAAAAATCGTGTTCTCAGCCAAACGGCCTTTGTAGTAATAAATGGGGGGAAATCACACACACAAAAAGCAACCCAGCATGGAACAGAGTATATGGAGAACGGTCTCTAAATTGAATATTTTCCAAAGATTTCCATGAGGCATTTTATACATCCATTGAATCTATTTGACAGTTTTGCCAGCTGCTCATGTATTATATAACCTTAGATTTGTTTGTATCCTATTGGGATATAAATGTGAAAACACCCATCTAAGCAAAACTACATCAGGCTATAAACAAGAATGGAAATCAATAAATATTGCTTAAGGCTTGGTTGTGAGGTTATTTTATAGTTTTAATGAAATTCTAAGCCAACTTTCAGAAAAAATGGAGTAGTGTTGCTCTTTGGTATTCCTGGTAATTAAAAAAGTTTCTGATTCTATATGGCATTAGAGGATCTCATCATAACAACATAACAGTGCAGGCACTTAATGTTAAAGAAAGTCTAGCATTGTTAGGCACAAGAGTACTAGTTTGAATACAAATTAATCACATCCTAGATACTCCTACAAAGGTTTAATATTTTACCTAACGTGCTATCTGCTCTTCATTACTCTCTTCCTCAAAGCTGGCATTTAGTCACAGTCAGCTGAAATTGCATTTGGAGAGGGGCGATAACTACCCAAGTACTAAAGGCAGCCATAAAGTGTCAATAAATTGCATAAGCAAGAGGCTTCAGCTGTCTGAAAGTGACACAAAGATGGATTGTCTACATCAGAGAGTTTCTTAGACAAAGCTTTGGACTAGATAGGAAACCAGAATTAGACTGTAATGGAGAGATTCCATTCTCGGTGGACATTCTGTTTGGGACACTAAATTAATTTACCTTGTCCAGTTGGTAGAGCCTCATCTGTTACATTGTGGGGCTATAATGCAGTTGTCAAGATGTACTTGTACTCTTATAACTTAGTTTGTGATATCTTACTGGAGCATGCTGCTAATATCTACAGCAGAATTCAAACAGACTCAAAATACTCTTGCAAAAAGACCAGCAGAATACTGAAGCCACAGTAAATAAATAAAAAGAATTGGAGGGATTGAGAACTTTTTCTGTTCTAATAAAGCTAAACGTTAAATTGTTTCTTTTTATTTTACATCTATTCATTATTTTTTACCAGATCCTAAAGGAATACAATGCAAGTATAAATGGCACACTTGCATTTTGCCCTATTAACTAAATCAATCAGGTAGAAGAGAAAATGATCTGTTTTTACCCATAAGATTGTTGCATTTCTTCTTGTATTTTAGGAATGCCAGCAGAATGTGAAATCCAGTATACCTGCCTTGAAATGCCAGAGTCAATTAAATACGACAGGGCCCAGTCGCCTATATCCCCGGAGCAGTTGCAGTAGCAGTGAACTCTCTCTATCAAGTGCTTGCAGTGAATATTCCAGTGGCTCCTCCTACACTTGGAATGATGGAAAGACGTGGAGTAAAAGGGTAAAGCAAATTGATTTGTTTCATTTATTAACCCAATTCATCTGAAACAAGATTCATAGATTCAAGGGCTGGAAGAGACCTCGAGAGATCATCGAGTCCAGTCCCCTGCCCTCATGGCAGGACCAAATACTGTCTAGACCATCCCTGATAGACATTTATCTAACCTACTCTTAAATATCTCCGGAGATGGAGATTCCACAACCTCCCTAGGCAGTTTATTCCAGTGTGTAACCACCCTGACAGTTAGGAACTTTTTCCTAATGTCCAACCTAAACCTCCTTTGCTGCAGTTTAAGCCCATTGCTTCTTGTTCTATCCTTAGAGGCTAAGATGAACAAGTTTTCTCCCTCCTCCTTATGACACCCTTTTAGATACCTGAAAACTGCTATCATGTCCCCTCTCAGTCTTCTCTTTTCCAAGCTAAACAAATCCAATTCTTTCAGCCATCCTTCATAGGTCATGTTCTCTAGACCTTTAATCATTCTTGTTGCTCTTCTCTGGACCCTCTCCAATTTCTCCACATCTTTTTTGAAATGCGGTGCCCAGAACTGGACACAATATTCCAGTTGAGGCCTAACCAGCACAGAGTAGGAATGACTTCTTGTGTCTTGCTCACAACACACCTGTTAATGCATCCCAGAATCACGTTTGCTTTTTTTGCAACAGCATCACACTGTTGACTCATATTTAGCTTGTGGTCCACTGTAACCCCTAGATCCCTTTACACAGTACTCCTTCCTAGACAGTCTCTTCCCATTCTGTATGTTTGGAACTGATTGTTCCTTCCTAAGTGGAGCACTTTCCATTTGTCTTTATTAAACTTCATCCTGTTTACGTCAGACCATTTCTCCAATTTGTCCAAATCATTTTGAATTATGACCCTATCCTCCAAAGCAGTTGCAATCCCTCCCAGTTTGGTATTATCTGCAAACTTAATAAGCGTACTTTCTATGCCAATATCTAAGTCGTTGATGAAGATATTGAACAGAGCCGGTCCCAAAACAGACCCCTGCGGAACCCCACTTGTTATACCTTTCCAGCAGGATTGGGAACCATTAATAACTACTCTCTGAGTACGGTTATCCAGACAGTTATGCACCCACCTTATAGTAGCCCCATCTAAATTGTATTTGCCTAGTTTATCGATAAGAATATCATGCGAGACCGTATCAAATGCCTTACTAAAGTTTAGGTATACCACATCCACAGCTTCTCCCTTATTCACAAGACTCGTTATCCTATCAAAGAAAGCTATCAGATTGGTTTGACATGATTTGTTCTTTACAAATCCATGCTGGCTATTCCCTATCACCTTACCACCTTCCAAGTGTTTGCAGATGATTTCCTTAACCACTTGCTCCATTATCTTCCCTGGCACAGAAGTTAAACTAACTGGTCTGTAGTTTCCTGGGTTGTTTTTATTTCCCTTTTTATAGATGGGCACTATATTTGCCCTTTTCCAGTCTTCTGGAATCTCTCCCGTCTCCCATGATTTTCCAAAGATAATAGCTAGAGGCTCAGATACCTCCTCTATTAGCTCCTTGAGTATTCTAGGATGCATTTCATCAGGCCCTGATGACTTGCAGGCATCTAACTTTTCTAAGTGATTTTTAACTTGTTCTTTTTTTATTTTATCTTCCAAACCTACCCCCTTCCCATTAGCATTCACTATGTTAGGCATTCCTTCAGACTTCTCGGTGAAGACCGAAACAAAGAAGTCATTGAGCATCTCTGCCATTTCCAAGTTTCCTGTTACTGTTTCTCCCTCCTCACTGAGCAGTGGGCCTATCCTGTCCTTGGTCTTCCTCTTGCTTCTAATGGATTGATAAAAAGTCGTCTTGTTTCCCTTTATTCCTGTAGCTAGTTTGAGCTCATTTTGTGCCTTTGCCTTTCTAATCTTGCCTCTTCATTCCTGTGTTGTTTGCCTATATTCATCCTTTATACAGTAATTTGTCCTAGTTTCCATTTTTAATATGACTCCTTTTTATTTTTTAGATCATGCAAGATCTCGTGGTTAAGCCAAGCTGGTCTTTTGCCACATTTTCTATCTTTCCTACCCAGCAGAATGGAGCGGTCGGAAATTTCTGAACTATTTGCCTTTCTTCTTCTTCTTCTCCCCCCATCCCTTTAAATGATTATCAAACTTGTTAGAGTTTGGTGGGGGCAAATGTGAGGATGTGAGAGGAGCTGTCCGAACAAACTTCAGGCCTCCTTAACTCTTTAAGCTATCTGGCACAAGGGCCTACAGCACGGGTGGACAAACTTTTTGGTCCGAGGGCCACATCTGGGTGGGGAAATGTCATTCAGGGCCGGGGCAGGGGGTTGGGGTGTGGGAGGGAGTGCGCAGTGTGGGAGGGGGTGCGGTTTGCAGAAAGGGGCTCAGGGCAAGGGGTTGGGGCAGAGGAGGGGGCCAGAGTGTATGAGGGGGCTCAGGGAAGGGGGTTGGGGTGCAGGAGGGGTGTGGAGTGCAGGAGGGGGCTCAGTGCAGGGGTGCAGGGAGGGGTGCGGAGTGTGGGAGGGGGCTCAGGGCAGGGAGTTGGGGTCCAGGAGGGGTGCAGCAGCGTATTGGGGTGCAGGCAGGGGGCTCAGGGCAGGGATTTGGGGTGCAGGATGCAGGAGGGGTGCGGGCTCCAGCGTGGCAGCGGCGGGGTGGCAGCGGCGCGCACTGGTGCCAAGGCAGGCTCTCTGTCTGCCTGCCTGCCCTGGCCCCGCACCGCGCTGCACCGAGCCGCTCCCATAGTTTGCCCACCCCTGTCCTACAGAGTACAACATGCAAAAACAGTCTATGCATTTACACACGAGGCCAAGTTGTGCTACACTGGCTTCATTTGAGTTCCTGCATTTAATCAAGGGTAGAATTTGGTATATTTAGCAGCTTTAAAAAAAAATGTTGTTATGGTTTAGGAGGCAAGAAACATATGAACTGAAAGTGTTTGCTTCCACAATGCATAGGAAAAAAATAGATCAGAAAGGAGGTCTTGTGATCTAATGGCCTTAAATAGAAGAATTGGAGAGATTTCAGCTTGAATCATATAGGGAAGCTTAGCCCCTTGACCCTAATTGTTGAGTTACCTCAATGCAAAGTGCTAATGCATGATGAATTAGCACACAACACTGGGAGCATCACCATCACCAGTGCCAAAGAGTTAAGCAAGTTGAGCTCATATTGTTTTTAATCATTTTCTATTCTCCCTGTCTCTGCATTAACTGAGCATATTGAATGGTAGGCTTCTCTGAACAGCAACTTCTTGGCAGTTTTGGAATTTCTCCGGGTTTCTTGTCAGAAAGAATGTTTCATTTAGTTTCCTTTTCTAAGCATGCTAACTTCAAAGTAGGCTTTTTGAGAGGGGCTAGACTAGGGAGGTAAAGGGGTGAAGGATTTGGGAAATGGAAACTTTCAGCTCTTAGGTTCAGATATAACTAGGGCCCTACCAAATTCACAGCCATGAAAAACACAGCACGGACACTGAAATCTAGTCTCTCCCCCCATGAAATCTGGTCTTTTGTGTGCTTTTACACTATATTATACAGATTTCATGGGGGGAGACCAGCATTTCTCAAATTGGGGGTCCTGACCCAAAAGAGAGTTGTGCGGGGGTGGGGAGGGTCACAGTATTGCCACCCTTACTTCTGCGCTGCCTTTAGAGCTCTCCCGGAGAGGTGTGGCCGTTGGCCAGGTGCCCAGCCAGCAGCAGTGCAGAAGTAAGTACCATACCATGCCACCCTTACTTCTGTGCTGCTGCCTTCACAGCTGGGTGGCCAGAGAGTGGCAGCTGCCGACCAAAGGCCAGGGGTGAAAGTAACTTAAATGACTTACTGATATGCAGGGAGGCAGGGGTCCTGGGACAGGTGGGGGGGGGGCCTCTGGGCCCCCTGAGAGGCGGGGCCTTGGGTGGAAGGGGCAGGGCTGGGGCCAAAATCCCCCAGCCAGCCCTTCAGCGCTGCCCCGCCCCCACTGCCTGGGACTTCAGCGTTGATTTAAAGGTCCAGGGGCTCCAGCCGCAGGTACGGTGGTGGCAGTGGCAGCCAGGAGCCCCAGGCCCTTTAAATCGCTGCCAGGGCCCCAGGGTAGCAGTGGCATTGGCTGGGAGCCCTGGGGCTCCGGCAGAAACTTAAAAGGCCCCACTCCAGCCACAGAAATTTTCCCAATGTTGTTTTAGAAATGTGGCTTTGACCATATCCTGAAGGGAGCCCAGTCTATGCAGTCAGAAGGGTTGGAAATTTCTGTAATATTTAAGGTAAAGATACATTTGCTATAATTTAGTAAAGTACCACAGTCACACTCTGTCTCACTGTTAGAAAATTGCCTTTTCTTTTCTAGCTATGCCCATGTCTAGCTCTTCTTTTCAAATCACATTTTGCTCAATTTGCATTTTTGTTTGCTGTTCATACTCAAGCGTTTTCTGTTGTATAGTGCTTCCTACCTTTTCAAAAAGGTAAGTTGAAAAAGGCAAAAAGAGAGGCGCTTTCCATGTAGAAAATGATTGGGGACTTTATGGGAGCTCAGGGGTTTCTTTCAGTAATAGACACCAAACTCTCTGGTTAATAAAAATAACATCTCTTCCTCTTTCTGGGTTGCTATACTTATTTTTGGTTGCTAGCATATCAAACCAAACAATAAACATAAGACCTACTACAGACTTCTCCTATCTCAAGTACAAGCATCAGTTATAAGAAAAGACCCATAAATGGTCCATAGTGCAGAAGAATCACCTTTCCTAGCTGTCTTCTGGGCTGCTTGGTTGGTCTCTAAGCTGCCTGAGTCACATCCAGGCAAGAGCAGCTGCTAATACTGTTCTTAACTGCAGGTTACAAACCCCACTTGCCAAACAACCCCACTTCTTCACTAACTAATAATAACAATAGTAACAAACCCCTATCTTAGGTACTTATAGGGCCCCATTACCTCACAGAAGTAGAAGTAGGGTTTGTGAGGTTTCCTCCCAGCGCCCAGCATGTCAGAATGGTCTGGAGTTCATGTAAATGCTATATATGCTGTGTAGTCTTCCCTTATTTTTTTTCCTCATATGTGAAATGGTAGATCGCCTGACCATAAGTCTGCATGCATGAGTGCAGCCCCTTCACTATCCTCTGTTCTCACTTTTTATTCACTCACCTCATTGATTCCCATTTCCTCTTTCCCCTAAATTCAAGCCAACTATCCTCATTCTCTCCCTCTGCTTTCCCAATCTCTCTCTCATTCAGACATTCTCTTTCTCTTTCACACTCAAATTTCTTCTGCTCTCTTTCTGTCTTACCCCTCTCATCCACATTCTCTCTCTTACACACACCAATCACCCTCCCCATTTCACACTACTATGAAATACTGTGTTAAGAGAGAATATTGGCATCAATTCCAAAGATAGCAGTTTGTCTAGATGAGACTTAATACCAAATGCAATTTATAACCAATTAAATAAAAGGTGTTACTTTTTTTCCTTACCAGCATATTCTTATTTTTTAACAGTCATCTATAAGCTGGGATAAAAGAATAAGCATTGGTTCTTCACTCCCGAGCAACCTCTCTAGTCCTACAGACGATCTACCTCCAACTCGTATCAAGGAAAACCACATTTTGGAAGGGCTGAAGAAGTTACAGAAACGAAAAATGTTATTTGAACCATCTTCAGTAATATCAAAATGGGGTTACAAAGATTGCATGGACTCCAATGAAGGAATATATTCCCCTGGAATTAAATGTGGCAGCCATGAAGAACAAACTCATTGTAAGCCAATGGAAATAGGGAGTGTTTGCATCGAGCACAACAAAACTTTCACTTATGATTCAGATTCACATGATGATGCAGATGATGAATCTTCATCTTTAGTGTTGCTGCATGAAGTACCAAGCAAAGGTTGCAGGCTCTATTGTAATAAATTAACCCACAGTATTTCTGACAGTCTATTTGGTTGGGAGCCTAATGGGAAACATTTACCAGAAAAAGGTTCATATTTTAATTCAAGGGAAAGACCTGAAAAACTAACTAGTTTTGTCAATGATTTTCAGTCAGAGGTAAAATCATGCACAAATGTTAAGCTGCCTGTACTACAGCTAGATCAAAGCACTGCTAATCTAGGTTGGAAGGACCTTAATTTACAGTTTTCAGATACTGATGACAATGAAGTCATGGATGAATTACATATAGAAAGCAGTGATGAAAAAAGTCCATCGGAGTTGTTATTAACTCCCTTTACTGACAAGCATACAGAGAGCTCTGACGTGCTTGCAGGGATGGAGAATTCTCAGTTTGTATCTACTGACGGAGAGGAAAAACAAGTATCCACTCAGTCAGATATTGGGCCAAAGACATGTAATTTCATTAAACAACAAAAGGTTATAAAAAAGACTTCTTCTGAAGAATGCACTACTGTAATATTTGATGCTGAGGATGGCGAGCCTATTGAATTCAGTTCACATCAAACTGGAGTAGTCACTGTGACTAGAAATGAAATTTCCATCAAGCGACCACAAAGTGGGCCCAATGCAGAATACACTGAATTTATACCTCAGGGAATAACTAATTCACAGACAGGAACTAATGCTAGAAACTACACTGTTTTAGAAACACCTGAAGATGAAATCGAGAAAAGGACTCTTCAGAATAATGTAGGGAATGAAAATACTATTGTCCCCAGGACATGCAGTGAATCTTTACACTTTGGAAGAGCATTGTTGCAAAATACTCTACAACAAAAGCTAGTGAAGCCAGTGTACAATGTATCATATAAGGCCAATTCCATCTCCACTGTTCATGCAGGTATCAATCAAAAACAAAACTTGACTAAAATACCCAGCAGAAGTAAGTTTTCACCACAGAAAATTAAGATGACAGATAGTGAGGAGTCCGCTGCAGCCTTATCATCTGGCCCAACAACCCTAGAAAAATCACCAGCTTTGCTGCCTATGAAACTGTCAAGATTCAAAAAGGCACAAAGTCCAACTCATAATCTGGATTTGAAAATAGACATAGAGATTCCAAAGCACCCTGCCCATCTTCCTCAAAATTCTAAAATTCCAGGCAGAAGTGATTGGACAAAGAATCCAAAGAGTCAAGTTCCAGAATCGCCATTATTGCCTCGGCACCTTATAGAACCCAGTGACTATGGAGAGCCCCCAACCAGAGATATTCATTGTGATTTAGCAATTGTAGAAACCCGATCCCCATCACCCCCCGCTCCTCCGGGCCGGTCAACTTCACTATTGATTAAACCAAATTATGAACATTCTCCACCTTTATCCATAAAGCCAGGCACAACTGTTCCCAATGAAACAGCAAAAAATATTCTTAAATTGTCACCCTTAAAAAGAACTGCAAACCCTATTGCTTTTCATAATCAATCTAATCGTGAAATGCTAACAAAAAATACACCTCTCGTGGCCAAAATTGAATTAGTTCACCTTGAAGAGAATGGAGAAATGAGCACACAAAACATGCTTCAGCAGTCCCACAGCTCCCCTGGAACCTCTAAAGGGCCTTCCAAAGTTTTCACAAAAAGAGCTTGCCCAAAACCCTCTAATCAGTCAGTATTCTGCAGCAATCAGGAGCTTTCTAACCCAGGATTACGGACCGCTAAGACCTTCTCTCTAGCTTGTGTGTCACTGGAAACGGTTTCCTCACAAAGCACATATTCAGGCAAAAAAGGACTATCCGATGGCAGTGGAGTGCCTCAGCCACAAAAGATGCCAAACAGTCTGCCCACATCTCCACAATGTCAAACAGCAAATAGTAGCGAGCCTCTTCCATCTCATGTTAACCGTTCCTCATTGCCACTATCGTTTCATGGCAGTGACACAACAAATGCTGTCCAAATCTCTCATGAGAAAGAACTGAAAACCCGCCTCCCTGTAGGACTGAAACTACTTGTAAAATCTCCCCAACTCCTCAGGAAGAGTTCTACTGTACCAGGGAAACAAGAAAAAGACAGCATAAATGCAGCTTCCAAAAGCAATGTGAGTTCATGTAAGTACAAGCAGGATGAATCCATGTGTCTAACCACCATGGAAACAATGGGTACAGAATTAAGAGTCACTAAGGCCAATACTGAAATAAAAGATCAATTTTCCATGGGACTTACTATTGATACAGCATCACCTCACTCACCTGAAAACTGCAGCATGATGGTAGACAGAAGAGATGGATTAGAAAACAAATTAGTTAAGAGATCTGTTTCTTCTAGTAACAAAACATACTTAAAACCGGCTCTGGGAATGAATGGAGCAAAAGCCCGTAGTCAAAGTTTCAGCATTCATACAGGGGAAAAGCCAGCTACCCCTGTGACAGACGGGCTAGGAAAAGTACGGACTCAGATTATTACTAACACTTCTGAAAGAGGAAATTCTTTAACAAGGCAGAACTCTACCATGGAAGGATTCCAAATCAAGGCCATTCCTGGGTTAGCAATGGCATCAGAGACCCTTTCAGATACTTCAAAAGTTCCAGAAAAATTCTATTCTAGACAAGGTTCTGATGGAAGCATGAGTAGTTCCAATAGTCAGCATGGTAGCCCAAGCAGACTACCATTCAGAACATCTCCAAAAGTGGACTTGTTTCACAGCATTTCAAAATGTGAGGAAAACAAATCACCTTCTCAGAAAGATACACCAAATATATTTGTCCACAATGAAAAAAGCAGTGAGAATTCTAAACAGCATCCACTAAACACAAAAAGTATCATGCAAGCAGAATTGGAGTTGGAGTCATCACCTACTATTCCAACAGAACAAATTTCATCATTTCAAAACTTGGATGGAATACAATATCCTCGTAAACTTGAAGCAAGCAAGTCACAAAGACAAGAAACCTCTTTAAAGATACCAGAAAACTCTGAGGTTACCAGTGCTTTGAGTTCATCTGTTGTACAACCTACAATAGAAGAAAAAGTCATGTTGTGTATCCAGGAAAATGTGCAGAAGGGTCAAGGGCAAAACAAGTCTCCCACCACCGAGATGAAACAAAAGACTGGGCCCTCTATAGCTAGCTGGTTTGGTTTTCGTAAGAGTAAACTCCCAGCCCTGAATGGTAGAAAAACTGATGTTCCGAAAACAAAGGTAGAAAAGAAAGAAGCAAAAGGTTCAGGTTTTGGAAATAAGCAGGCAAAGTCAGAGAAAAAAAAAGATAAAAAGAAAACTGACCAACACTGTGAAGCAGAAAATGAATTTAATAAGAAAACTGAAAATGGTGACATTTTAGATGATGTTTTGAAAGGCAAAAAGAATACAAAAGCTTCACAAGACATCCCTGGCCAGATTAGGTGTTATCAAAAGAGTGGTTCCTCCACCATCACATATTCAGCAAAAGACAGTTTTATGAAAGAACTTTTAAACAGGTAATTACTTTATGAAACAATTTGGGATGTGCATTTTTTTTCCTCTGCAGCTATATGTGCATCCTCGATGTTAAACAGAATGCAAGAATGTTTCTTCTAGACTAGGAATGCATAGTGTAACCCACACACCTGCTGGGTGTGGTGTTCTCCCCCATGCAGTGGCCCTGAGACCACATAGAGAGAGAGAGATTATTAGTTTGGTCTACAGCCTTTCAGCTCATGCGGTACAAGCTCATGCACTAAGCTTCAGAGGCTGCAGGTTCAATCCCGCCTGCGACGATTGGGGTCTGTCGGTGTTACAATAGCAGCATTTGTTTTGTACATATCAAGATTTTAATCTCTGGGGGAAAATGTTAGCAATAAAATGATAATCTGGTTCATGTTAGTTTGTTAACCAAACCAATGGTCTTTGAAATTAAAGAATGGTAAATTTGATCAAAGATTATAGGAATTCAAACTATACCAGAAACTAGGCATGTAGGCATATGGTTTGAAACAGAGGAAAATTATGTACATGTTTTTTTATTTCTCCCATTCTCAGTGATTGTAACCAGCAAATGTGTATTTGGTAACTAGCCAGAATTAATTACATTTACAGCTACCATAACCTTAAGCCACAAAGACACTCAACAATCATTGTACAGTGATTCCTAGTTTGCCCCACAGCAATTCCAAATATAAAATAAATCATTGTATGTGAAAGACTAAATTGATACACTACCTGAAATTGCAAGTGACAGATTTGATCAAGACTAGTTAGAAACATTTATCACTCAAAGGTCTAGAGACAGAAAGATAAAGAGAGGTTACTTTAAACATTAAAGGGATGGGAAAAGTAGAGCGCTTGAAGAAGGGCAATGTAATTTATCAGAGGAATCACTTTCTACCTGCAGAGTTGATAAGAAAGCAGCTCAGCAGACAGAAAGTGGATCAAATAATGTTTCCTACAGGAGTGTGTCGAAGGGCAGCTCCCAGGGCTCCTCTCTTCCCAGCAACTCTATCAGCGCTCAAGGAAGCCACAAGAAAAACAGCAAAACAAAAGCTGATATGGAAATGCAGCATGAGACACTGGTAAGTTCTTTAGTGCACAAAAACATTATTTCCCTTTTATTAATTTCTGGATGTGCTTTGTTCCTTATTGTCAGTACAGGCAAAAAATACAATAATTGTTTATATATAGTAGAAAGAATTTTGTAACTAGAGAACTATGAATTAATGTCAAATCTGACAGTTTGATTATGGGCCAGATTGTACGACTATTCATGAAGATCATACTGCTTTTACCAGCAACTCAATTTCTGTAAGTATATTTGCAACAATGATGCCATAATCACAGTGGAGCACAATGAAATAAGGGGACCATTTTCTTTTCTTTTTTACTTTCCCCTGAAAATTACACACTTGCGTCAAACATTCTTCTGATATGATCGAAACCATTAAAAATAAAAAGTGTAAAACAATGGGGGGAAAAGGGAAAGTACTGAATCACATTTAGGGATGTTTGTCACTATCAAACACACAAGTGAGAATTGGATACTTGACTTTCCATGGGAATTAAGCCCCTTAGCTACCCTTTGTACCTTTGAAAATATCCCCCTTGAAATGAATTTTGTGCTTCTCTACAGTTTTAACTGGATCTGATACTTTCATTTATCCAGAGAGCAGAAGCGTTACAATTCCTAAGGAAAATTGTTTTAAGCACTGTCAGCTCTTGGGCCCTGATTGTGCAAAGGTTATGCATGTATTTGCTTAGCTTTACACATTGTGAGTAGTGCTTGCTGTGCATCAAATGAATAAAGCTAAGAATGTGTAAATCTTTGCAGAATTGTGACCTAAGATCTTACTCTAAAGATACCCCTAATTGTGAAGTTTTTAATAATTAATCTTAGAACTTAGCTGAGAGTGATTTCTCCTTTAAAGTGGGCTTCTCCCATGATGTTATAAAGTTTCAAATACCGGTGGCATACAGATATTTTAACTCTAACCGCATTTAATTTTGTATCATAAAAACTTTCTTCACTCTTCATAGTTGTGTTAACCATATTATTTTCCCTTTTTGCAAAATAATTTGAATGTTTGTGCCAAATGTGTTCAGTGTACAGCATTAATTTAAGCATATCATTTTTGTTCTGACAAAATGGGTTATTAAAATACAGCACATGCTACCATTTTGTATGAGAACATTTGAAATATGAAGTAATTAAATATTTCTCTGGGTCATATTTGAAGGGTAAAGCAAGTTTCAAAAAGCTTCATAAGGGGAATTGGAAATCCTCTTAGTTTACTATTGATGTTAGAGGGCTTAAGGTTATAGTATCACAGACACACTTTCAAGTCCAGGCAAATGTGTATTTTTATTTTCATGCAAATAATGTCTGTACTAAAAGGATATACAAGGTCATTTTTAAAAACTCTCTCAGAAAGCATTGGCAGAATGAATGCTTTGGAAAACTTTTTGCTCCTGGCTTCTGTGGTATCATCTCTTCTTTGAAAATGTAGATGTCCCCTGCATTATAAAACCACAAATTATAAGCATATCTAAGGCTGCCCTTGTAATGTCACTGAAAGGAAAGAGAGAGAATGAAAGTCTGGAAATGTGCAATATGCAGGAAATTCAATCCAACTGATCTAGAACTTTGATAGCAAAGCGGAGCCCCTTATCAGAGCCACTCAATTTAACTATGCCCCATTTAATATGGTCCTGACAGCTTAGGGTATATCGTCACTGTACAGAAGTACAAAAAGCTCTGAACCATTGCTTCTACAATTTCTTTTTTGCTTTCTTATTATTTTCTAATGCTGCAATAATTTGCTATGCTTTTTGTCTCTCATTTTGTAAAGTCTTTCTAAATGTAACAATAACAGTCATTTAGGACTTTAAGTATATCTTCAAGAAACACACTTCATTTTATCAGTGAAGTACAAAGATTGTCCTTAATATACATAAATAATGGAGAAATGCTAATTATCCTATTTAGCTTCTAAGGACAAATTAGTCATGGTGAAAAGGCATTACCTATTTTATACCATACATCCCTTTGTTAAGCTGGAAATCAAAGTATTGTAACTATATCGTTTTTGAAGATTCAAGTTGCTTCAGTTGTGAATTCCTTATTATGAATTTTGTTGAGTTTAATTCCTAAATGAAATAACTAGTGCCAACATGTTGAGAGGACATTTAGAATAAAGAGAATGAAAAGACATACTTAGTGCTCTTAAATCTAATTTTTGAAAGAAATATGCTGTTAAATAGGATTTATAAATTAAGAGGAATTTCAGCTTGTCCTCCAAACTCATACTAGAGAAACAACTGAAACTCTTTAAATTCAGAGTTCATGCATTTTATTTCTAGCTCTTTTCATTATTCTTTGGTGTCTGCTTTCTTTGAAGAAGATTGCAAAGGATTCTGTTTAGAGAGATATCTATGATTGAAAACACTAGCATGTGATAGCATAGACCATTGTGTATTTTTTATAAAAAGGAAAAATAAATGCTTTTTGAGAAAACAGCATAAATCTTTTAAAAAAACCTTAAACTAAGAGGATTATTCTTCTCTTAACAATGTAAAGTACATTCAGTAATGAGGGTCAACACTGAAACTGACACTTGTACTTCAAATCTCATATCGTATGTACTGCTTTTTAAAAACCTGACAATAACATGAGACTCTTTTAAACATTAACATTCTAGAAAGTGTTTTTTCAAGTGTTTTTTCTTATACTTCATAGAATTAAATCTTTTCTCTTTCCAAGTGCTAATTAAAGGCACGGGGGCCTATTATGCCATCCTTTATGCAGCACTTATCCCTGATTTTTGTGCAACTTATACTAGAGAGCACCATTACTTGGCTCTCATTAACAGCAAGCTTGGGTATACACCTTTGGGAGGGATACACAGCCACCAAATGCGTTATGATTAAGTTAATCAAAAAAGGTTCCTTTTGGACCAAATGCTGCTCACTCACACATGTAGTCCCATAGACACAAAACAGTAACACCCCAAATATTCTCTTCTGACATAGGCCTCAACATGTTCAGACCATTGGCCATTACTTCAGGTGAGATGCAACAGCTTTGAATGGCACTGCCAGCATATTTTGGCTGCAAGACCTCTGTAAGTGGTCTATGGTGGCTCATTCCACAGGAAAAGTGATCATGAAGTGACATACAGTCAGCCTAGGGGTAAATAATACCATACCCTCCCTTCTGCTGGCATAGTATGGAAATGGGGGCATGGTCAGGATAATTCTACGCTAGTCCTGAGCTAAGTTTTCATCAGCTATGAGACTACTGTAACACAATGTGGGGGGAGAAGTGGACAAAGTAGCACCAGAATCAGGGCCATTCAAGTGAGAAATTTGAGCCACCTTTGCATACAGCTCCCTGAATTGCACTCTGGGAATTTTGGAATAACAAAGGACATAGACTTCTATCATGAAGTTTAATAAAATTAGCAGGACACATACAATCTGTCATGACCTATGGGTCTTGAACCCAGCTTGTTGACAAGGACCTACTTGGGACCCATGAAAACCAGCCACAGTGTCAGGCTCTGCCCCTGAGGTCCAATTGTTGGAGCCCCAGGGTGGCTGATTGATCCACTGGCCCTACTTAAGCCAGTAGCAGGAACCGGAAACTGTTGAAACAGCTGTGCTCCACTCCTGTCCCCTCTCTGCTCCTCTGCTCCTTTATTTCCTGCCATCCAAGTTGTGGGTCCAGACCTCCAGTTTGTTTCCTGCCTCTGACCTCCTGGTATTCTGACCCAGCCTGATTCTGGTTCCTGATTTGTGGTGCTGATCTCCAGTTTGTCTTCTGCTTCCCATCTCCTAATATCCTGCCTTAGCTTACTTCTGTGTCATGACTGTGGAATCTGGCTCAGACTACTGGGTCAGGCTGCCTATGTCCTGGCTGTGACACAATCCCTAAATGGCCCACAGGTTACAACTGGAGTATTCCATGTACTATGGCCTGGTCTTGTAGTAGTTGTTCATGCAAAACTGCCATTGCTTTTTGTAAGAGTTCAACCAATGTATAATCTGTAACTAGATACTCTGCCTTGAATAAGGCTGTATCACCTCAGGAGCAGAGCAAGGATCCAGTTATGACTCAGAGTCACAGTTCCTCATCTACTCCTCCCTTGCTCTGAGCCGGAGCCAGATTCCACAGTCATACTCTGCCTATGTCCTGGCTGTGACCATGCACATATTCTTCTCTTATTCCACATGCCCTGAAGAGTTCTGTTCCCCAAGAAAAAAGTTCTTATAAAATCTTTCCACTTAAAAGAATATGTGACTTTTGCAAATTTATAGAGCCAAATCCTTGACTTACTAATGCTAGTTATGAGAAGTAAATGGAACAACCTGTGTGAGTAAGACAAGCAGAATCTGGCCTATGATACATTTTTTTAAAAATTAATTGTTTTGCAAATAATAATAAATCCTAAGATTTTAGATTGGGAAGCATATTTAATACTTCTTTGAATGTATATAAAGTGCAATAGATCCTGGAAGTGGCTTAGGGCAATGGAGGGCAGTTAACAAGTATTAATAAGAGCACCAAGGAGTGAAAGAGTGAATTTTTCTTCAGGGCTTGTTCTCTTTCAGGACAGCCTTAGCAAGTATTTTCCTTTCTGTTTGACTTATACATATTGGCATGGTGTAAGAAAAAACATACGCCCTTGGATCTGAATTATAGCCACACGTGGTGCACATTGAAGAGGTTTTTCTCTGTACATGTAAGAAGCAAGTTGACAAAATGCATTCTAGGAAGAAGCTTAACTATTTGTGCACCCATTTTTGGGAATAGGAGAGAAGAAAAAGTGTGAATTATGCAGTCCTCTCAAGCATCACCTAGAAAATCCATGAGGCTAGAATCACACATTTTAACTACAGTGCAATAGAAAAGATCAGTATAGGGATCTTGGTTCATGATTCATTTTTTTAAATTATGATTGGCTTTCTAGCTAGCCTTTTAACAGGTGGAAAAGAAGACACCAGAGTTAAATGATTGCAAACCGAATGAGGAGATACCATGTCACACATTAAGTTCACCTCATATTTTCCTTAGCATAAAGAATGACACATGATATTCCTGGAGAGAAACAAATACGGGGTCATGAAACCTGAGTGTATGTCTGTATTCTTATTAAAACGGATTGTAGCAGAAGTAATTTCTTCTTGAGGAATTACATCTCCCCAAGTCTTAATTTTTCTTGACAGCCACATATCATGGCTTTTATTAGAGGATTTAGAATCAAAGCTGTTATCTTTAGACCTCTTTCATGGAATGAGACATACTATATATTCCTACTTTTAATACTTGAGCAGCTAAACATTTCTGAAAGGATATTAGGATAATTAAGGTAAATAATCAACTAAAACAATAAAACAAAAGTGCTATGGCTTCACACCATTTTTGGTCTATGCAACCAAAAGCAGACAGGTGAAGGATGTTTTGTTTACTTTGATTTTTGTTGTATTATGTGCAGACTAAATTGGTCACAGAAAGCCAGCAGGAAGATGAAGAGGACACCATCACAAGCACTACATGTCAGAGTCACGTAATAGGTACAAAACTATATTTTATATAGGTATTAATGATGCTTTTTTTCCCTGGTAAAACAATGTTTAATCGCAGTAGCTAACCTAGCTACTAAATTGTCCTTTTTAAAAAAGGACTTTCTTTGCATTCGTTTGCCAGTCCAGAGGTACAGATACTGACACCAATTGTGGAGCAAGGTGCTATTCGATGAGTAAGGGTGTTGCAACCTGGCCCAGAGGTTACAACTGGAGTATTCCATGTACTATGGCCTGGTCTTGTAGTAGTTGTTCATGCAAAACTGCCATTGCTTTTTGTAAGAGTTCAACCAATGTATAATCTGTAACTAGATACTCTGCCTTGAATAAGGCTGTATCACCTCAGGAGCAGAGCATGGATCCAGTTCTGACTCAGTCACATCTACTCCTCTACTCATTTACTCCTCCCTTGCTCTGGTAGAGAAAATTACTTCACCTCTTTCTGTGGAGCAGCTCACTCCCATCTCAGCACCCAGCTATCTCCAGTAGGTAGAAGTAGCAAATCCATGGCTCCCCACTCTGCACTTCGTTGCTTCCTCCCTAGCCATTTGCTCACAGCAGGGATTATCAGATGAGTAGACCCTGCTCTTCTCACCACAGCCAGAGTAGCAGAGTCATACTCTGTGCGGCGGAGTAAGAGCTGTGACAATCTAGCACAGACTGAGTGCCAGATACAGCCCCTGTTTAAGCAAGGGTAACTAAAAGGTTTAAATAAATAAGAAAAGAATTACCTCCACTATGTGTTCTTCAGTGGACTAGTACAATTCCTCCTGCTTGCTATTTGATTAGCATGTGCTACCTTTTAATTAGAAATACACAGTCAACATTTCTTAAACTATTTGTTCCCATAAGCTCTGATGCAATAAGTGACATCCCCTTTCACAAGGCCATATTTTGTCCAAGAGCCATTATGTCCGCTTTATGTGGGACACGAGGATTCTGCAATGGCCATTTCAACTCCCTGTGCTGCCGGAGACCACAGCATAGGGTAGAATCTGACTTAGTCTTTCCAGGGTACTGTTAGGGATTATGCCAGGAAGAAGCACTTTTCAAGTTGGCCTGTCAAGCTGTCTTGCAGTGTCTCAAGAGCATGAGGACCAGCCTCAAGGCAGACTGTGAAGAAGCAGGGCACAAACCCCAATTCGTCTGTGAGTTCTATAGTTAGATTTCACCAACCAAGGATCATGTGCAGACTCCCCAAGCACTACAACAGCCTTAACATGCAGTCACAGACAGTCCCCTGGGGCACTCCAATCAATCTTGTCACCTAGGTAAGCCTGCCTTTGTGATAGATGGCCCCTTACACCAAAAATCACAACAATATTCAAGTTAATCCCAGTCCCAAAGGACCAATCACTTACTGCGGGTTAATTGCACTTGAGATCTCACACCAAAGACAACGCTTGTATCCAATCCTGTAATAAACTATCTAAAAATTGATTAACTAGGAAAAGGAAATAAGAACATTATTTACAAGGTTAAAGCAGGTAAACATATAGACACAAAAATGAGTTCCAGTCTTAACTTTCAAAACGTAATAGAAGCTTCTATAATAAGCAGGCGCTATATGTCCTTTAGGACTAACCCAGGCCAACCACTGGGGAGCTTTTGCTTATGCTTAGTAATCCTTGCCTCTCAGAGGGGGAGTGGGGGAGATAGCTCAGTGGTTTGAGCATTGGCCTGCTAAACCCAGGATTGTGAGTTCAATCCTTGAGGGGGCCACTTAGGGATCTGGGGCAAAATCAGTACTTGGTCCTGCTAGTGAAGGCAGGGGGCTGGACTCAATGACCTTTCAAGGTCCCTTCCAGTTCTAGGAGATGGGATATCTCCATTAAATTTAATTTAAATTTAGAGTCCAAGCAGCATAAAAGATACAGTTTCTCCTTCTTAGGGCTTTTTATTCCTTCCCCTGTTCTGCTTCAAGTTGCAAGTTCAGCTGCTGGGAGGAATTCAGTTGCACATCTCCTCTTCGTGGGGGCGGAGGGGGGAGCAATCAATAAAGTCTTTTGTCCTCTGATGTTCCACAACGATTTGTCTGGTGTTGGTGGACCTTCTTTGGTTGGGCAGGAGATAACACCTCCTATGGCAAACTAGTATTTCACACTTGCCTAATACTTCTCTCCTGTTGGGTGATTTACAGTTACAGACCAAACACTTAAATATTACTTTATAACATGAGACACTGTAAGTGAGATTAATGCATGCAGCAATTGACAAGCATTTCATGAACTCTGAACACTAAACACATTTGTATAACTCTAATACTTGTTGTAACAACACTAACACACAGGTGAGCCAGATTGGTTCCAGTTATGTATTAGTCAGTGTTCAGCTGACACCTAGGGGCCTTGGCATGACCTGGCACCTAGTCCGCCAGTGTTACAACTCCCATTCCCCACAAGGTTTATAGCCTGAGGGGAGACAAAGTCATCAGATCATGCCATGCTGTAACACTAATTCTAAATTATGTCTGTCTTCTCTGCAGTTGTGCTGGGGTGGGCAGAAGGGGCTCTTTAAACTTTCACCTCTGTAATTCATGCCTGCAGGGCCAGCCATAATTTGGCCCTGATTGTAACAGTCACAGTTTGACCCTGTGACTAATACTTAAGAGACGCCCAGGCTCCCGGGTGCAGGTGTAGATTACAACCATTAATGGCTGAGGACCCATTGGTTGTGGTTTCTTTAAAAATGTTTTGTTTTATCATCACTATGGTAAGTGGATTCTAATGATAATTCATGCTGCTAGGTTTTGGAGATTAAATATTGTGACTCTCGACTTGTTTGCAAGGCTATGAGCTTGGTGGTTACTAAACAAAATTCTAATAACTCTTGAGATCAAACTTTAATCAACTACATTTTGCCCATTGGCAGGAACAGATGAAGACAACCTGGGGTCTTAAGCACGCCACAACCTGTCCCCTATGACTTCACCCGTCAGGCCCCAGCTCCCCCTGCTCGGTGGTTCTCATCTCCCCCTCCTCCATGGAGTGATAGCGTCGGGGAGGGAGGGGGGAGCTCCTTTCCACACAAGGCTGGCAGCAGTGGTCCCTCAGCATCCTAGAAGAGGCAGGTGTGGCAGCAGGAGGAACCCCTGTGTTTACTTCAGCCACAGGTTGCCCTAGTTATATTCCCTTTTATCTCTTATATGTATTGGCTGGGCCTGCTGCTCAACCTCCTGCCATATGCACAACTCTCTGCTAAGGTGGTGTTGGTGGAGCTCCCAGAGAAGTGAGTTAACACCTTATTGAGATGCAAGGGGATGTTCATACCTCTATGCTATTTTTTCAGCCTACCTGCAGACTTCAGCAGGTGTCCTTGCATCAGTTACATTAGGGTCACATTTTCAAGCTTTTTCTCACAACTATGTGGGCTAGAAATCTGTTTCTATTTGTTAATGAAAGGTGATCATGCATTCATCAGGTTACTCCAGGGCCTAGGTGTGGGCCTATAGTGCCTCTGCCTTGGCTAGTCCCCAGTCTTGGACATTCATCTGTGGGAATCCTATAAAGTAGGCTTTATCTCTTTCTGCGTGTTTTATTATATTACTATAAGGTGGGTGCACTACAGGTTGAACGATTGTATTCAAAGTATAGTTATGAATGGTTCACTGTCAAACTGGGAGGGCATAGCTACTGGAGTGTGCAGGGGGTCTGTCTTGGGTCCAGTACTATTCAATGACTTGCATAATCAAGTAGAGGGTTGAAATTTCCAGATGACTCCAAGCTGGGTGGGGTTCCATGCACTGTGGAGAACAAAATTAGAATTCAAAATGAGCTTGAAAAATTACAGAATTGGATCCGAAATCAATACAATTAAATTCCAATAAAGACAAGTGTAAACTACTACAATCTGGGAAGGAAAAATCAAATGCACAACTACAAAATGGGGAATAACTGGCTAGACAGTAGGACTGCTGAAAAGGCTCTGGGGGGTTATAGTGAATCACAAATTGATTATGCGTCAACAGTGTGATGCAGTTGTGAAAAAAGGCTATTGTCATTCTTGGTTGTATTAACAGGAGCATCATATGTAAGACGAAGGGAAAGTGTAGGACCCTTACTGAATGGGGGAGGCAATCTAGCGACAGATGATGTGGAAAAAGCTGAAGTACTGAATGCTTTTTTTTGCCTCGGTCTTCACAGACAAAGTCAGCTTCCAGACTGCTGCACTGGGAAACGCAGTTTGGGGAGGAGGTGGGCAGCCCTCAATGGTGAAAGAACAGGTTAAGGACTATTTAGAAAAGCTGGACATGCACAAGTCCATGGGTCCAGATCTAATGCATCCAAGGGTGCTGAGGGAGTTGGCTGATGTGATTGCAGAGCCATTGGGCACTATCTTTGAAAATTTGTGGCGATCAGGGGAGGTCCCGGATGATTGGAAAAAGGCAAATATAGTGCCCATATTTAAAAAAGGGAAGAAAGAGAAACCGGGGAACTACAGACTGGTGAGCCTCACTTCAGTCCCTGGCAAAATCTTGGAGAAGGTCCTCAAGGAATCCAATTTGAAGCACTTGGAGGAGAGGAAGGTCATCAGGAACAGTTAGCATGGATTCACCAAGGGCAAGTCATTCCTGACCAACCTGATTGCCTTCTATGATGTAATAACTGGCACTGTGGATATGGGGAAAGCAGTGGATGTGATCTATCTTGACTTTAGCAAAGCTTTTGATATGGTCACCCACAGTATTCTTGCCAGCAAGTTACAAAAGTATGGATTGGATGAATGGACTATAAGGTGGATATAAAGCTGGCTAGATAGTTGGGCTCAATGGGTAGTGATCAACGGCTCAATGGGTAGTTGGCAGCCAGTATCAAATGGAGTGCCCCAGAGGTCGGTCTTGGGGCCAGTTTTGTCAACATTTTTATTAATGATCTGGATGATGGGATTAATTGCACCCTCAGCAAGTTCGCAGATGACACTAAGGTGCGGGGAGAGGTAGATACGCTGGAAGGTAGGGATAGGGTCCAGAGTGACCTAGACAAATTGGAGGATTGGTCCAAAAAAAATCTAATGAGTCCTGCACTTAGGAAGGAAGGATCCCATGCACCACTACAGGCTGGGGACTGACTGGCTATACAGCAGTTCTGCAGAAAAGGACCTGGGGATTACAGTGGACGAGATGCTGATTATGAGTCAGCAGTGTGCCCTCATTGCCAAGAAGGCCAACGGCATATTGGGCTGTATTAGTAGTAGCATTGCCAGCAGATCGAGGGAAGTGATTATTCCCCTCTATTCAGCACTGGTGAGGCCCCACCTGGAGTATTGCATCCAGTGTTGGTCCCCCCACTACAGAAGGGATGTGAACAAATTGGAGGGAGTCCAGCGGAGAGCAACGAAAATGATTAGGGGGTTGAGGTACATGACTTATGCGGAGAGGCTAAGGGAATGGGGTTATTTAGTCTGCAGAAAAGAAGAGTGAGGGGGGATTTGATAGAAGCCTTCAACTACTTGAAGGGTGTTTCCAAAGAGGACAGAGCTCGGCTGTTCTCAGTGGTGGCAGATGACAGAACAAGAAGCAATGGTCTCAAGTTGCAGTGGAGGAGGTTCGATATTAGGAAAAACTATTTCACTAGGAGGGTGGTGAAGCACTGGCATGGGTTACCTAGGGAGGTTGTCGAATCTCCATCCTTAAAGGTTTTTAAGGCCCAGCTTGACAAAGCCCTGGCTGGGATGAGTTAGTGGGTGTTGGTCCTGCTTTGAGCAGGGCATTGGACTAGATGACCTCCTGAGGTCTCTTCCAACCCTGATATTCTATGATTCTAAGACCTGGAGGTAATTGTCCTGCTCTACTTGGCACTGGTGAGGCTTTAGCTGGAGTACTGTGTCCAGTTCTAGGTGCCAAACTTTAGAAAGCATATGGACAAATTGAGAATCTCAGAGGGAAGCAACAAAAGTGATAAAGGGTTTTAAAAGCCTTGCTTCTGAGGAAAGGTTAAAAAAACTAGTCATGTTTAGTCTTAAGAAAAGACTGACCTACAGTTCTCAAATGGTTCATGGGAGTGCCCACGCTCCAACCCTCCACCTGTAAGTCTGCTGACAACTGCTTACCCTGACCCATGGAGCCTCCAGTGTGAGGCTTTGCCCCTTAAGGTCAAATTGGCAGAGTCCCAGAGCCTGCTGGCTATACATAAGCCACCAGCAGGAACAGGAAACTGTCCAAACAACAGGGATGCACCCTGCTGTGGACTGTGTCCCTTCCTGTGCCTGCCCTCCCCCACCCCAGCTAGATTTCCTGGCATCCCAACCTGGCAAGACTCCAAGTACCTGACTCAGAGTGTTGATCTCGTTTGTCTCCTGCTTCTGACCTCTCAGTATCCCAACCCAGCCAACTCTTGACTCCTGTCTAACGACTGCAGACCCTGGCTCTGACTGCTAAGTCTGGCTGCCCACAACCTGGCTGTGACAGCTTGTTTGGACCATAGTAATCCTGCAGGACTGAGCCTGATGTGAGAAGGATGGACCCAGCAACACTACTGTGGCCACCAGTAGCATCGAACTCACACAAATGAGCCCTCTGCCTCCAGGTGGATAGTCAAGTCCTGCAGGCCCAAGTTGTGCAGCTGACCTTGGACAATCAATGGCTGTAGGAGCAAGTAAGGCAACTCATAGCTGAGAACACCATGCTGTGAAGATGGCCTGCAGTGTCTTGCCCTGAACATGGACCTGGAATACCCTTGCCTGAATGGTTCAATGGGAATCACCAGTGGTTCTGGGGTTTCATGAGCCAAAGCTGCCTTCTGTTTCTGATGTGTCCCCAAACCTATGTGTTCTGGGGTGGTTGCCCCACACCAGGAAGAGGAAGGGTTAAAGCAGGCCAGAGGGAGCCTGAGCAGAACCCTCTAATTAGAGGAGGGCTCACTAAGCGAGCCAATTGGGAGGTGGCTTGTTGCAGTGGCCAATCAAGGCCAGCAGGGGCCATATATAAAGGACTGCTCAGCAGAGCAGAGGGCAGTCTCTCCCTGGCCTGCTAGGGAGAAGGACTGGCTGCTTAGGAGCATCAGGGCTAGAGAAGTGCTGGACCGGCTAGCAGAGCAGAAGGAACTTCTGGCTGACTGCTGCCAGACTGAGGCCCTGGAGGAAGGGCAGACTAGACTGGTGACTGCAGTAGTCCACTGAGGCGAGTGACTGGACCCTTGACCTACATATTCTCAAGACCCATGATTTCCTTAATGCAGTTAGCCACCAGGACCTGCTTGAGGTCATCCACTCTGCCTCTGTCTATGGAATTCCACCCAACAAGCTGGCCATTATCAACTGAGAACCACATGACACCCGGGAGGGAATTGTGTTTATGAGGGACCCCATCTATGTTTCCTCAAGGATCAGCAAGAGTGGCAGTTCTTCAACTGTGCCATAATTCCACCTTCGCAGGACACTTAGGGCAATACAAAATCCAATGATTAATGTCCCATTTCTTCTGTTGGCTCCAAATACGCCCCACAATAAAGACCTTTGTAGGTGTTTGCCCACACCAGCATCCCTCACCAGAAACCCTACAGTCTCCTCCAATGTCTGGACACCCCATCTCAGCCCTGGGAGGCCATTTCTTTGGATTACCAGAATCCATTGGTTTCACAAGCATCCTGACAGTGGTATATCGCATTTCTAAGATGGCTCACTTCATTCCCTGCACAGGTTTACCCTCAGCAGAGGAAACCACCCACCTCTGGATAAACAATATAGTCCATCTTCATGGCCTCCCAGATCATGTCATCTCCAGCTGGGGGGCCACAGTTTACTGCCTGCTTCTGGCATGAGGCCCTGTGTTATTAGGAGTTCACGTGCAGCTGTCCTTTGCCTACCATCCTCAGTCAAACAATACTTAAGATGCTTCATCAGCCATCACTAGGGTCACTGGTCTCCACTGCTACCCTATGCAGAGTTCTTGTGCAATAGTGAAGACCATGCATCTACAGGCCATAGCCCTTTCTTCATCAACCATGGGTACCACCCACAACTACCCACATCCTCACCCAACCCATCTGCCTCAGACCTAATACAATGTATCCATCACATCCAAGAGGACATGAAAGGATACCTCAGAAGACAAAGGAGGACTACAAAAGAAATGCAGAGAAGCATCAACAACAGGGTCCTTCCATAGATGAAAAGGTTTTGCTTTCAATAGACAGACAGACCATGCCAGAAACTAAACTATCATCTCCTTGGCCAGTACTAGGTTTGGCAACTAATCAACCTGATCACTTTCGAGCTGCAGCTCCCTCAGTCTCTTAGAGTCCACCCGGTATTCCATGTCTCACTTCTAAAACCATACATCAAGAACACATTTCCCCATACAGACCATGCAATGCCCCCACTGGGTCACAAGAGAAATCCATTGTTCATGAAGTCAAGTGGGAAAATTATGGTACCTGATTGACAGGAAAGGTTATAGTCAAGAGGAACACACTTGGGAGCCAGCTGAAAACATTCATGCTCCCGCCCTGTTTCGGGCCTTCCATAGGATGGGGTGGGCAAACTTTTTGGCTCGAGGGCCACATCTGGGTATGGAAACTGCAGGCCATGAATGCTCATGAAATTGGGGTTGGAGTGTAGGAGGGGGTGAGGGCTCCGGCTGGAGGTGCGGGCTCTGGGGTGGAGCTGGGGATGAGGGATTTGGGGTGTAGGAGGGTACTCTAGGCTGGGACCGAGAGGTTTCAGAAGGCAGGAGGGGGATCAGGGCTGGGGCAGGGGGTTGGAGCATGGGGGGTGAGGGATCTGGCTGGGGGTGTGGACTCTGGGGTGGGACCAGAAATGAGGAGTTCAGGGTGTGGGAGGGGGCTCCGGGCTGGGGCAGGGGGTTGGGGTGTGTGTGTGAGGGGCTGAGGGCTCTGGCTGGAGGCACAAGCTCTGGTGTGGGGCTGGAGCTGGGGGGGGTTGGGGTGAAGGAGGGTGCTCTGGGCTGGGATCAAGGGATTCTGAGGGCGGGAGGGGGATCAGGGCTGGGGCAGGGGGTGGGAGCGTGAGCGGGGCTTAGGGGTGCAGGCTCTGGGCAGCGCTTACCTCAAGCAGCTCCCAGAAGCAATGGCATGTCCCCCATGGCTCCTACACAGAGGCACGGCCAGGTAGCTCTGCGTGCTGCGCTGTCCACAGGCACCACCCGTGCAGCTCCCATTTGCCGCAGTTCCCAGCCAATGGGAGATGCGGGGGCAGTGCTTAGGCAGGGGCAGTGTACAGAGCCCCCTGACTGCCCCTAAACATAGGAGCCAGAGGAGGAATATGCCGCTGCTTTCGGGAGCTGTGCAGTGCCGCAGCACGTGCATGGGAAGCGGCCCCCGACCTGGAACGCAAGAGCGGTGCAAGCCCCAGATCTCGCTCCCCAGCAGGAGCTCGAGGGCCAGATTAAATTGGCTGGTGGGCTGGCTGTGGCCCGCGGGCCGTAGTTTGCCCATCCCTGCCATAGGAGATACCCTGAGAAACCTGGACCAAACCTCAAGGGAAGTGGGGTATGTTATAACCCATAGGTCTCAAACTTGGGGCAATAAGGCTTATGGGAGTAGTCATGCTCCAACCCTCCACCAGGCAGACTGTTGACAATTGCTTACCTGGGTCCAATGACACCCAGACCCAGTGTGAGGCTTCACCCAGGAGGTCCAACTGGCAGAGTCCCAGAGCAGCAGATTGGCCCGCTGGCCCTACTTAAGCCAGCAGCAAGAACAGGAAGGTGTTTGAACCACTGGCCTCTGTGCTGCTCTGGACTGTGTGTGCCTTGTGCTTCCTGCTGCTGCTCCCCTGGCTTGGTTTCCTGGCATCCCAACTCAGTGTGACTCCTGGCATCTGACTTGTGGTCTTGATCTCCAGTTGTCTCCTGCCTCTGACCTCCTGGTATACTGACCCAGCTGACACTTGACCCTGTCTCATGACTGTGGACTCTGGCTCAGACTACTAGGGTTGGCTGCTCACGAGAGGGCAATGACAAGGGAGACCTATTAAGTCTTCCAATATGCTAATGGACGTTATAAAGAGGATGGTGATCAATTGTTCACTGTGCCCATAGAAGGTAAGAACAAGAAGTAATGGGCTTAATCTGCAGCAGGAGAGATTTAGGTGTAATATAGGTAGAAAGTTTTTCCTGACAAGGGTAGTTAAGTTCTGGACGAGGCTTCCCAGGGAGTTTGTGGAATTCCTGTCATTGGAGGTTTATAAGAACAGATTGAACAAACACCTGTCAGGGATGCCCTATGTTTACTTGGCACAGAGGGCTTAGGGGTGCAGGCTCTGGGCAGCGCTTACCTCAAACACTTGATGACCTCTTGAGATCCCTTCTGGCCCTACATTTCTGTGAGTCTGAGAATTTGTTTTATTTTTTTCCATATAAACTAAAGGTTATGTTTGCACTGCAACTGGGAAGTGCTATTTCCAGTGCGGAGAGACAGATACACACTAGCTCTATTTGAGCAAGTGAGCTAAAACTAGCAGTGCGGCTGCAGCTGCTCAGGCTAACCACCCAAGTCTGTATTGTAGAGGCTGCCACTGTGCCACTACGGCTCCACGGCTATTTTTAACAAGCGAGCTTGAGCAGATCTAGCATGTATCCGTCTACCCAGGCTGGAAATCAAACCTCCCAGTTGCAGCGTAGAGTCACCTTATATGTAAATAAGCTGCTGATGGTATATAGGCGGCTTGGGACTCAGTCTCGGGCACTCCTGAATGGGAAGCCTGGCTCTGTCTCAGTTTCATGGTATAGCCATGAATAAGTCACTTAAATTATCTGGGTAACATCGTCACTCCTGCTCTGGCCCTTCAATGCTGGGTAAAAGCACCAGAGCAGCACAAAGGGGCTCTAAAAAACCCAGATCTGCCCCAGGGGAGGATTTTCCCAGTACAGGCACTGTGATGGTCAACGGTAAGGCAGCCGTCTGAGGACCTCTTCATAGGCTCTGGTATAGGGGGTATGCCAAGAGTGACAGAGGGCTTGTCTGTATGTGATGCTGTGGAGATTCCAGGCAGCACTGCAGTGATTCCAAGCCAGTCCTGCGTTTCATAGAGCACCCCCAGGAATCGGTCGTAAACTAGGCTCCCGACACAGCTGAGGATCCAGGAATGCAAAGGTGGCTTAAAGCCACTTTAGCCACCTCCTCCCCTTGGGCTGGCACAGAAACCACCCTCTGTCTGTTCCCTGTTGTTAAAATGTACAGACCTGTCTTTCAGGGTTTGTTGTGAGGATTCATCAGTTAATGTCATAGAGGTCTTAGAAGATGCAAGGCAGTGCACTCTATAGGTGTCATTGTTACATAAAAGATGGAGTACATAGAAGGGCCCTAAGCAATGGTTTTGTTTTTTAGTGTTAGCAAGCTGGCCCCAATTCAGGAAAGAACGTAAACATGCTACTTTTCATTTACTTCGTAGCCCAACTGAAAGATATGCTCAACCATCCTTCCTGCATAGAGATGCTTACCTGAATCAAGGCTTTGCTGTGTTTTATGCTCCTCTTATGCTAGTCTGTTCCCATGTTGGTATTTTTGCTGCCAGCTCTCAGCATGATTCTCTATGGATACCAGACTCCAGCAGGTCTGCGTTACATACATTCTGTTTCTGACTTTCTCAGCAGTCATTTCAAAACCATAATTTAAAGTTTATTATGGTGAGTTGTTGTGTAGCTACATTGTAATGAACCTGGCATACTGTCATTTTTCTTCTATGCTCTAACTGAAGGAACTAAAATCTTACAAAACGGAACTGAATGAGTTGAAGAAAAAAGACATTCTTTACTATAGTTGTAAATGTAAAATGCTTAAATTGGTATCAGTTCTGCACAATTAGCTAATATGCAAGATAGATAATATTTTACAGCCTTCAAACTTGGCAGTATGTAAGACAACTCTGATTCATCATTTTCTAATAATTAGATCCTCCTGAACCTGTCAAACAAATAACATGTAAACTATCAGTTGCTAATCTTTTATTATTAGGCATTTGATCTAAATAGATTTAAAGATATAGACGCTTTGGGTTAGCCAAAAAAGAGGAGAATGTGGAATGTGTATTAATAATAATTAGAACATTTTCTCTTTATATTGCACCCGCATCCAAGGACCATTCAGTGCTTTACATACATTAATTAAGACTCTTAACCCTTCTTTTGGGCAGATAAGTATTATTATACCTATTTTATTGATAGGGTAATTTGTGAGATAGGTATATGATATAATAAAGCTATGGTCAGTCTGCTAGTGATTAACAGAGCACAGAACAGAATCCAGAACACTTTACCGCTCAATCCCCTTCTCTAACTAGGAGTTCTTGCTCCTTCTCTTAATCTAACTAAAACACAGCATCTCACAAGCCTGCATAGTGTAATTGTTTCTGTGTTTTATTTCCAGTATGCCATTGGTTGGGCTAAATCATTGTGGGACAAAGGCTGTAAAGTAATAGTTACAGCTCTTGGGGAAGCATTATCCTACTACAGCAGTGGCCCTTGTTGTTTATGTTGAGTATTTGATCTGAAGTGCAGAACCATGCAAAAATTAATGAGAAAAAAGTTTTGGGCAAAGGCTCAGGTCAGTTTCTCTAGCTAAATTAATCCAACATTAATTGGCAGACTCTAGAGATGTTGATATGTCAATAATGCAGAGGGTGGGAAGCTAACAAATGGTTGAAAGGGGCTTAAGGAAGTCTCAAGCTAGACAGAGGGTTGGACATCCAAACTATTAAGTAGCATTAAAAATGCATTATAGACTTAGGTTTTTTGTGACAGAATAAAAATATACTCAGGTCAAGGTTTCATTTATAGTTCTGCTGTACTATGGTGCTCAATTCCATTAAAGTTCTCGATAATCATCTCTACCTTATAGGAGGCACTTTCCTATACCATCATTTTTTGCTTTCCAAGAACAACCTTGCAGAAAGGTTCTGCGGTTTAATTTAAAGGTAATCTGATCAAAAAAAGGAAGGTCTGTTTTTCACATGGCTTTTTTTGTAGATTTCCTTATTTTAAAAGAATGTTTGGTTGAATTCAGTGGCATTTTTAATGCTCCTGAAATTATGGGTTATTGGTCTTTTGCAGCAAGGATTGTATTTTTAGGTGTACACCTTTAAGTTTTACACAAAAGAAACAAGACAAGTGATCAAAATTAAATTTCAGTAGGAAACAGGAATGCTCTAGATAGCAAGTTTAATGGATAAATGGATAGCAAGTTGGTCAGATGTAAAATGCTGTTGACTGTTAATAGGGTTGACTTATAAAGTGAAGTGTCAGCATTAAAAGTTTTTGTTGCGGTATCAAAAATCTATGCATAATATCCTTATCCAAAACTGCATCCAAATATTGTCTGATTCAGTACTTACAGTAATTTAATCCCAATAGCTTTATACACTATATAAAATGAGGGGTAGATGAGTTTTTCTACCTACAATATCCATCTATCTAGGGTATTTATAAGTCACCAGTCACCTTGGTATTTAAGTGTTGTATCTCACAGACTTACTTTCTGCTCTAGGACAAAGCTTTGGCTTATTTCTTTGAGCAAATTTCTCTGGTCTCAAGATTTCTCCTGGTAAATGTGCATTCACATCACCTAAACAGAAGGCCACTTTGGTAAAAATGGCAATCACTATAAGCTTCACTGAGGTGCAAGGACAAAGTGGTGTGGGGAGACAGTGCTATAACTCCTAACCAGGGTCATCTTAAAATGCTTAGGTTATCAGACAACCTGTGGAACTCTTTGCCAGAGGATGTTGTGAAGGCCAAGACTATAACAGGGTTCAAAAAAGAACTAGATTCGTTCATGGAGGATAGATCCATCAGTGGCTATTAGCCAGGATGGGCAGGGATGGTGTCCCTAGCCTCTGTTTGCCAGAAGCTGGGACTGGGTGACAGGAGATGGATCACTTGATGATTCTCTCTTCTGTTCATTCCTTCTGACGCACCTGGCATTGGCCACTGTCGGAAGACAGGATACTGGGCTAGATGGACCTTTGGTCTGACCCAGTATAGCCATTATGTTTTTATGTAATAACCAGATGTGGGTGGTAGGAGGGATATATTTTCTCCCTCCCTATTCCTCCCATCATCTTCCTTGCCCCAAATTGTCTGTCAAACGCCACCTTCACTCTCATTAAAAGAACCCCAAACCTGCTCTTAAATCTAGATCAGACCATGGTTTGAGCTTACGTTTTATGCGTCTCCATAGATACTGTTTCTGCTGCTTCTTATCAATGTGCCTTTGCTCCAGATGCTAGGTTTCCTTCTGGAATCTAGGCCTTTAAAAACAGTCTTACTCTCCGATTCAGTCTCTTGACATTCCAACTGCATCGCTGTAAGGCCCCTATTTAGAACTGCTCCTTCCATAGATCCTTCTTATCCAGCTAGAGAAGCATGAGTTCTCAGGTCATTTCTCATCAGCTGCCTGCATCAGTGAACCTAGTTGGTTTCCTGCTCATGTTGCCCTGAAACCAAAAATATACTGAGCAGGTTCCCAAGAATAGCTCCTGCTCAGTCCATTTTCCCAACTGAGCCCTTTAAGTTACTGGAGGCTGCTTTTCCATAGCTTGTAGGTCTTTAAGGCCTTGGCTACACTTACCCGCTAGTTCGGCGGCTGGCAATCGAACTTCTGGGTTCGACTTATCGCGTCTAGTCTGGACGCGCTAAGTCGAACCCGGATGTGCTCGCCGTCGACTGCAGTACTCCAGCTCGGCGAGAGGAGTACCGCGGAGTCGACGGGGGAGCCTGCCTGCCGAGTCTGGACCAAGGTAAGTTCGAACTAAGGTACTTCGACTTCAGCTACGTTATTCACGTAGCTGAAGTTGCGTACCTTAGTTCGAATTAGGGGGGTTAGTGTAGACCAAGCCTTAAGTGCCTTCAGCAGTTCAGCAAATTCCCAGAACCAAGTATGGATCATTTTGGAGGTAGGCTACTGGGAGATACGCTTTTCTTTCTAGTGTTATTCCATCCGCATACCTAATGGTGCTATCCAGGTCTCACTGTCATAATTAGTAAATATGCATGAAATTATCCCACTATCCTCTTTTCCCACCAAGCAAATGATTAATTAACATTACAACACTCACTATTTTTATAAAATGCTACAGCTGGGTAGTTTGTTATGTTGATATTAAGTAAGTTGTAACTGTCTGGTTTCATGTTTTTCCATTCTGAGAATATGAAAATAGACATGATGGAAACAAGCTCGATTAATGTGGTTTATGCATTAAGTCTGACACATGTCATCCTGTAATATACCCATTAAGCCTGACATATTTGAGTAAATACATTTACTTTAGAGAGTCCTGGAAAACTGTGGGCAGATTAGGTGAGGGCAATAATGAATTATCAAGATAAAATGAAATCACAAAACAAATGACAGTGAACAAATTGATCTGTTGTAGGATGTCCATTTAGTAAAGAAAGGTGTTTGAAATTAAAATGTGGTTAGGAATAGGTACAGTCATTCAGAAGTTGTTCAAATTTGGGGAAGTTTCTGGGACCCCTCTGATAAGGTGTGTGTTGGAGTCTAAAGAAATCCTTTCTTGTCATGAAACCTCCATTCCTGAGAAAGTAACTTATCAATGTCAGTCTTAATTTTTTTCGTCAGTCCATCGATAGAAGTTGAGAAGAATCATTTAGCAATCATCTTATCACAGATAATGGTTGGTTGATTCATTTTACACATGATCAGATAAAGGAATGATATTTGCTTTATCTTCCCCTTCAGCACCCAATAAAGCGATAGAATACCTAAAAGTCTCTACAGATGAAAGCGCTAGGTTATTGGCTGTAACAACACTGGTAGCATTGAATCAATTTCCAATCTGTTTCTGATGTGTTTGGAATCTGTACTCTAAAGATGTTATGTTTGATGTGAGAAATGGTAAGGGGTCACATGTTCCATGAGTCACTTATATGTGAACAGTGGTACCTGTAGTCATGTACTTATTTGCACGCCCAGAATGAAACCTGTTTTCAAAAGCCCTAAGGGCACACACAGATTGACAATTAAGCCTTACAAGAACCCAACCATTGTGAGTGCATACACAGATTTTAATATGAGTGCTGGCTGAATTGAAACTTTGTAATGGGGCTACAGCTTATCAGCCACATTTACAGCCTACTCAGCCTCTGTACCTCAGCAGTTTGAATATTAATAAATGTTAAAAATAAACTATTTACCTATTGCAACATCAAAGCCTACCAGGCCTATATAGGTTCTAGATGATGTGGCAGGGTGCCTCATGCTCTCACAGTCATTTGGCATAGTACGAAAGGATAGCCCCTGTGGACTCATGCACAGATTTGCAGACAGGACAGAACTAATTACAGGAAGAAGCCATTCAGACTAGTACCTTCACGTGCTACTATCCTACAAAAGCACCCACTGCTCCTGCCAATTTCTTTGCATTGTAGCTCTGTGTAGCTCATGAGAGGGCACTTTTCAAAATCTCTGCACCACTCAGTCTACAGGCACAGGACTGTTTGGCCATGCAGACAGGTGGGGAGCTGTCATGTTCCATATGCTAATGATAACATATGCAAATTATGTGCCCAGCAGCAGTACAAAATATGCCACGTAAAAGAAATGGGTGTGCAGACAATTGGTAGATTCCAGTGATCTCTCTGTAGTTCTTTTCCTGCCTGTCAGATCCATCCCAGAACAGGTTTAATATTATCTCAGTGCCTGTTGCTCTTCATGCCCTCACCCCATTCTCCCCTCCCCCCCAAAGTGTCTTATATTCTGACCCAGGCAGCATCCCTTGTATTTCCCCTTTCTTCCTGTCTCCAAAATCTCCTTTATCTCTCTCTCTCTGTCATGCATGTGACCAGTTTATGTGGGTTCACTTCCTCTTTTGTATGGGAGTAGCTGACCCCAAAGGACAAAGAAAGGCAGAATGGAGACCTTCTTTACCTGCACCTCTTGGTTTGCACATTGGAGAGCCTCACCTACCATGCATGAACTGATTATGCTGTAAAGTGGTCTTGCTCAGCTCCACATACAAGGATCTCTGCCTATCCTTGACTCCCCTGCCCATGTGAGTGTTCCCATCCTTGGGATCCGCATGTACTTTGCAGAGCCTTTAGAAATCATATGTGCCGATACTATGTGTTGCCTAGTCCATTGACTATTGTTTAGTTATTGAGTGTCTTCTGAAAAATATTTATGAAGTGATAGTATGAAGGAGTCTGCAATAATGGAATGCAATTGTATGTGTATATTTGAAGATGGTAGAGAATCTTTTATTGTGAATAAGGAACTAGCATGCATTTGTATCTCCTAATTTATGTCAATTTACCTTCTTCACAGTCTGGCAAAGACAAATAATTTATTCCTACTTCAAACAGATAATACACATAGCAGTTGATAATTGCCAAGTCTCCTGCAGCAATGCTATGGTATACTGTTTAGTTCTCCTTTCTGTGGAGAATATTAATATCTTGGATCAACATTTCCTTGTTAGTCACAATGATTTGCTGTTCATTTTATTTTTTGTCATTACATTTATCCACCTGGAAGTACTAAATTATGTAATTGGAATTATAGAAAACCTGATGCTTCCTACAGTTATAGACAGGTAATATTCTGATTAGTATTCTGGATACTTAAAATCTACTATTCTTCAGGATTTAAAATACCATTTAAACTGTGGCTCAAAGCCACAGTTCAGAAGTCACTGGAGCTATATTGATATACCCCAGTTTAAGATCTTGCCCAATTTATCCTAGTTTATGTCATGTATACACAGAATACACCTAATTATCCCAATTATTTGGGGTAGTATAAGCCATTATTCTCCGTATAAATATGATTTCCTTATATTTTAGACTTTTATATTTTACAGATTATTGCTTTTGGTTAAAAGAAGAACAGGAGGACTTGTGGCACCTTAGAGACTAACAAATTTATTAGAGCATAAGCTTTCGTGGACTACAGCCCACTTCTTCGGATGCATATAGAATGGAACATATATTGAGGAGATATATATACATACACAGACAGAGAGCATAAACAGGTGGGAGTTGTCTTACCACCTCTGAGAGGCCAATTAATTAAGAGAAAACAAACTTTTGAAGTGATAATCAAGCTAGCTCAGTACAGACAGTTAGATAACAAGTGTGAGAATACTTACAAGGCGAGATAGATTCAATGTTTGTAATGGCTCAGCCATTCCCAGTCTTTATTCAAACCGGAGTTGATTGTGTCTAGTTTGCATATCAATTCTAGCTCAGCAGTTTCTCGTTGGAGTCTGTTTTTGAAGTTTTTCTGTTGTAATATAGCCACCCGCAGGTCTGTCACTGAATGACCAGACAGGTTAAAGTGTTCTCCCACTGGTTTTTGAGTATTTTGATTCCTGATGTCAGATTTGTGTCCATTAATTCTTTTGCGTAGAGACTGTCCGGTTTGGCCAATGTACATGGCAGAGGGGCATTGCTGGCACATGATGGCATATATCACATTGGTAGATGTGCAGGTGAACGAGCCCCTGATGGTATGGCTGATGTGATTAGGTCCTATGATGATGTCACTGGAATAGATATGTGGACAGAGTTGGCATCGGGGTTTGTTACAAGGATAGGTTCCTGGGTTAGTGGTTTTGTTCAGTGATGTGTGGTTGCTGGTGAGTATTTGCTTTAGGTTCGGGGGTTGTCTGTAAGCGAGGACAGGTCTGTCTCCCAAGATCTGTGAGAGTAAAGGATCATCTTTCAGGATAGGTTGTAGATCTCTGATGATGCGCTGGAGAGGTTTTAGTTGGGGGCTGAAGGTGACAGCTAGTGGTGTTCTGTTATTTTCTTTGTTGGGCCTGTCTTGTAGGAGGTGACTTCTGGGTACTCGTCTGGCTCTGTCAATCTGTTTTTTCACTTCAGCAGGTGGGTATTGTAGTTTTAAGAATGCTTGATAGAGATCTTGTAGGTGCTTGTCTCTATCCAAGGGATTGGAGCAAATGCGGTTATATCTTAGGGCTTGGCTGTAGACAATGGATCGTGTGGTGTGTCCTGGATGGAAGCTGGAGGCATGTAGGTAAGTGTAGCGGTCAGTAGGTTTCCGATATAGGGTGGTATTTATGTGACCATCGCTTATTAGCACAGTAGTGTCCAGGAAATGGACCGCTTGTGTGGATTGATCTAGGCTGAGGTTGATGGTGGGATGGAAATTATTGAAATCATGGTGAAATTCCTCAAGGGCTTCTTTTCCATGGGTCCAGATGATGAAGATGTCATCAATGTAGCGCAAGTAGAGTAGGGGCGTTAGGGGACGAGAGCTAAGGAAGCGTTGTTCTAAGTCAGCCATAAAAATGTTGGCATATTGTGGGGCCATGCGGGTACCCATAGCAGTGCCGCTGACTTGAAGGTACTGCTTTTGGTTAGTACATATTTTGGTTACAACCATTTATGGACACATCTTCATCTCTCTGTGTGGAGCTTTGGTCATGCATTTCCCATTAACACTACTTCACATGTCTGTAGTAGAGCTGAGGAAATATTACAAAACATTTTCTATGAATGTTCGGGTTTTTTCCAATTCACTTCACTTGTGCACACACTGATTTTCTCTTCTGTTTTCACAAATGGTGGAATCGGTTTTAGGAGCATGAATTTTCATGAAAAACAAATTTTAATCTTGAATGCGGACATATGCTTTAAGTGCAAAAAATGAATTCCATATTTTTATTTTAATATGTAATTCAAAATTCACATTCTTACCAGTTAGTTACATAACTCATTCAAGCCTGTCCAAAGCCTATGGAAATCAATAGCGGTCTTTTCATTGATTTTAAGCAGCATAGCACAATTTCAACTATTCATAATGTAATCTCCACAAGCATGAAATATTCACTGAATAAATTCATGCGTCACTTTGAATATTGAATATATCTGAGAATTTCACAATCTGAGGGCCATTCATAAACAGAAAAAAAATCAAATTTATTTTATTTTGTCTATCTCCAGCCTCTAGCAGGCAGAGAGGTACAGTATGCTGATCCCAACTGCTCATGCTAATGATGTTTTTGAAACACCACCTAGCATTTATATTACAGACATTTGTTATGGGGAAAACACTTTCTGAAAGAAATCAGTATTCATTGTTCTGGCTTTAGATCATGACCATTTGTCACCAACTGCTGCTTCCTGTTTACACACAGTTAGCTTTCAGATACAGTGATTAGAATATCATCTGCTCTGGAGGAGCTGAACTTGTGTGCTGAAATAAGAAAGATGATAGTTCAACTGAAAGTCACTCAGAAAAGTCTGTTAACAAGTTTTCACTACATTAATTGGGAAATAAAGCCATTTAGTTGCACGTGTGTGTGTATATATAACTAGTTATTACCATTACGATTAAGTAAAATCACCCTCTGGGCATAACTAATACATTATTTAAAGCCTCATTTAATATTTATACAGCTTTTATTTTAGCATTGTTTTGTGCTATTAAAAAAAATCCGTGACGTTTCTAAAATAAATATCGTACATTCTCTTTTGCATTTGCAATATGCAGATCTTCTTGTACACATCTTTTATAAATGACTTCACAGTGCCTGAGACAACATTTACGGACTCAGAGTTCTGCCACTGCTCTTGTCTATTAACTAGCAGAAAAGCGAAGGAGGCACCCCTAATGTGAATGAGACCACACACCAGTTACACGAGGTTCCTGTAAGAGCATGTAATCAGTGGCCCCTAACCTTTTCAGTCAAGTTTCCTGGTTAATCCTAGATTAAGACTGTATAGTCAAAAAGGAGGAGTCTGATCCCTTCCAAAAAAACCCCCATTTCTCACCTGGCCCTGTTCACATCTGGTAAGTGCAGTTCAATTTTGTTAAAAATTCACAATGACTCTTACACATAGAGCTAGAATTTTTACCTTACATCAATTAAAGGTCCCACCATTCCTGTTAAGGCATATCACACTTGTTATCCTAACATCTAATTTTCTTGGATAAAATCTAAATCTTTTCCCAGTAAATAATTATATAAAATTGAGGAACAACTGATGTTTTGGGAAAGATAAGGAACAAGTGAAAGTGTTCATAAATAATTTTGTTCTTACAACTTTTGTTCTTAAAAATAATTGGCATTGCCCAAAAAATCCCTAGGTAAATCACAAATGAGAATACATGGGATGAAATCCTAGCAAAACTTCTGTTGATTTGAATAGGGACAAGGATTTCACCCATGATCCCTGCCCCCAAAAGCTTACAATCTGTCTTGTCATAATGCAAGAACAAGGATAACAAAATGGCAGAGAGAAGATGGACAGGAATAACAGAATATGATAAAAGTCAGCATACAACATGGTAGAGCAGAAGATTATTATTACTACTTACTATCAATATTACAAATAAATGTGTCTGACTCATTCTTGTAGGCAGAAGTGTGTCTCTGGAGAGGTGGGTGAATGAAGAGAGGGTAGTGATCTGGTATTTCCAGTCAGACAGTTCCATGGATAGGGGTGTCATGGAAAAGAGCATGCAGATATTTGTGGGACAATCAGGGTATTGAAGCAGAAAGACAGGAGAAGGGGTGAGACAATAAGAGACATGGTTGGATAAGTGGGGAAGGACAAATAAGGTCCACAACACAGTTTTATAGAAAAAAATTAATTAGAAATGGGCCTGAACTGCAACCCAGATTTGAGCAACCCTGAGTTTGGGCAAAGCTCATATTTACATTAATCAGTTTGAAGATATAGGGCCTGATTCTTCTCTCATGTTCCCCAGTATTAATTAGGAATAACTCCATTGCAATTAATAGGTTTACATCAGTGTAAAACTACTGTAAGTGAGAAGAGAATAATGTTCATATAAATTTTTACTTCTAATTCACCTGAGATTTTTACCTACGGTAGGCTTAACTTCTTCAGGTGTGCATATTGGTTATACTTCTAATCCAGACAGTAAACAACTGATGCATTCATCTTTGACTAATTATATCAAATGGTAGTATAAGCCCAAAAGGAATAATCTGCTTTAAAACTGACATCAATTTGGCAGAAGTATGTACATTTTTTTGTAGTTACGTTAGCACTGCAGATGAAGAGAAGGATGTGCAAATAAAGAGATCTGTTCTGCCATCTGTAGTTTAAATTCTTCTTGCCAATGCCACATGTAGTTTAAAGATGTTTATTAACTGGTAAAGCAGTTTTGCAGAGATCTATTTACACTGGAGATATTATTATGAAAGAAGAAAGAGTGATAATTAATAATCTGGCATGTTTCAAAATACCGAAAAAATTAGCTGTGCTCCATATCTGGCTCAAAAACCACATCATATCATCTGCTGCATATGCCAGTGTAACTTTTAGAGACAGGATGAGTTTCTAATTCAAAGAAAGAGCACTTGTCAGAATATTTTGGGGGGCTTCATTTTAGTGGTTCGAATATGTCGCCTTCATTTTCAGTGCAGTCATTCATCCCGTGCAGACAACCCACACAAGAGTTATGTGTCACTTTAAACACTATTTTGAAGGCTAAGTGGTGAGCAGGATGGTCAAGTATTTTCCGTAAACTGTTTTTCAGTGGAAATTTAGGTTTTTGACCAAATGAATTTGATTGTGAAAAGTGTCTGCTTTCTGTGAAAAATGTCAGGTTTCTTGTCAAAACATTTCAGCCAAAAACCAAAGGATTTCCACCAAACACTTTTGGGTTTTTGGCCAAAAATTAAAAAATGCCTGTACGATTTTTTCCCCACTGGTTCTAATGATATGTGCCCTCTGCTCAAGGGTAAATGTAACCTTTTTTACATAAAGTGAGCCATTAATAGGAAAGAAATTAAGACCCTGTGGGCTATGGTAGTTGTAGTTACACTACCCAGGAAGCCATGTTTAATGAGAGCTACCTATATACAGTTTGAACACAGATGCTCTATCTCCCTAAAAACATTTTGTTATTTTTTAAGTTTAGATAGCCAATGTGATAATCTACAGGACTTGCCATTAAAATTGGTTCTGGTAGCCAATGTTGTATACACCTTTCCTAGTTCTACAGCAGTTATAACTGTGAAAGTATTTCAGTGCTTTGAAGTAGAAGTAATGTTGTTTGTTTACATTAAGGTAACCAGCAAAAATGTTTGTGTTAACCTTGTAATGTTGTCTGATTCAGAGCTGTTGTGATTAGCGACGTTTCTAGAAATCCTGACACCCTTAGCCAAGGGAGGATTGACTTTTGACCATCCTCTGTCAATCGTAGCACAGATCAATACAGGACAATGCTTTGATTAGGGCATGCTGAAATCTAAAACTAGAGAGATATAGAGAGGTATAAATCCTTGTCTGCACACATGTCCAGAAACATATATTTTGTTTATCCAACAAGCACACAGACATACACCTACCCTCAAGCACATAAATAGTCCCATTATTTTGATTGAGACTATTTATGTACTTAATTGCTTTGCTGATCAGGGGCTTATTCATTTTCTTTCAAATGTAAGGGACTCCAAGGATTATTTAATCATCAGTTTATATGCATGCATGTAAATGCATTCCCAAACTTGGTAATACTTAGAATTTACACTGCTTTATATTTTAAAAACCCTACAAATATTTTTAATTAATTGGAATTAGACTCCTATTTAAGGAATAATTGAGATCTGTTCAGATTATTGCCTAATTCCTGAATAAACCAAACACCTGGTAAGAATTTATGAGTGGAATCCAACATTTTCACAGATCAAATGTTTTGGAAAGCTCTCCGAATATCCAGAAGAAGAGAATACATTGCAAATGCCTTTTTTTTTCTGAATAAGAATATTTTTGTAAATTATTGGAGCAGTGCATCTAAGAAGCTGTACTGAAAGGCTATGTCATCACTTCCATTATAAAATCCTATTTTCAGAAATTCAGGCTCTTGCTAAAAATTTCTCCAGGTTGAACCTTGGTTTGTGGAAGCTCAACCCAAGAGTGCTTCTTTGTACCAAAGGTGAAAGTTTTGTAGGCCCTGATTTTGCCTCATGATTCACCTTGAATAGTACTTTATTTTGCAGGCAGCCTCCTTGAAATCAGTACTTGCAGAGTAAGGTACTATTCAGTATGGATAAGGGTGACAAAGCCAAGCCTTGTGAAGAGGCTTCTCCATGTACATGCTTTTTTTTTTTTTTTTTTCATTTAGCAGTCCTTGTTTGAGCTAAACTCCCCTATTTACATCACTGTGGAATTTTAATCTGAGAAAGGACAGAAGCATCAGGCCCTCGGGGTTTCTTGTTGTGCTGTTCACCTTATCTTCTTTTTTTCAAATAACTATTTCCCAAATTGCATATAACATGAAACCGGAAACAAGAGGTGTCTTATGTAAGAATGCTTCTTTTATGTAACGTGACTGTTTTAAAACAACCCAGGAATTTGGCCAGTGATGAGTTCTGTGAATGTGTTGCTGGTATTTTAAAGAAAAAAAATCTAATTGTTTTAATGTATCGTACACCAGGCCTCATTTCTATACCAGGATGAGGCGTCCTAACGAGATGAAATATTTGTCCGTGGTTGCCAACCTACCCTGACTAATCCTTACTTAGGGAGATGCATGGATTCTACCGTCTGATTTTTAAGTAAGCAGTGTAAGGGCATACCATAGGAACACAGGACTTGTCAGACTGGCTCCAACCCGACTTCAGTAACTTGTCTCTGGCAGTGGCCAGCACCAGATGCTTCAGAGGAAGGTGAAAGACTCCATAGAAGGCAGATATGGGATAATTTGCCCCCATGAAGGTCTCATTTTAATAGCTAGCGATTAGTGTAAATCCTGAAGCATGTTTTATATCCCTTCCAAAATTCTTCTATTAACATTACAGTTCTGGATATTCTTGTTTATCCATATAGTCACCCCGTCCCTCTTTAAATCTCGCTAAGTTTTCAGAGACCTATTTCAGACTATAAAATATGCAGTTGCTTTTCGTCTGGAGAGGTCTCAATGCTGTCACCATAGGACACTAAATTCCAAGGTTTGTCAAACTACAGAACCATGGTGTCTACCTTACCAGACTAGGGGAATCCAGATCAGAATGGATGATCATCTTATGTATGAAAATGTGGAAGTTAGGGCACATCTTCACTGTGGCAGCGTTTTAATGTGGCTTGTGTAGTCGCAGCACAAAAAACAACCTCCACAAGGGGAATAGATCCCAGCGCTGGTGCACTGTCTATACTGGCACTTTGCAGCGCTGAAACTTGCAGCACTCGGGGGGATGTTTTTTCACACCCCTGAGTGAGAAAGTTGCAGCGCTGTAAAGTGCCAGTGTGGACAAGCCCTTAGACTGAAATTTCTACACATGCATAACTGTTCAGTCAATTCTTAGATCAGAGAGCATAATGGCCAATGCCTTCTGTAGAAGTAACAGCTTGTGGGAGGAAGCTTCGCTAAACCCAGAGGTATTCCTCAAGCTGTGCCATCCATAGGGAAATATGGAGATAGCATTGTTTGCTGCCTGTCACAAGGATTCAGGAGGTCCCCATGGAGTGAAGAGGTTTGTGATCCCCTGGAAATGTCCCAAAGTCCTGGGCCTATTTCTGCTTTCAGTCTGGAAGAATGCATCCTCCCCACAGGAGTTATAGGGACTTCGTTTTGTAGGCAGAACCAACTCCAGGCAGAGGAAAAATTCTTTCTGTATTTCAGAGACTGATTCTGGACTGTTTGGTCAGTAGTATGGCAGATGGTAAGTCTGTGACCACTATAACAAAGCAATGCCTGTGAAATAGTGCCTCTCTTCCCTGAGGCAAAAAATACAAACAAACAACTCCCCCCCCCCCCCGCCCCCATACTTGCCAGGGAAGACTCCCTAACCATAGCAATTAAGTTCAAATATGACTCCTTTGGGGACATTAACGTTCTGCTGAGTCATTTTATAACCTTGAGTTTGATTATGCAACCTTACGCATACTGATCAGCACTTAGTAATGCAAGTATTCCAACTGAAACCCCAGGGCAGGGCTAAGAGAACCTAAAGGAGTCCTATTCGGGCTTAAGCAGTTTGGCTTGGGAGCCATCCCTGATGAGTGTTCCACATACCTTGATTTGGCAGTTGCCTCATGGAACTTAAAATCCAACACACAGGAATACTTAATACTCATTCACTTAATAATGCAAATCGTTCTTCGGGACAAAACCCACACATCGATGAACAATAGTTTATTTGTATTCATAAAATAAGCTTTAAGGTGTAAAGCAGTAATACACATTGAAAAGTTAACGTACTACACAGAAAGTTGTGATGTCCTTTGTGTTTAGATCTAGGGCCAGATTTTAGCTTGTTGGGTTCACATCTTTTTGGGTGTCACGGTGGGAGCTGCTGAATACTGAGCCCTTTTGAAAACCAAGCTCCTGTGGTGGGTGCTCTACACTAAAAACCTGGCACTGAGCTCTTTCGAAAATCTGTTTTACAACATGGCGTCTTTTCCTTTTACAGAGCTGGTTAGCCAGGTACAGCATTCTACAGAAGATCTTATTTCTGGTTAAAAGTATTTGTTTTTATTAAGTGAGACTTACTTTGTGCTCCTAGGTCGCTCTCTCGTCTAATCAATTGTTTTAGGAACAGCTGGGGACTTCCACTTTTCAAGAATCATTTTTTGGCAATCAGCACAGTCCTTACTAGTCATTTCTCTTGATTATGAGCTCCATCTTTCATGGACGTTAGGTTTCTTAGGATTTGTAAAGATGAGTCATGAGAAAGAGAGATTCTCTGGCACGAGATGTGTTCTTTCTTGAAGCTGTTCCAAAAAGAGTTGATAGTCTTTCACTTCCAATTTGCCTGTATTGAAGGCCACTGCTACTTTCTTGCATGATCAGCATCTGTTATTTGATTTGAGTCCAGTACCAGACATCGGTGTGCTGTAATTAGGAAGGACTGACTGTTGTTTCTAATATAGGATATTTTTAAAACAATGTGATGGAAAAGACGTTACAAGATGTGTGCTTGTTCTTACAAGCACTCCTTTTGCAGAATTCCCAATGAAATTGGAATGCAGGATAAGGCCCTATATTAACACTGCAGACCATAAAAGGCATGCTGTTAAGATATTTAGGGTCCAAAATCTGGTCTTCTCTTTATCCCACCGAGTTTATCCCATGTCTTTGCTGAAGCCCTGGAATTATTTCCATTATTATCTGATCTATACCTCTCCAAACTAAGATTCCCACATCAGTCACCATCCTTCCAGCTAAGTAGAAATTAATGGAAATCTCTTCTTCACTCCTGTTTTTCTTTCAGTTGGTAGGGTGTTGTCAGTAAATGATGTCTGCTTATTATCCAGGGTGTTTCTAACCCCAGCTAGTCCATGTAGCATGTGACCAGGACTGACCCATTGAATGTAACCTACCGTAACGCTGTTACAATCTGATAGGAACCGTCCACAGAATTCTAAGTAGCTATGTTATTGTGGCTTAAAAAAAAAAAAAACTAGAGAGATTAAAACTAAAAAGGAGGAAGAACAGTTCAATAGTTAAGGCACTTGCCTGCCTTGCCACAGGTTTCCTGTTTGATCTTGGGCAAGTCACTAAGGCCTGGTCTGCACTAGGAAACGAGGTCAGTATAACTACGTCGCAGAGGGGTGTGAAAGATCAACACCCCTGAACAATGAAGTTAAAACAACCTAACCCCAGTGTTGACAGTGTTCAGTCGACAGAATAATTCTTCTTTCACTAGCACCTACACCAATGGGAGAACCCCTTCAGTCTGCATAGATAGCATCTTCACTGAAGCACTACAGAGGTGCAGCTGCTCTGCTGCAGCATTTTAAGTGTAGACAAGTCCTAAGTCTCTCTCTCTGCCTCATATCCCCATCTGTAAAGTGAGGATAATGATACTTCCCTTCTTCACAGTGGTGTTATATGGCTAAATGCATTAAAGACTGTGAGGCACTCATATACTACAGTAATTAGGGGCCACATAGATAGATAGATAGATAGATAGATAGATAGATAGATAGATAGATAGATAGATAGATACTACTACTCCTCTGACAAAAAACTGAAAACATAAATAGCCACCTAACAAATTGGGGGGGGGGTAGATAAGTTCTTATGCCAATATCAAGTTAAGATTAAAATATTAAGTGAAAACAGCCATTATTTCAGAAGCAGACAGGCAAAATGCATAAGGGAGAAATATTTTCAAACCTCTAAGAATATTAGAAATGCTGCAGAGGAAAAATAACAGAACATGACTTGACAGAGTACTGTTAACTATGATGGTGTTAAATGGCAAATAGGAATATCATCAAAAGATCAGTACATAGAAGCATAGAAAATAAAGATGGAAAAGATCTATTACAGTCGTGAGCAAACAATGGTCTGTGGGACTGTCCTGCCCGGCCTCTGAGTTCCCAATCTGGAAGCGTAGTCCCCGGCCTCTCCCTCTCAGTCTCCCCTCCCACGCAGCCGCATGGGCCACACTCTGGTCTGCCGCTCCCTCTGGGCAGTGTGGGGAGCACAGCTGGCTCTGGCCGGGTGTCACTGCTGCAAGCTCCTGGTGCTGGTAAGGGCGCGGAGAGCAGGGGGTTGGGTAAGGGAGCGGGAGTCCTGGGGGTCAGTCAGGGAGGAGGGGACAGTTGGATGGGGCAGAGGTTCTGGGGGGGGGGCGGTCAGGGGATGGGGAACAGGGAGGGTTGGGAGTGGGATTCCTGGGGGGCCTGTCAGGGGGCAGGGATGTGGATAGGGGTCGGGAGGGCAGTCAGGGGACAGGGAGCAGGGGGTGTTGGATAAGGGGATGGGATCCCAGGGGGAGCTGTCGGGGGCGGGGGGTGTGGATAGTCATTGGGGCAGTCAGGGGACAGGGAACAGGAGGGTTGGATAGAGGGTGGGGGTCCCGGGAGAGGGCAGTCAGGGGACAAGGAGCCGGGGGGGGGGGGGTTGGATGGGTTGGGGGTTTTGAGGGGTGCAGTCAGTGGGCAGGAAGTGGGAGGGGGCGGATAGGGGGCGGGGGGCAGGCTATTTGGGGAGGCACAACCTTCCCTACCCGGCCCTCAGTACAGTTGTGCAACTCCGATGTGGCCCTCGGGCCAAAAAGTTTGTCCACCCCAGGTCATATTGTCCATGTCCTACCAGGGCACAATTGCTTGCTACCATATACTCTCAAGTCCCGTTTCCAGTCTGGTTTTAAATTGCTCAAGCAATGGGACTTCCACCACTTCTTTTGGGAGTATCTGCAACAGCCTGATAGATCTTCCTGTCAGGATATGTTTCCAGATATTTAACCTAAATTTTGCTTAGTTTCAAGCCATTAGTCCTCCAAGCTTTCAAGCCAAGCTTCCTCCTTGGTATTTACACTCTTAAAATATAGGTAGATTACCATAATGCCCGCTCTGGGTTGTTTGGCCAGGCTAGCTATGTCAGAGGGGAAGTCTATGTGAGTGACTAGAGAGGGAGGGGATAGGATTACGCAGCTGCATCCCATCCACCACGTAGGGGAGCCACAGTTGCATCCCTCTCTTTATTCCGTGGCTGCTATGGTGGAGCCAAACACCACCCAGTTGAGAAAACCAAGGGAGAGGGATTTAGTGAGAGGCTTTGAGTCATGTCCCCCGTCAGGAATTTACCAACTAAAACACTTGTTTCCCTGATCAGCAGTAACTGCTCCTCTGCAATTTGAATAGACAGTGCATAGTGCATGTGTGACTAGATGACATCAGCTGAGCCGAAGTGTAAGAAGGCAGGGATGTGAGCTTTCTTGCCATGTGCTATGGGAGGCCTGTTGGGGAACCCTCAGAGGCTGATATCTACAGGTAATCCTTTAGCTCTTGGTCATCTGCAAGAATTGATGGTATGACTTCTGGCAGTGGCACATTGGCACCCCTTTCCTTCCTAGAGGGGGAATGAATTCCTATTGTACATGTTGCACACAGGAAGGAGAGCACTTCACTCTTAATTCTTTTACTTTTTCCTGTAAGCCTACCTCCAGCCCTTAATCATGTTAATGGTCGTCTCTGAATTCTCTCCAAACTGTTAAAGAAATTCATACCAACTGTTAAGAGCAGTAATTAGTTTCTAGTACATGCCTTTTTAGCCATTGTCATAACAAGAGTTTAAGTCATGCCACTTAGAATGTCTTGCCTTTTATCTTTTTGTTGTGGTTTAATTGTATTTTAATGTGATGTTTTGTTGTGTTTAATTAAAAAGATGTTTCACGTGAAATACTAAAAGTTACAATTACAATTGACACTTGCTAAATGTGAAATGTTTTTCTTTCCTTAAAACCTTCCTTTCAAGATACCCTCTTTTCCCATAGCCCCTTTCACTGTCTTTAAATACTAGTGATTCCTTTAGCTCCACTCCCATCACACAATCTTCCTGTATCTTAGAGTCTTGCTGCCAGATGAGAACATTGGACAGTGGGATAGGAACCTTCCCTCTCCCAGACTCAGGAAACCGGTCAACTGGACGATATGTTTCTAAGCAAGAATCAACTTTAGAAACTGAAGTCTTCATGCCTCCTGAGCAAGCCCTTCCTTCAGCTCCTTCAATAAAAGCCAAAACTCTTGAGCGAGAAGTGCCTTCAACAGCTAAGAGCCCAGAATCTGTGGAAAACATGATTAGTCATTCAACATCTGATCCTACCATGACTGCCAAAGTTGTACGACCTTTTCAAAGTCGCCTTCCAAAACCAGTCTCCTCAGGTAAAATGCCAATTACACTGGAAATTAGATTATTTCTGCCCTAATGTCTGTTTCCATTAACAGAAGCCCTGTAATAGTGACGTTAGATAATGGGAATGCTAAGCCTGTAGCAGAAAAGATTCCTTATGTGAATATATAAGGTTATCAAGTTGGTGACCTGAGTCCAATGGAAATTTGGTTGCTCATAATGCATATCTGTACCTCAAAGAAAATTGTGCAAAATGTTAAATCCCTTCCTCAAGAAACTATATTTGAGAGAAAAGTAGGGCCAGCCCTCAGAAATGCTGAACACTGGTGATTCCCATTGATTTGAATAAGAATTTCATGTGCTCAGCAACTTTCAGGATCAGGCTCTCAATTTGCTGTCAGTGGCCATATTGTGATATTAAATGTTAAAATGACACATTCATAAACACTTGCTTTCAAAACTGAACTTGGAATACAAAGTAATTTGGAATCAGTGCATAAATTCTATACCAATGAATATTTTGCCTCAATTATAAACATAAGTCTCTTGACATGTTCCTGCACTGTACAAATGTATTTATAGACAGTAGTAAAAAACACTTATTTTGATGGTTCAGCAGGATGTGCATTAAATATAACATATAAAACAATAGCTCCCAAAGAATGAAAGACGCCTGCTAAGGCCCCAATCCAGCAAACACACACATGAGTATCTTTATATATACAAACTGAATTGAATATAGTCCCACTGAGTTCAATGGGACTGCCAATGTGTAAAGGTACATGTGTGTATGTGTGTTTGCAGGCTTGTGGCCTAAAAGTACAAGTAGCAGTAAAAAAAATGGATGTTTATTACACCGCAGTATTTATCTTTATCATGGAGTAATTTCTGTATTTAAAATGGGAAATATTGCAAATAACAGAGTAAATTAAACTGCTTTGGGTGGTGTACACATTTTAATTCTTCCTACTTCAGTATTATGTATTCTTTGTATTATGGGAATGCGCAAAAGCCCCTATTAGGATTGGTGGTCTTTGCTGTTAAAAACTGTGTACTTAGACCAAAAAGGGCAGATAGACATCTAATGTTTAGGCTCCTTGCTGCACAGTGGAATCCACAGCCCTGAGTTAGACACCCAGGCTTCCTGTTCAGTGCATGAGGAAAGTTAGGTGCCTAAGAATGGGAATCACTGAGCAGGGAGCTGTTTAAGCTAGTGTTGAGGAGAGAGGTTCGGCCTGAGCTCCATCTCTCAAACGGAGTCAGGCATCTCCCTCCACTTGGGATTCACAGCCATGAAACCTCTTCTGACACCTAAATCAGCTCAGCCCTTTCTCTCAAAAAAAATGGGGGGCAGCTATTCCACCCCTTATATAGCCTATAGCCCAATGGGAGGTGCAGCTTCAAATCCATCCTGCCTGATTTGGAAAAAGGACTTGATCCCGGTCTCCCACTTCCTGTGTGAATATCCTAACCACTGGGCTACAAGGTATTCTGGATGTAGCTTTAAATCTCTCCCGTTGAAGCTGTTCCACTTTGTATGCAATATTTAAATATTCATTGGGCCAGAGAGAATGAAATGTGAGAGAGTGACTCTATAGCCCAATGGTCAGTGCACTCACCTGGGATGTGGAAGAGTCCGCTCCAAGCCCCTACTCCAATGACCACATCCCAGGTAAGTGCTTTAGCCACTGGGCTACACTACCACCTCCTTCTGTGTTAGTAGGTATCCTCTGAGAATGCCCACTTGATCGGGCTCTCCAGGTGAGCTAGGTGGGGGAACATTTAGTTTGAGGATCCCACTGCGGTTTAGGTAGGAGCTAGGTGCTGGGAGTCAGGACTTAGGGAGCTTTGTGCATGCTCACCAGCAGAAGTGTAGGTGCCATGGGAACTTTCCAATGGAAATGTGGGCTTCTACAGGGGTAGGTAGCATTTGAGCAGGAGCATTGAGGATCTACATTTTGGGTTTCGGTGCCCAAAGTAACCATTAAATGTTTAAATCCCTTTGTGGATCTAGCCTTAGATTAACACATATAAACACACACTAAGAGACAGTCCCTGCCCCAAAGAGTTTACATTCTAAAAAGAAAACTATTTAAAAAACAGCAAAAAATATACAGGCTGAAACTTTTTTGCTAACACTTTGTCAAGGTAGAGTATTTATTGCAACTAAAAAAATGACACTGATTTATTTAACTTGCATGACTCTGTGCCACATTGCCCTCATACAAGAAATCCCATGTAATGATCATGTAAGGCTAGACATCAGGTTTAAATTTAGGGTAAGGCCACCAAAGTATGTTTTGGTAAATTGCTGTTATTTAAATTGAACCTAAGACTAAATAGTCTTTCATCAGAATGTATATGAGAAGGTTTTTAATTAAACATATTGGAATGTAGTTGATTTAACCATATTCCAATTGCAGTATATTAGAGTGCAAATACATATTGTGGTCTTTATTGCAAACTCCCCTGCAGGTTTTGCATCAAAGCTAAATAAAATATATTTTGATACATATTATTTTAGAAAGAAATGTATTGTTAATTAATGGCACAGCTAAGAGAGATTCAGAAGAGAAATCTTAGTTATAGATTATATGCTACATGCTTGAATAGTCACATGTGTGACCTCAATTCAGCAGTGTGCTATAGAGTAGACTCCATGATTAAACACTGTCATTATAACAAATTGAATAGAAACTGCAAGCATTGAATTGCTTCATAAGAAGTTAGTAGCAGTAAGATTGCACTGATTTTAATGCTAATATTCACTGCACCAACCTTGTAAGGTTTGTATCTTAATTAAATTGTCGTGAAGAGATGCAAAAAAAAGTAGAATACATCAGATTGTGAGGTCAACTCATTCTTTCCTGGAATATTTTCATCTGACCCTTCTTCTTTACCCTACTTCACCAAAAACACAACTATCATTTTATTCTACAAAGCACTGTTTATTTTCTTAGATTTTGGTTCTACATAATATACATGTCGTAAATAAAAAGAACTATTTGATCTAAAAAAATTCTGGAGTAAGGTATAATTTCCTATTTGTGTCTGTCAACAAACTGAGTTTGCTAAGTTTCTCTCCATCAGAATATAAAATAACAGTACAGCTCTTCTAACGACTTCCTAAAAATCATTGTAACATTTTGTTTCTCATTTGCAAAGAGTTTATATTTTAAAAGTCAAAGACTGACTTTAAATTGTGTCTTCTCTTCTCTCCTCCTGATAACTGGGAAGTGCTTTGGGCAAGATTCTGCCACCCTTATGTTGAACAGCACCTTACTATACAAGTAGTTCCATTGAAGAATGGGATTATTTGACATGAATAGAAGTATCAGACTCTGACCCATAATTGAACACTGGATTACTCCTAAACACAATCAAATGCTGTTGTTAGTGTAATGATGATGAGATCCATAAATTGCCTAATCTCTTTCTGAATTCAGGAATAATTAACCCTCCAAAGCAAAGTGGACAGGAACAAATTCTGGTGACTTCTGTTTCATTAGAGCATACTGAAAAAAATGTGGAAAACAAGAAGATTCTTCCAGACTGGAGCAGCAAGAAAGCCACTAAAAAAACAAAGGTATAAATTGAAAGAAAAATGCCAGTGGTGTAACTAGCATATATATTTAATCTAAAGACCATATTTAACTGTAAAGAGTCAAATTGCTAAATGTCCTAACTTTAATGAAAAGAATAATTAACAATCCAATACATAATTATTTGTGATTACTTGATAACATTCATTGACAAAAGGTACCTTATTATTTATTAATAACAATACAGTGCCCACAGGTATGCTTGGTACTTTGTCTCATGCTTTACAGACATTAATTACTTAAATATTATTATCTCCAGGCATTTTATAGATGAGGGAATTGAGTTGCTGTTACATGGTGGTCTTTCTTTACAAGAGATTTTGGATTTTCGTTGTTTTTTCCCTTTGGAGATACAGTTCTTTCCTGATTTTGGTTTTGCTGTTGGTGTGGTATGAGTGAGTGGATGTAATATCATTGTAGTGTAAATGGTAAAATAATCTTCTTTTGGTTTCTGTCATTTTGTTAATCCCTACAATGATCTGTCTCTCTTTCAATCCTTCCTTGTAAACGATGAAAAGGACAAATAGGCAAATGCATACCCTTGTGTAAAAGCTACTGTTGATAGGTGCAGGGCTATGAATGATTAGAAGTGCCAAATGAGTCAAGCCCTTTTGGAAGAACAGGTGCAGCAGGTTAGCAAGTGGGAACCCTTGAGATATAGGATACATAGGATGATTTAAAAAAAACCTCCTTAAGAAAGGGTATGGTTAAACTGCTCCACAGCTAGCATGTAAACCTCACACTATTATGAGCTAACATCTTTATGTTGGTTATGTTGTGATTTATTCTAATCTTTTTGTCTTATGCTGTTTTTTAACTGGTGCCCCTGTTCCTTTATAAAGCTGGCCCAGATTCTTGCTCTCCATGGTACACACAGATAAGTTAAGTGGCTTGCCTAATGTCACATTGGCAAGTCTGTGGCAGATCCTGATTAGAGTACTGCTGCCTCTCACTCCCATACTCCTGTTGTTAGAGTATGCCTCTTATCCAATAAGTAGCTGCCATTTTAAATCTCTGATGAATTGAGGAATGCATGGGAAAAACCAGCATCTTCAAAACTGCCATAAGAAGTGCTCGTATTAAAAAAAGTTTAAAAGTGGGTCCAGGTGATAATTGTACTTGTGGACCCTGCTATCTGGTTGATAATCAGAACACCAGGTACAAATACCACCCTATTCTGAATATCAGATGTAACTTCCTCCCCCGTCCTTTCTGCTGCCACTGAACTCCTAAATCTTCAGCACTTCCATGGAGCGGGGTATCAGGACCAGGGCTTCTCTTTACTAGGGATCTTCACTTCCAGAGGAAGCAATGTATTTGTCTGTGCCCCTCCCCGTGGAGTCCAGAGGAGAAGGAGCCAACTGTGGAGTTTATTGCTTTCCCTCCACTTTGCCAAAAGATAGGAAGGGGGGCATGACTTAAAATGGCTGAATTGCTCACAGGTGGTAAAGCCATGAGTGTTTTATGCTAGTTATTCCAAACAAGTGTTGATAAAACCTTTACACAGCCCTACAGACCTTTTGTTGTGTGAATGCCGTACATGCTATCTTAGAAATACTTGAGAGGTTTTAAAATTGTATATGATGGGTACTTTATAAATGCAAATAAATAAATAAATATTACCTGAGGAAAGTGTGCAACCTTAAAGCAGTTTTACAGAGGGAAAGAGGCTGGATTCTCCCACTCTTACTCATGTTAAGCTGTTACTCACTCAAGGAGTCCTGTTTAAACCAATGGGACTAAGTGAGGAGTATCTGAGGAGAATCTGACCCAGTATAAGCAGGACTAACTTTTGGGATATATCTGGATAATAATAGTGGCTATTTCCCATACTGTCAAATTTATGCTTACATGCTGAATGATACTTGCCGTAGTTCAGTTAGTAAATCCGAGGTTTTCTTTGATGAATGCAAAATGTTTTATATCCTAATAAAACATCCTGCCATAGTATACGAGTCATTCTCATTGTGCTATTATTACTGGCGCAGGACAAGGCACTGCGAGTGTGCACTTATTCTGCTAGCAGCAGTAGTGACACTGAAACGGAACCAGAGTATGAAACAAATGACTTTGGAACGGCAGCGGAAAAGTTAGCAGATTTAATGAAGAACAAACGAGGTAACTGGAAATGTATACATGGTAATGTATCGTTCCGATCTCCATCCTGACAGCAGCTGATCATGTCTTTCATTGTGTGGTTATTTTCACTTTTCAACTCTGTCTTTCTTCAGATATAATTTTCCATTATGTATTTTTTATTATATATCCGCATCATTTTTTTCTGTTACACCATTCTTGCCACCATGGGCATAATTCTAAGGCTTTTATTCAGAAATCCCTGTGGTGAACTAAAAAGGCTTTAGCTGCATTATTGCAGCAATAAAAAGGTGATTATAAAGATAACTTTTTTTTAATTACATAGTTTAGTAGTAGGTTAAAATAACCCAATGAGCCATGGCCATAGCTTTCTAACTGTCTTATGACAGTGGTACTGTTCACACGGCTATAGTTAAGGCTCTGTCAGCCTTCCCAGTGCATATTGCCACTTTTCTGAGGATCAAATTCAGTCACAAGAATCGACTCTGAATTTAAATCTAGCATGAAAGCTCACCAGTGAATTCCTTGGGGTAATTTTTCTAAATTTTGAGGTAACTGAGTGCTGGATTGGTGGCCCAGGAGATTGCTGTCTGCATTCGAACACCAGAATAGGTAATTCATGAGCAGCAGCAACAGTGGATGCCATCCTGCAATGTATGTTAGCCGTGTTATGGAGAAGACTCTCTGCAGTGGGAAAGTCCGGGCCCATTCCATCCTTGGCTTCCCTGCTACAAATGATTCAAGGGAGTGTATAGGGCCAATACAAGAGCTGTGCACCAATGAACCCACTCAAGCCCTGAGGGCTTGTGCATTTCCTGAGGATTTAAGGGAGACTTCAGTGATGCATAGACTTTGTGTTGGCCTTTGCACAGGGGGTGAACTTGACCCAGCACATACAGTAGATACTGCAGTAATAAGTGCATTAAAAATGCCACAGGCAGCTAGATATTGCAGACACCCAAGTGCCATTACTTTCTACCAGGAGCTGGACTGAGTGTTTGACATTTGCAAGGATAATCCATTTGGGTGTTTTTCAGCACCAAGAGTAAGGTTGCCAATTTTGATTGGATGTATTCCTGGAGGTTTCATCACATGACATAATCTTTAATTAAAGATTAGTCTTTAATTCCTGGAGACTCCAGGACAATGCCAGAGAGTTGGGAACCCGAAGCGAGAGTGTAGGAGGTTGATTATTTTATTTATGGCATGCTCCTATTTTTTAATCTTTGATTATATATGAAATGTTGCAAGTGATTAAATCAAAGAGACACTGTTGATATTTTTCTAAAATGATATTGTAACATGAGAGAATCGTATTTTCTTAAATAGGTGTTGCCATATGTGCAATGATTTCTTTATCCATAACATGTGTTTTAAAGGATTTTATCATGTGTAAGCACCTGAATTAAATGACAGCAGCATTCAAATTTTTTGACATCTACCGTGAATTAAAACCACCACTTTACTTAGTGAGCCATTAATTTACATAGCTGGCTCATTGGGGTCGGGACAGATAGAACCAAAATGGATGCAAAAATTCTGATCTGTGATTGAGGCAAAGCAAACAAACAAACAAAAATCCTAAAATGTTGGTATACCAGGTGGTTGTTTTTTCTCCTATGGACCAACATTTTTGCCTTGGTCACTTTAAATACAATTGCCCAGATCAGGTAAGTAATAATAACACTATGCTTCTATTGCAACTTGCATCCAAAGAGCTCAACACACTTCACTGACATTAATTGATTTAGCCTCACAACACCCGTGTGCGGGTGAGGTATTATCCCCATTTTACAAATGAGCAATCTGAGGCACAGAGATGATCTAGATACTTATATAGCCCCACTACTGTATTGTCTCAGAGCCTCACAAACATTAATGAACTTATCCTCACTACACTCCATGAGGTAGGGGAGTATTTTAATTCCCATTGTACAGGCAAGGAACTGAAGCACAAGAGACTAAAGGCCTGGTACAAAGCCCATTGAAGTCAATGGAATGGCTCATTGATTCAGTGGGCTTTGGATCAGGCTATTAATGAGTTGTCCAGTCACATAGGAAGTCTGGGGTACACTAGGAATTAAACCCAGGTATTCTGAGCCCTCGCCCCATGCCTCAACTATCAGACCATGCTAATTTTGATCTCAACTGGATTTTACATCAGTGTAACTCTGTTGAAGGCAGTGGAGACAGTGTTTTTCAAAAGGTACTGGATATACAGTACTTCCGTCAGGTAGTGTTCAAATGTGTGTAACAGCAACAGCCAGTAGAGAAACAAATGCCCCATCTAGAACATCCTTCCCTTGTGCTGTCTCACATTGTTGCAGAGGGTTTTTTTGCTTTTATTTTTTTTTAACATGGGTTTCAGGCCTAGGAGTAGGGAGACCTGGGTTCTATTCCTAGCACTGCCACTTCCTGTATGAACTTTAACAAGTTAATAGAGCCTGATTCTGATCTCACAAACATAGGTTCTACACCACTGTCTTCATTGCCAGCCAGTCAGTTAAGGATTTAAGATTTATAAAACAAATGAAAAAGTAGATAAAAGAAACAATATGTTCAAAAGCAAGCCAACCAAAAGATATGCATGTGCCCAAGGAAGTTAGGGCTTGAAGCCTATTAACAGCTGAAGATAAAAACTTAAAACAAAAGTATTTAAATAAAAAAAATTCTACACTGAAGTCGAATTAACAATCTCATCTAAAGTCACAAAAGAAAGGAAATTTAAAATCTCAGATTTGCCCCTCTGCTTATCTCAGACCATTGGTATCTTTTTTAAGGATAGAAAATCATCCTGAATTTTAAGTAGTAACTTTGAATGTCCTTTTTCAGTTGTTTTAAATCATACCCTTAACTTTTACATAGTTTTGTTATGCTTTTATTACCAACCACTGACCTTTCCAGTTGTCTTAAAGTATTTGTATTGCTATTAAAAATTACACTGTGATCCATTTAAGCTGTACGTGAACTTTCTCTCAAATAAATGTGCAATGTTTTTTAAAATCTTTCCATAGCTGAGCAAGAAGAAAATACTGTGAGAAAGTCCTTTGTGGGGAGCCCTATGTCAATCTTGGATTTATATCAACACAGTCTCTATGGCCATTATGGAGAGGATGGGCCTGAACAATTAACACATTACAGTTTTATTGAGCAGCTGAGTGGAGCTTCCAGTAAAGAAGGCAAGAGCAAAGAGATCTCTAGTGTGAGTTATCTTGCTTTTTATGATATTACCTCTTACTTAATCCAGGAATATATCTGTCTTATTTATAGTCGTTTTCTGCATTCCTCATTAGTATTTACAGAAACCAAAAAGACACCTGAAAATATGGCATGAGTTGTTGGGGGAGTAAAGCAAACCAAGCACCTTTTTAATTGAGGTTGTGTAAGTGTGGTGATCTTGTAGTCAGCTGTAGCTTACAACAGACTTCCAGAACTTAACATTAGAGACATTCTGGAGCCCTAAGATATATGGCAAACTTCAGTGTTAGGATAGCAGTAAAACCCATTATTTCTCTTTGGAAATCCCTACGCTGCACCTGGGAGTGTCTCCCAGCCCAGGCAGACAGACGCATGCCAGCACTGCTCGAGCCAGTGCTCTAAAAATAGCAGTGTGGACATTGCGGCACAAGCAATGGCTCGGGCAAGTCACCCAAGCTCAGACCCAGAGCGTCAGGCGGGCTTAGATTTGGACATCGAGCCCAAGTTGCCCTCCCTGCGGCGACATCCACACTGCTATTTTTAGCATGCTAGCTTGAGCAGAGACAAGTCTGTCTACCCATGCGCCTAGTTGCAGTGTAGACATAACATTTGTGGCTGCTGCTCCACGCTGAGTCAGTTTACAAGAGGTTGCATTGCATTTAGTGCAGCATAGACCTATTAAATGATATTTAAAAAAAAATTCAAGTGGAAGTCTGCTGTGGTTACCAACTGTTTTGTGGGCTCCCCAAAATACCATCATATAGTCAGACGTAGCTCTGTTAGGACTAGGTCTTTCTTACCACCAATTTCTGTGCAAACTTCATTTGACTTAATCAAGAGCTCCACAAAGAGATTAGTAGCAGAGTATGAGCCTTACTAAAGCAGTCTCTAACACCTTGAACATACAATACCTCTGAAATAATGTATTCTACCACATTTTCTCGCTTTCTCTCCCTCCCGCATACACATTCTTGTTTTCTGTCCATTCCTACCCCTCCCCACCCACACATACACAAACCAATATTCTCTCTCTCTCTCTTTCTTAGTGAGGTATTCAATTCCAAGTATTAAAAGGGAAAATACTTTCTATGGCAAACAGTGACAGGTGCAATACATTTTTAATGCCTGTTTTATAGAGAATCTTTTCTTATGTGTAAACATTAAAAATATCTGTTTCTGTAAGTATAAATTTTATTAAAAGAACCTAGAATTAGATTTAAGGAAGAAACTGAGTGGTGACTTATATCCAAGGCTGCTGGAGTGTATGTCATTTCTGCTCTGGAAATGCAGCAAATGATGGCTTCAAACATACTGATCAAGGTCCCACACAACTCTCATCTCTGAACCTCAGTGCTTTATGGACAGAAAATTGCATTTTCCCCATAGTAGATGTAAACCTGCTTGCTAATTTATATCATCCATAAATGGTGGACTTCTGCACCACTTAATACCTAAGATACCGAGGGTCCTGTGGCACCTTTAAGACTAACAGAAGTATTGGGAGCATAAGCTTTTGTGGGTAAGAACCTCACTTCTTCAGATGCAAGAAGTGAGGTTCTTACCCACAAAAGCTTATGCTCCCAATACTTCTGTTAGTCTTAAAGGTGCCACAGGACCCTCTGTTGCTTTTTACAGATTCAGACTAACATGGCTACCCCCCTGATACTTGACACCTAAGATACCATATCTCTGAGAAGTGAAGACAGAGCATTTAGGAGGGTCCACACTAGCCCTGAAGTAGGTGGCATAGAGAGGCCATTGGTGGCTACTTAATGGATGGACTACTGGATCCATGATTACATGGATCTAGTTCCTCCAAATCTCTGCCTATGGGTGCACAGATAAACTGGCAGATATTTCAGACTATAGTCTTGGAATAGTAGCTGTAGTGGACCTACAGTGCTAACCACAGCCCGTTTCATACCACCTCCCCCACCAACCCTGTAAAGTTCCCTGCAGAAAGGTGGATTACTTGGACTTTGTGTGTGAAGAGGTGAAGTATTTTTTGCTAAACCCTGCCCATTGCCCCTTAAAATACTACTGGTGAGCATGTACCTTCATTCTCCCAACTCTTCCCCAACTGGGGCTTTTTTACCTCAATTTCAAAAGTGCAGTGAAACATAAATAAAAGTAGGTTGTTAACAGAGTGTTAACAGAGTTAACAGTGGCTAGAACCTGGAGCTAATGATCCCAAAGCAGACAGCACCAGCTGTCAAGTCAGGGACTTCCAGCCTTGCTTCCACCCTGCCTACCAGACGCACAGCAACCAGGCCCAGAAATTCCACTTGAGCAGTAGCAGCCTCAAGGAGTTTGGAGGGGACATGCTTACGAAAATTTCTCGACTTTCAGGGCTCCCCCACCAGCTACAGCTGAGGAAACAGGGTGCAAATCAGGGTCCTTCAGGCCCAGTGCCCCTTAATCGCAACCAGACCCTCCTGGGACACTGGTCCTAGTGGCCTTCAAATGAGGAGCAGAAACAGCCAAGAAGCACTTGCAGGGGTCAGACTTTGGAAAGCATCCAGGTTCAGCTTTAGCTGGTCCTGCAGAAGATAAGCCTCTGGCTTGCATGCCTCCTCTTTGCTGTCCATCCATTTGTTTCCCTCCACGGGGCTCAGAGCCACTTGACATCATTGTGTTCAGTCAGCTCTGCGATCTGGACTTCGATATATTATTTTCTCATTAGTTGAATTGTCATTGGTTGTTGGTCCATCTTCTTCCCCCATTGCCCTTATCTCTGCAACCCTTCATCTGCCAAATCCCTCATTCACATCCCATTGTGCTTCTCTCCCCATACTCTCCCACTCCTCCTCTTCTCAGTCCTACAATCTCTTCTCACCATTCCTCTCCCTCTTTTCAACCCTGACTGCCCCATTGAAAAAACAGCTAAAACTAAATGATTATAGCAGAAATTAAGCGAACATATTAATTTTTTTAAAAACGCAGCTAACAAAGCCTGTGCCATGTCATCGCTCTCTTCACTTCGCATATTGAATCTCTTTCCCGCAGCCTTTCTCTTTTTGATGGTAAGCTCTTCTCAGCAGGGGCTGCATTCTACTCTGTAGCAGTGCAGCACCTCGCACATTTTGAGCACTTTTGTAAATATACTGGAGGACGATAATAGAAAACAATGCAAGGGCTCTTGTATGTGGCACAGTGGGTTAGATCACAAGAGAAAAAAATGCATTTTTCATCCTTGACCCCCATTTGTGCGCTTAAGAAAATCACTGTACAATTCCATAGAGCTGGCAGTGTCTGTTAAATAGCAGAGAGCATTGGAGGTTAGGCCCAAAGTGCACAGTCAGAATGACATGGAGGAAGATTTCACAGCTCTTACTTACACTGTGCCTTCAAGGCAGTGCTCTGAAACCTGCACTTTACTGAACACTAAATTCACTCACAAACTTAGAAAGAAAAATCCTGACATGTACCTACTTTGTTTCACCATCTACCAACATTTATCTAATGACTAGACTATGCTCTGACTTTACAATTAGAAAAACACGAAGAAAAGAAAACAAAAGAACTATACTAAAAAGGATAAATGAGGGGAAACAACCATTTAATTCCTCACCTTAAACATTTAGAGATTCACAGCTTAATTATGTAGACATAATGAATTGTCTCAAAACAAATATTGCAATTCTGCCTTTGCAAGGCCAAGGTCTTTTGCTATTAATAGAGCGATCAGATTTGGTTATATTATATCAAATGGGCTAAAAAAGGTTGCATTTGCACTTAATTCAATTTTACTGGTATATTATAGTTTTTCATATTTAAATAATGTGCAAAATCAGCATTAGGTTAAAATTAAACAAAACTCATTGAAATGGCCTTCAGGACCTTGTAAAAATGCATCATTAAATTAGAAAACAGCAGGTATAGTTCAGCACCAGCATTTATCATGCATTAAGTTGGGGGGCTTTTAAGATTACTTTTTGAATATTTGAAACAGTGCTCAAAAACAGTGTTGCCTCTTGGTGAACAGTGAAAGCTCGATAAAACACAAGGGATTTGCCTATTAGTATTAAACTTTTCAGAATGACAAATGAGGAGCAGTGACCATGAAAAGCAGGTTGCCCCTGAACTCCTTGTTTGAACCAGCACAGCAATTTTTTTCTCAGCTGTAATTTGTCCGCCACAAGAAGATCCATAGTCTGTTTAAATTAGACTTGTGTGGCTTGGAACATTACTCACAAAAAAATGGGGAATACTGGCAACAAGGACCTAAGTCAACGATTCTGAAAAATCAGGCAAATTTCGGAAAGGAACTGTGATCTATAATGTGGCCTTCTAAAAAGAAGATGGTACGTGCCTTGAATTTAATTCTTGAATGATATATGTGAAGGTTTTTTTTTTTTTAAGTGTCATGATGGACGGAATGAGTTTACCCTGCTTGTCAAAAGAGCAGTGTGCCGTGGCCGTACCTTAAATTAAATTGGACTGTAAGGCACCACTAGTAAGATCGTGGTTACAGGCTCAGTGCTGTAATGAGACATTTTGGAAGGAAGCTCAGCTAACCTGGCACTACTGTAGTCTGATTTGTCTCTCCTCCCCCAGTACACATTCACCAGTGCTACCCCCAAATACACACACACACAAATACATTCAATCACCAAAAGGGTATTTACATAGCAAGGCTTCAGAATATAAAGCAATCAATAGACAAAATACCTTTCTTAGGGAGGGGGAACTAAACAGAATGTTTGAGAAATTACACATTGTTTCTAAGGATGTAAAATAAATATGTAATGTTGCTCAATCCAGTCTTTGATCTGAGATACCCTAAACTTTCTGTTTTGGAAACTATTTTTAATATCTGCAAATTTCAGCTCACCAGTAAGAGATCGTTTTAAATCAACTAGGAAAATGTAGGCATGCCAGGAAATTCTGAAATACACAGATTTTTTAGTAAGTTACCATTTTTATAGGGAAAAAAACATAATTTCAAAAAGAAGATTAAAGTAAACTGAAGGATGTGGCTAAAACCATCATCTAAATTAAAAGGATTAATATATTTTTCTAACATGATTTTTGCTAATTGCAGTATTTCAAAAGTGGGAGCACAATTATTTTTTATATGCAGCAATTAAATTTGATTTTAATTAAACAATAACTGATCTAATTGAATGAACTCCTATAAGACCTGTACCAAAGACTGTCAAAGTCAATAGAAAAACACCCATTGATTTCGGCGAGCTTTAGATCAGGCCCATAGTATACAGAATATTGCTTCTATTGCCTGTGGCAATAACTGATAATGTCCTAAACCACTTGCTGACATCATGATCTCTGCTCCAGTTAAACTGAAATCCTGAATCATGACAAGTCAGAGATGGAAATATTATTTCACAATTTGCATTAGCTCAGTGGGTTTTTTATAAAAATTAATAAATCACAGCACATTTTAAAGAACTCAGAAAACAAGACGTCTGTTCGTCACTTTCCCCTGTTGTTTGTACAGCACCTAACACAAGGTGGTCCAGGTCCATAACTAGGGCTCAGGTGCTGTGGCAATACATCTAATAATTCATTATTTTTACTGCCTTCTTTCTGGCTGCAGAAAAGCATGCCAGTTAGTTTATCATCCTTATGACTTCATGAAAAATATATGCTCCTCTCTGTCTCTATCTAATGGAGTGACATGTTTTTATTTAATATAGTCATTCTTCTTTCCTTTCCTCCCTATATGTAGTTCAGTTAAAATCTTTTTTCTTGCTTATATTTCAAGGTATGACTTGGTGAGGGCAGAAAGGATAGGTTCCTTTGTAGAAGAAGAGTGATGAAATGTTTGTATCCATTGCAAGTTTGGAAATCCGTTTTTCCTCACTTACAATGATTTACATGTAAACACTGACTTTTCACCTCACATTACAGTGTTTACTACATCAATGATTTAATTATAGACCCAATTAACTAAAGAGGCTTATTTGTGCATAAGTGAAGTTATACTCTTTTTTTCTATGCAGCAGAGTGCCTGTGTATTGTACAGCTGATTCATGAAGGAGATTTGATGCTCAAATCACCGTGTCTTGCAATTCAAGTAGGTTTTAGAGCTAGCTGGCAAATATGGGCAGAGGAAAAACAAATCAACAGAGAAACCAATGCTGCTTTGACTATGTTTATGAATGGAATCAACATGGTGACATTCCCAGATAAACTCAAGAATTTTTACAAGTGAGTGAGTTGATTGGGAATTAACGTATGTCTCATTGTACTTGCGAGTCTTCTAAAGTATCACATTGGCACGATGGAGTATCCAAACAAGGACTTACAAAATGATGATAATTAGTAATTATGCAATGTCTGCCATTCTCAAAGAGCCATAAGCATTTTACGAGCAATGCATAAGCCAATCCAGCACCACTTAATTGCAGCCGTACCTGGTGGCATGTAGGTAGGAAACCACTGCAAAGCATACTGTGTACGAGTAGAGGGAGAGGAAAGTTTGGTCAAATGCCTCCTCTTATTAAAAGTGCCATTAGATCTTTCACATCCACTTGGAGCTGACATGACTTCAGTTTTTAAGATCCAAAAGAGACAAACACAGTAAACTTCATTAAACTCAATTTCTCCGACTCACAAGGACACAAGGTTGAGCTGATCCTGATGGGATTGGAAACTGTGGTTCTAGAGAGCGTAGCTATTTCACATCAGACATTTAGATCAATACACTATCCCTTCTGACAGCCTTGATAATGAGATATCAACTTCATCTTTTTTTTTAAATGAATGTATTTATTTTAAAATAGTCAGGGCTTGTGAAAGGAACTGTGTTGACTCTGGAGGTTCATTATCTATCCACAGAATGGTACAGCATGGGCAGTGGTAGTACCAACTTCCCCCCACCCTGTCCCATCCCAGTCTGGTCATTTCTAGGAAAGAGAGCATAATTCATTGTCCATGCCCATTCAATCCCTCTCCTGTCTCCTGAGACTGGCAATCATGGTGGTGGTGTTCTCTCACAGATACATAGGAACTGACTCTCACCCCCAGTTCAAGTAGTCCTCTAAACAGCCCTGGGACAACAGCATCCACTGCTCATTACTGACTTGAACTGGATTTGAACCAGCAACATAGTAGTTGTATCCTCTTAACAATCCCCTGAACCATCCAGCCCCTCTACCCTCCTTTTCTCATTGTTTTATATTAGTGTCTTTTAAAGGTAGGTTTAGTTAGGAAATACTTCATAATGTCTGTGGAAGTAGAAAGTGCTTGCTGTACAACTCGGTGTGCAGCAATTTGCTGTTCCTTAATATGGTAAATTTTTCAAGATAGGGCTCAGTTCAGCCCTGCAGGCAATTTGGACTCCTGCAAACATGAGTGATAGCTGTGCCACTAGAGACATTCATTACTAAGGAAGTGGGGGGAGGGAGATGGCATACCGTGCAGGGCCGGCTCCAGGCACCAGACGAGAAAGCACGTGCCTGGGACGGCACATGTAAGGGACGGCATTCCAGCCAATCTTGGGGCGGCCAGCCCAGCCCTGCAGGGGCACAGACCCCGACTCAGGGGGGGCCACGAACTAGCGATCCCTGCCGCTCATCATGCCGCCAGGCTCCCCAGGACGTGCCACTCCCCGTCGCCTGCACCGGCCTCTGCCTCCCGTGCCATTCTGAGCCCGGCCCAGCCGAGTTGCCTTTAAAGGAGCGGCTGAGCCAGCACCTCCTGCAGCCCTGGGCACTGGAAGGAGGGAGAGTTCTGCGGCGGCCCGGCGGGCAGCGGAGGCAGGGAGGGAGGGTTCTGCGGCAGCCCGGCGGGCAGCGGTAGCAGGGATGGTTCTGTGGTGGCCCGGCAGGCACCAGAGGGAGGGAGGGTTCTGGGGCAGCACGGAGGGGCGGGCCCCACTAATCCCGGCGCCGTTTGCACTGTGCCAAGCCCCGCTACAATGCTGGCCCCGTGTGGAGGTCACAGACCCCAGCCAGCGCTGCCTGTGTCGGCCCCCTCGGAGTCTGCCAGGCCGGGAGAGGAACCCCAAGGCTGGAGGGGGGAGCCTCTCTCGCCCAGCTGCGAGCCATGGGCGGAGGGAACGGATGGGTGCTGCCTTTCATCCCCCTGCGAGCCGCCTTGACCGCCCTCCACGCGCTCCCTGTGGCTGCCATTTTTTTGTTTTGTTTTGTTTTGCCTGTGGTGGCAAAAAAGCTAGAGCCAGCCCTGGTACCATGGTTCCCTGCCCTAGCAGCCCTCCAGGGATAGTAGCTTTAAGTTCTAGCCAGGGATCCATTGGAGTCTAATTGGTGGAGACTGCATTTAATCATCACATTTCCCAGGTACCCTGGCTCTTTCCATCTAGGCCTGTTCACTTTCTTAGCAGCCCCAACTGCCTCAAGATGCACCTTTGAAGCTGTATTTGCAAGCAGCTTGTGCAGCTAGTGCTGGCCCTGCCCAGGCAGACTTTACTTCTCTGGCCATTTGCAGCCCAAGCTCCTCCTCTGGAACCCAATGAGAACGTCGGGCCTGTAATGTCTTATAATGGTAGTTTGGTTCATCACAGCCAAAAGTAGGCTTACAAAAATGTAGCTTAATTTCAATCTTGGCGCTTATCTGATGATTTTATCATTGTCTTTGCCATGGTCACACATATGTCATCTTAGTCAGGTCACTTAATCTATATGTGCTTCTACTTAATAAAATGGGTATAATTTCAGTTACTTACCTCACTGGATAGTCTGAGGCCTGGTCTACACTAACCCCCCAATTCGAACTAAGGTACGCAACTTCAGCTACGTGAATAACGTAGCTGAAGTCGACATACCTTAGTTCGAACTTACCGCGGTCCAGACGCGGCAGGCAGGCTCCCCCGTCGACTCCGCGTACTCCTCGCGCCAAGCAGGATTACCGGAGTCGACGGGGAGCACTTCTGGGTTCGATTTATCGCGTCCAGACAAGATGCGATAAATTGAACCCAGAAGTTCGATTGCCTGCCGCCGAACCAGCGCGTAAGTATAGACAAGCCCTGAGGTGTAATTTATGTTTAATGAGTGGGTTGAGAATCTCGGATGAATAATGCAATATTTGTTCCATCAAAGAACAATAGAGTCTGGATAATTACATAATTTAATGTAGAAATCTACTGTCCTGGGAGTCTCATAAGAGTGACAATTTCAATGAAAAAACCACAGGAGCATGATCCAATAAAATAATGGACTTTATTGTACCACCCATTGAAGTACTGCAGAATTAAAAAATATATCATCTAGCCTCAAGTTTGATTTGTTTGAGAATGAAGAAACATTAAATTAGAAATAAATTAGGAGCTCTCTAGACATCAACAAATTCCACATCTCACATGTTTCATGGGGTGAGTTCCCATTTCAATATCCCTCCTATGCTACTGAGTCTTTTATCCCTAATCAGATCCAGAAACCACTTAAGATATGTTTAAGAACATTTGTGTGTTCCTCAAAGGCCACAATTGAGGAAGAAAGACATATTGGTTTAAAAAAATGTGGTTTAGAGGGGAAGTGAAGACCGCTATAAAACAATAATATAAAATAAATAGAAGAAAGGGGAAGTTGATTGTAATGAGTATAAGTCAGAAGGTAGGAATTGTAGAAAAGTGATAAGGGAAGCAAAGGGACAGAAGGAGAAATTATGGTCAGCAGAATTAAGAACTATAGGAAAGAGGCTTTTTAAGTGAATTAACAATTACACTGGTCCATTACTAGCTTGAAATTGTAGAATTATCTATAATAATGCAGAAAAAGCAGACGTTTTGAATAAATGTTTATACTATATTTGGGAAAAACAGATAATGTAATCATATCATTTGATAACACTCTTTCCATTCCAGTAGTATTTCAGGGGAATGTTAAACAGCAGCTACTAAAGTTAAACATTTTGAAATCAGCAGCTCTAGATAATCTTACATCCAAGATGTCAGAGCTGACTGAGAGCTCACTTAATGTTGATTTTCAATAAGTCTTGGAGCATTGGGGAAGTTGCAGAAGGCTGGAAGAAAGCAAATGTTGTGCCAATATTTTAAAAGGGTAACTTCAATGACCTGGGTACTTATAAGCCTGTCAGCCTGTCCGTTTGATTTGTTTGAGAATGAAGAAACATTAAATTAGAAATAAATTAGGAGCTCTCTAGACATCAACAAATTCCACATCTCACATGTTTCATGGGGTGAGTTCCCATTTCAATATCCCTCCTATGCTACTGAGTCTTTTATCCCTAATCAGATCCAGAAACCACTTAAGATATGTTTAAGAACATTTGTGTGTTCCTCAAAGGCCACAATTGAGGAAGAAAGACATATTGGTTTAAAAAAATGTGGTTTAGAGGGGAAGTGAAGGTTTAGAGGGGAAGTGAAGATCATGGATAAAATAATGGAGCACCTGATATGGTACTTGATTTATAAATAATTAAAGGAAGATAATATAATTAAGAAAAATCAACATGTTTATGGAAAAAGATCCTATCAAGCTAACATAATATCTTTTTTTTATGAGATTACAAATTAGGTTGATAAAGATAATAGTTTTGGTAAGGCGTTTGATTTGCTACTATGTGACATTTTGATTAAAAACTAGAAAGATATAAATTAACTTTGCACACATGAAATGGAGTAAAAACTGGCTTACTGATAGGTCTCAACATTTAATTGTAAATGGGGAATCATCACTAAATGGGTGTATTTCTAGTGTGGGCTCTCATTGATCAGTTCTTGGCCATATGCCATTTAACATTTTTATTAATGAGCTGGAAGAAAACATAAAATGATAAAGATGACAGATGACCCAAAAATTGGCGGAGTGGTAAATAATTAAGAGGACAGGTCATTGATACAGAGCAATATGGACCTCTTGGTAAACAGGGCATAAGCAAAACAATATGTGTTTTAATATAGGAAAATGTAAATGTAGTCAAAGAATGTAGTCCATAATTATAGGATGGGGGACTCTGTCCTGGAAGCAGTGACTCTGAAAAAGATTTGGGAGTTATGCTGTATAATCAGCTGAACGTGAGCTCACAGTGAGACGCTGTGGCCAAAAGGGCTAATGTGATCCTTCGATGCATAAATGGGAATCTTAAATAGAGTGAAGGAGTTATTTTACCTTTGTATTTGACACTGGTATGACTGCTGCTGGAATACTGTGTCCAGTTCTGGTGTCAACAATTTGAAGAGGATGTTGACAAATTGGAGAGGGTTCAGAGAAGAGCCATAAGAATGATTAAAGGATTATAAAACATGCCTTATAGTAATAGACTCGAGGAGCTCAATCTGTTTAGTTTAACAAAGAAAAGTAAAGAGGTGACTTGATTACAGTTTTGCATATACCTAAATGGGTAATAACTATTTAAAAATAGGCTCTTCTGCCTAGCCGAAAAAGGTGTACTATGATCCAATGGCTGGAAGTTGAAATCAGATAAAATCAGACTGTAAATTAGGTGTGAATTTTTAACCATGAGGGTAATTAACCATTGGAATAATTTGCCATCATCTATCCAATAGATAGAAAGGTACAGCAACAAAAACAAAAATCCATCACCAAACAAGCTTTTTCTCCAAGGCTTAATTAAGATCTTAGAGGGGACCAGTTATAATAGAAAGAAACAAAAGATTTTTTACAAGCATAGGGTCCAACAGAAAAAAAACTGTTGCTGCAACCTAGTTCTCTAGCAGCTAGTGTAGAGCTCTGTGTCCAGAGACTTTCAGAGGTAATCCTGTAATCCTCCACAGCAGTGGCAGCCATGATGGAGGCCATAGTGTAGACAGAACTCTGGCGTTTTCATTAGAGTGTCACTGCTTTGACTGGCCCTCCATGCTGTATAAATGTCCTCTTTATTTTATATTTGCTCCAATGTACCTGTCCCCATATAAGGTTGGAGTGGTAGGTGGCGTTTTACTTTGAGCAAACCAAATGTTTTTCATCCAAGGATTGCTAGATTGCTCTGAAACAGTTGAGGAGTTGGTGAGGGGTAAGAGGAGGTTTGGATTATCTGAAGCGGGTGTGACCAGCAGGCAGACAGGTGTCTCCCTGCTTAGTTGTGGAGAGTGAAATAACAGAGCAAGGTTGGACAACTGAGAACTTAATTTCTTTGTTAACTGAGAGAAGAGGCAGAGGAAATGAAAGGCTCTGTCTAAATTAGGAAAACTGGAACCTGTGGTTTTCCACAGGTGGAGACCGTGGTATAGATGGGACTCAGGCATTTTTGCCAGGGTACCATCTAATCCTACTCAGAGCAAATCTCCAGACAATTCACACCACCACAGCTGGAATGTGCTTTAACCATTAGAGTGAGATTGTTTGCTGTGCCTGTGCTGTGTGTGGCCCTGCCTAAACAGTGGCCATTTCTTTGGGCTGCCCTGAGCTTCAGCACTGAATGCTGCGGCCCTGCCCAGGGCACAGTCTTTCTGTCGGGGCTTGCAAGAGGATCCTTGGGGGAAGCCTTAGAGCTGTCTCCTCAACTCCTGCACTTGGGGAATTTTACCCAGTCCAGATAAGAGGCTTTTAGAGTCCTTTACACCACTCCAGCCCTTGTAGATGGCATAAAAGGACTGGAGTGGGGCTGAGGATGTCACCCTTCTTTTTTCTACTCCCTTTGATATTTCTTCATATATATGTTCCTAAATAAGAATTGTCTTTGTTGCCATGTTGACGGAAGGGTAAAGGACAGGAAATGGGAGTGTAGAGGGGTGGGAGGGAGGCCTAACAAAAGAATGCAGGTGGCGGGTGTTTATGGGAAGGCTGAAGACAAGTGGGATGTAGGTGTGTGTAAGAGGGCCTAGAATTTGACAGGGCTGGCTGAACAGTTGAAAAATATCCTGGGCCGGATTCTCCTCTCATTTTACATCCATTTTACACTGCTGTAGTCCATGGATTTCAGCAGTTACTCCTGTCCTATGCTGGTGTAATGGAGAGGAGATTCAGGCCCTCTCTTTCCTGTAAGCCACATTCTGCCACCCTTACTCACACTTGCTCCATAAGATGTCCTGTTGATTTCAATGGAACTACTCACTGAGCTCTTAGCCTTTCCTCTCTGTAAGGGTGAGAGAATCTAGCCCTTTTTGACTAAGGAAAACTTACCCACTGGATCAGAGGCATTCCCTATTTTGTCTATTGCAGCCCAGACCCCCACTGGTCTTAATTTACATTCTTTGCCCACCTGAAGAGCATTTTTAAAAACTATTTGAATCACACAACCATGGTACTTTTGGTGTATACAAGTTATATAACTGTATCTTGCATCGGTCCAAATATAAAATGTTTTGGCGCTCATATCATTTTGGAGTCCTTAGAGATGCAGCACATGTCTGTTAGTGATAGTAAATGTTTATTTCCCTATATAACTGAAGAATATTTAAGAATTAAATAGATTCCATGATGAGTAGGCATAAGCAGATAGATCCTTCAGTCAACAGATAGCTAGAACCAAGAGCATACACTGAATAAAAATATAATTTGCTAGCTGATTCCCTTAATTGGAGAACATTCTAAGCCATTTGTCAAAAAACTTGACAGATGTAGCTATTGCGATTTGCACCATGGCTCAAAGTGCAATAATGTTTCTGCCATTTGTCATCTTACACTCTTCAATCTTGCAACTTTGGAAATGAAGCTTTGGGTTTTATTTCCCTTTGCTTTCATATTGTTGCCATGAATTGGAATATTATAATTTAATACAATAATCCAACATGGAATTCAGTAGACATTAACAGCAACAAATGACAAATATTATTAGGAGGTTTGTAAGAGTGTAATTGTTATAATGGTGGAAATGTTATTAGTAATAAAAGAAACAGATAAAAAATAAATTGAATACAATAAACACTGAGTTGACTCAATTCATGATAAGAGGAGTAGGGGCAGAGAGATGTTCAAAAGAGCTCTTTGTTATGTGAGTCTGGAAAATATTTTGACTCAAAAGGAGCATCTGATTAGCAAAGTTAAATGAGATGAATAATAGGACAGCATTTTTGTGAATTGTTTTTCCAGCTGAAATTTGCCTCCACCATCTATAACAGTGATATGCTTTGCATAAAAGCAATTGAATATCATGGAGGGAGGGGCAGGAAATGACTGATATTTTAATATCAGAGTTATGTTCTCAGCACGATGCATGAGAAATAAGTTTCGTAGCTCACATTAATAGGAGCTATGCACTGCATACAAAATGTACTGCCAAGCCGTTTCTTTTTTTAGTAGGGCCCTGTAGCCTGCTTCTTTCTTTTCCTTTTTATATGTAGACAGGAAAAAATGTTCCATCACTTTTTTTTTTTTAAAGAGGACAGAAAGTCCTTGCTAATATCTTTTTAAAATTACATGTTAAAATCTTTTTGAAGCCTGTTTTTTATCTTATAGTCTGCTCCAGTCCAGCCATTTACTAAGTGTGCTGTGTTTCATCTCCCAAAAGTTTCAACTTTTATTTAAATGAAAAGTCATCTGCTAAGTTGTATACAACCTGACAAAAAGACTGATTATGTCCTGCGGGTGGAGGTAGGAGAAAATGCCACTATAAGTACACTGGTTTTAATTAGGGAATTGGAAGTAAGGATTTTTTTGTGAACCCATCCTCTTAATTTTTGATTGGCCCAGGCCCCAAAATAAAATATTTGTCTTCTAACAAATTTTTTAAGACCTTGGCATTTGGATTTCAGTCCACCATGCTGTACTCATGAAAAGCAATATTCGTATCTAGTATGATAAACCAACAGGGGACTCAGCAGACTTAATAGCAAGGAGTGACAAAGATTATATGGGAAGTTTGTAAGATACATCTGAGTAATTTAAATGTATTTAATAACCTTTCACAAAAGCTCAGAAGAGTGATGTAAACTGTAGTGGCACATATCTGAGTCCTCCCAGCCTGAACTGCCCTCCATTCATCACTGAGAGGCATCCTGACATCTCAGTTCCAAGTGCTGCCTTCTTCTGTGGATTACTCCATTCTTTGCTTGATCATTAATAGAGGTTGCTAAAACTTCTCGACATTATAAAATGCCTATAGCCTCAAGGATTTTTTTAACTACTCTAATGTTATTCTTAGTAAACAAGAAACCAGGTAGTTATTTGAAGAATTATTTGAATAACTGTTATGCATTTAAAAGTGATCCCTCTGATATCCTGTTAAACATGAACTCATCTTGTCTGTAAAATTAAATACACTATTAGGCACACTGTAAAACAAGGCCTCAAATGATTTCACTGGATGTCGAATAAAAGACAAGTGGGTGGCAATGAGGAAATTAAATATGAATAAATTATATTGCAAAGTATTTTAAAATTAAAATGTTAACCATGCATTAATAGTACATGACTTTTTATGGCAGAAGTGTTTAAACTTCACTGAGACACTGTATCTACAGCAAAGTTAGCAGGTGTGGCGGTCGGAGAGGGGGAGGTTACACATACACAAAACTACAAAATGGATATGAAATGCAAGACACTGATGAGTAGAACCAAATAAGCATAACGTACTTTGTTCATGGTCATTTTTGCAAGAGTTATTTTACACTGCGAAGCCTAACTGTAGTGTCCTGTTCATGGGCCCTCATCAGTAAAAACGTAGGCCAGTTTTTTCAAGCTTGGGTTCTTAATGTTAGGCACCTAAGCTCATGTTTAGGCATTTAAACAAGTGACTTGATTTTCAGAAGTGCTGAAAGCTTGCAGCTTTTAGTGACATCCGAGAGAGTTCTACATATTCAGCTCCTCTGAAAATCAGGTCTCTTGTTTACGTGCCCAAATATGGATTTAAGTATTTATTTAACCTATAATTTAACCTATAATGTCTAACTCTTGTACTGGGGTAGTGTGAGTGACATCACAGAAGCCTCAAAAGGCAATTTTCTATGATTTCTCCAAAAGGAGGGCTAAATACTGCGTTTTTGAATGAGAACCTATGATTCTACACAAAAGGTTGTGTCATAATAAAACTCCTGTTAATTTGAAGCTAATTTTTATTGCATTTTCCATTACCGTTATAACACTGGCAACCAGCAAAGGCCAGAACCAGATCTGTCATTTACAGGCTTTTTTTATATTAAATGTCCTCTCTTTTTTTTTTTTTCGGGACACTGAAAACCTGCCACACCAAATAGTAGCACTAAAGACTCCAATGTTACCAATCGAGTACTCCTATAAATGTTAGGTACAAAACGGGAATCTGTAGTGTGCCAGCATATGCTGGGTTTTAGTAGTACAATAGTGAAATAGAAGCAATACTGGGGCAGGGTAGTAAGTCAAAGAGCAGTAGTAACCATCCAAAATAGCTGAGTAACATGGAGTATGATGGTCTGTTCCAGCTATCTCATAAGGACAGAAACGCTGTTAGTTAATGATTACTTCTATCATTTGGGGCAGGGCTGGTGGTGGTGTCTAGTTAGGGAGAAACTTAAAATATGAAGGCATAACTTATAGTCTGCTCTATTGCTCCATGGTGAAAATTATGCTGCTTCTTCTGTGGGGCAGAAAGGGGGCAGAATTGGTGCTTTGGTGGAGCCATGCAATGGTGCAGGCAACTTGGGTGGCTCACACCTCAGCTCTGTAGGGCTTTTGTGCCCCTGTGCAAGTTGTGTGGGGAGCAGATCCACATGTCTTCCAACACTGTCTTCAGACTGGGGTGCCTTAAGGCAGGCTGGGGAAAATGCTGCAGACTCAGGCAGGGCTACAGTAGTGATCCTGGAATGGCTTCCCAGCCTGTGGGGAAAAGGGGAAAGGAATCTGAGTTGTTTGCCAAATTGGAGGACTTGGATCAGTTACTGGATAACCAACAGCCGTATATGCTCAGGGACAGTAATTGGCCCCACAGACCCCGGTACCTAGCGTGTGTGTAGAAAATGTCCAAACCTTTACACAGGGCAGACCAATAAGATTAAAATGTGGACAGCTCCAAATGATATATCAGAGTCTGGCTTATGGTTGCTGGTGACACCAGCGTTTGCTAACCTGAGTTACGTCAACTTTTGTGAAGCAGTCGGGAGTGTAACAAAAACCATTTCAAACTTTATTTTGAAAGAATCTCAAGCATTGGGAACTGGTCATGTTCTGTTCATTGCAGCAGATGGCATCCCATTTGGTGTTTTTTAGCTTTTGTTTGCAGCTCAAAATTTTGTTTCTAGGGGAGTTGGGTAAATTAACCTATTTATATCTCTAAGCCACCAAGGGCCTGATCCAAAGTTCACCAAAGTCAATGGAAACTATGCAATTAGCTTCAATAGATTTTGGATCAGATTGTAGGTCTGCTGTTCTGACATAGCATTTCAGGATCTCTTCTAGTGAGGAGTACAATCCAGTCCTTAACGTCTGTATAGGGAATTTCCTGGCTGAAGGAGAAAAATTCTCTAATATTTTCTACATGGGCTAATAGTTAAAGCACAGCACTGTGGAATCAGGAGAGTAGGGTTTTACTCCCAGTTCTGCTGCTGGCTTTTTGGGTGACATATTGGACAAATCACTTAATCTCTTGTTGCCTCATTTTCCCCATCAGTAAAGCTAAGGATAAAAATAATACCTCCCTGGTGTAACTGGGGTTGAATTCATGAATGTTTATAGAGTGCTTTGAGGTGCTCAGAGAAAAGTTGCTATAGCAGTGCTAAGTATATAATCATTATTATTATTAGTTAATTTTATGGTAGCATCCACAGAGCCCTACATATTTCAGTGGGGCTTCATGCCCGCTCGGGAGTCCTGCTGCGCTGATCTCATTGCAGTGTCTGCGCACTGGGGCAATTTTAATTAAATCCGCGTAACTGTTTGATTGGTTCAAAACATGGAACATGTTAATATTTTAAAGATTTACTTAGGCTCCAATATATATTAAACATAGATTTGTTTTGTTTTTCAACAAAACTTTTCAAACTGTTAATAATCCTAATGTAACTTAGTTACTGCTTTTTATTATTTCCCAATGGGTTTGTTGTTGTGCATCATCTGGCACAGTATCTGATCACTCAAAAAAATTGATGCATAGGCTACAGTATGTGTGCACATATTCCAGTTGTATTTTAGTCCTCCTAGTGGCCTTTTATAATAACAATAATGTAATCTTTATTTTATATACAGGAATATGAGGCATATAACACCTTTCAGAACAGTTTACAGAATTAATAATGTGGTAACATTTCTATAATACATAAGACAAGACAAAAAATCTTTAACATATTTCACCTACACGTTCACTGCAATGTCAGGCCACCCCACCAATTACGCATCACTAAATACACACACTATGAGTTGCATCATTCTGTCACTGGAGAAAACCCACAGAGAGGATAAGAAACTTCACAAGGTTCCCCTCAGTGAGTGTGTCACATGCAACATCTAACAGCTATTTTAGCTATGGTAGCTTTCTAGCTATGTAACCTGCAGTCCACTTCTCGGTGCCAAAATGCTCTGCTTATTCCTACTGATGTTTCTCTGTGATGATTCTCGACAGCAGGGGGTGAAGGGTGTCTTCTACCATTTGGTTTTGTGTCTGACATGACTCACCTATTTCCTGCATGTCTCTTCTTGTCTCTGTCATTTCCCTGTGGAGTAAGCCAGATGAGTCACACATCCCAAGACTGGATCCTTGAGTTGCATGGCAAATATTAGATTACTCTATGATCTATATTTGTGTCCGCCCAGATGTATTTTAGGCCACAGACTACACTACTCAGTTACTAGCCTAACCAGCGCCACCACAAATACATGGCATTTTTCTACTGGACTGCTATGTGCGAGGAGTCCAGAAACACATTGCTTCTCTTCTGCACCATGCATAAAGTACGCCTTATCATCCAGAGATGTGCTAGATACTGTATAGGTTAAATAAAGAGACATGCTCCCTGACCCAAGCATTTTACATTCTAATATTGGAGATGATACTGTGAGTGAGAGCAGCTAATGAGAATAGGGATTGGGGAAGGAACCACAAGAGTTATGGTGACGTGGTTACAATGCATGCACACCTGAACGGTTCCTCTCAAGTAAAACTTGGTTTTGTCTGTTTAGATCAAATCACACTGTTGTAGAGGGCCTGGAAGAAATGATTGTTTAGGGGAGATTGGAATGAGTAGAAGGTAATGACTTGGTGGACCAGGTTTGGAAAGGGGTTTTGTTGCGTGAGAAAAGGCATGGAGATGATACCGAGAAAAGGAAATCAAGGGGACATCAAGACAGGCATTACTGACATTCCATTGATTTCAGCAGCGTATCAGTGGGACATAACACAGGAGAAACAGCAGTGGGAGTCCAGGACATGTCAAAGTTGTAACAGAAAATCATTAAAGCAACAATGATTTATAGATAAGGCTGAAATGTGGCTCCTGCCAGGAACTCTCCTTGACTGGTCTCTGCTGTTTCCAGTGCGCCTAGGAAAACATATCAGAATGGTTCCCTGTCCACCTTTTTTGGAGCTCCCCTCTTTGCCAGTTTGTGACAGATCGGTGGGTTGTTACCCTCCTCTTTCGTAACCTCTTGTGCCATACCCGACCACAGTGGCAAGGTTTGTTGCTCTTTACTCTCTCTCCCCAACACATTCTTTACCCTCTCCCCCCCCCCAATTATTTCTCTCTTTTTTTTTTTATTTCAAAGGGGTTTTTTTTCCTTTTTTTCATTCCTCTCACCTGATTGATCCCTATGCTCCTTTCCTCATTCTTCATCAAGTTACATGGTTCTCATTCTGCTTCTGGTGGGAGGTGTCCAGAATGAGGCTGGACCACATGCTTTTGCAGCTGAACTCTCTGGTGTTGTGAGTGCAAAACCAAACCTTGGGTAAGTGAGCTACTTCTTGAGCCAGTTCCACTATACACTTAAGCTGCTTCTGTGGCAATGTCATTCAGGGTTCCTGCAGGTGCGGGGAGGGAAGATGGGTTCCAAGGAGCTCCCCACAGCATGTTTACAGTGCCAGGTCAGAGTGGGTGCAGTTTCCCACACCCTCCCAGACTTGTCTGGCACCACTAATGGAACCCAGGCCCAAGATGAGAAACACACGCTTATGGCAAATTTCAATCTTAACCATGAATTTCTTGGCATTTAAATTATGAATTTTCTTGGCTTGATTGTTTTTCATCAGTGTCATAATCCTTAGTGTAAATTTTGGTGAGTGACTTAATAATACATTGTTTTACTTACCTAATTCAGATAGAGATTTATATGATTATTGCCTGAGTATGAAGTCTTTTTCAATAGGAGGGTTGTGGGTTTTTTGTTTGCTTCCAGTAGAATAACAAGTTATTTTATTATTCAAACCGGACTTACTTCATGCTGTTTTCAATAAGATATTTAATAAATATGTAAATTTAAAAATTAATTTACTGCATACGTTTGGCAGTGTGACTTTTGAACTGACAAAAGTTTGATGGATTGTAAAATTATCCCCCTAAAAATCATCAGACATAGTAAACAGAATTTATCAACCTGTGGTAATTTTACAGCTTTTTCTTCATCTTATCTTCTGTTAAGATCTCACTTAAAATTGATTATAATGCAGTGTATTTCTAGAGCCATAATTCATTCATAGATTAATTAGATTTTAGGTTAATATCCTATCATAGTATGGGACACGAGCCAGCAGAGTGTTTTCCAGTTGTTACGGAGCTGCAGTAGAGAAACCTTGATTATTGTTCCCATGTGGCTTAAACCACCAAGACTAATCACTAATCAAATTCAAACCACATAAAATGGAACATCCTTCATAACATTTATTTTCTAGCTGGTTTATACTATGAGCTCTTTATTGACACAACCAGCTAGACTGAAATATACTTTAAAAAGTGAAAGAGTAATTTCTCCCCTTACTTAAATCTGGTGGAGTTTTTTCCAGCCTTGACTGTTCTGGTTTTTGTGTGTGCCTCTGTGGCTTCTGCCCCTCCCTTCCCACAAATTTTCTGGGCTATAGGACAAGTAAATTGGTTGCAGGGAATTAAAAAAAGTGTATGTGAAATATACTTATGTACAGGGTTTGACTGCTGATGAAGCATAGGTTTCAATATGGACAGTGTGATTCCTGTTTTTGTTTGGTTCCAGTCATCTGAAGAAGTGGGTTTTTTACCCAGGAAAGCTTATGCCCAAATAAATCTGGTAGTCTTTAAGGTGCCACCGGACTCCTTGTTGTTTTTGTGGATACAGACTAACATGGCTACCCCCTGATACTTGACTTCCTCATTTACTTTCTACTCACCAGTCATGATTTTATAGACCTCTAACATATCCCCCCTTAGTTTTCTCTTTTCAAGGCTGAAAAGTCCCAGTCTTATTAATCTCTCCTCAATGTTGCCTTTCCATTGCACAGGTCAGAACAAGTTATAAATAGAGTGCATATGCTGGGGGGGGGGGATACACCTCCATTGAGGTTTTGCGCGGGGGGGGGGGGGGGAAGACAGGTGTAGCCAGTTTGGGGAGATATGGGAGCCTGGCCAATGGAACCATGAATATGCAAATTCTCCATATAATCACTTTACCTGCACATTGTAACTTTAAGACCTGAGATGGAGGGGAAGTGAGGAGATTCTTGCTCCTATGAACAACCCCCACAAAAAGCCTCTTAATTTTGACTTGGTAGTGTTTACTGGCAAATCCTGCTTCCACAAGTGCAGGTGTGAAGGGCCTGCTGGCAGTGAAACCAGTGTAATTCTGTTGCCCAAGGAAGGTAGTATTTTTTAGGGGAGCCATGCTGTATATGCATGCTGCCTGTATGACATGGAGTCTCATTATGCAGAGGCTTCCTGTGCAGCAGTACACAAGAGGGTGTTTGGAAATGAAGTAGGGTGAACTGGTGGATATGGGCAGATCCTGTGTTCCCTCCCCCAGTCCCCTTACACAGAGAGCATGCAAGGGCCTTAGAGGCTGTCCCTAGGGTTGCCAGGTGTCTGGTTTTCGGCCGGAACACCCAGTCAAAAAGGGACCCTGGCAGCTCTGGTCAGCACTGCTGACTGGGCCGTTAAAAGCCGTGTTGGCAGCACTGGCAGGCTCTGTCCCAAGTTCCTGGGAAGTGGCCGGCATGTCGCTCTGGCTCCTGAGTGGAGGCGCGACCAGGGGGGCTCCGTGTGCTGCCCCCACCCCAAGCGCTGGCTCCACAGTTCCCACTGGCCAGGAACTGCAGACAGTGGGAGCTGCGGGGTCAGTGCCTGTAGGCATGCAGAGCCCCCGGGCCACGCCTCCGCCAAGGAGCCAGAGAGACATGTGGCCACTTCCTGGGAGCCGCCTGAGGTAAGTGCCACCCAGAGCCTTAACCCCCTCCCACACCCCAACCTCCTATCCTGGCCCTGAGCCCCCTTCTGCACCCAAACTCTCTCCCAGAGCACACACCCCACACCCCTTCCACACCCTGAACCCTTCATTTCTGGTCTCACCCAGGAGCCTGCACCCCCCATCCCAGAGCCTGTACCCCCTCGCACACCCCAAACCCCTGCCCCAGCCCTGAGCCCCTTCCCACACTCTGAACCCCTCACCCCAGCTGGGAGCCTCCTCCTGCACCCCAAGCCCCTCATCCTCAGCCCCACCCCAGACACCGCACCCCCAGCCGGAGACCTCACCCCTCCCGCACTCCAACCCCTGCCCCAGCCCGGTTAAAGTGAGCGAGGGTGGGGAAGAGCGAGCGAGGGAGGGAGGGAGGATGGAGTGAGCATGGGCAGGGCCGGTTGTGGGGCAATGGTGTTCAGTTTTCTGCAGTTAGAAAGTTGGCAACCCTAAGATATTCCGGCAATTTAAAAGGAGTATCTCCTACAAATCATTTCTACAGCCATGTGAAGAAGGTTGCTCTCTTTCTTCCCTCTACACATCTCCCAACATAGTCAAGCTACTTGTGCTAGGCACTGGGGTGGGGACGTCCCCCTGAGTGTATAAACACCTGCTGCTTTTCATAGCAAGGAGAGGAGGACTTTATCTGCACAGTCTCTTCATTGTGCTGACTGCTACTGATGCTGCCACTTGAAAACTGCTATTTCTACTTCTGCTGCTTCTGCCTCTTTCCCATTGGGTCAGGTGGTGCACTCTGGATGTTCACAGGCTAACATGAAGAGAATCTAGTTCAGATGCCCAAAAGAGAGGGTTACTAGAGCAGAAAATCATTACCTACCACCAGTTACTCTCCACTACTGAGTCTTGAAGGAGACATTGTACAGTAGAATCCCATTTTCCATCAGTACACTGGGTTACTAACACTGAGACAATAAAGGACTCAGACATAACTGGAGAGTGAGGGGAGAAATTTCTTTGTAATTACCAAAATAAATAGAAAGCCAAAGGTGGAACATGAAGACAGGCAAGTGTGTGACTAATGCTTATGAAAAATCATTTGAGAACAGTTCAGCCTTATGAAAAGATGACTCCTCTCATGGTGAGAGTCATTAAAGATTATATGTCGTATGTGCCTGATCCTGCTACCATTGGATTCCATGGGAGTTTTGCCATTGGTATCTATGTGGCAGGATCAGGCCTCCTAAGAGCCATATTGTGAATTATCTTGTTAAAATAACTTGGTTGTTTGAACTAGTTTTTACAGTTTCATTCCTCATTCAGTTCTAACCAAAGTCCTAGTTTTAAAAAGAAATCAATTTTAACAAACGCTAATTTTGGATTAAATAGCCAGGATATCCCCATTTTATCCCTTCCCTGTTTAAAATACCAAACAAACAGGCTTTCATGGCATATGCACTTCTACAGAACAGAACCCCGGATATTTAAATACTGTACACTGAATACAAAAACTGATTAAGAAGGTAAAGGGTAAAAGCATTTAGCTTAAGTGTGCAGGGTTTTCACTAAAATGGTGTTCAATGGGTTATCATTGGCAATGTAAGGCTAACGCTAATTCTGTTCAGAGGCAGTATTGAACTTTATATGGTTTTGTAGATTAAGATAACTGTAAGCAACTTAGTTTGGCCTTTCAGTCTGAAATATTTTACTGTAATTTTTCCCTTTACTGGAAAATCAGAATCATTTTATTACTTAACTCTCTCCATGAGTAATAGTAAATTGATTTCTGAAATGCAAAGTTTATCCTGTGTGTCTTGTATTAATTGTCACTCTCTCAAATGCTACAATCTGAAGATTCAGCCTCCTTTTCCACCATAAATATTTGTTCTTTAATTCTAGTGATGAGTCTGTGATTGAAGTTAGCATCGCAATTATCTACTGGATTTCCTCCATGAGAAGCAGAATTGGTGATTCCATGTCTGCTGACAGTTTGTGGCCTTGCTTACTCTCTGGAGAAAGCAGCAGTGTTTTGCTTTTTTAACTTCTCTGGTCACAGTTATCTGAGTACCTGGTTGTTTTTATGTTGTTGCTGCCATCTTTTTCTACTAAATTCCACTCAAATTATGCTCTCCTCGACCACTGTCAAACACACTTTGTTCATGTACAGTTCATGCATCCAATAGCCATCATAGAATTGGAAGGGACCTCAAGAGGTCATCTAGTCCAGTCCCGTGCACTCATGGCAGGACTAAGTATTATCTAAACCATTCCTGACAGGTGTTTGTCTAACTTGCTCTTAAAAATCTCCAATGATGGAGATTTCGCAACCTCCCTAGGCAATTTATTCCAGTGCTTAACTATCCTGACAGTTAGGAAGTTTTTCTTAATATCCAACCTAAACCGCCGTGGCTGCAATTTAATACCATTGCTTATTGTACTATCTTCAGAGGTTAAGGAGAACACTATTTCTTCCTCCTCCCTGTAACAACCTTTCATGAACTTGAAAACTATTATCACGTCCCCTCTCAGTCTTCATATGGTGCCATGGGAAAACAACCATCCTCGTAATACTTTGGCACACCCAGTTTCTTACCTGATCAGGAACATTTCAGAATTTGAAAATCTTGGGTACTAAAAATAGGCAAAACTTTGAGGAGAGAACGAAGGGTTGGGAATATCTAATCTAGTTTATATGTAAACAGTCTGTTGTATCACCAAAGAGATAATATTGCTTGCTAAACTGTCAGGGTAATACTGGTATGTAATTATTGCTGTTGTAATGCCTACATTTCTAGGTGCAACATCATACTGGGCACAGTATTCATTTTGAGTAACTGAATCTACTTAATCCCTTCTTAAAAGCAGATATATATCTAGCCGTATTATGAAAATTGTGTTTTTAGACACATAAAGCTCTATTCACTAGGCAGTGTCTTTTACCTTCCACATCATACAAGAATTCAAACCACCGATAATACAGCTCTCAGCTCCACAGCAAGCTATTTATTCATCAATAGCCATTTTGTCCAGGTCTGCAGGTGTGAGCCATGCAGAGCTCATGCTAATAAGCTTTATTTCCCCTTAGGTAATATATTTACAATTTAGAAGGGCCAAAAATATTCTCCTTGTCACGAAAAATTAAATATTTATGTAGAACGTTACTTCCTTATCCTAGAAATGGCATGTAAGTTTCTGGTTCTGTTGACAGTATCATCAAGCTACACATAATACCATATGTAGATTACTTTCACCTAAGTGTATATTGTTTTCTCATAAAATGATGAACAGATCAATAATTTCACAAATACTCCATATCAATGCAATTTTTCCTTGAGTCAGGAAATAGAGGGCTTCTTTATTATTTATCTTGAAAGTCTGATGGGGTTCCTTTGAGAAGGTCATTGTCTGCTACAGCAAAATAATCATGGGATTTCTGTTCAAGCAGGAAAAAGAAAAATGATTCATTATTTCAAAAATTATTTTACCGTCAGTCTAGAAAATAGATGAAAGCTTCTGACAATATATAAGGGAGAACAAGGCTTAACTTATTATTTAAGGTTACGCTTTAAAGAGAAAAAAGTTCAAACATTACATTTTTAGCTCTGCTGTAATATAACAGAGGTCATGCAGTTACAACTTTCACCTTTGTAGTTTCCTGGATGTGATTGTACCACTATTTTCACTGTAGAGCTTTACCTGTCCACCTAATGTTCTCATCCATTTGGCTAAATGAGATCTGGAGACTGTTCACTTTCTATTGAGAAACTACCACTGCATTCTGTCCCTGTCTGTCTGTCTAATGGAAAACTACTGTACCTCAGCTCAATGCAAAACTGAACCTTTTCATACCACACCTGGCTTTGCAACACAAAATGCTATGGCCCTGAACCTGATCTCACTTACAATGGTGTTACAGTAGTGTGAGTCCATTGATGTCACTGGAGTTACTCCTGATTTACACCAGTGTAACTTTGATCTGAAACCAGCCCTGTGTCCTCAAAACACCTTTTTATAAGAGGACACTGCATAGATATTAAAGGTGTCCTTCGGAGCATGCAATATGGTAGTTTGTAATAAATACAGTAGTGCATCTGTGTCTTTTACTGCTTAATCCTATTGTAACTATAATAAATGCAAAGCAGTTATTGTAACAACTACGGGACATCTAGATTGATAAAACTCTGAATTTAAAATGATAAATAGTTACAGACTGTGAGATCAATATGACCTTGGATACACACAGGCGAAGTAACTTATGGAATTAAAAAATGTAAAAAGCTAGAAAATTGTTTTGCCTTGTGGTGTAGTTTTAAATAATAATTTTAAAAAATCAAAAGCAAGCATACTTGATATCTCCTATTAGGGATTAGATCTGAAATGAAAGACCTTGAGTTATACAATTAAGTATTGATTTTGTTGATCTATATTTAATTCTCATCGCAATTTAGTTGTTTTTACACAGGAGTGTTTTGCAGCTATACTTCACTTGGAGCAATGTTCCTTTTACTTTTGTGATAATCTAAAAACTAAATTGCTCAGGGCATGCGAGACAAAAGTAAGGTTTATTTTATTCTAGTGTGTAACTGACTCTGAGCCCCTTAAACTACTGTTTAACTAAACTTAGAAGGATGCAAAATGCATTTACACTACAGTATTTTCCTTGCTAATTTGGGTCTTAGATGTACCTTACAGGCTCAGTCTGGCTAGGAAGCAGTGCCTCGCTACATTACACAATGGTAGCTCCACCAGTATATGGTAGGAGTGGGCATGCGGCCATATTCCTTAAGGGGGTGCAGCATGACTTCTCAGCAGCCATAGCTTTGCCGTCACCCCACCCTTCCCTGTCCCAGTTTGCTAGCCCTAGTCCTGGTGCTGTTCAGGTTAGCACTAGGACTGCAATTGTGGCTTGTCCCTGAGCATATCGGGTACAAGGAGAAGAGGCTCCTTGCACCACTGCCCAGCCATAATCTGACCCTATGACCTTTTTAATTAGGAAGTGCATCATAAATTCTTTGTTAGTAAAATAGAAGTATTCAGTGTATATGTCCAATACTTAAATGTGCATGTAGGTTAGCTTTGTTTTCTTAATTTGTTGCACTAAGGTATTTTATTACATTAGTTTTGGGTCTTAGCTAAACCCATTAGAATGTAACCAAAATGAAAAAGTATTCTGATTCATGACTGCAGTGTATCTCCATGTACACTCATAGACTTTAAGGTCAGAAGGGAGCATCATGGTCATCTAATCAGACCTCCTGCACATTGCAGGCCTCAGAACCTTACCTACCCACTCCTGTAATAGACCCCTAACCTCCGGCTGAGTTACTGAAGTCCTCAATCGTGATTTATAGGCTTCTAGTTCCAGAAAATCCACCATTTACACTAGTTAAAATCCGCAAGTGACCCATCCCCCATGCTGCAGAGGAGCAATGTAAGTTGCAATCAATGTAAATTGATTCCTAATTAATGTGTGTAGTATCTGGACTAGGTTCTCTCCTCCTCCTCTGGCAACTGTATACCATTCTCAGGTGGTGACCGGCTGAGGATTCCTGTGGACATGGGGAGCTCTCAGCTGATGTAAAGTGGAAAAGCCAGCTTCTGTGGCAGTTGCCCCCCCTACACACATACACACACTAATATGGGGTGTCCTGGGGAGAGGCACAGCATGCCTGCACAACACCAATTCACAATTGTAGTATGGTCCCATTGCGCTCATAGCCAGTTGGCATTAATTAGAGGAGCCTTGAGCCTTGATGCTGCAAAGGTACCATAAGAATCAAGAAGGCTTAAGTTGCTCCCTGATGACACCGTCTGTACTGTCTGTATCTTGGCTCAGGACACAGTCTGTGCCTGTATCTATTGAATTTTCATCTGGGTGAATGTAATGCTTGTGAAAAGGTGCTGGGTTGATCACCTTGGAGGATAGACCAGTCCATCTACCTCAGAACAGGTACGGTGTGGTCAGCAGCAGTTCTCCTCACTGAACCTGCCTTGTGCCTTGGCCCTCAACAGGGAACCAGGTTTTAAGTAAGAATGCAGTTCAGTTTCCATTTCCGTTCCTCTACTCATATCGCCAACTGTGGTGATAGGAATGCTTGTTCCCTGACAGTTAGGTTGACCACTGACTAATTTCACATAGTCCATTAGACATGTTTCTGATAGTACTGACTTTCAGTCACTACTGACCTGGACCAGATTTGATTTGAACTAATGAGCTACAGGTTCTAAAGGCTGTATATATCATTACCAAATCCCTGAGCCATCCAATTTCCCAAGATACGATATATATATCTGATATCCCACTGAAGGGCCCTTATCATCAGGAGAAGATACTGATTCTTTCATGTGAGAACTGACACTAAAAATGCATTAGTAAATTAATGACTTAAACATGAGCAAAGCTAACATCTTTGAGCCAAAGTCTGTTCCTTGTTACACCTGTTCTACTCCACTGAAGTCAGTAATAGATCTAAATGCATGTAACTGAGAACAGAATTTGACTGTCTATAATTTATCAACATATCCTAATATTTATTATTTTGTGATTTCCTTTTGTTTCATACAGCAGCTTTTGTAAGCTGCCATGAAAACTAAGAAATATAATGTTTTCTGTAGCCAAATAGTCTATATTTTGTATCCTACTGGTATTCACCTTCCGTAACTACTGAATAGGTTATTAAAGAACAAAGGGGATTCTTTCTTGATAATAAAATAATGCATGTTAGCCTTTACAAAGTGGATATGTAAGTTATTTCATTATCATAAGACAGGAACAGTTCATTGTCTGCAAAGATCCTCACAGAAATTATTGTGCTTAAATCTTTTCTGTGTGGGGGAGTTTTATATGTAATTGAGTTTACTTCCAGAATTATAATTAAGGAAATATCATATTGTAACTTTTTGCCCACGTGTATTAAGAATTATATTACATGACTTCTTATTCCAAGGTCAGCATAACGTATTAATATGATATGCAAACACAGTTCTCTTGCAAATTAAACTGTGGGGGGAAGTTCTTCTTAATGAATTTGTCTAATACATTAGTATGATTCCCTTAATTGTTCCTACTCCCACACCCAAACCTCCCAATTTACATTTCCTTTATATACTTGCTGTTATCTGAAGATTGTCTTAGGAGACTAGCGATATCTGGTGTTGTTCCTTAAAGCTCCAGCTTCTGGAGTAATGTTATTACATGAGAGTCTCCACTCTCTCTTTTCTAAAAATGTTTCTGGTCCTCATGGTTACAGAATGAGGCTTGTAAACATGAACCATAATAGCACAAAACCCAGTGGCAAATAAAAATAACACAAAATGTATTATTGTAACAAAACAAAACAAAAAACAAAAAAAGAGGGGGGTGGGGTGGTTTAATCCAGTCTCATGATTTTGGGAGCCAGACTCATGATGGCTGACTGCTTGGGGTTGGCAATACTGAACACTGTTCAAAGGAGAAGGAAACCCAGAAAAGGGAGGCATTATGTATTCTATAAAGTGGAAACAGTACATCAGCATAAGCTGAAAGGAAAGGTAAAAAAATACTTTGCATATCATTCCAACTCTATCAGTAATTCCCACATCTTTGCTCATACAGTATTGTAGTAATGTGTTAGAGAAAAGAAAACCCAGCCCATCTTCTGTCTTTTAGCAGATGAAACCATTGACCTTGGCATTAATACATATATAAAAAGGCAATCATCTATCATAAAATATCTTTAACTTATTCCTGAAAACAAATGTCTTTGCCTCAGTTTCAGTAATAAACATTAAGTGAGAGAATGATGACTTTCCATTCCTTTTGATCACATGTGTTCCAACTGTCAGGAACACATGAAACATCTTTTCCACCCTTCCTAGTTCCCTTTGTATAAAGGTAGGAACTATATCCACATAAGACTTATGTGTAGCAAATTTAAAATTATGAGCATCCATTGCAGTATGTTCAGTTTTCAATGCTGGGAACTTCAGTTTTATTTGGTTCAATGATTTTAGTTAAAATTTGGTGTGGATACCTTTCTTCCCAATAATGTATTTAGTATAGTTTATTTGCTGTGACCCCCCCCCCCATATTAAATACCTTAACAAGGTGTGATTATATTGATGTACTATTTTATATTGTACTTGCATAAGGTTATAAGCTATTGAGGTTCCAGGTACATAGAATATACTAGTCAGCTAACTGCGTGTCTACCACTGTGACTTACACTATCTTTCAGCCCAGCCAGAGTTTTTGTTGTTATTTTAACAGTGTACAATACAGTATCAGAAATAGCCCTGTGCAGTCAGTCCATACATCCATTCTAGCTCTTGACAGCAAATAAAGGATGAAATCCCCCATTAAAACTAATGGGAGTTTTGCCATTTATGTAATAGATCCAGGATTTCACCCAAAACCTCATGTTTATCCCTCCATGTCTCTGTCCAAACATCCCCATTTAATTTATCCAAAGCAAAGCTGAAAGTTGGAAACAAAAAAAAAAAGGCCATTCTCAAATTTAGAAATCAATAGTTCATTTAATAAAATATTTAAGATTTAGCTAGTCTGTGGGACAAAAGGCACTATGTAAGTGTTTTAAAGGTGGTATGCATACGGATCACTTCATTCAGCCTACACTGGAATATGGTATCTGTTCTGTGTCAGTAACAGTATACAGCATTGTTTAAGGGAAGGGAAGAACTTTTAAAACTGAAATTACAGGGAATTTTAAGTGAGTGGACTGTCCACGGTAACTTCCAACATTTGAGTTTGTCTGGAATACTGGGGATTACATCCCTCCTCTTTCAGAAAGTACTATGAGATCAGTGGTAAGGACCACAGTTTTGTGTGTCATCCAAAAAAATGGTACTAGCAGTAATACAATTCCCCCTTAAACTATGTCAGGGCATGCGTTCACTATTGGACCAAAGAGAAGAGTCCCTGACCTACTATGTCACCAAAATTACTGTTAGTGTCATTTAAAGTTTTCTGAAAGGTCTCATCCAAGTTCTAACCTGGGCATCCACATTAAGCCTGTAAGATATGACAAGTTCACAATCTAAGCTGGCATGGCTTCGTGCCCCCCCCCCCCTTTACATATTTAGCCATGAAAAATAAGCACTCTCCTCTATCTAATCTGTCTTCCCATTGCCCAAGATCTCTAGGGTTAAATAAAAATGGCAGGAAGAAAGCCAGATGTATTTTTAACCTTCATATTTTCCATAAACCCTGATGACTAGTTAAAATTGTGTGTTTAATCACCCAGGATCTCCTGGTTCTAGTCGCGCTGTACTCTTGGGTGAGCCTAAACTATCCATCTAAACCAAGTAACACTGTTTGTTCTTGGATTGCCAATAGTATATTGATCCAGTCATTGCTGCCTAATACTATTACTGAAAATGAGGAATGACCCTAACTGGGAGAGCACACCTCATTTAACAATGGATATTTAAAAAACTTGGCCCCCTAGGTCTCCAAGAGTCCCATTAAATGTGGAATGTTATTTTTTGATATTATCTGTAACATGAGTTGGTAACATAAGATAAAAAAGACTGTATGTGAAAGACAGGTCATTTTTATTGAACTTCTCCCTAAACAGCTGATAAACTAGTCTTGAAAAGATCTTTGAAAGTACCTGTAGCCAACAAAGAGATGCAATTACACTTGTATAATACTACTGTGATTTTTTTAATATAATGTGCTAATACATTGTCCAGTGTTTCATTTGGTGCAATTTCACCAGAATTACAACACTTTCCAAAGTAGATCTAGCCAATATCTGATTGATTCTGGTCTGTGGGGATTGGATCAGTTCAGAGTAATTTCCTCTCTTGTTGCTTTCATTTCTATTAGGGAGGCTTTTGGTTCATGGAAATCGATAGCCTTACACATGCAAAATGTTAGGTTATTTTTTAGTAAGTTTCATTTGTGCCTGTATCATACAGAAAATATATTTTCCCCCTCGGAAGATGTGCACTGCATGTTAGTTATTTGGCAGACTCCAAACTCAACTCATAGACAAATATTCATTTACCCTTACAATAAATAAATAAATAAAGTGTGACGAGGGAAAATGTAAATTACTATGAAAAGGCTGAAGATATTTTACACATACAAATTCCAGAATCTGCCACTTAAAATGTAAATTGGACTTAACTGTTTTGCAAATTGAGTCCTATTTGTCTCAGTAGAATCATTAAAGCTATGATTTAACCCCAAAATGGACTTTATTATTCCATTTAATTATACTGGAGGATTTAGGTACAAGCCTCTAACAATCTATTCCTTTAACACTGTGAATGTTGGACAAACAAATAATTGACTGTGTACATAGGATAGCTTTATTTTTGTAAGAAATATGTTTCTAATATTTTCCTTACTTATTACAGAAATTGAAACAAGCTGAAAAAACAAGGGAAGATTCTGAGACTAGATTATCTAAAATTTCCCTGGAGTCTCTCAATAAATTTAACAGCAATAATGTCATTTTATTAGAAAAAGAGAAGAATTGTCTGAACAAGGTTGAAGGACAAAAGGAAGAAAATGGAAAGAATGAAGAAGCTTCTTTAAATAGCTCTGATAGGCATGGTGTAGACAATTTAGAATCTTTGAGTGATTCTTTATATGATAGCTTCTCATCCTGTGCCAGCCAAGGCTCTAATGATGTATAAAGACACTTTCCAGTGGGCTGAGAATGGAGCACTTAAGGAACTGAGGGGAAAAAAAGAAAGGGACAACTGTTGACAAACTTTATCCTAAATTGTTGGATTCACAGAAGGGTATTTCCTGACTTATTTTCATGACACAGCAATAAGGAAAGATAAGACTGCATTTATTGTGATGCATGAGACTGAAAATTGAACACAAAAGCTGTTATACAAAATGTCTTAATTTTGCACTTTTATGAATACTTGTACAGAAGTTGTAAATTTTTTTGAAAAAATATATTTGTAGGGAAAAAAAGCAATAAATATTAAATGGTGCCATGCTCCTGAAATGACAGATTACTAACTTTTAAAAGTTGATGTTAATATTAACAAGCAAAGTTAGTGGATTTTTTTAAAGAAAGATTTATAATTGTTCTAGTCTTAAAACTGTATGTAGAAACACTGCTTTAAAATAAACTTGAGCTTGCCAAATTGTCTGTAATAAACCTTCTTGGACCACATTTTACAAAATACACTTTGTAATTTTTTTTTTATTTTAGTGCAATTTCACATAAGATTCTCTAGGGATATGTGCATTTTAGTTGGTGTAATTCCTTAACATGTATCTATTGATACTTCAAGAGGGTTTTGATGTTTGAGACAGTACAAGAATGGTTGGAATCAAATACCCAGATCCTACTACTACTTGTGCATCTGAGCAGCCCACTGAGTTCATAAAGAATGAAGTTACTTGTGTGCATAGTGTTTGGAAGATCGGGGTAAAAGTGATTTGCCATTTGACTTCAATGGGAGTTTTGCCTGAGTAAAGGATTGCAGGATCTGGACTTTATTTCTAACTGCAGTATTTACTTTTATAGTATACCTATTTCTCTTTCCGCTGTAACCATTTAATACGAATTTCTGAATGTGGTATGTTGATTTTTCACCCTCAGACCACCTTGATTTTAACTCCATCTAGGAATCCTGGAAAACTGAAATAAAATTCCTATTTGTGATAGAAACTTTTGTAAAACTAAAAAAAATGTTTTTGGTGCTAACAACTCTTAATTCAACATATCTTTTTCCTATAAAGACTTTATATGTAAGGGGAAGTCTATTTCAAAGGTTATGTGTATTTTTTCTAGTTGTGAAGTATTTATAACTGCTTTTGTACAGCAATCTCTCTGTAAACTAGGTATATTTGGGATATTTCTAGACTTTACTGTTTCTTTAGCAAATACCTGTTAATCTTTATGATATTGTATGATCAGTGTTATTTTGTTAAAATACTTTGTGCAATTTGTTACATTTTAATTTTGTTATTTTAAGTAATAATGTCAGACTTAAACTTGCATTGTCCTTTTGAAACTTATTTCTAAATAAAGTTCATATCACAGTTACAGGAATGGTTAAAGATATATATTTTCCCAGGGACAAGTAGTCCATGTTGGGGTTAATTTGTTTAATGAGATGGATTCACGAATTAATCGTCCAAGAAAATATCATTGCTTCAAGCAAAGCCAAAGAAGCAATGAGAAGCAAATAAAATAACTTAGAAATATTTTGAATAAAATAACCAATTCTATGATACCCTCTGCATGCAAAACATTGTGCAAACCATTTCCCTTCTCCAATCAACTAGCCCTCGCTGCTCCAGAAATAATAAATGTGCAGCTGGAATTCAATCATTCAAATGAATTCTCGACATGGCAACTAAAAAGTAATTTAAGCTTAATTCAAACCTCTCTGCTTGCAGACAAGATTGTGACTGATCAAAGGGAAGCATGTGGGTTGCCGAAGGAGGCTGGGGAACGAGGCATGATGCAAGGCGCAAGTTGTAATGGGCTGTACAATGAAAACCATCATTTTACTTCAGCTAGTTCTTCATCTCACAAATGAAGTTCGCAGCGGATTGTAGGCATGAAAGGCACCGCCACGGGGGATGGCCCCAGTAGCCTCCACTCGCTTCCACGTTATGCCAGACGAGAGCTTGGAAGGGACAGTCACTGAAACGCTCCTCGGTGCGGCCCGTGTGGCGGCACCTTTGGGGGGTAGGGTCCTGCCCTGCCCCGGCTCCAGATCCGCCGGGCGGGCGGCTCAGCTGGGAAGGCGCTTTATGGCTGCAGGCAGCGCTTTCCAGGGAGTCAACATGCACCCACCATGGCACAGGACCGCGGGCTCCTCAGCAGACAGGGCTAGGGGCACGAGGCGCGCTCAGCCGGCGGGGGCGGGCATGCTCCGGAGCGCTGCGAACTACTGCACGCGGGCACCGCCCCGGGGGGGAGCGAGCCGCGCTGGGTCACAGCTCCGCTAGCCAGCAATGAGCGTGCCCCCGCCTCCCCTCGAGCCCGCTCGCCCCCCACCCGGCCGAGGCCTCCCGCACGTTCTCGACGGGCACGCGGCTGTGTCCCCCCCCCCCCCCATTAGAGAGGGGTGTGAGGGCGAGAGTAACCCGGACCAAAGCCTTTCGAGGGGGAGTTACCCTGCAAGACAGAGCAGAGAGGCGCCTTCCTACCAAACACACGTGGCTGGGGTATGGTCAGTTCCCCCCAACACACACACATCGGTGGTTGGGTTAGAGCCCCTCCCCCCCCCCCCGCACCTCCGCTGAAACACAGGTGGAGAGGTTAAGGGCAGCGCCTCCCCAACACACACTGGGGGGTTAGGGTCAAACACCCCCCCCAACACACACAGAACTAGGTAACTTAGGGACCGAGGCCCCCTACACTGGTAACCTCCCCCATGCCAGGGGAGGCGTTGGGGGTGAGAAGCTGGAGGTTCGTGACCGCCCGTCTGTCCCCACGGGTCCCTGCGGTGTGGGTGGCGGGCAGCCGAGCCCCTGCCGCCTGGGAGGTGTGTGCTGGTTAATGGCAGAGCCCTCCCTGCAGACACACACGGGGGGGGGGGAGAATGCAGAGCGGGGGACCCAGCACCCCCTGCAAGGAACCCCCCCTCCAACCGCCGGGGGGGGGGGCTCCCTACCCTTCCCAGACCGCGTGGGGCTGCAGCCCAGGGACAAAGCCCCGCAGCCCAGGATGGGGCAGGGGCAGAGCCCGACCCACCGGCCAGTGTGTATCAGTAGCTCAGCGCCTGAGCCCCCACCGCCTTGGGGAGGGGCTCGGCTAGGTAGTGACCCCCCCCCCCCCCCCACACACACACACTCATTAGGGGCAGGAGCGGGAGCCCGTTCCAAGGGGGGGGGGTCTTTCGATCAGCGCCGGCGGGGGGGTGGGAAGGCTCCCTCCCCTCCTCCCCCAAGAACTTTCTCCCTCCCCCTTTCCCGAGTGTGCCGGGAGGCCCCCTCTCCCCTCCCCTGTCACATGGTGCGGGGGGAGGGGGGCAGAGGGAGACTTTTCTCTCTCCGACTCCCCCCCAGCTCCGGCCAGTCTCCGCTCCCAACTCCTGGAGGCAGCGCGGAGCCGGGCGGGCGATGCGGGCTCCCGGAGCTGCTCTCCGCAGCGGCGCGGGGAAGAGGCTCGGCGGCACCGCGCCCCGGCTGCCCGACTGCTTCTGATGCGCCGCGGCGGGGGCCGCGCAGCCCGGGGTCCCGGCTCCACGAGGATGTGGCTCCTCTTCGGCGCGGCAACTTTCTGGGGATTGGTCCTGGCTCCAGGTAGGAGGCGCGGGGCAGCGCGCCCCTGGGGGCCGGGGCAGGGCGTGGCGTGGGCAGCGCCCGGCTCTCCCAGCCGCCCGGCGCCCGCAGCAGCAGCTCCCCGCCGGTCTCGGCGCTGCCACCCGCTCCCCGCCACGCTGCGAAGTTCGCGCTGCCATTCAACAGCTGCTGGCAGCAACTCCGCTGGGAGGGGCGGCCCCTTCCCCCGGCACTGCGCCCCGCGGGGAGCCTCTGCCCAGCCCGTGCCCCGCTGGCCGCCCGCCCTCCCCTGGGCAATGCACCAGCCCCGCTGGTGCGCGAGGCTCTGCTCAGCTGTGGGGCATCGCTCGCGGATCGCAGTCTCCAGCACTGAGGCCAGCTCCCTGCGCAGCGCTCGCCCCCCGTCCCCGCGCTCCTAGCACTGACTGAGGCCAGCTCCTGTGGGCGATTGCGTGGAGAACAGCATCGCTCCGGCGCTCTTCCAGCAGCCCCTAGCACTGAGCCCAGCACGCCTGTCTGGTGCCTGGGAACAGCTCGGTTCTGGGTCCCTTCTACCAGCCTCCGCCCTGGGAGCAGCGGCGGTGTGAACTGAATCGGCATCGTCAGCCAGGCTCGGGGTCCCCTGTGGCATTTTGCTGCCCCCTGTGCGATGCACGAGGGACCAGCTCTGCCAGGGGTCCCCAGCGAGATGCAGAGGGAACAGCGGGGCTCTCTTCGTGCAGCGCCCATTTCCCTGACATGCCCGGGGACAGCTCCTCTGGGTGACGATGTAGTGGAGAAGCGGCTCACCTCGAGCAGTCCCTCCCCGCAGCATGGAGGGCCTGTGACTGACAGTTTCCTGCACTTCGTGTTGGAAAAGGACCTAGTTTACATGATAAAAGAGGGAAGCGAAGACTGCTTTGCAGCTGTAATTGTGCATGGCAAAATAGTAATTAAATCATTTGTAATTAATTAGTAGTTAAGTAAACCCGACGGCACAGATAAGAGCTGAAGCGCATCTGTTAGCCCGGTTACTGTCCCCCGAAGCACGGATAGTTCTTATCCCACTGCTTTAAGGGGACTCCAGCGGGGTAGAGTGGGAGCTGAGAGTGCGGGTCGGTGGATAAGTGGTATCAATTTCATTTCAATCCTGTTCTTTGTACTCTGCCCCCTGCTGGCTGCAGCGTTTACTGTTGCTCCCCAGGGAGTTTGGATAATTCAAAAAAGTGAGTGGTTGGCTAGGGCTTGCTTCGCTCATGTAGACTCCCCGTTTGTGCATAGTTAACTGATTATAAGAAAATGGGTAATTATAAGGCATAGCCTCAGCTAAATGGGCCAGGTTTGGAGACGAATCTTTTGGCCAAACCCATATTTTTGCTTTGCTGCTAAATAGATAGGAACAGCAGAGTGAAGAAAAAATAAGTAGCATTTTTTTTTTGGCATATGCAGATCTACTCTGAGCAAAACTCTGTCTATTCCAGGATTTGGTCTGCAAATACAGTGTTACCAGTGTGAAGAATTCCAGCTAAATAATGACTGCTCTGCTCCAGAGTTCATTGTGAACTGCACAGTGAATGTTCAAGACATGTGCCAGAAAGAAGTAATGGAAAAAAGTTCTGGTAAGAACTTAATAATTACACTCTTCCTGGTTTATTTGGTATTGTTTGGTGCTCTTAGCTGCATTTGTTCATTTTTCTCTAGTACGAAGTTTTAGCTTAAGGTATATTATGTTATTACTAAAAGGACTTTGTCTCAAATTTATTGTATTTCTCTGATACTTTAGGATAATTTTCTTTTAAAATTAAAAGTATTGAAACTTACAAGACAACCGTTAATAAAGATGTTAAAATATGGCCTTATGGTCAGATTTAGTTTCACAGCATTGGAAAATTAATAACAAATTAGTTTAATCTCATTATAGTTAATTACATGGGCCTTTCCCAAGTGATGGAGGAAAAGTGCATTACATTAGTAATTCCTTCTTTATTTATTCCAGCAATTCACATAGAGTAAAGGTTGATCGTATGGGATAGAAAGCTGAGCTATGGGCTTTCATCCAGAAGACAGTGAGGCAGAGAAAGATAGGCCAATGATAGATAAGAACATATTGGAATTCAAGTGGGCATTGCTGAAAGAATGAATTGGGCATATGGATGTTATCTCTGAAAATTCTTTAGGGGCTCTGTCACAGTTCTAATTAATTTTAGAATACAGTGCACTGCTTTTAGTTTTTATTCAAAGATCAGTAATATTTTCAAGAGAAAGACAACCATGTTTGTTCTTCTCTCCCTAAATCATCTCTGGACTGGGCTGTAAATCAATCCATCACATCAAATACTTCAAGATATTTTTAGAGATTTTGGGGGGCAGGTGTTTTGTTTGTTAAACTTCAGGACCCATCATAGTCATCTAACTGGGTAAAAAGTTCCAGCTTTATAAGAGACTTTTGGGTTGGGCACTGTGATAGAGAAAAGTGGTTGGCTGGTTGCTATTTCATATAGCTTCCTGCTGCTATCATAGCCTCTAGCTGTGATGTTTGTAGGGGCAGAAAGAGCTAGGATAGTACTGGCTCTCAGGAGTTCCTCAAATTCGATACGACGTGCACATTGATGAGCAGCGGTTCAGGTTGAGAAACCCATCTACAAGAGGCAGGAATCCAGAAGATCTAAATAGATGGGAGTATGTAGTACCACTGATTTGGAGGGAAAAGATCTCGGATGGATATAGTGGCTCACAGCTGAGGGCAACAATTTATACATGCCTGTTGATTAAGGACATTATATAGGACACTTTGGTGTTTATGTAAATAAAGCTGCAGCCTGTCTCCTTCCAACAATACCAGATTCCCTCTGTTAATAGGAAAAGTAAGTATAGCTACAAGTCTTGAAATGTAAAATAGTTTCCACCTAAACCAAAGTGATTAATACTATTAAAATCTTCTACAGAAGTAAGTGATATTTACCAAGGTATTTATCAACAACTCTGATCTTACAGCTAGCCATAGATTAATGCCCTGCAAATCATGAGAAAGTGGTAAAATTGCCTCGTTAGTAAATAGAGAATGCATTGTTGGCATTCTTCTCAGTGCAGGTAACACCATACACATAGTACTACACCTCTAGCTACTTTGTAAAGTATTTGGAATTTGTTCTGAACAGAAAGAAAAAGATATATACTTAAGGGAATATTAGTCGCCATTCAGTAAGAGAACTCAACTTTAAAATGTGAACATATTTTGGGGAAAAACACGTTTTTCTCTTTACTTCAAACATGAGTATCTTCTTTCAAGAAAGGAGTATTTATTCAGAGAAGGCGGTAGAGGTTTGAGACAGTTATGGGTTGTGAGGTGCTTTGAACCTATGCATAATTTTAGACAAATATTTGAAATGCAGTTTGAAGGCTTTGCCACATGCACCCCAAATATTCTATAAGCTTTTAAATAGGTTTGAATGGATGATGTGGAGTTTGAAGTGCTATACAAATCCTATGTAGTCAAATACAGATCCCTCCCAGTAAAACACGTAAACTATCCTCATTTAACTCTTGCCATTTTCTTTCCTCTTATCCCCTTCCCTTACCACAACATTTTTATTCCAATTAAGCTGACCAGACAGCAAGTGTGAAAAATCGGGACGGGGGTGGGGGTAATAGGAGCCTATATAAGAAAAAGCCCCAAATATCGAGACTGTCCCTATAAAATCAGGACATCTGGTCAGCCTGATTCTAATGTACAATTTCAAACTATAACCACCTCCAAACAAACATCTGTAATCTTGTCTTCGGCTGAATGTTAGACAAAGAAGTGTTTGCAGTCAGACCTCCTTACGCAAGGAATGGTTTACTTGAGTGTATAGGTATCCAAAAGATTTAAGTGGAAGCCACTCACATAGCAGGTATGTACAACAGAGTTGTTCAGATTAAAAAAATCAGATTAACAACTGAGTTTGCAAACTGTCTGATTAAGCTCGTGTGACTATGTTAAATTGAAAATATGAATGATTGTGATTGGGTATTAAAAATATATGGCTGCATAATCTTGTCTTCACCACTACAAAGAAACTGGCTTGCAATAGATTAAATAAAGGTAGAGAAACATTTTTAATGAAATGTTTTTTCTATTCTTTTACCTGGGCAATATTACGTTGCCCATAATGAAAGTCTCTGGACTGACGTTTGAATTTTCCCATAGATTCCTGTCATGCAGTGCATAGCAGACTTCATTCTTATTTGGCTTAGTTCTGTAAATGCAGCTCCTACTCATTTTAAGTTAGAGAGTTATAAGTTCCTGTAAAGAAGTAAATTTATTTTTTAACTTAACTATTTAAATTGAGTGAGATTTGCAGTACAGGTTAAGCTCCTCAGTCAGTTCTAGAAAAGATTGGGAGTAAAGCAAGGAGGATTCAGTTAATCATCTCTTATTGGGTTTTCTTCTTGTTGATATTTAAATGTGTGTAAAATAAAATGTCTCCTCACAAATTTCATTTAATAATTCAACATTTATTTTATCAGGCCATTTTAAAACTCAGTTTTATGTGCTTATCATTGAAAGCTGAAAAGTATTTCAAATATTGATTTTCATTTTATAATAATATTTGAGTTTGAATAATTAACCCAGTATATAAAGAATGTGCATTTGCATTTACTTGTCAGTATGATCTTGTAATTAGTTTTTTCCTCTTGACTAGATACAGTAAAAGGAGTATAATTTATTTTTTATAGACAAGCCAATTTCTGCCTTTAGTAAAATATAGCTGTTAGTAAGCAAAATGTTGCATGTTCTCCTAAACCTTATTTAAAAGTTAAATGCAGTATATTGAGATAAAGTTCATGGTCTGAATCAGTAACCTAATAGACCTAGTTGCCCATCCTTTGCAACATACATTAATCTAGTTGTCTATTTTGCTATCAAGGAGGTCACCGATTTACATGCTTGTATACATTTTAGTCATAAGCATGTAGGCAATGGTTATTTTCTTACATATTTGTTAATGCTCATTAAGTTTAACAATGACAGTTCAGTGGTTCAATTTTATTTCTATACTAAGCTCTCATCTATAATACAAAGGGGAACTGCAATTCTAAGAAGCTTTGTTCATTTATATTGTAAATACTTGCTTAAGCCTTACTTTAGTTAAGACAACCCACTCCTGTTTAATTAAGGTAAAATGAGGCTTAAGCTATGTATAAAACCTTACTCTACTCAATCAAAGCATTCTCAGAATTTGATTATAGAGCCAGTTTTATGAAATGTATTTCATCCCTAGACAAGACATTCTAACAATCCTATGTAAAATATGAAATTTTACAAAAATCCAAGTTAAAAAAGCACAGTTATGAATATCTTGGATTTTCAAAATACTAATGAATACCAGATATTGCAATCATTCATATTTAAATCAGATCAACATAAGCAGTACCAATCAGATGTTTCCACTAATGTTACAAATTAGCTCTATTTCCTAATTAAAACAATAATAATAAAAGTAGGAAGTATTTGGGTGCGGGAAGCAGTTAAGCATGTACCTAGATGGGTGTCTATACTGAACGAATATACCCTCTTCTCCCTTCCACCCCCCAACACACATGTACTTTTATCAGTTTGTATTGCAATAGAACCTAGAGAACCCATCCAAAATGTACAGAATTGGAGACTTCGTGAAGTAAATGACAAAAATGTTCCAAGTTTCAGTACCGTTATTTATGCATTTTGCAAAACTAAGTTTTAGGTGGTAATGGGAGATGGCTTCCTGTGGGAGATGCAAAAGAGCCATATTTCACTACAGGGAATGCACTTTGCCAGCTAATTAGTTAACCTAGTCTTTAAAAAGCATCAATACTTCTCTTCTTTATAGGGAAGAACTGTGAGCTCTGGAGGAGGCACGGAAGCCCATATCAAATACTTTTGGTGCCATAGAAACTAACATAAGGGATAGGTTTTTAAGGTTAGCCTTCCAGCTGAAGAAGTAGCTGATGTTTGCAAGCAGAATACATAGATGAAAAGTTTGATGAATGAGAAGCATTCTTCATGATATTAATTCCATTTGCAACTATTTCAGGAAAACATTGGTAACTGATTTTTTTTTTAACTGATTTTGAGCACTGAATCTACAAAGCCGCTGCTTTTCAAAGTGAAAGTGAATACAAAAACAAAGAAACCTAATGCACACTTCTCTCCTTTGGACAGAATGAAATGTTTCAGCTATTCATGTGTTTATTATATATAAATAAAATAAATTCTAAGAAATACAACTTTTCTTCTGTTGGTGATGAGTGACCTGACCACATGGGGCTTGATGCAAAACCCACTGAATCCAAGGGGAGTTGGTCTTGCCACTGACTTTGATGGACTTTTATCAGGCCCATAGTCTGCAAAGAGATACAGAAATGCAGCAAATACAGAACCCAATCAATCTCCAAATGGAGAAAACAGTACAACCAGCATCAAGATGTGGTACAAGGCAATTTCTTATCACTATAAATAATGATGTTTTTAAAAATAGAATAAACCCAGAAAATGAACAGAGTAGAAGGAAACCAAGTGTGAGGGGAGAAAAATCAAAGGAAAGGGTTGGAAAATGTAAAATTCTTAGACCATCTCAATGCTCAGTACAGTAACTCCTTACTTAAAGTCGTCCCGGTTAACATTGTTTCGTTGCTGATCAATTAGGGAACATACTCGTTTAAAGTTGTCCCTGGGAAATATCCCTCCCTCTTCCACTCTCTAACTTAGGGTGACCAGACAGCAAATGTGAAAAATCGGGACAGGGGGTGGGGGGTAATAGGAGCCTATATAAGAAAAAGACCCAAAAATCGGGACCGTCCCTATAAAAATCGGAACATCTGGTCACCCTACTCTAACTTCACCACCTCAACCAAGCTTCACAATCATCATAGCTGTGAACAGTATTAAATTGTTTGTTTAAAACATATACTGTGTGTGTGTCTAGTTTTTTGTCTGGTGAAAAATATTTCCCTGGAACCTAACCCCCCCATTTAAATTAATTCTTATGGGAAATTGGATTCGCTTAACATTGTTTCGCTTAAAGTCGCATTTTTCAGGAACATAACTACAACCTTAAGCGAGGAGTTACTGAGTTACTGTAGCTATAACAGGCTATTGAATTTTTAAAACAAGGCTTCATGCTCTTGCTACCTCTCTGTTATGTAGCTTTTAAATCTATTTTTCACTGTTTCTGTTACACCATTCACCTAGTATCTGCATTAGAAATGCCACTTGAAAAAAGGCAAAAAGAGTTTTGCAATAGGCCTTACAAAAAAAGTTTCTAAAATCCCATCTTGCTATCTAGAGAAATTTAGGTTAGTTATAAAGTTTCCCTGTAAATGAAGTCACTTACAACCTCATCAATTCAATACACCTGCAATAAAAGGTTCTCTTCTTTCTTTTTTTTTTTTTAATTTACAGTGGCATTTCCCATGCATGCACTTGTATAGAGTCACTGCAGTATAATTAAAGCAATTACTGTAATTGTACACTTAAAGTAGTGCCTAGGAACATGACAATCATTTCACTGGTGAATTTTAATTGATGTTTCTAAGGCTCTTCATGATACTGATTTCCAAGTCCCTCCTTTTATCAAGCAGAGGGAAGCGGACGTTAAAGTTCTACCACAACTAGTCCTACATTAACACCTTCACCTCTGATTTCTTTGCTGCCACATTCAAGTTGCACCATATATGTGGTTCTTAAGGGCTACACAAGTATATACTCCTCTCCTGCACATGCATAACTCCCATTGACTCAAGGAGCAGTTACACATTGGCATCAAGGGGAGAGTGTGCCCTGTGTACATTTATTGACAAAAGATTATAATAGCCAACAAAGTTTAACATCTTCTGAATCTCTCTAAGCATTAGGGTTTTATAGGTAATAGCTATTATCTTCTTTAACTTCATCTTTATCACTTAAAAATTTACAGAAAGGAATATGTACCAATTCGTACAGTGGTTTCAGGGTGTGTGGTTTTTGTTTGTTTGTTTGTTGTTTTTTTAAAGAACAAAGTCAAAAGTGATTAAAGTCTTTTGTCTTAATAACTCAGTGGCGTTGGAAATAAGGAGGGGAATGAAGAGATCATTTTCAAAACTAATCTAACACTTAGCACAATATATTTTATTAGTATTTTTCAAATGTATAAAGTAACTTAGTGCATGACATTGTTAGCAAATAGCATCTTGTTCTGCACTGTTAGATGCTCAACAGAATCAAAACATAGTAACCAATATCCACGGCACCTAGATCCTTTTTGTTGGGGGGTGTGAATAAAAGCTTGCATATGAATAAAAGGATTATAGTATATGTCATTAACTTTCACTATATGCTGTAAACTTTGAGGTCTGGATATATTACCATGCAGAAACTGTTTTCAGATGCAAAAGCTGTAGGGCATGTTCTCTTATTAATAAATTGCTTTCTATCTTTCGGTTGCCTACAACACTACAAAGCAAGCAGGAGATAAACTGAATTAAGTGCATTAGATAAGGTGAAACCATGGAGAGTTTATAATAAATTGCTTTTTGTGTGTGTTTTAGCTAGTTGTGGACTTCAAGTAGTTTATGACTTGAAAACCATGAAAAGGATCCAAATGCAAAAGTGATGAAGTGTTGTATTATTTTAAGGAAGTTGTGATATCTGGTACAGTGCATTTCATTTCTCACAGGTCACGGACAATAGCTTTTTATGTTTTTCTATTTCTGGGCTTGTCTGAAAAATATGTACAATGATAGGATATGGTGCCCATAGGCTGGTATCTCTGAATTCTGTCTCTTCAGAGTACCATATTGTGCTCCACATTTCACATATAAATGAATCTGAATTTCAAAAACCATTTCCAGTGACCTGCCCAGATTTTTCTCTAACTCCCAGGGAGCTAAACACAAGCAAGTATATTTAATGACAACAATGTAGTTATTTTCATTTTATAGCAGGGGCATCCACTGGCAAAACTGAGAGTAATCACAAATGCGGCATCCATAGTACGTAGCGTTCTAATGGTGGTGGTAACAGTGACACTCTCAATGTGAACTAAAAATCATTTTAAACCCCCCAACCCAATGGCCTCATCCTGCTCACATTGAAGTCCAGGATAGCAGGATCGGGTCCTTAAGTGTTAAATATCCAAAATCAATAGCAAAATATATATTTAGATTTAAACCATAAATACATACTTTAAACAACAAAATACTCACAAATTAGGTCCTTCTTTATTTACCCATCAACGCCTGAATGTAGGTTTCTGGGTTAAACTTGCAAGAGCTGATGACATTAGCCCCAGTCCTGCAAATATGTATATTGGCAAATAGCTGTACACATGCAAATAGATGCACCGAACTCAATAAGGCTCTTGAAAAATATGTGGACTATTCACATGCATAAAGTTATTTATGTATGTAAATGTTTGCAGGATTGGGACCATTTAACATTCAAAATAGTATAAGGACTATGGCTCCCTAATTCATTTCAGGGGATTAGTACTATAATCAACACTTGCAAGTAAAATACTAAATTCTGATCCTGAAAGGTAAGAAGCCTGAGTTAATCTCTAATACTGGAAACTAAAATACATTTTGATCTCAATATCCATGATGCTTCCCTACCACGTAGAAAGAAAGGACAGTTGACAACTGCACAAGCCAACTGTACTTGAAAAGTTGTACAATTTACCCTACTTGGCTGCCAGTGCACAGTAAATTGTAAAGAAGAAATAAATACAACAGCAGAAAATAAAAGGTTAAGACTGGAAAATGAAAGCTGAGGTTTGACTAGAATGCAATTGTTTGTAATCCATACTTGGCATTTACTAAAAAAGTCTGTTTGGTAATACAGAAAAAACAGGTGCTGCTCTTAGACTTTGCTAATCAATGCATATTTTTTAGTAGTTTAATGCCTCACTTGTGCTTTGTGAAGCTGGAAGCAATAGGATGGATTTTCCTGGGTCATTATTTAAAACAATATTAACAAGCTGGTTTTGCTTTAGACTTCCAGTGCCATAATTGGAAGGCATGATTTGATGCCATGTTCCTCAATATTGTAAAATAAATCACGGTAATCCAGTCCCTTATTCACTGTATCCAGCAATTATCCTGTTTTCATCTAAGAACATTTTCAGTTCTACAAGACATGGTCATGGCAGAGAGGTCAGAAAGCAGGTAGTCAAGCATCTTTTTTAAAAAAAATGTGTTTCTCAAAACCACCTGTTATTACTGTATTTGCACAAAGGATTTAAAAATCAAGGCCCTGAATAAAACAATTTTTTAAAATAGTTGCTGCAATCATTCTAAGCATAAATTGAAATTGTATATGAAAAACTATTTAGTGCTTGTCTACACAAGGAGTCATTCAGGACGCAGTCAAGAATAAGTCTGAAATGAGTGTCCACACTTGGAGTTATTCAAAAATAGCTATTGCACTTTAAATTCATAGCCTGCCTTAATCCAAATTAACATTCAAGTCATACAAGCCCTTAGGAAGAAAACACTAAAATAATGGATGTAGTTTTCATAACTACACTACCTAAGAATCTAATTGTAATGGATATACTTGCTCCTTAATACATTCATAGGGTCCAATTCTGGAATTCTTACTAGCGTAATGAAAGAGGGGATGCAGGGCCTTGGTTCTAAAGCATAGGTCTTGGAGACAGAAGAGCCGAGTTCTGTCTCTGGTTGTGCTGCAGACTTCAGATCATTTAACCTCATGCCTCAGGTGCCTCATCTATAAATTGAGGATCACAATTAAATATAGTGAAGATTAATTAGATGTTTATTAAATCACTTTGAGATTCTCTCATGGAAGGTAGTACATAAGTACAATTGTTATTAAAACCTAATTAACTTCGGTGTGAGTTTTGAGAGAGTAGGGACAGCAAAATTAGTCTAAAATGAAACTGCACTATTGAGAGAGTGAGTGTGTGTGTGTGTGTGTGTGTGTGTGTGTGTGTGTGTGTGTGTGTGTGTGTGTGTGTGTGTAAAAAATTAAAAGCATGCCCAGTCTTCATCTCTTCCAAGCAGGTTATTCTTTATTAGAAACAAAACAAGAGCACAGGTTTGAGTCTTGTACATGAAGTTATTGTAACTTCAGCTTCTTGAATATTAGTCTAGTTGCACATAAGCACGTTTTGAATACATTATTTCTTTTCAAAGCATAATGCAGGGAAACACTCCTTTTCCACCTGCAAGAGGTGTCAATTCTAATATGGGTGGGACCTTAGTGGATCAAATATTCATAAAGACTTTTTCTATAAATCGGAGAGAAAGACTTGTGCCATCAAATTACTGCATAATGAATCCTGTGAACAAATACTAGATAAACAGGGATGCTTGTGTGACTGGTGCCTGCTGGGTGTGGTGTTCTGTCCCCATCTAGTGGCACTTAAACCACCTAGAGGGTAATGAGTCTGCTACAGCCTTGACTAAGCGGCATGTGTCTTTTAGCTCATGCAGCAGAGACTCACGCACTAAGCTTCAGAGATCCCAGGTTTGATTGCTCCCACTGATGACCAGGGTTTGTCGATGTTACACTTAGTTTTACAAACTAGTGAATGGAGAAAAAGGCGCATGTCAAAGCCACCTAGTCTGTTACAAAGGCTGTCCTAGTTAATCTATACCAGAACCTCCACTAAAGCAGGATAATCCTATACCCTAAGCCTTTTGTGGCTTTGCAGTCTGTTTTTGACCATCTATGGGTGTATTAAAAAATCTGAATTCTAAATAATCAAGTCCCACATTTCATATAAATCAAAAGTCATATTTAATTAGATGATATACATCAAAGGTTATATTTAATTGTTCTGGCATTACAATAGGGTGGGATTCACAAGGACGGGGTGCATAGGCTGAGTGTTGCTATGCCTATCCTTTAGGTTCCCTGCCACCAAGTGGAATTCACAACCCTGACTTAAGTGCCCAGGGTCCCTATACAATGCATGTGGAGAGTAAGGTGTCTAAAAGAAGAGATTCACAGAAGTCAGCACACTGAGCAGGGAGCTGCCTAAACTAGCTAATAGGAAATATTGAGGTGAAGGGTGTGGCCTAAACCCAGCCCTCAAAGGAACTTGGATGCTTAACTCCCTGACTCAGAATTCACAGTCATGGACTGTCTCCTGGCATTCAGGGCCTAAGCCAGGTCAGCCCTTTTTCAAGAAACACTGAGGTCATGGGGCCCTCTTATACCCATTAGACCTGCAGGTAGAGCACTTGCTTAGGATATGGTGGTGGGCTCCCCTAGTGCAAATCTGCATTCTACTTGAGCAGAGCAGGGACTTGAAGACAGGTCTCCTACATCCCAAGTGAGTGCTATGGCTAGTGTGGGCATGACCATGCAGATTTCCCAAGACCCAAAAATTAAAAAATTCAGAGGAATAAGAGGTGAGGCCATTTAGGAGGCTGGTATAACAAAGGTGACATAAGAATGCTTTGTCAGCTTATATACCCTGTATTAAATCTTGTCTTTATGAACAAATGCAATAAAAGCCAAGACAGATTTCATTAATCATGAACGTGTATCATTAAAGGGAGGCTAATTAGTATTACCTGTTTCACATGCTGTATGCACGTGCAGCTGATTCAGATGAGCTTGACTGAGGCAACAGCTAATTTGCAGCCTTTTTGGTAAGAAGCAAATGCAAGAATATGGCAGCAACTTTCCATGCGTTGCTTCCCTGTGTCTCCCCTTCTTTACAAAAGCCTATTGGAGGAATAGTTAGCTAGGACCGTGGGGAAGTTCTTATACTATTCTATTTGATAACCCAGCATTCAGAAACATTATGATGCAAAACATGAATTGGAATTACAGAAATGTCTATTTTAGAACATATTTAATTTCATCTAAGGCCATTTCATCTTTAATTTTGTTTTTAGGCCAGATTCCCAAAGGGACTTAAGGCCACAAACTCCCATTTCAGGTGCTTAAGCCCAGTGTTTAGTCACCGCTGGCATTTACAACCCTCTTGTTCAACTGCCTGGATGTATCAGTTTCTGCCTAAATTCACTATGTACCAAAAATGTTTACTGTAAAAGTCCCTTAGGTGCCTAGATTCCAGCCGCTGGGCGTGCACACTGCATCTCAGGCACCGTGCAGGGCCTGATCAGGTAGGTGTGTTCAGAGCCTGCCTAACTCTGCATAGACCAGCCTCCTTGCCGGGGAAGAGCAGCTACTGCATACCCATCAGCCCAGTGGTTACAGCATTCATCTGAAGACCCCAGTTTAAGTCCTTCTTCTGCCTAATGAGAAGGGATTTAAACATGGGTGCGCTAAGCATTGGCCTATAGCCATGTCACGCTTGCTCTCTCTGGCCCAATGGATATTTAATTATTTATAACCATGGAACAGCTTCAGCAGGAGAGCGCCACATCAGATTATCCCGTAGTCCAACGGTTAGGGCACTCACCTGAGTGATGGAAGCTCCTTGTCATCAGGCAGAAGGGGAAATTGAATCAGCGTCTCTTACATCCCATATGAGTGTCCTAATCACTTGGCTAATGAGCTTTCAACCCAGATTTAGGCATCTAATTCCCTTTGAGGGGCAGGGCTCATGACACACCACGCTCCTTGGCATTTGCTACTGACAGTGGGCTCTTATCACTCTATTGGCTAGTTTAAGCAACTCCCAGCTCAGCATGCTGTGTTTTGTGGACCCCATTTTGAGGTGTCCAATTCTCCCCACACAGTGTAGAGGGCACATGGGCCCCTAACTCAGGGTTTGTGAATTCCACTGGTATCGGCACACCTGAAAGTTAGGACTTGCTTTGCTTAATCCCCTTTGTGAAGCTAAAACTTTGTTTCTTGAAACCGTTCTCAATAATTGCTATTCAGTAGACTAAAATGAACACATGTTTGGGCCCAGTGGTGCTCTCAGACTGCTGTGCATTGGTGGAATGCTGGATTGTTTAAAATTCAATGTTATAACTGATCTTCTTCTATATTGGAATGGTTCCCAATTTTTGGTTGCCCTGTTGCTATTTTCTGTTATTGTGTATGAGCTTTTCTTTATGCTATGGCTGATCTGTTCTGCCATAAGCTCTTTAGGCAGGGGCCTTGCCTTCTATTATGTATCGAAAGCACTAGCATATTCTGGGCAGTGCCAGACAAATAAATATAAGAAAGGTACATTAAAGGCCCACAGAAACTAGTGATACAGCAAAGAGCAAGACATAGAAAGCTTCCTTCTGTGCTCCTGCAGATGCTAAGTACCTTTTGTTTTGCTGGCTTGTGTTTGACATTTTGTTTTTAATAGAATAGAGGTACTAAAAGAATGCCTGCACAGAGCTGGAATATACCGTATTTTTTGCTCTATGTTGCTCGTTGTGTGCTTCATCTGCAGCATATGCAGTAAAGAAGTCCTTAGGGTAGACATGCTTTGCTTACCTTATTTTGAGGCAAGAATAGTAGAATCTTTACTCATAGTCATAAAATGTGATCGTGTAGCTACTATGGTACAATAGACTTTCATTTATTTCAGAGATAGGGGAGACAAGCCAATTTTTGCAATGTAGTTGTACAGGCTAAAATGTGTATGGGGCATGAAATAGCCTCCCTGTGGAAATTCCCATTGCTATATGAAAGGACAGGAACACCATGCGCTAGAGACCATAAGAAGATTGCATTACCACACGGGGCACTCCATGATTGCCAAAACTCCCAACTAGTTCATATATGAATGAATGGTACATGCAACATTGGTGTATGCAAAGGTTTGTTTGAATGGGTTTTCCCCTCCACGGTTTATTGTGTTGTTGGACCTGGAAAACGCTAAATGACTTATCTACTGGCTAAGTCTACACTACAACCGCTGCACTGCTGTAGTGCTTGAGTGTAAATGCTACCTACGCTGATGAGGGGGATGCTCCTGTTGATGTAGGTAATCCACCTCCCTGAGAGGTAGTAGCTGGGTTGACGGAAGAGTTCATCCATGAACCTAGCACAGTCTGCACCGATGGGTAGGTTGGCATACCAATGTAAGTTCCTAGTGTAGACCAGCCCTTAGCTGTATGCAGTATTGTATAGTGCAGAACAAATAAGATTTCCTGTCTGAAAGAGCTTATAATTTAAGGGCCCAACTATAATCCTAAAGCAAAGCCAGAGACATGCAATGCTACCCACACTAAACAGTTTTGAACCCAGGTCTCCTGACACTGTTTTAGACATAAAGACAGATCCTGAGGGCCAGCACCATGAAAGGCCCTTGAATCTCACTCCCTGTAGAGATGCTGGCTGGGGCTCAACCCTCTCCGGGGTAGCAGAGAGCCACACCGGCTCACTACACACCGCTGAGGTTTGGGGAATTAGTCCGGCCGCGGGAGTCTTTCCTGGCGGCCCTTGCGGAGGCAGAAATAAGTAGGACCCTAGGTCGGGGTGGCAGTAATAAGTCAGGAGCTCAGGCCCTCAGGCAGGGCTGAGCAACAACAATACAAATAGTAGCAAGCCCAGGCCCTAGGTAAGGGCAGGGCAATAAGGAGTCAGGAGCTCAGGCCCTCAGGCAGGGCGGAGCAACAATAGTAGGCCCAAGCCTCAAAAGGGCCTGGGAGAGGGGGAGACTGCCACCCAACTCGTGGGTGGCAGGGGGGACGCAGGCCCTCCCACTCCACTGCGCCGCAGCCCGGGGCCCTAGCAGCGGCAGAAGACCCGCTGCTGTGTCAGTGGGGATCCTGGCCACAACACACTGACATGGGCTCTGGCAGTGTTGCAGCCAGACTAGGGTCGGCTGCCCCCGGGCTACTTCTGAACTCCCCCTCTTGTGGTACCTGAGTCACGGTGGTTTCCTCCGGGGGGTCCAGCACCATGGGTTCCTTGGAGTAGTGGTCCAGCGGCCGGCCCGGCAGCTCCTCCGGGTAGCGAGTGCAGGGCAGGTCCGGGGCAGCGGGGAGCCACACCGCCTCACTACACTCCCATTTTTAGGCACCAGTGCTCTCCATATTCAACTGCCACCTAACCCTGTAGGAATCTACATTTTTTGTAAAAATCCCCATAGCTCCTAAATTCCTGTGTCTGCACATGCACAGTACTGCCTCAGACAGGCAGCTGGATGCATATGTCATGCTTATTCCCCAGCACGATCCCGCTGCCTAGCTTTCCTGCAGGGCTTAGTGCATGCCTCCCTCCACGCAAAATGTGGGGGTGGGAGGAAGAGGCAGAGGCAGCAGGCATCTCCCTTATAACCTTTAGCCCAGCGGTTAGAGTACTGGACGATGGGATATTCTGATGGGGCTCTCTCTCTCTCAAGCTTCCTTATTGTAGCAATTCCACTTTACTTAAATACTAATTGGATGTAGAATGAGAATGTAGGAGAATGACTCTACAGTGCAGTGGTGAGGGCACTCATCTGAGATGTGGGGAAACCCTGTTCAAAGCCCTTCTTCTCATCAGGCATAGAGGGGAATTGAACTATAGTCTACTGCAGGAGTCGGCAACCTTTGGCACACGGCCCATCAGGGTAATCCACTGGTGGGCCACGAGACATTTTGTTTACGTTGACCCTCCCCACGCCCCATTCTCCCCCACCCCCAGCTCCTGTCCAATGGGAGCTGCAGGAAGCAGCGGCCAGCATGTCTCTGCGGCCCACACCGCAGCTCCCATTGGCTAGGAATGGCGAACCGCAGCCTGGGAGCTGCGGGGGACCGTGCTTGTGGATGGTCAATGTAAATAGAATGTCTCACAGCCCGCCAGCGGATTACCCTGGCCAAGCCAGGCCCTGGTCTACTGCATCCCAGCTAAGTCCCCTAACTCTTATAACCTTTATCCCAGTAGAGTCCACCTCCTCTCCTTTCTGTTTTATGTGGTGTCAGGCACCTACTCTTTTTTTTGAGCACTAGACTTAGACACCTGCCTCAGTCTTCTGGTTCCAGGAGAGAGTTCCCAGCTTTGGCTTGCAAGCAGAGATAGGCGTGTACGTCTGGGAGATGTCTAGTGCTGTGAGAGAATGGCCGCTTAGGCCACACTTTCTCATTTGCATTTAATATTGGCTACCTTAAGCAGCTTTCCACCTAGCATGCTGGCTTTTGTGGATCCCATTTTCAGGTGCCCATCTCTCCCTATGCCCTGAATTGGGCATCTAGGCACCTAACACAGGCTTCATGGATCACGTGGTTTTCAAATGCTACGCGTTGCAATGGCTAAATACCTATATAGCTCTGGGCCTAAGAGATGGGTAATATACAAGAATGCACAAAGGGGCAGGTGCTCCTTCCACATCTACCTTTGCAGAAAGCAGGTGAGTATTTGAAAGTGGGTTTTTTTAGGGCAAGAGTGAGGGCACGAGTGAGGGCACTTACTGAAAATGTATTAGGAATTTGTTCCAACCAAATATAAATGTGACTGGGCCTGTTATACATGGTCTATTGATTAGGATCTTGGGAAATCACTTATACACATTATTAAACTTCAGTAATGCTGCATTCCTTGAAGTCTAGGTTTGATATATTCATAGGATACAAGATGTACAGAAGTAGACACTCCACTCTTCCAACCCTGGTTGTTCAACCTAATGTACACCAATGCAGTACACTTGTCAGCCTGGATCTGCTACTCTAAGTTTTGTTTATTAAAAAGCTTACCAGGAGTTGTATGGTTTTGTAAATCAGGGGGCAGAATTTACCTTCCTCTATTTTTGGTAAAAACTCGCAGCAAATCCAGATGTGATAAGCGATGCAATAGGTAGGATTGACTTTGTATATATGTTATTGATATACAGAGGCAGATACTGGAACTGAGCTCATTAAGTGAACCCTGTTTATTCTGTAAAAAGCAACAGAGGGTCCTGTGGCACCTTTGAGATTAACGGAAGTATTGGGAGCATAAGCTTTCGTGGGTAAGAACCTCACTTCTTCAGATGCAAGTACTGCATCTGAAGAAGTGAGGTTCTTACCCACGAAAGCTTATGCTCCCAGTACTTCTGTTAATCTCAAAGGTGCCACAGGACCCTCTGTTGCTTTTTACAGATTCAGACTAACACGGCTACCCCTCTGATACCTGTTTATTCTGTGCACCGAAAGAAGCAGGTATCCTGTGGGGAAAAAATAGTATGTGATCATGTACTTAGAGACTGTATCATAACGCATAGGCACAAGGAGAATGAATCAAGGTTGCACAGGCAGCCTTAAATTTGTCATTTCCCAGTTTGAGTGCTTGACTTGGCAACCTTCATAAAGTTCTTTTAATATTTTTTGTATGATATATAGTAGAGTCTTAGAGAAAGGCATGTATGTGGGTAGGGTATATATCTTCTCAATGAGTGGTGGGGTGGGTATTGTTTTGGACCATCTGGCATGGTCTAAATTTCTATCAAAATGTTGTTTACATTGTAAAAATATTAGTTGACCACCAGAATTGTCTGAGACCTCTAAACTCAAGTAGCTTACATGACATCTCTTTCTCAAGGAAAAAAAAATCATGGGGTAGCCATCTGCTTACCCACTGTCATAATTTAAAAGGAGCCACACGGAGAGATGTGGCAACTCCATTTATAGGTGGTGCATTAAATTGATGATTTATTTGTATCTGAACCAATGGTATCCATTACTGAGCAGTGAAATCTGTGATGGTAGAAGACAGCATTGTCTTCAACTCCATTAACAGGGGAGAAATTGTTCAGGAAGATGTTTCCAATAGTAATTTCAGAAGGGGTGAAGGAGGACAAAAGAGCATTTCCCATCTGCAATCTTCACCACCTAAAAAGTGAAGTCGGAAGAAAAACTGCTTTGAGGTATACAAGCAATAAGGCTTCTAGAGATGGAAAATCCAGAAAGGATGACAGTTATCTAGCCTCTAATCCACAACAGCTACTTTTTAGAAACAGAGAACAGCTAGAATGCAAACTAACCTTTCCGGAGGAGGGTTATAATTTTTCCTTGAATCAAAGTTTGGAGGCAATCATTTGTTCTGCATTCATTCTACTAACTCGAGAAACAGGAGCACCGCCAGCATTTCTGCCGCCCTAGGCGGCGGAAGGTCCTGCCTCCCACAAAGGCGGCGAAAGGTCCCGCTGCCGAAATAGTGCCGCAGTCGCCGCCCCCCAAATTGTAGTGCCCTAAGCGACCTAGGTCGCCTAATGGGCTGCGCCGGCCCAGTCGAGAAACCAGGACCAAAGAGCTATGAGCTAGTCTTCTATAATAACCATCTCTAAGATTTCTGTGATTCAGGGCTTCATATCTTTTGCCCCAACTTGTACCAAAAAGGTATGAGGAAATAAGAGTTGTATTTGATTAAAAGTTGAGCAAGAAGAAAATAAACTGCCTTGATTGGCAGCAGTTTTTCCTATTTTTCAGCCTACTTGCTTATCTTTATTGTACTGTGTGAAGAAGGATTACAGCATGCCAAGCACAGCAAAAACCTTTTTCCATGTAAGTTGAGTTGCTACCTGACAGCTCCTAGAATCATCTTGAAAATGCAGATACTTTCTATGTAACAGCTCCTTTGAACGCACATCCATCTGTACTTTTTTATTTATAAAAAGATATCTTGGACGTGGAGAGTTCTAAGGAAGCCAAAGAGCTGCCACAGACCCAACTATAAGAATGCTGCACAGTTTTAATTATCTAAAGAAGAATCTGAGTCTAATTCAGATTACTGCTACTGCAGCTGGAAATGGGAATAAACACTCATTGGGGAATGGAATTTCCTATTGGAAGAAACAATCACGAAGACACCACAAGAGATGAATGTTACAATGAGGTTTTATTGCCAGTCAGATCATTCGTTCTACTTAAGCATGAATGTGTTCCATCTGTGCATGAAACTACAGTGCTAGAGTTTTAAAATTCCACCTGCAGGAATTTAGTGTTTCTTTTTACGTGAACTCTATTATTCAATTGAATTCATGCTGGAGATAGAAAGCTCTTAATGGCAGTTGAAGTTAAGGCTGTAGGCATATATGATCTTCCTGACTGAGGTCTTCAGAGTTCCCTGGTGAAAATAAGGATGCTTACATTTGAGGGCATGAACAAACTGTTCACAGCAATGAACATAGTCTTTCAGTCAAAGGAACATGACTTGGAGGCTCCATCGTGTCAGATACCTAAACCATAACTCACTGTGGATGCAAATCACGTGGAATGGGGAGAATCATCTCTGTCAAAGAAAAATGCTCAGCAGCAGAAGAAAAACTACATATAAACAGAAAAAATCATGCACCTCTGTTACTAACATTCTAGAAGCTTAATAGTTAGGCAGGGGAAAAAAATCAAGATTCAATGTTCTTGACATGGAAGACCTTTTAAATATAGATGATTGGATGAGCCAGAAGCCTGCAGATGAGGGAAAGGACTCATCACCAAGGTCTGATCTTCTAAAAGAGAAATGGGAAACACTCAGCATGCCTTTTCTCATTTAATGCTGACACAAAAGCAGTGATTTCTCAAGAAATAGAGAAAATTAGCTCTAGCAATGGCCATGCAAGTAGCAAGGCTGGGACAGGGCTTGTGCCCTTCAAATGCTGGAGAATAAACGTGGACAAAGCACCAGACATTTAAAAAAAAAAGAGAGAAAGAGAAATTGGGATGCTAACATAATGAACCTACCAGGAGTAACCCTGTTGGAGCTCCTGGACAGGAATAATCTATTTCCAGGGTCACACCCACATGCAAAATTGACATCCGTATATGAAAGGAAAAAAGGCCCTTATAAACAAAGTTTACCCAAAATAAGGAAGATGCACTTCTGTCCTTAAGGTGAGATACCATGGCAGCATCAATATTCAAAGATGAATCCAACATAGTGGGTGAAATCTTGGCTCCAAGCAGGTCATTGATTTAATTAAGATCAGGATAAAAATAAGAAGAATTTTCTTTAGATAACTTTATATTGGCGTCGATTTTGAAAGTTCCACTACACTGGAACAGTACCAGTTTTGGGGCAACATGCAGGGAATTGATTAAATTAAGACCAATAGCTGCTTTTCCTCTCCAAGCAATATTGCTGAGCATCGGAAATAATTTCCCCTGGGGCATAAACCAAATCGACTGTGCACTGGAGAGGTTCACAGCAATTGGTGAGGAAGATGGCTTTGTTCTGCGGTAGCTATTACTGCTTAAGGCCTCTACTAGACCGTAAAACTAGTGCACTGCTCTCTCTTCCCCATTCACATGGGATTTAGCCAGTGGACCTACATATCATAGCTGGCTATCCACACGCCCACCTCCTTGGCCTCCTCCCCAAACTCGGCCTCAAGGAGCCCTTGTTGGGCTGTGATTCATGGTGTACATGGGCACATAATTCTTCTAGTGACTCCTCATATCCTTATGTCAATCCACCTAAGAAGGAACTTGCCCATAACTATTAGTGACCTACCCCCAGGGGGCGGGATTTAGAGAGGGTTAGAGATGTATGTAATTTTAAAACTATACTTAATTCCTTTCAAGTCAGTGGTAGTTAAGTATGTACTTAACTTTAAGTATCACTTAAGTTCTTTCCTGTCAGCTAATTAGGTTACACATAAAGGTTTATGCTTCAGAACTGTACATTATGGTTAGCACAAAAGCTTAATATTGAGCATTCTGTCATTATAGTATTACTGAGGGAGCATTGGGTGGGCAAGGCTAAACAACAACCCAGAGATACAGCTTTGAAATCTTCAGTTTCTGTGCTGGGAAGCAGCATGGTCAACTGCATAGGACCAAAAGCTCGAGTTCGGAAACCAGAATTCTAACCCCGACAGTCATTGACCTGCTCTGTGAACCTTAGCATGTCGCTTCATCTCGCTGTGCATCATCTGGAAAGTGGGGATGTGGATACTTACTTGCCTTTATAAAGTGCTTTGAGTTGTACTGATTAATGCATAATATAAAAAAAATTGTTAGAAGTAGGGCTGTCAAGCGATTAAAAAATTAATTGCGATTAATCGCACCATTAAACAATTTATATAAATATTTTTTAATGTTTTCTACATTTTCAAATACATTGATTTCAATTACAACACAGAATACAAAGTGTACAGTGCTCACTTTATTTTTGATTACAAGTATTTGCACTGTAAAAAAAAATACTATTTTTCAGTTCACCTAATACAAGTACTGTAGTGCAATCTCTATCATGAAAGTTGAACTTACAGATGTAGAATTATGTACAAAAAACTGCATTCAAAAATAAAACAATGTAAAATTTTAGAGCCCACAAGTCCACTCAGTCCTACTTCTTGTTCAGCCAATCGCTAAGACAAACAAGTTTGTTTACATTTGCAAGAAATAATGCTGCCCACTTCTTGTTTACAGCATCACCTGAAAGGGAGAACACGCATTTGCATGGCACTGTTGTAGCCAGTGTCGCATGATATTTACATGCCAGATGCACTAAAGATTCATATGTCCCTTCATGTTTCAACCACCATTCCAGGGGACATGCATCCATGCTGATGACAGGTTCTGCTCGATAACAATCCAAAGCAGTACAGACCGACGCATGTTCATTTTCATTATCTGAGTCAGATTCCACCAGCAGAAAGTTGATTTTCTTTTTCGGTGGTTCGGGTTCTGCAGTTTCTGCATCAGAGTATTGCTCTTTTAAGACTTCTGAAAGCATGTTCTACACCTTGTCTCTCTCAGATTTTGGAAGGCACTTCAGATTCTTAAATCTTGGGTTGAGTACTGTAGCTATCTTTAGAAATCTCACATTGGTACCTTCTTTGCATTTTGTGAAATCTGCAGTGAAAGTGTTCTTAAAATGAACAACAGGTGGTGGGTCATCATCCGAGACTGCGAGAACATGAAATATATGGCAGAATGTGGGTAAAACTGAGCAGGGGGACACTCCCGCAAGGAGTTCAGTCACAAATTTAATTAACACATTTTTATTTAACGAGTGTTATCAGCATGGAAGTAGGTCTTCTGGAATGGTGGCCGAAGCATGAAGGGACATATGGATGTTTATCATATCTGGCAGGTAAAGACCTTGCAATGCCGGCCACAGACGTGTCATGCAAATGTCTTTTCTCACTTTCTGGTGCCATTGTAAATAAGAAGTGGGCAGCATTATCTCCTGTAAATATAAACAAACTAGTTTGTCTTAGCGATTGGCTGAACAATAAGTAGGACTGAGTGGACTTGTAGACTCTGAAGATTTACATTGTTTTGTTTTTGAGTGCAGTTATGTACGACAAAGATTGCACTACAGTACTTGTATGAGGTGAATTGAAAAATACTGTCTCTTTCGTTTATCATTTTTACAGTGCAAATATTTGTAATAAAAAATAATGTACACTTTGATTTCAATTACAACACAGAATACAATATATATGAAAATGTTGAAAAAATCCAAAATATTTAATAAATTTCAGTTGGTATTTTATTGTTTAACAGTGCAATTAAAACGGCGATTAATTGCGATTAATTTTTTTATCGTGTTTACTTTTTTTTTTTTTTTTTTTTGAGTTAATCATGTGAGTTAACAGTGATTAATCAACAGCCCTACTTAGAAGCCAACACACTATACTGGTTGGCATGTTATTTAAGAGTAAAGAAACTAAGAAGTGAGCAGCTGAATGTGCGTTCCGGGCATTTTTTTCTTTGGCTAGGGCATCCCCTTTCCTCTCAGACTGACCGTCTTGGCCTATCAGCTTGAACATAAAAATCAAAAGGGTCTGGGTGGGATTTTAAAAAGCACCCATCGGTGGCCTCACTTTGCTCCTACTGACATGAGCACTTTTTAAAATCCTACTTAAGATATCTATAGAGGAATGAGATTGTTATTAATCTTGAATTCATGTAACACTTACTAAGCATTTACTACACTTCCACCCCTTCCTCTCCCTAACCTTCCCCCAGGTAAATTGGGAAAAAAAAACCCAAGGATTCATGGCTGTATTATGTGCCCTATCCAAATCCAAATTTCTGTCATATCACATAAAGGAAAGACCCTTGAAGTATTGAGTGGTAATAACTGTTTATTTTACAAACTAATAAAATTTTTTAAATACAGGATTGTGTGCATCAGAATGTAGAGTGTACTGCTTTTTATTCAGTTAAAAACAGTTTGAGATATTAGCTTTTAAAGGAACGCCTTCAACTTTAAAAAAGATAATTTCTCTTCAAATTGTTTTTACCCTCTCCTGAAATAACTAGAACTGAACAAAATTAGAGAAATCTGTTTGTTGGTTTTCCTTGTGCATTGAACTTTGTGTTTAGTCATTTTCCCCTCCCAAAGTCAGCGAGTTACCCATCTTCGTATATTTTTCCCCACAAGGCAACAAGCAAGAGCAACATTTTTAAAACATTGAAAAAAATGTAATTCTAAAGCTACAAAAATTGTGCCAGGGGACTCAGGCCGGTAAAGTATCTGAAACTCAAGTGCCTTTTGAAATTGACTAGATTTCTGCTTCAAAAGCTTTTAACAGGCATTCCAAGGGATTACATTTTTGGTTGTGAAATGTATGGTTTTAAAATGCATATTGTACAACATTAAAAAAAATCTAAAACAATGGCTTTATTTTCATAGCAATGCAGGGATTTTAGTCACACATCTGTTATTCTAATTTATGGAAGTGATAAGTCTAAATCCCCATATTGATTTGACAATTTTAACCAGTATTCCCAACTAGCTGTCAGAATCTTCACACAGGATTCTAACATACAGCAAAAGCATGTTCATATCAAGCTAAGTAACTTTTGTTCTGTGTCACAGGAATCCTCTATCGCAAGTCCTGCGCATCCTCTGCAGCCTGTCTAATAGCCTCTGCCGGATACCAGTCTTTCTGTTCCCCAGGAAAAATGAACTCTGTTTGTATCAGCTGCTGTAATACTCCACTCTGCAATGGACCCCGGCCCAAGAAGAGGGGGAATTCTGGCACAGTGCCCAAGGCAGGCATATTAACTACTATTTTGCTCTTAAAATTGGCTCTTTTATCGTCAGTGCATTGCTAAACTTAAAGGATTTTTTTTGTCTTGGCATTATTTGTTCCATGTCCCACATTCTTCAAAGACCCTGCTGTTCTTTTGTTGCCATCCTGCTAAAGAAGAGTTTGGTCCAAGAATCGCCGTCCTCACCCTGTTTTTTTTCTTTTGGTCAGCAACTAATAAATTCAGTTGTCTGATTGAATTTCTAGTGTGCACTTTAAAAAACAAATGGCACACAAAAACTCATGCTCCATTTGTGTAATTGGAAACAAGTCTATCAGAAACAGCACTTAAAGAAGATATAGTTGATTGTTCAGTTTCTAGATCCTCAGTTATTTTAATTTCCATGTTATGTTTATTGCTAGTCATCTAACTTTGCCTTACACGGAGTCACAATTCGTGTTCATGAAGGCCATTCTGTGCAGCTGGACTGGACTCTAAATTAGTCTCTAGTGGCATTATTTCCAAGTTGCTCTCCGGTGATTCAAGATTCAATTTCTGTGAACCGCAGTCAGGTTTGGTCTCATTCTGAAAAGTACTTAAGAAAACAGGGCTCTTTCTAGAAGAATTGCGCTTAGTTGAAATGAAGATCAATGGACGCATAAAACGGCTACTGCTGGTTCGAGAATTTAAATTGGCTCTCAGAAGCTTCTGTTTGTTGGCATGTTCTATCGTCAGTCGGCAACGGAGGACCTGTAGAAATACGGTTCGGAACTGCTGAGAAGAGATGTTGTACAGGAGTGGGTTTAACACAGAACTGAAGTAAAAGAAGGTGTCTGCAATGGGAAGAAGGGTGATATACGCTCTGAAGTAGGGCACAGTCCAGTCCTGCTTAGGTTTAGCGGCAGCCATGATCCTTCGAATCTGATTTGGCATCCAACATATTGCCAGAGTGGCAACAATCAGTCCTGTGAGCAAAGGGGGAGAGAGAGAGAAAACATGTGAAACAAATCAAAGTATTTAGTCTCTCAGTTTAGTCTCTCTGCACTTACTGGGTAGGAAATGGTACAGATTTTTCAGTGTTTTGCTTGACAGCTTTTTCTGCCAGTAGCAACTATTTTAACAAGTTCAAGGTCATTGAAGTATATGATTGGATAAAGATCGTGTAAGATTGTATTTATTTCTACCTGTTGGCACTTGTTAATTTTCAGGTGTTCTCTCACGGATATTTATATCTTTGGAAAGAATGGGAATTTTTTTGTTCCTACATTTGTGTTTTCCCTTTTCTTCCTTTTAAAAAAAATATAGCCATATTAGTGCAGGCAATACCCAGAAGAGATCAGACTGTTTGTATTTTACAAAAAAAAAAAAAAAGTATGCATAATGTATATTAGGCATTATTTTTGGTAACTTTCCTCTTACAGAAGATATTTTTAAGTAAAGTATGTATGGATCTTTTTAGGGTAATTAAGAAGATATATGTTGGGAATTAAATTCATGAATGTAAATGGCACAGGAAAGACGGAAATGTAAGCAGTTTGAGATAATACAAAATGTGTTCCAAAATGTGGCATCTGATCTTTCTATATTTACATATAATATGTCACTGCATCACTGTACGTTATCTACATTTTTAAAAAAGGGAAACGTTACCTAAATAGACATCTAAGGATTCGGTCTTTATGGAGAAGCTTTCAGCAGAGAAACAGCAATAATGCAGTCTCTCTTGTGACAGTAGCATTTGAACAAATCTATCAGAGTACTTTTCACACAGTGTTAGCGCAAGGGTATTGAGGCAGAGAAGGGAATGCAGTCTGAGTTTTGAAACTACTAACCTCTAGCTAATATGGAAACAAATGCTGGGAATCCTAACTTCTCATTTGACGATGAAACAAATTCAAATATAAATACTCCAAGAAAATGTACCAAAAATTCAAAACTTTACAGTTTCCACTATACGTTTCCCTTTTCATTGAAAGTGCCTTGTATAAAACACTTAATGGTAGCAGCAGAGTCTGCCTCCCCTACAGTTAGAATAGTCCTGTAGAGCTCTGTAGTGCAAGGCAGCACATTTCACCAGATTTTTTCTACCTTTAAACTTTATAGTTCTGAAATCCAACCTGCTTCTCAACAGAAACAAGCATTCTGCTGATTCCTTTCAGTAAATTTGGCTTCATAGCTACACCCCACCTCTTGTTAATGCTAAAACATAGAAGGCAAAAGAGAATAATTGAATGGAAAGGATGAGATCACTTTCGGGAGACATGGAATTCTAAAACAGTGCATTAGATAACATTTGTTGGCTTGAAAACCAGTATTTTACTGGAGTCAAAATTATGAATGTAAAGAAAAAGATACGAGGTTTTTACCACCTTGAAAGTGCCAGGACTCAAAAACAAGCAGTGTCTGTATTCAATGTTCTAAGAACTGCAGTTTTCACATTTTAATTTTATTTTTTCCAGATTCTTTAATAAAAAGAGATTCATTTTCTTAACGGGAGACCAGTTTCCCTTCTGTTGTAAAAGGACGGCCACAAATTTCTTCTCTCATTGATCCACACTGATCAATTGAAAACTCTCTTTTCTGAAAATTTTTTCCCCCAGAACATTTTAATGACATTTAATTTTAGAGGACACTGCTGCCCTGAAGGATTGGGGGTGGAGGGTTGGTATCTCAGACATCAACATTACTGTATTTATAGAGGCTAGGAAAAGGAGAAGTAGGAATCTGCTTGATCAGGTAAGTGACCAGAGGAGACCGCGTGGCCTCATCTTTTGCTTCTCTGCACATCACCTTTCATTCTGTTCTCTACTATCTCAGTACCCCGCCCCTCCATCATCATTCTCTCTGTAGCTGTCCTGTAACATTTTTGTACTGCGTGTCCCTCACCTCACATTTTTGTTTCACTATGTATGATGCATTTCTTTGCCATAACATGAGCTTTGTGCAGAGTTCCAGACTTTAATGTTTTTCTTTGCTGCCAGCACTATAAAGATCAGTCAAAGAGGCATGGCAGAGAGAAGCAAAACAAACGTCCTGGTTAAGAACTTTTCTGATGGATCATTTACTTAATTAGCACCCTTTATAGAATAGCAAAGGTAGGTAATTGGGCTGATTTTTGCACTCTGCAATCTAGGTACTTATATGGCCCTCATCACCATAGTATCTGCAACCAAATTCTTATCACACTACAAAAGCTTGTTTACTGTAGAGTAAATCAATTTGTGTTTTTGATTTAATTACAAGTTATTTTATCTTGCTCGATTATATAAAGACCAAGGAAGGAGAGTCTACTGTGAAGATCTAATCTTTTGAAACCCGTATTTTAGTTCCATTTTTAAAGCTCTAACATAATGCCCTGAGTCTTCAAATGTTTATCTTGCATCCTTTGACATTGACCTTTATTTTGAGTCTAAACTGCCAAGTGTGTAAGATTCCTCCCTATATTCTTCAGACATGTCTGTTCTGGGGGAATTGACTATTTGGGCATGTGTACAGCCAGTGAAAAATGAGCTGTTTGTGCCCTTCTGCAGTGCCACGGAGGTTAGTCTTTTTGGGGGGAGGGGAGTAATTTCTCTGTAAACTTTGTCATTTTTAGAAGGACAAGTAATTATTCATTTTTACACTTGGAAAAAAAAAGGTCATTGTTTTAGCAGAGAAGCACCATGCGAATAAACATGCTGACAAAAAAATCATGGTTTATTCTAGCTGTTCGCATTTGGTTCAGATACACTTAGAGTTACTTCATACCTCCAAGGAAAAGCTTTACATTCTCATTCAGGCCTTAATATAATGTATTAAATATTTTGACTGAGTTACTGCTGCAATCATTCTGAACTTGTATACAAGCTTGGGGTGAAGGAGGGAAGCAGAATGTACTTACACATTTGTGTATGAACTTTAATGAAGATCAGTGAAATGAACTCACATGTAAAACAAACTGTATTTTATACCAGAATTGATACATCTTTTCCCTATGACTTCTACCCGCACAGATCAGTCACCTGCTGTGTATTATAACCCTACATGTTTCACCTGATCTGCGACCTCCCCCAAAAGTTTCATTTTTCCTCTAGATTACTGTACTAAAATGACAAAAGGCATTAGCTCAGGACACAGATTTATCCTCTGATTATTGTTTAAAAACAAAGTAACGCAGATGTCCAACAAACTGTAGCACTTGATGCTTGAAATTTCCAACAACATTAGAATCATTATGCATGGTTTAATCTTAAAAGTGCATTAAGCCATGCGATCAGAGGCTTGGAGGCCTTGGAGTAGCTGGTTGAACGCATACTAGTGAATACATGCCAGCTTTTAAGTAAGAGTAACTGTCTGCACTTATAATTCATTTAACATTGGACTCAGTTATTTCAGCAACTTAACAAAACTCATGCAACTCAAGTGCTTTGAGATCCTTGGATGAAAAGCAAATAAATTTAAACATTAAGCAAACTACACAACGGCCCATTCGGCTAGTAATTTAGTTTTAAAATGTAACCCTCCTTTTTAAAAATTGTGCATTTCATTGTACGAATCTTGACAAATGGTCGCAAGTTTAAATTAAAATAATTGTTAGTATTAAAGCTTCTTTCGGGAAGCTACAGTATCTAATCTTCATAAGTGATAAAGGATGGTCTTTGTAGTAAAGCAAACCTAATGCCTAAGAGCTAATGACATAAATATGCATCATTGGCACAGAATAGAATGAGTTTGGCAGTCATTTCTCTTAACTATACTTTTTATGATTCAAAACATTCCCCTGAGCTATAGAATGCTAAATTAAATTCATTACTATCTTTACTGGGTGATTTTAAATACATTCCAGCTAGCAGGATCCAACATCTGGGGGAAGCACACAGGGATTTTCTACAGGTTTTGCTTGTTCCAGTGTTGAACAGACCAGAACGTGCCTGATGGCTCTTTCCCCCTCTTCTTTGTTGTCAAAGTATGTTATTTCCACACTACAACTAGGCACTGCCAGCCAATCCACAGAACCTGGAGTCATCTCATGAAATTATAAACAACAGTCACTAGGATGCTCCAATGCATATTTTTATTTTGATGCCATATTCTATTAACCACTTCCATAGTCATTGTCACATCATGTACATTCTCCTTGTCCATTCCAATTATCCTACTTGCCCTGATGATTAATATGGTATAGGAATCTGCTCCTAGGCTGACTCACCGTTGGCAGCAGCGGGGTTAAATCCTAAACTTTATTTTTCTGTGATTAAATTAATGGTACAAAAGAGGGTTCTCAACATCTGCTTGTAAACTGACATTTAAATGGCAATTGTCAGTAGACTATAAGCATATGGTTAGCTGAGTTATGAGTCAAGTGCAGACAGAAATGCACTTGGTTCGATAGGACATTTTTATCTTCCTATATTTTATATTTTCATACTAGGCCTGGTTTTATACTCCAATTCAGGGTATAATGTGACATTAGTGTCCTACTCTGTACTGAGATGCAGATGCTCCCGACAACCGACCAGATTTAAATCACCTTTTGTAAAGCTAGCTATATCAGATCCTAGAAGAGGAAAATATTCAGTAAAACTTGTATCTTACAAAATGTTAAATTCACTGCCATGGGCCCACAGTCTTGTAGATCACACTTAGAGTTTGGCATTAGACTATATCTTTGCCACTTTTGTTCCCACTGGTCCTACTCTTTTGGTAGTGGAGTCAAGTTAACTGCCCAAGTTAATGCTAACTGGTCGTGAAACCTTTCACAGTTAACCCTTGTGAAAAAAATCTCACATTTTTAAAACCACATACCTAGCAGTAACTTAATCCAATGCCACCTTCAGTTTTTGTTTTTAAATTGATTTAATATGGGCTTGAAAATCTACTTATTTTCCACTACAAATAGGGAATCTAAGCCATCAGTTTTTGCAGAGTTTAAGGTTTCATTAAGAAAAATAAAATACTGCTTTCTTGCCCTTATGATTGCCAAGATGATCAATGTTTGGAAGGTTAATGTAGTGCTGTCTCCCAGAATGTACAGGTAGCTCTTGGGTCACCTCTGCTGCCCATTACTTTCAAAGCAACCAACAGAGTGAAAATAATTAGACTATGGTCATTTTCATTGCTGTTATTCAGAGTCTTGTCCGGAGAAGTGAAATTAACAAGAATGTCTCTGCTTGGAAAAGCTACAAGCATCAGAATAGGCAGACAATGCAGCTATTTATGGGGAGGAGACAACCTCCTCCCAAAGGAGGCTGGAAGAAGGGTAGAATAGCACAGTCCCCACCTTGCGGAAGGCAGGAAACTAAGGGAGGGATAGTGTTATAATGTTGAGGGAGACCCTTTTTCCCTTGTGGGACCCAGGAGACTTTGGAGAAGAAGCAGAAAGTTCCTCTGTTCCAGTAGCTATAGGTCGTGGCGTTTCAACTACGAACAACACCTAACTAACCAGAGACTCATGCAGAAAGATGGCAGCCCCAAGCAGAATCCAAAGACATCATGCTAGTCAAAATTCCAACACTCTTCCTTTGTCAGCAGCATCCAGTGGGAGAATGGATGGCTGCATTGCCTGTTACTCCCTTTCTCTGGCCCCTAATCTTTCATACCTCCTTCTGGACAGTAGATGTAGAGGTTTAGCCTTCTGGCTAGCAAGTGTCTAATACATTTTCCAAGACCTGGGTTTAAGCAAAAAGTCAGAAGTTTCAGGCTTTTCTTTAAAAGCTACTAAGTGTCTACCACAAACACAGCTATTAGTTGTAGCGAACCTAGCTGGCCAACTATGACAATATCTTTTTAGATCCAGCACATCATGCTCCACTGAGCAGAGAACCAGTCCCTTGCTCCAGTCATGCTTTAGGGAAAGAAGCATCATGGGGGTATCCTAAAGAATGTTCCTTTGCTCACTAGTTCACCAAGTGGCAATGTTCCCCTCCCAAATAACTTTTTCTCTAAGAGGAATGTAGCTAAAAATGGTGTGTGTGTGTGTGTGTGTGTGTAAATAAGGGAGGGGTGATGAACATGCATGATGGGGCTTCGTAGTTAAGTCTGGACACAGCAAAAACCAATGTTGAGATGTTCCACAGCACAATTTTGCTTCCATGCAAATGGTAAGAACATCTCTTTCCCTGAGGCACAGGGCGGGGCAGTGATTAGCATGTAGGGTGGCATAGAGCTAGGTAATTACATTTAATTTTGCATAGTCTTTCCCCATCCTTTGGGGTGGGGGAAGAATTGTAGTCTCTTGGCCTTAGAGACAGACTAAATGTCTCAAATCAGTGCACCATGTTAATGGCTGATCAATGCTCCTCTTTAAGTAGTGGAATGTCCGCCACTTTGTGAGACAACATGGAGACACTGAGCAAACAAACAGTGCAGGAGCTGCCAGATTCTGCCTGAGGAAAAAGAAGAAGGATCCTCTACTCTTATCACAATAGTGAGCTGCAGTATTTAGGACCATTGCCATAGAAACATTGTAATTCCAGGCAATGACAGGAATCAGAATAAGTCAGAGAGAGAGACAGAGCGCGCCCGTGTGTGCAACTGGAGGAGGCAGGCAGGAAGGAGACCGAGTAAAAGAGAGACTTACACATGAGGCAACAACATCAGGGTTCTGACAAGTGGGCAAACATGACTCCGTTGGACATGAAGAGTAACCATTCCATGGTCATGAGTCCCAGCCTGATCGGAGAATCAAATTCCTCTCTGAATTTGCAGTCTGTAGTCAGCTCTGTGTCTAAGTTTCAGTGTACTGTCAAACACACACCTCTTACCACAAATCATAAGGCAACTGTAGTCTGCACATGGAAAAGATGGATACTGTGGCCCTTTCTGCTAGTGGTAATTAACTTTATATTTCCCAATAATCAATTGCCCAACCCTGAACTACTTAATACAGAAAGTATCATAGACATCAATAAGAATTTTGTTGAATAAGGACTATAGGATTACACTCCAGGTATACAGTATCTATTGAAATCAAAGCATGGGGAAGCATACGGATCATCTCTCCCATTTCCTCCCCCACATGTAAGCTTTCTTTGCAGAAGGACAAACACCATAATATATAATAATAAACAGATATTGATGTCTGTTGAGGTGCAAAGAAAAGCTTGCTAATCCAAGAGATAATATATTGACCTCTGCCTTGTCTGTGTCAGTATTTTGTTCAGAGGACAATATATTTTGATGTTCACTGAAACATGTAAATATATGCATTGCTACATACATAGAGCCCTGCATGGATACAAAATTTATATCTGCGAACATAAAATGGATATCCGCGGATTTGCAGGCTCTAGCGACAAGGAGCAAGACCAGCAGGGCCCTGGCCAGTGACCATCTCCTGTCGGGGAGCACGCAAGCTGCTTGCACACACTAGTGTGACCAGGGACAGCTGCTGGCGAGCCTGCTGCCCACCGCAGTGGGCAGGGCTGGAGGTGGTACAGCCATGCTGGAGGAGCTGCCCGGGATGAGCGCTGGCTCCTGCAAGTGGCGGCCAGACATGCTGATGCTTTCGCCACTGCCGTTCCTGGCCTGCTGGCTGTGGCCCTGCTGGTCTCGCTCGTCGTTACTAGAGCCCTGCAAATCCGCAGGTATCCACTTTATATCCATGGATATTCGAATCCGTAGATATAAATTCTGTATACATACAATTTGAATGAGCTCATCAAGTTTATAGGCAAATCTCTTCCAAGCCCCAAGTTCCATAAGCACTTTCCCCCCTTAAAACAGCAGCAACAACAAAATAACCCTAATGTTCTAGAAGAGGCAGAAACTAGTATAATCTGGGCACTGACTGTGAAAGTGACGTTGTAGGGGTGGGGTGATGGTGCTAATGATTTCCATATCAAAACGTACTCCATTCACACCAGCCAGCTCTGCAAACTCAACATGGGAACTGAAAATCAGGTTAGGCTGGCTGCTAACTGTGCACCATCTCCAGTAAACAAAAGATTCTGCAAACCAGATCCTCCCCATCTCCGCACCCTAGTTATTTGTCACCATTGCCATCAGTGGGTTTGCACACACGTAACATTATAATTGGAATGGAACAAACAAGTCTGCTGATTACACGCAAGGGCGAATAGAATCCAGCTCTGTGGGGCTAATAGGAATAAAAAGGTAGCAAAAGCATATTTTGGCACTAATGCAGGCAGGCATGTCTGAATACACACAGGGGGCTGCCCTGCTGAACAAGAAGCTGTCCTTTTTTACACAGCCGTTCAGAGCGGAACTGAAGTCAATCCGTTATTTTCATATGCAGTCTAATTTGGTTAACATTTTTTCAGGCCATATGGTTAATTCTTGGGTAAACAATTACTATTGTTGGTGGGATCAGGCACATGTGAGCCAGCCACCTGTGACGTCCTGAGCAGCGTTAACTCCCATAGCTGTCTCTGGGAGTTGAGTACATTTAGCACTTTGTAGGCTAGTGTCCCATATGACTGTCTTGAGCTAATCATGAAATAAGATCTCTCATATGTATGTAGCAATAGAATGTAGCCATTTGACATTTCACTGTTTGATGTTCAAAGCAAAATAAATATGGCCTCAGCAAAGGGATCACAGTCCCGGTCAAGGAGTGCATAATTACATATCTATCTAGTACAAGTGATTCTACTTTGAAGTCAGATTCACTACCACTGACTGCAAACTTATTCATGATTCTCATCATTGGACCATATTCATTTTAATCATGCACATATCTATTGATTTTTTTCCATATGAAGTATGCATGAATACTCTGTGAACCAGGCCATAACTACGGGGTCTTGAGAAGAACAAAATGACTGCTTAATCCTTGATGTTTTATTTTCACTACTGTGATGGGATCCCGGGGTTGCAACCTGGAACTAGGGTATGGCTGTACCCCTTTAACTCTCCAGCCTGGGCCATCTCTCACAATGCTTTGTTAGTGACAAGTAGCAAGCACCTTCCATGTGCTGTTATCACTCAGTACAACAGCATGTGGAGCCCCACACCCAGATAGATTGCATGAATGATCCCTGTGCCACTCACGAATCACTCAGAGAAAGGCACCAGCAAATCTCCCAACCCCCTAGCTTTGCACCCCCAGACTATGCTGTCTTGCCCTGGTCAGAATCCTGACCAGTGTAAGTTCTTCACCCATACCCCGCTTCTACGATTTGGAGAGGACACATAGTAGCCTTTGCAACCTGAGGTGAGATTTCCCAAGCACATCAACCAAAACACACTGTTTTAGGTAAAATATAAAACAGATTTACTAACTACAGGAATATAGATTTTAAGTGATTATAAGTGGTAGGCATAATAGGTCAGAAATAGTTACCAAAAAAAAAAAGGTAAGTCCATAGTCTAAATCCTAAACTCTATTACATTAGGCAGTATTTGGATCAAGCAGTTTCTCACCCCACTGGATGTTGCAGGTAGGTTATAGTTCTTAATACGCAGGCTTCCCCTTTAAGCCTGGGACCAGTCTCCTCAGTTCAAGTCTTTGTCTTCCCAGCATTCTTGTTACTTCCAGTGTATGTTGTGGAGGAGAAAGGCAAAGGCATGATGCCAAAGTCCCTTACTTTATGCCCTCAGTCCATGTGCTTGGAAAATACTAGCCCAGACACATCCTGGTGGGCTTTGTTGAGTCTCAGAGTTGAGCAATTCCCCACTGTATGATGCTTATGCAGCCCTCTTACAGCATTGTAAATCCCTTGTTTACAACTCCCTTGCTGTTTAATGGTCACTTGACACCCTCCTGGGAGTGGACCTCCACTTTTGTTGTCACTGGGGAACTAGCAGTAGAGATTCTCAAACTTACAACATATTTCAGTAGCAACCATACAGCAAAATCTCATAACTTCATACACATTAAAGATATACGTATTTGGACAGAATAATGGGTTTCAGCAGATCATGATCTTTCATATGATATCTTACATGGCATGCTTTGTATGAAATATATCATAATTCTATGATGGGGTGAAAATGGGTTCCAGGGTGCTGCTTTGAGGTACAGAGTGCCACAACTACATAATTCTCTTTCACAATCTAGAATCAGGCTAGTAGCACTGGGCTGATGTCTTGTTTTCCATACAACATGCAGCAATTCAGCCTTCCCAAAAATGATATGCCAACCTGCCTCAACACCTCTCTGGAAGGGATCACACCTCTCTGGATGAGATGGTAGTTCATTCTCCATGACCATTCCACCCTCGGCAGTCTCAGCAAAATTGTTAGGAAGGGTGAGAATTAATGGGGCATTTAATATGTATGCTTGTCCAGTCTGATTCTGGGCGTACATCTGTCTCACTTCACATAGGCTAGTAAACAGTCATTGTCTGGCTATGCCGGACGAAGGACAGGAGACACTGGATGTGGTTTAATTAGGCTGCAGCTTTATTCCTAGGTGTCAGAGTCCTGTTGGGATCCAGGAAGTGAGTGGGCTTCTGCCCACCCACTGCTAAAGGACCTCCCCCAAGCCTAAGGGGAGGATCCACAGGTTCGGGATTCCAAATGATTGCAGGGGATAACTAAAGATATAACAGGAACGGGAGTGAGGTCACAGGGCTAAATGAAGGAAACCTGATGGTGTCGGAGTAATAGGCGGATAAAAGTTTACAATACAAGTAATTCCCTAATCATTTACATATACCACGGCGGGGGGTGGGGGAGCTGCTGTCAGCCCTGCCCCTTTACCCAGCCTGGTTCCCAGACAACCTACTGTTGGGATTCACCATCCCCTCTCCCCCACTTTCCAATGAGAGTTAAGGGGGAAGCTGTAAAAAAAAAAATATGGAGGGTTGGCTTCCAGGCATACAAGGCATAGAAGCCCCAACCCTCCCATTTCTGCTTCTTTAAAAAATACCTCCTTTAAATGCTTTCCCAATCCATTTTATCTGATCACTGTATCCCTTCCCTATGGCATTTCCATGCTCACTTGATCTGAACCTGCTACAGCAAGTCACTCTGGCTCTCTAGCCCTTATAAGAGTCTTTTCCTTTTCCTACAAGCCAGAGAATGATCCCCACACCACTTACTGTGCGGTGAGGTCATTATTAGATAGTAATGACGTATAATACTGACCTGAATCTCATTTGAACCAGGGATTGACAGTTCTTTTTAGGTTCACATACTACTTAGCTTAGAGATGAAAAGCTATAAATCTCATCAGTTTTCAGAGGTGTCCATTCCCCACCAGTATAAAACAGGCTAATAATATATGCTAATCAAATTGTAATTCAATACTACTTAAAAAACAACAACATTGCACTTCCATATTCAGCTAATATGAAAGAGGAATGGTCTAAAATTTATTAATTACATTTTCCAGTCATCTGATTTCAGATTTATTTTATTATCACAGATGTCAAATAATATAGGCTTTTATAATGTACATATCACCAAAAAAAATTTGTTCATTTAAAAAGTAGTTTAAATGCTGGAGTGTAAACAAACTTGGGAGGAGGGGTAGAAAAAATGGGGAAAAAACTAATCTTAACTAATGTTACTCCCTTTCAGAACAATTTCTTCTCTGGAATGGTTGCCTTTGATTTCCTTTTACAAAGAATGAAGACTGTTTTCTTTGTGTGTTAGAAAGCCACTGAAAAATGCATTTTCCATAGAACTCTCATTTAAATTCAATGTTGCAACCACCAAACACAATTTGGAATTTAGTTTTTTCAAAAAATTACAAAATTAGCCATTGCAGCTTTAGACACCTATACCAGGAGTCTCATCTAGCACAAACCAGCTGCGGAATTCATTGAACAGTTAACAGCCGAATATAAATCCAGGGAGGCAAAATATTAGATCAGTAGATATGAGCGATACTGAAGAGCTCTGCCAAAAAGACAAGCCTGGGCTATATTTTATACAGAACCAATTGTCATAGTGGGAATCAGCAAAGCTCTTCCAAACTGGAGAGATATTATCAGGCTCCTAAGATGGCTTTTGCATTCAAAACCATCAGATGAAGAAAAACTATTGCTCTGTAGCTAACAAGCTGAAAATAAAATTATAGCAAAAAACATGACTGCCAGCCGATTTTCAAAGAGGCAAGTGGAGTTTATGTACAACAGACTCAGCGCGAAGAGAAACCAGAGCAAGCTCCATTAAAAAAGTGGTGTGCAGCCATTTAAATCTTGCATCAAAGTGCACAGATGTAAAAATGTCCAAACGAAGAGGCGAAAAGAACAGAAATTCAACATGCCATTCACAAATTTGGTGGGAAAAAAGTGGCTAATTTGGTTGCTTGTGTGTGGGACTAGAAGTCTGACCTTAGTTCTAGTCCCAGCTCCATCACTGACCCACTGTGAGTTTAGGAAAGTCATTCAAAGTGACAACAACAAGGAATACTATGAGGGTTAATTCAGTAGTGTGTGTAAAGTGCTTTGAGATTTAATGAAAATGAGATTAAATACCAAGTGCAAAATTCAAAACTATTTAGCTGAAGGAAGAAATAATTCACACACAGTTGCTAAGAGATCTCCTTATTGCAAAGTTTATGAGAAGACATACAATACTATAGCAGCAAGTTAAGGGAGAAATGAACTCTGTCTTGTTTTCATACATTAATACTGCAAACACAAAAATCATGTGCCTGCTCCTCCTGTGTCCACATTTTTTAGAGTGATAATATGTTTGAAGCAAGACAGAAGGATTAATAACCCCTCTAGTGAGAAAAGAACCAGGGCATTCTGTGGCTGTCTCTTGATAGGAGATGAAGTCCAATATACCTCAGCAGTTAGGCTGATGCAGAAGAGACTCATCCTTCCCAACACCTTAATGCAGGAATGGGCTTCTCCCCACCTAGTTAACCAAGTTGGTCGACTGCAGAAAAATTTTAAAAGAGGGTCCACGCAGCCCAAATATTGCTTTTCACCCACTGAGAACCTGAAGGGAAGGGAAGGAAAGAATCAATAGAGATGGGTAAATTCAACTCATCTCCATTGAGTTCTTCTCCTCTGTACAGTCTAGAAATGCTCCCACGTGGGTCAGGTGGAAGAGTTCCTGTGAGTTCTTGCAGCCGGAGAGCTACAATAACTCACCAAATGTGAGCCCCATATGGAAAGGGAACTTGTCCAGAGAATATACAGGAGCAAGAATTCTCCACCTCTGACAGAAGGAGATATAGAGCTGCATGGAAGTGAGGGGTTTGGGTATTTTGGATTCCACAAAGTAACCAAGTTCTCCTCAAGATGTTAGCCTGATGCTGAGCCAGCTACGTTAAGACTTTGGCCTAAAGAGAGTGGATATTCTTCTGTTAGATTAGTCGCTTTGAGGGGAAGGGAAACAATGTGGTCAAAAAAGTGTGAAAAAATTTACAAAGACGGATGTTTCAGATTTTTCCTCCAGGACTAATTTTTAAGATCCAAAAGTTTATAACCTGTGTGGGAGTTTTCAGAAGAAAGAGTGCTTGCTTGGAAATACCATAATTAATCATAATCAGTCAAGAGACAGAAAGTGAAATATTTTACATCGCAGTTGCCTCTTTCCAGAAAGAAGGGTAGAATCTTCATTTCAGTGACCTCTAATAGAGTTTGATAGTTAAAGTAATGAACCCAGAAAATTACAGGAGAATACAGACTCAAATCAACCCTCAAACCTCCTTGAAAAGGATTACTTTAAAGTGTGTTTGTGGAGGGGAAGGTAGAAGAGATGCAGAATACCCAAACTGTCTCATTAAAAATGGACCATTGATCCAATTTTCTTCTTCTGGCAGTGGCCAATACCCAGTGCTTCAGAAGAAGGTGAAGAGACATTTTAACACACCTAGCTAGTTTACGAGATATATGCATGCCATACATGTATACATGGAATTAAATTTCCTGTGCAACCACTGCAAGTGATGTACTGAAGCATGAGGTTTGAATACCCTTGTGCCATAACTTTGATTTTCACTTCAATTACAGTTTTACCTAATTAATGTTACCACAGTATTCAGTGGGTAAAATTTTCAAAATCACTTAGACTCCAAAGTGCCTAAATCATTTTTGAAAGTGGGACTTCGGTGTTTTTGAAAATGTAATCCCATAATCCTTAATATATATTTAACCAGGAATAGCATGGTAACATTGCCTGCTTGCACACAGCAGCTGTAGACTTTATTGGCACTTACACAGAGGCAGATGTGTCTTCATTATTTCCTGAGGAATTCACCAAAATCAGAGTGGGACATGCTGAGACACACAGAACTACCCCAGAATCAGGAACGGACACCATCCTGCCTGAAGACTGGCTGCCTACCACCTGTAACAATGTCCCCTGCCCTGCACACCTGATGTGTTCCGGTAAAGATGTGCTGACCCCTGTGATAACTCAGATGAATGTCTTCTTCAAAGTAGTCAAGCTACCATACGCACATTTAAACAAGAACCATCTGGCTAACCACTCCCAGTTTCCAGCTTCCCTTTCCTGGGCAAGGTCACTGAGAAAGTGGTGACATCTGAACTCCAACACAGCCCATCCTCTCTTAACATCCTGTATCCCTCATAATCAATGTTTCAGAGCTGGACTTGCCACAGAAGTGGCCCAGAAGTGGTGCGAATGAATGTCTCTTTTTTCAAGCCTTTCCTAAGGAATCATGCAAATAAGGATGGGCACTGGTCTAACTCTGTTCCCATTGATGTTAATAGGAGTTTGATCATAGACAAAAGTGTGACCATTAGGCCAATGCTTTGGAAGAACAGTACCCTAAAAAGAGACTTTACTATGGATGCACACTCCCTTCTAATACACGAGAGAAGAGAGAGAGTAAACACCATTTGCTCTAAAGTCTTTTGCTTCTTCATAATACGCACATTCAGCAATGAGATAAAGTATTAGGTCCCTTATAAATATCTCAGCTAGCCTGTGTGCAGCAATATCTACAGATCAAATATACATCTCATAAATGAGCATTTTCTCTTGCCATCGAGTATCAACCTCATACCATCGGATTAGGATCTAAAGGAAAGAGTCTCATCAATTTGACAATTTCCTTCATAATTTGTTTTAAAAAGAGTCAATCAAATCACTTTTACTGTTTTACAAACTAAACAACTGAAGCAATTTCATTCCTTTCTATGCAAGTCTCACCAGGTTCAAACATGTGTTAGCCTTCTGATTCTCAGTTATACCCTTGAGTAGAGACCAAAACTAACTACAGTATTCCAGGTGGAGCTGGGCCATGCAGTTTTCTCTATCTTTTGTAGCACCTTTCTGATGAATACTAAGTGCAATGAGATGATAATGGAGACTTGAGAAAAGTAATTAAACCAGAGTCCCCGCTATCTGCCACGTTTCTCCACTCATGCACACAGTGTAACTAATTCCAGGCTAAGAAAGACAGGAACCAGACAGTGATGTTCAGAACAAAATTATATTAATGAGCAAGAGAAGATCAGGATTGATTCTAATTATATGATAGTGCATCTGATCTAATTATGCTAACATATTACAATTGTTAAGTGGAAAATCAGGAATCCAGTGTCAGGCAGGATTTTTGGGTGGGAGGAGTGAGGAGCACAGTGAGGTCATGCATGACTTCTGACATCTAAATGAGTTCACCTACCTTCTCCAGAATCTCTTCATTCTGAATCACTGTAAATGCTGCTACTTTCCTAAACATGTCTTCTCTTATAGGTGGGTGCAGCCCCCCCCCCTCAACTTGGTGCACAAGATACTGCAAATTAGAGAGCGGGAAGACCACCACCACATCTTCTCCCCCAAATCACCATCATAATAGTAATCCTAGCCAAGCATAAGAAACACAGTTTATATCTAACCTAATAGGATGGCTTGTTGAATTTTTTTGGTTATGGATCTATGTTCTACAACATAGATAACCAGCAACTTAAAATTAAACAGGTAAAAAGATGGGAGAGGGAACTGGACAAAGAAATTGACCTGGATGAGTGGGTCTCCATATGGGAAAGGGTATATACATCTTCAATTTGTGTAGCTCAAATACCTTTTTTTAATCAATTATTGCATTTGACTCCAGTTAAGATCCATCATGTTTTTGCTACTAGATAGGCATTCTGTTGGAGGGATTGCAGGGAAAGGGGAACATACTTCCACATATGGTGGCTTTGGGAGGAAATGATTAAAGGGATTCATCTTATGACAAAACTCTGGCTTCCTAGAGAACCTCTGACCTCTTTACTTATCGCTTCAGTAAAGGATCTGCATTTTAAACAGAACAACAAATTATTATTTTTTTATTGTTAGCAGCTAGAGTGTGTATTGCACATTATTGGGAAAATGAGATGACGACTCCTATGGAATTGTGATATAGTAAAATATGGACTGTTCTTGTAATGGAAAAACTTTCACAGCAAGTACGTACATAAGAGAAGCTCCACAACAAGGATGCACTATGAAACCAATATTACACCTGCGACACATCACTGATATTTTCATCCTCTGGACAGATGACCGAAAACTCCATCATAGATTTGCACCACAAGTTCAACCACCATCCATCCATGAAACTCTCTCTAGAACACTCCCACACCAGCATGAGCTTCCTGGACCCCACGGTCAGCTTCAGCAATCAAACTCTACAAACAACTCCTGGATCACCACACATGTGCCTTCACAGATCCAGGAACCACACAACAAATCCGTTATCCACAGCCAAGCACTCAGATACCACAGAATATGCTGCAAGAAAAAAGTCCGGGATACACACCACCTTAAGCACACTTAAAGCTGCCTCCACCAAGCAAGGACTCTCTATCAGAGAAGTAGGTCGCATCATGGAACCAAATACCCCAGGAAAACCTGCATCAATACAGGGGAAAAAAACGAACAAACCAGAAGTCTGACCACATACCCCTATTTGTCACCTACTACCCTACACTAGAACTCAAATGGGATATCATTAAACAATTACAATCAATAATGAATACACATCCTAAAAGAAAACTTTCTGGCCTTCAAACCACCTCCAACCTTGCAATCAGAGCAAGCTCCCCACAGACCAGGAGAGCAGCACCAAACCCTGCTATAACAGATGCAGACATAGCTCCATTCCTACAATGAACAATACCCCAACTACACATCTTTCAAGATTCACGGGTGCTCCACATGTCTATCACAACATGCGGTGTACCTCATCCAGTACACTAAATGCCCCAACAACAACTATGTGAGTGAAACCAGACAATCACTACGCTCTCAAATGAACTCACACGGATAAATGAGAACATAAAAATACCATATCTCCTGTGGGTGAATACTTGTTGCAAAATGATCACTCAATAGCTAACCTCTCAGTCCTGCACTCAAAGGAAACAGGCTCAGCTTTGGAAGGCATTGGGCAAGAGAGCTTAAATTCATAACTTTGTTAGACACTAAAAATGACAGACTTAATAAAGACACTGGATTTGTGGCTCATTACAATCTATAACCTGCTAACCCTCCTTTGTCCTCAGACTGCAGAGGTGTTTAACTGCCCACTTCACCTTGAATGGTCTCTTATAGGTTAGCTCCTTATGCTAAACAATCTGTTCCACCTTGAATTGAATGCACCGAGTACATTTCCCAGACCTGAAAAAGAGCTCTGTGTAAGCTCACAAGCTTGTCTCTTTCACCAATAGAAGTTGTTTTAGAGAGACAAGGTCAGTGAGGTACTATCCTTTATTGGACCAAGGATAGGTATTTAGAAATTGGGTCACCCTACCTAGCATACTCAGAGGAGGAGAGCTCACCAGTCAGCAAGCCAGACTCTTTAGCCAGGTTCTTTGAACATTAAGCTGATGCTGAATAAGTAATGTAACAAAGCAGTATGCTCACATTTAATTGTAACTTTATCTTAATAAAAAGCTTTTAAAAACTAGAGACAGCTGAAGAACACTGCTCCCCTTTGTTCAAAACTCACATTTTTGTGTATTCCTTTTCTCTCTTTGATTATCAAATTTCTTAGGCAGAAACTGTGCCTCCATTGTGTTTGTACAGCTCCTAGCACAATGGGGCCCTTGTACTGATTTGGGCACTGCTGCAACAGAAATAATGCAATTATAGATGGTAAATTAATATATTATTTATGCAATTACCTGCTCTTTTGCTCAAGGCTCGCTTTCGCTTCTAATCAACAGGTAGCTATCGACACTAGAATTTCACGCCTGGTCCCCTTTTCCTAAGTGCTTTCCTGCTTCTGCCTGCTGATTTTTTTAATTCCCCCCACCCCCACAATTGTGCCACACACAGATTAGACAGGAATTAAGACACCTCTCAACTTTCCAAGGAGGAGTTCAAAGACTGCTGGGTTCCTCCATTTTAAACCTTTTTTAGCGGTTCTTTGATCACTTATATCGGAAAGAAGAACCATCATTCCTATTTTCAAAATTAAAAAGGAAGATCTTTCATTTGAAAAGACTAGGGGTCTTTTTCCTGCATCACCCAGTGACTCCAGCCAATAAGGAATATAATAAAAAGCAAGGACCTATGCGCCAATTTTTCATTTTAGCCTCCACATGCCCTGTTGTAGTTTTTACAGTCCCTAATCCCACACACACTCCCATCTACTGAACAGGGTGAAATGCCTCATGGTCCCCAAGTAAGCTCTTCAAATAGGGATATTTTTTCTTTCCAGCAGTGACAATACAAGGAACTCCCACCTCCTTGTTCAGAGGAATTTGAAGTCTACAGGAGCATGTGCAAGGAGGGGCAAGCAGAGGCATGGGCCTCCCCAATAATCAGAGAGAGAGACAGTACTCCCCCAGCCCTGAGGCTACGGCGGGTAGAGAGCTGCAGCCCCAGAGCTAGGGGAGTTCTCTCTCCCCAGGAGCTGGGCGGGGAGGGAGGGCAGCGAGCCCCTCCCATGAGTGGGGAGGGGGAGCAGCGAGCTACCCCAGCCCGGGAGTGGGAAGAGGGGGGAAGTGAGCTTCTGTGCCCCACCAGAAGGGATCAAAATTTAAATTCCTGCGCATGCCCCTGGAAGTATCCATAGCCAATAGCCAATACCATAGCCAATCTCTGGACACTGGAAGTTATATGGCAGATACATTTCTTCAGAAGGATAAACACAAGAGCAATATTAAGCCAGCCATTTATCAGCATGCAGAATTGTTCTGTTCTTGGTAAGTGGGCTGCAAGAGACCTCTTAGTTCATAATTAAATCTAGCCTCCAAAGAAGGTGCATCGTGAGAGTCAGTAGAGTCTCCTCTTCAGCAATTGCAGCACTGCAGTCCTGCTCCAGCCCCAGAAGGAAAGTGATCCCTTCTTAAGGGGTCACAAATCTTGCATTGGGAAGCCAAATGGAAGCCCTGGGTCCATAATTTGGCTGTTATGTACTAGGCAAATATCTTCCTCCCATTTGCCACAATGGTCCCCGGGGTTGGGTTGTTTTTTTCCCTTCAGAATATCTTACAAGTTCAGAGACCACGTATATGGAAAGCTTAGACTGTTTTTCCCCTACTGTCTTACATTTATCCAAGTTAACTTTATATGACAGAAAACTTGTAAGTGGAACATATAAGGCAGTAATCCACCTAAAGTGGAAAACATCATGTACAACGGGCAGTAACAAATCAAAGGAACTTTTTTTTAAAAAATGCTGATTAGTGTAATATTAAAATAGCTGCTTTCTGGTTTTATCTCATTCCCTTAGTCAATATAATAATCTCATAATAAATTAATTTAGAACATTATACCAGAGTCAGATTTTGTATGCTACTAAAAAAGATTTACTTAATTAGTGGCTGATCAACAAGACCAGACATGTTTCTGATTACATCTCTTGTTGGTATGAAATCTAGTTTAATTCCTCACTAACACCTGTATTTCTACAATATGTTCCATTATTCTAAATGAAGTAAATCCTATTACTACACACCATAGGATGTTCTTTACCAAAGGACTTTCTCTTTTAAATCCATGCAGTATACAGAGGCATCACAACATATTACTGAGTGTCACAGTTAATTTTACATTTTTTTATATTTAGTCAAAATAGCAGTGGTTCTGCACTCAAACTCATATTTGTGATAAGACACACACTCGCTCCTAAAATAAAGAAGAAATTCATGACTGAATAATGTATCAATTCAAAAGCAATCTCTTAGCTACAAGAAGCCTCTTGAGTTGCTAGTCTGAACAAAAGCAGAGCTTCAACAGAATGAACCACCTTGAAACTAAATGAAAATTGAGCAAGTTGAACTAAAACAGGAAAACGTTATGTACAATGTAATATTTTAGTCACAATGGAGAACCTTGTTACAGATCAATTCAATAAAAAAAATCTCACCAATAAAACAAAAAGGTGGACTTAATTTTGTTTGTTCTTTTAAGGCAGAATACTTCATTTTTGTTATACTAAATACATATACATATACACCTCTACCCCGATATAATGCGACCCGATATAACATGATTTCGGATATAACGCGGTAAAGCAGCGCTCCAGGGGGGGCATGGCTGCGCACTCCGGTGGATCAAAGCAAGTTCGATATAACGCAGTTTCACCTATAACGCAGTAAGATTTTTTTAGCCGCACTCCAGCGGATCAAAGCAAGTTCGATATAACGCGGTTTCACCTATAACGCAGTAAGATTTTTTTAGCCCCGAGGACAGCTTTATATCGGGGTAGTGGTGTACATATCTGGATATGAGTCAACAGTGTGCCCTTGTTGCCAAGAAGACTAACAGCATTTTGGGCTGTATAAATAGGGGCATTGCCAGCAGATCGAGGGACATGATCATTCCCCTCTATTCGACATTGGTGAGGCCTCATCTGGAGTACTGTGTCCAGTTTTGGGCCCCACACTACAAGAAGGATGTGGAAAAATTGGAAAGAGTCCAGCGGAGGGCAACAAAAATGATTAGGGGGCTGGAGCACATGACTTATGAGGAGAGGCAGAGGGAACTAGGATTGTTTAGTCTGCAGAAGAGAAGAATGAGGGGGGATTTGATAGCTGCTTTCAACTACCTGAAAGGGGGTTTCAAAGAGGATGGATCTAGACTATTCTCAGTGGTACCAGATGACAGAACAAGGAGTAATGGTCTCAAGTTGCAGTGAGGAAGGTTTAGGTTGGCTGTTAGGAAAAAGATTTTCACTAGGAGGGTGGTGAAGAACTGGAATGGGTTACCTAAGGAGGTGGTGGAATTGCCTTCCTTAGAGGTTTTTAAGGTCAGGCTTGACAAAGCCCTGGCTGAGATGATTTAGTTGTGAATTGGTCCTGCTTTGAGCAGGGGGTTGGACTAGATGACTGACAATTTTTAAACCAAGATTGGATGTGTTTTTAAAAGATATGATCTAATAATTATTTTGGGGGAGTTTCTGGCCTGTGTTACACAGGAGGTCAGACTAGATGATCACAACGGTCCCTTCTGGTCTTGGAATCTATGGATGAACAACTGATAAAAATGCAGATTTTTCATTATTATTATTATTATTATTATTATTTTGGAAAAAAAAACCCAAGAAAATAATATTCCTTTAAAAAGAATGTAATTACCATTCATTTTCTACTGAACACTTCCATTTCACGCCTTGGGATAAGTGGCAACGTAGGAAGCACAGTGTGCTCCAAAGATGCTAGAGGGCCAGAACTTGAGTGGATGTTGCCTATATTATTGCTCTGGAGCAAGTTTAATTACCTTGATATGCTAATGTAGCAAAAAAGATTTCAATTCAAAATTATGAAACTATGGGAGAACTTTAGGCCACCATGAGGGAGAGGGAGACTAAGACAGAGAATAGGGTTCCAAAGGGTGCCAGAGGAGCAGCAGTTAATGCAAAATGATGAAGGTGCAGTCAGCTAGACAGGAGAACCAGGAGCAGAAGTGGAAGAGTAAGAATGAACAGCAGTGTTTAAGGTAGCAGATGCTTCAACCTGAATTCTTTTCTATTTAATTAGGAGAAGGCCATTAGTGAAGTTGGGCCAGACAGTTTCAGTGGACTGGAGAGGGTAGATACCAGATTGGAGGGGGGTAAAGTAGAGTGGTATTGACATATATAAAGTGTGCACTCTTCTCCTATTACTTGAGTTAGTGATTTACAATGACAGTTTACATTTAGTTCCACACATCGAAATAGGAGATAAATCAAGTGATAAGTGATCAAGTGATTACACAAGAGTTAATTTCAGCTTGCTGAGCTGGCATTAAATTATAGCAGATCTGGCAAGATTATGAATTAATGACAGTGGCGAAAGCTGGGCAAGACATTTTGCCAAATTTTGTTGGCATAAGCTCCAAGTCTATTCAAAACTTTTAAAGAAGAAAAAAACAATGGCTTTGGTTGGTAACACTAACAGCTTAACAGGGGCATCAAGTTTTGCCAAGGCACTGAGCACATCTTGCTCCTTTAGCAATGGAGAGCCACATGGCTATGGTAAATGCCAAAAGAATTCACAACAGGACAACAACCTTGCTCTTAACAGCTTAACTAAAACTGGAAAATGAACATAGCACATTGTCATAGAATAGAATATCATAGAATATCAGGGTTGGATGGGACCTCAGGAGGCCATCTAGTCCAACCCCCTGCTCAAAGCAGGACCAATCCCCAACTAAATCATCCCAGCCAGAGTTTTATCAAGCCTGACCTTAAAATCCTTTAAGGAAGGAGATTCCACCACATCCCTAGGTAACCCATTCCAGTGCTTCACCACCCTCCTAGTGGAAAAGTTTTTCGTAATATCCAACCTAAACCTCTCCCACTGCAACTTGAGACCATTGCTCCTTGTTCTGACATCTGGTACCACTGAGAACAGTCTAGATCCATCCTCTTTGGAACCCCCTTTCAGGTAGTTGAAAGCAGCTATCAAATCCCCCCTCATTCGTCTCTTCTGGAGACTAAATAATCCCAGTTCCCTAAACCTCTCCTCATAAATCGTGCTCCAGCCCCCTAATCATTTTTGTTGCCCTCCGCTAGATTCTTTCCAATTTTTCCACATCCTTCTTGTAGTGTGGGGCCCAACACTGGACACAGTACTCCAGATGAGGCCTCACCAATGCCAAATAGAGGGGAATGACCACATCCCTCTATCTGCTGGCAATGCTCCTACTTATACAGCCCAAAATGCCGTTGTCCTTGCCACTGAAGCCAGCTGAGAAGGTTTGAGCTTCGTATGCCACTAACCACCAGAGAGAAGACTCGAGAAATACTTTGAATGCCAACTTCTAAGGACATGCAATGGAAAGGACAGCTGTGAAAAACTGAAAAAAGACAACTAACGATTTAGATCCACAGTCAATCGTTCACTTTAGTGCATCTTAAAGGCAAGACACAAAGCTGAGGAACCGCAGAGATCATAGAAATGTAGGACTGGAAGGTTCTTTGATAGGTCATCTAGTCTGGTCCCCAGCACTGAGGCAGGACTGAGTATTATCTAGACCATCCCTGTCAGGGGTTTGTCTAATCTGCTCTTAAAAATCTCCAGTGACTGAGATTCCACAACCTCCCTAGATAATTTGTTCCAGTGCTTAACTACCCTGATAGTTAGAAAGTTTTTCCTTACTGCAATTTAAGCCCATACTACTACTTATCCAGTCCTCAGTGGTTAAGGAGAACAATTTATCACCCTCCTCTTTATAACAGCCTTTTATGTACTTGAGAACTGTTATGTCCCCCTCAGTCTTCTCTTCTCCAGACTAACAAATCCAATCTGTCCTTGAAGGTCACATTTCCTCTAATTATGTTTTGTTGCTCTTCACTGGACTTTCTCCAATTTGTCCAGATCTTTTCTGAAGTGTGGTGCCCAGAACTGGAAACAGATCATCCTCAGCAACCAGAGACATGTACAGAATAGACCACTCTGAATACAGAACTAACAAACCACAAGTCTGCATGCAACATTTCTCCTTTTTATTGCTTCTGGGGCAGTGTTTTAACATGGATAGCCCCAGCCCTGAACCATGTACTCCTGGAAATAGGGTGAGGAAGGAAGTGTTAGGAAAGGACTCTGCATTTTCCCCCTGCAGCTTATTGCCCCTCTCACTTTTGTCAGAGACAGTACAAGACAGGTTTGCCAGCATGGTGGGTACATATTATCGGGCTTGGCATCGCACACTTCACCTTCCATACAGGTTCTAAAACAAAGCTCCAAGTTCAAGCATCTTTTTTAATAAAAGGCATCTAAAGCTGCTTCAAATACAATTCATGTAAGTCACCAAAATATCATGTCAGACATTCCTGTGGTAAGAGCCATGGGCTGGGGTGGGGAAGAGAGGGAGAGGACTGAAGATACTTACGGTGAACTTTGTATATTTTCTGTTGCATGTTCTCTGGGACTGAGGGATGCAGGGGGGAGGGGAAGGGGAAAAGGGAGCTTGTGTCCTAATGGAGGAGGTGAGATCTCCAAATTGATTAATACACTCCATGTCACTGTCTCCTCCTCTTCCCTAGCATGATGGCTCCTCTACCCACCTATGCACGCGACCTTGCACTAGAAGTTAGTGCTGCTTGTGGCAATATTAGCTTCTGCCCAAAAGCCCAGCAGAAACGCCACCGGTTTCACAGGAGAACATGCTATTCAGAAGAGCAGCTCCCCAGCTGAAGCCTATCTAGCCTACGCTGCATGGGGTTTATGGGTACGGCGGGGTGCCGGGAGATTGCAGATGCAAGAAGGGAATGGTGATTGTATGGGTCTGCTGGCCTTTTCCTTAAGCATGAAATTGCTTTAAACCCTTTCCCTTGCTCTGTACAGCAGAAGGGAATCAGAGCCAGAGGCTGTGGAAGACAGTCAAAATTTGAAAACCATCACAGGGAAAGCAGTCAAAGTAGCAAAGATTGAATTCTATCTCCTGGTAACAATTCCAGGAAAATGCCACAACTAGTGTATGTCAATTTAATCTCCTTTCCCCCCCCCCAGTCAAGTGTTTTCACTATGTGCCATTGTTTTTCAAAGTAATGTGACTCAGAAATCTAATTTTTTTTAAAAGGCTTTCCAGCTTCTGAAGTCCTTCCGAGCTGCAGTGCTCCGTAGCAATCAAAATGTCTAAAAAATAAATATATATTAAAGGTCTTTTCCAGCTAGAAAGCTTTCCATGACACCAGACTATTTTCTCCATTTAGCAAAGTTCAAAGTATACACTTAACACTTTTTTAAATAAGCCTGAACTCACTTAGATTTGAAACAGAATGATGTGAAGTTGTGTACTTGAGTGGTATGTGAATTGCCAAAACTAAACTAAACAAACAAAAATCAATTTTCTTTAGATTGGAAAAGAAACCTCAAAGTGAGGTGGGAATCAGCATGGAAGGTATGACTAACTGGGATTTAGAATGAAAACTGTTATATAACCTGAAATAGCGAAGTCACTGCAACGCATGACAAATTTAAAGGTCTTCTCAGTGAACACTATATGATGAGATATGTAATTCTCTTTCACCATAAACTGGTCCTAGATCCATAAAGGAATGTGAGTTATGCCAGGGATAACGTGGTTTATTGTACAAAGTTTGTTAAAAATGTAATTCAAATATTTCAAGGTACAGCATTGGAGGCCTTGGTCAGTTTCTCCAGTTCTAGGTTGCTAGTTCAAACGCAGTCCCTGTTAGTCTTTGGAAGTGGCACCACATAGATGACTGTTTATATGCCCTGTGCAAAATGAGTTTGGTTGCGTCTGTCCAGTCCCACATTACAAAAAACACTGTCACAATTGGAACCTTTGGCAGAGGCACCAAAGGCAAATTATCATTAGTTATATTGTGCCTAAGTACATCAACTGAGATCAGACAACATGCGCGCATGCATGCATGCACAAACGCGCACACACACACACACACAGCCTGAAGAGCTTACCATGTAATTAGACAAAACAGAAAAGGGGAGCATTATGGTCTCCATTTTACAGATAGGGAACTGAAGCACTAGGTATATTAAAGTGACTAGCCCAAGGTCACACAGGAAGTGTGTGGCAGAGCAGAGAAATGAACCCAGGTCTCCTTACTTACCCTTTTCCCCACCTAGAAGTTGTCCTTCAGCTCAGAGTCCAAGCACATTGGCGGGTCGGTGTGGGGAAGATTGGGCCATCATTGCCCAAGCTGTGCCTCCTCTGTAGTTAAAAAAAAAAAAAAGTTACCTACCTGTACTGTAATTGTTGTTCTTTGAAATGTGGGTGCTGATGTGCATGCCACTCAGGTGTGTGCACTCCCAGAGCATCAAAGCTGGAGAACTTTGCCTAGCAGTACCGGTGGGGCAGCACTCGCACCTTGTGGCCCTTAGCCTCTCTCCTGGCTATTTAAGGGTAGCACCCTCAGTTCCTTTGCATCAAATGTTAAGAGTAGAGACTGATGCAGAGGGGACAGAGGGTGGGTCATGGAATACACATCTGGATGCACATCTCAAAAAACAACAGTTACAGTACAGGTATGTTACTATTTTTTCTTCTTTGAGTGGTTGCAGATGAGTATTCCTCTCAGGTGGCTCTCAAGCAGTCCTCAGAGGAGATGGGACTCAGAGCCTACTTAGACTACAAAACTGCCTTCCTAAAGTTTACATCTGACCTAGATGCAGCATCGTGGTAGCAGCATAGTGCTTGGTAAAAGTATGTACAGAAGACCAGGTAGCAGCCCTGCAAATGTCCAGTATCAAAACATCAGCATCGCGTGGGCCCTTGTCAAATGAGCCTGTAATCTCTGCAGAGGCGAGGGCTGAGCTTCTTCATATGCTGTCATAATGCAGGAAGTTATCCACCTGGAAATCATGCATGCAGAGACTGCCTGACCCATCATTCAGTTTGCACAGGAGACAAAGGCTAAGCGATGAACAGAAAGGCTTAGTCCTCCCCAGTTAAAACACCGAGCATCATCTCACATCCAATGAATGAAGTGGCTGTTCATCTGCATTTGACTGCAGTTTAGGAAAGAACACTGGTACGTATATTACTTGGTTCAGGTGCAATTGGGAAATCACTTTCAACAAGAGTTTTGAATGAGGTTGTAGGGCCACTTTGTCTTTGGAAAAACTGCATATACGGGGGCTCGGCCATTAAGGCCTACAGCACTTGCTCTCCTTGCAGATGTTACAGAAACAAGGGGAGGGACAGAACAGGTTGCCAGGGGCTCAAACACAGGCCCCCATAAGGGAAGCTAATAGTATTAAGGTCATGCAAGGGAACCAGCTCTTTCACAGGTCGGTGGAGGTGAGTAATCCTGTTAGAAATCTTGCTATAATAGAGTTTGAGAAAAATTTACTTCCTTTGGATTAGAGCAGTGGTTCCCAAACTGGGGTTCGTGAACCCCTGGGGGTTCGCGAAATGTTACAGGGGGTTCTCGGGAAAAAATTCCCTAATGGCAGAAAGAGCTGTTCCTAGGGATCCCGGGCAGCCAGGGGTCAGCAGCCCGGAGCCCCTGGACTTCCAAGAGCTAAGCAGATCAAAGCAAGCATATCTGTCACACTGAGGAGATTTAAACTTCAAGAGTCCTTATAAGAAATGGAAAGGGGGGGGTGGATATTTTTTGCTGTTTTTAAAATTAAATAGGCAGCTAGTATTGTTTTTAAAATTATTATGAAGAACAAGTTTAAGCTTTGTTGTAACGTGCATTGTTTGCCTGGACTGCTCAAGACCTCAGTGCTTGTGTAGGAGGAACTCTTTGAGTTGGCTTCTTAAATACCTTCATTCTTTCACATCTGATACTCCTTGATGAAACATAGGAGCCTTGTCTTATAACAGGCTTATTCAAAGTGATACAAGCTACGAAAGTGAGATCTTGCCGTTTTCATAATGTAATAAAAATACTGTAATGATAAATAATAATTAATAATAAATAGTGTGTAATAAACATGTCATAAAACAAATTTTATATTTCCAAGATCACTGCTTTTATAATTTATACTCAGGTAAAGGAGAAAATCCCTGGAAATGTTCATTTTTAGGAGGGGGTACGTGAGACTTAACATTTTAGTGAAAAGGGTTCACAGGTTATTGAAGTTTGGGAACCACTGGATTAGAGGATGAAACTCTAATATCATCGCTAAGTGGCCCCTCAAGGAGCTGAGAGACTGACAAGAGGATTGAAACTGTAGCAGGTACTCCAAAGTTTCTTGAATGCAGGCTAGCCTGGGTTGAAACCCCCAGACTAGTGACCAAATCAAAAGCCGCTTCCCCTTGGCTGCATAGGTAGCTCTGTTATTGAGTGGTATATGCCTAACAGCTTCCAAATAGCATTCCTCCTCCTCAGCTAGCCATGCAGCATCCATGCCATGAGGTAGAGTGCTGAGCACTGAATGTAAGTCAGCCATTATGCTGAGTCAGTACATCAAGATAGAGCGGAAGAGATATGGGTGTTCAAACTGATAGACTGAGTAGGTCAGAGAACAAACATTGTGTTGGCCACACTGGAGCAACAAGAATCAGTTTGGCATGATCCAACTTCAACTTGAGGATGACCTGTGGGCTGATTGGGATCAGAGGGAAGCTGTATATCATCACCAATCCCTAATTCAGATGGAAGGTGTTGGTTCAGGAGCCTGGACTGAGACCTACTTGAGAGCAAAACTGATGGAACTTCTTGCCATCTCTCATTCCAAAACAAGTCTGTCATCAGGATGCCCCATTGTGGAAGATGGACCTTAGGACTTTGGTCTTGAAAGACTGACTTTGGTCTTGAGAGACTACCTGTGGTCCTAGGAGATGATTGGTCAAGTGATTTTGGACCCCAGGTAAATGAGCAGCTGTGGGAACCATGCTCTCCTTAATGGAGAACTGCCAAAATTTTGTTGCCTCTTGACAAAGCTGATTGGAGCAGGCACCTCCCTGCTTATTCACAATACATGGAGGTGGTATTGTCAGTAAGTCTATGAACTGCTGCACCAATCATGATCCCAAAAGGCTTGTCAAGCCTTGAAAGAGGCTCAAAGCTCCAGAACATTGATATGAAAGGAAGCTGCCTGTTCTGACCACAAGCCCTAAATTTTCAGTGTCCCTAGATGTGTTCCCCAACCTATTGAGGCGGCATTAACGACTATAGTTGTGATCAGAGAAGGATGAGCAAAAGGAACACCCTGGTATATATAACTGCCCGCCACTATAGGGAGTCCAGTATCGCTAGAGACACTCAGACAAACCTGCCTAATGATTGACAACTCAGGTGATTGACCAACTTCAACCCCATGCTTCAAGAGGATGAAGGCACAATCTCGCATGCTGGACTACGTAAGTGCATGTAGCCATATGGCCTAATACCTTCAGGCATACAAGGACCACAGCTGAAAGTTGAGATTGTAATGCCAGACAGAGGTGACGAATTGTGTGAAATTTTTTTTTAAATCAGAAACAATCTTGACCATGATTTTTTGAGTTGGTATTAATGTCAACTTTCCTTTTTTCAAAATCAGGCCCAGATGATTGAAGAGACATAATGTGAATTGGACATAACAGAGGACTTGTTTCTCACTAACCAATTGTCCAGATATTGGAAGACATTAATTCCTCTTTTTCTGAGATATGCTGCTATTAGTCATGTTTGGTAAATACCCATGGAACGCAGGACAGGCCAAAGGGAAGCACAGTGTACTGATAATGCTGATCTGCCACTACAAATTTCAGAAACTTCCTAGGACTTGGGAGAAATCACCACATGAAAGTAAGCATCCTGAAGATTGAGGGCAGCAAACCAGTCATTGTGATTCAAAGCAGGGAGAATAGTCACTAGTGTAAGCATGTGGAATCTCAGGTATTTGATGCACTTGTTGAGAATGTAGAGATTAAGGATAGGTTTCATCTTTCCCTTGGGCTTGATAATCAGGAAGTACCACGAATGGAATCTCTTTCCCAAAGTCTGAAGAGGAACCTCCTCTATCACCCCAGAAGCCCAGAGAATCTGCACCTACTGAAGGAGCATAGACTCATCAGAGGGTCCTTGGAAAGGGACAGAGTAGGAGGTTGGGAAGGGGGAAATGGACAATAATTGAATGGCATAACCCCATCCCATAGTGCTTAGGACCCACTTGTCTGTAGTTATTGACTCCCAAGACCTGTAGAAGTGGGATAGCCTGTCCCTGAATGGAGGAGAAATGGCTTGAAGTATGACAACTGGAATGCCAGACTCTGAGAGAGTGTCAGATTGGATGCTTGCCCAAAGCTGATGGGCTGACTGGTTGAAATTGGGACCAGAAGACTTCTCTTATGAGACTTATACCCCTTTCTAGAGAAGTCCTGCTGTCTAGCGGGATAATTCAACCTAAAGAAGTGCTGAGGGCAATATTGCTGCTCTTGTCACCCCGCAAAGTGAAGCCTCTTTATTACCAGTGTAAAAGTCTCCAAATCCAACGTAGTGCAAGTCTTTAAAGGCATGTAACGTTTTGGCAGTTTTCTCTGAAAACAAAAACTGACTGTCAAAGGGTAGGTCCTCAATTGTCTGTTGGACCTCAGGAGCTATACCAGAGTTCTGCAACCATGAAGCCCTCTCATTGTTACGGCAGCAGCCGTAACACTAGAGGAAGTGTCAGCCACGTCCTAATTTGACTGCAGTGACTTTTTGCTACTAGGCCTGTGTGTCTCTCAAATGCGGCCACCATGACTGCATATGGCCATCACCTTTTCTTGAGGCCACAGCCTCCTGGGTGGTGTTTTGTTTTTGTCTGTAATAGTGATTCAACTCCTTGTTCAGGCATGAGAGTTAGAAAGAAAGTATTTTGGGGGTTTTTTTGCGTCTGTCTGGTGGTGGGCTCTGTCCGCAGGCTCACACTCCCTCCCCATTACTCCTGGCCCCCACTGCCTCCTCCGGCCCTGGGCTTCAGCCCCAGGATCCATCTCCCATCGCCTATGGCCCCCGCTGCCTCCCCCAGCTCCCTGTCAATTCTCCTCATCTGCCCTGGTCCCCACTGCCTTTCTATCCACCTCCCCATCCAGGGCTTAATTTGTCCCCAGGCTTGCAGGGGCTAAGTCTGCTGTGAAAAGTGATATTTGTATGTTTGTTAATGTTACTTTTCACAGTAAACTTAGTAGCTAGTCTGGAGGCGGTGATAAGTGATATTAACAAACAAGTATGGCTTTTCACAGCAGCAGACTTACTAGCTAGCAAGTCTAAAAAAACAACAACCAAAAAAGCAAAAGAAACAACAACATAAAAGACAAAAACATGCAAAGCACCTTATTCGTGTTTGTATTCTATTTAGATCCAGTAAAGAATAGAGACAATTGTATGGTTTTTTTTTCTATTGAGTCTGCAAAAAAACCCTAATTAATAAATTACAATGATTTGGACCTATATATGTACATATTTAACTTTAGGAAAAAACAAATAAATAAGGAATTTTAGGAAAATCTGTCAGAGCGGCCACCAGCAAGAGTTGATGGCCGCACTCAGGCCACCAAAAAAATTGTTGAGAGAGCCCCTGCACTAGGTGGCCTTCCACAATGAAAGTCTTAAACTCTTTTCTGGAGGATTCTGGCAACCTATCTGTAAATTTTACTATTGCTTCCCAATTATAAAGTCATACGTTGATAAGAACACCTGCTCACTGGCAATGTGCATTTGTAAGGATGAGGTAGAATAAATTTTCTTCCTGAACAAGTGAGCCTCATGGCCTGTTCCAGAAGTTGCTGCTTCAAATGCAAAGTCTCTCGCCACCCGAGTTCTTTTCCTGAATGATTTGCAGTGAGAGCACCTTTCTCCCAGGCACACCACTGTGTGTGTGGGGAGGGGGTCAATTCTGGGGATTGCCCCTTCCCCCCAAGGTTTAAACCCTGGATAGGGCATCACCCAGGATAACTACATATCTTAACTAACTACTATAAACTAAACCTCTGGGTAATACTAAACTATACTAATTATTATATAGTAAAATCCCAGAAAAAGACTGAGACAGAAAACTATGAGGTCACAATACCACATAGAATGCTCTGACTCTTGCTACAGGAGGCCAGGAGGAACTGAGGGGGGGGTCAGGGCAGCACTGCCCTTAAACAGCCAGGGGACGGACCCGAGGGCTCAAAAGCTGACACACCTGGGTACTGCTAGCCAAAGCTCTCTGACTTTGGTGCGCTGGGCACCTGCACACCTAATGGAAAACACTTGAAGAAGGTGGCGGCTTACAGTCTCGAGGGCTTCCAGACACACTTACCTAAATTCACACCAATATTTTTAAAAATAGTTCAACAATTCAAAATATTGAAGAATATCGCTTTGCTAGTTAAATAGGTTAAATGCTTCACCATGACAATTAAGTGAGTTAAAATAAAACTATGTGACAGTTTCCCCCCCACCCCCAAGATCTGTTATCTTTCAACTGGGAGAAGGGGGGGCAGATTTAATTCCATGAAGCTGCAGATCATATTTCTCTTCTCTTGAGATTTCATTATGGGCTTGAAACCAGAGAATTGCATTGCCACCTCATGCCTGTTCTTCCAGTTATTGCTGGTTTTTTAATAATCATTCATTAATTGCACACTATGATAAGATCCTCACTGTTTTGAAACATTTTCCCTCTGGCCCCCACACTATTAAAGACCCTGATTGCCTGCCAAAAGCGTAAAATTAAAAATCAAAGCGCTACCTCTGAAAGGTTTAATATGTGCCACATTAAAAATGTTTCTATAGCTCACAGCCATGTAATTGCATCACCGGCTAACAGCACCATCTCTCTCAGCATTTGAAATGCTTTGCTTTGAAACACAAGCCAGCGGAGCGTAGGATTTACACTCCATGCGTGCCAATGCTTTGCATGTCTTCTGTGTCCTTCCCCCTTTAATCTCTGCTTCTTTCCAGCAGGTGAGAGCCCTGGTCATCTTGCTGTAGATTCTCTCATCCCACCCACTTGAGGATGCAGCAGAGAGAGGAAGAGTTGCCAGTTGAAGCAGGAGGTTTTATAAATGCCTTTTCATTCCATTTAATTCTTCCCCCCCTTCTTCCCCCAATGTCATCTCATTTATCCCTACATCCCTTCCAATATTACAGCTTTACCTGTTCTACCCAAAGAGGTGCACTTGCCCTACAACTGGAAAGCCAAACAAACAATCTCTTCCAGGCAGCCACTCACTAAATGGTATGAAGAGTCCCATGCATCTTGCACTTTGCTTCTATAGACTGTCACAGACCTTCTAGCCAAGGGTTTTTCTGATCCATTAACCGGTTGCATTCTATAGTACACATCCAGAGCCTCAACTTTCTCCTCTACCCCCTAACCTCCCAATGCACAGCCTTCTTCATTCTGTTCTTTTATTGTTTAATTTTGGAAACTGGATGAAGTTTTAGTATGGTCAGTTCTTGTGTAAGAGAGTAAGGTTCTGACAGCACTGGTTAGAGTCTTTGCTGTTGATCCTGACCTGCTGCTTCCACCCACACATTATTATGCTGCAGTTTCATGGTGAAGTCTCCCCCAAGAGGGATCAAATGTCCACTGGTGTGGGGAAGGGGATTAGATCTCAGTGCTTCAAATCTTCCCACTATGAGGAGGGTTAAAGAAATGCTGCAATCCAGTTGGTCCAAAACAGTTTAGAGAAAGAAATATAGTGACAACACAAATGTCTTGGGTTTATAAAGGTGAGCTACAAAACTTTATTTCCCTTTCTAGCTCACGTTTAAAATTAGATCCGTCCCCCATTTTCCCTCTTTAATCACGTTTTAAGGATGCCCAGGTTCAACACCTCTCCTTCCCAAAAGATGGTTATTTTCCATCTTGGTTTTTTTTTTAAACTTTGCTAATATCAGCAATGTCGTGTCAAACTGGGCTTCTTTTTTGTTGGGCCCAGGCATGGGGGCTGGGAGCTCTGTCAGCCCTGAACTGAAGAGGCAGGGATGATTCATCTTTCCAGACAGATACAAAACAAAACAAAAATGCTTTTGTTCTAACTCAAATGCCTGAACAAGGAGTTGAATCACTATTACAGACAAAAACAAAAAAATTTTAAACTGCCATAATAAGGATCACTTCCCTTCCCAGCATGGTTTCCCTGAACTTAATTTTTTCAGCCATCCATATTCTCTCCCTGGAAAACTGTGCAAAATACTTGAGTTTCAAAGTCTTTAAAAAAGCTTAAAAACCTCACACTCGTGCTCCTCTGACATTTTCTATTACTCCCATTTTATTACTGAAGTTAAAAATTTAAAGTCCAGTAAGTACATCCCCTTGTAAGGACTGCAGGGAGTCTTTAAAAATAATCAGGCCTCCACTTGGGTTTCTAAAATAGATATTTAAGAGTCATAATATAATAGACGCACTCCATTTAAGACCTCGCAGGCCCCAGAGCCTTGTTGCCTAGATTTAAAATGGGAATAATACTAGCACCGGTGATCTCCTAGAACCTGTAAGCATGCCCACTACAAGTGGCCTGACTTTCAAGATTAACAAGCACCCATCCACTGTTATTAAAGTCAATGGGAGCTGAAAACATGAAAATATTTAGGATTCTAAATAAGGATTTAGGAGCCTAACTTTAGGCATCCATATTTTAAAACTCTTGGCCTGATACTGCTCTTGAGTTTAAGGGAGAAAAGTAAATCCTGCTATTGGTAGGTGTCTTTGGAAAGAAACAAAAATCTTCCAGCTGCTGACTCTCCCAAAGGGGTATGATGCCACAGTATGTTTCTAGCTAATACTTAGAGGGTCTCTGTGCAAACAGGTCCTCCATAAAGAGTTGTAACAACCAAGTTGAAGATGATGAAGCAAAACTGAGTAGTTCCATGCCAATAGCAAATTATAAATGAGAAATCCTCTAACAGATACAGAAGAGTCCAAGACCATCTTGCATTTGTAATAAATGCAACTATGTACAATATAAATTTAAACTTTTAGAAAAAATATCCCCAGTGCAAAAACCTGGCTTTCACACAACTCACTGCAATGCACCAGAACACTTTTTGATTAAAACGTGAGTATGGATAAAAAAAAAAAATCTCATGCAAAGTTGTAAGGAAATGTTTGAGGTCCATTCCTGGAGTACATCACTTGGGGTCTTTTGCTAGAGTACACCAATGGCCAATTCTTCTCTTAATGCCTCCATTTTGCTTCACTCCCCTCATTATCTGTCAAATTATATACTCACATTTTGCACCATTAGCACTCTTGGAATGAAGCGATAGACTGCTTACCCCCTACCTGCAGGCTGAAAAGCTTCCCTGATCCTGTATGCCATGCAGCACCCATCCAAGCTCTCCTCAGAACATATTTCTGGACCACTAACCCATGTCAACCTAGTATATTTAGAAAGAAATCCACTTCTAAGACTACATATACAATGCAAACAAGTTGCTTTATGCTATATAAGCCTCCTTCTAGTTCCCACCCCAACCCATTCTCTCTCCGTGTCCTCACATCATACATAACCTAGATCCTCAAACCTGCAACTGGATCCACACAAGTGCACATCTGCATTCATGTGATTCTCCGTGAAGTCCTGGGGCTTTGCATGGTCAGAAGAATTCATACCCACAGCCATCCAGCTGTAGGACAAGGGTCCTATATTGGAAGCTTCTCAGGGAAAGGGGCCGTGTTCATCCATGGTGCTGTATAAATACAATATATATATTGAACATGGACAAGTATGAATTGTCAAGGAGCAGCAATTTTTGTATTTCCTCCTGGAGCCTTTTATATCTTTATTTGGAAAGATTAACAAACAGGATTTTGCCATTCACAGGGCTCTAGCACTTCAACCACCACAAAAAAGTTCCCCTGGTCCTCTCTGGCCTGGGTTATGCACAGCAACCTTCTTTGTTTGGAATTTAGTGTGGCTAACTGTTACAGAAATGTTCTCAAATCTCTGAGTCACATTTCATTCATTCACTGCTGTCAGTGCTGGTTTGAGAAGCTAAGCAGCCATTTTTGCAGCCAGGAAAGCTGTGTCTTACCTCCGCCCACTGCCTGCATTGGTGACCCAGCTTCCTTTCCTTGGGCTCAAGTCTCCATTGCCCTGTACTTTGTGTAGTTCATCCAACTTGCACCACAATTCATCCAACAACAACTCTGTCATGCTGCTCAATTGAAAATCCTACTAGTTGGGTAGTTGAGAATAAAGTGCTGCTTAAAGTTTCTAGCTTACATTATGCTTATTTCACAGCAAGATATTCAGAATGCATTAACCACATTTCCCTCTTCCCTCCCCCCCTAAAAAAAACCACGATCATGGTAACAGCCAAATTTTCTTCCAAGGAATTCTGGGAATCAAAGAAGCTTTGAGCTGTTGGACAACCAAATTTATCCTGATCATGTCAAAGGGAGCAGAGCACTCCAATGCCTTTCACCATCTTGTTATTGGAATTCCAGAAGTGAAAAGGGTTTTCACCTCAGCCCTCATAGTTTTTGAGTTTACATCACCGGAGTTCCAAGTTCTTGGAAGTCCTTAGATGATCTTTTGACTCTGGGGGTATCACTGGAACCCAAGCAAGGTGCTTTCCTTCCCATTTACAAACACACCCTTTATGTCACAAAGGGGAATGACGCCTTAGTCCAATTTGTAAAGTTGACTTTTCTTTACTGCAGCCTAGAGTTATGCGCACAGAGAAACTGGAGTTACAGCAACAAAGCCAAGGAGAGAACACCGAAGCTCCCAGGAGGTGTCTGAGTTCAGGTTAAACTGTAAAGGCATATTGTACCTGCAGGACAGGCTTAAGAAATACCCAGGAATCCTATACTTTCCACTTTCAAGAAGGGTAATTGATTTTGGGGGCTATTTTAAAATAAGAACATGGGCCATTGTTAGGCTTCCTACACAAGAACTCTCTTTTAAAGTCAATTGTGAAGAATGTCTACCAACGTTTTAGTGCTATGGCAATGGGGAGGCCTCTCACCTTCCCATTAGCCAGCAGTCGCGGGAAGTTTGGGCTACCTTTCAAATTTTACAGAAGTTATATATTGAGGAACAGAGAGACTTCAGTTCTAAAGCATGGCATTCAAGTGAGTGCTTTTCTGAACAGAATGGTTCTCATTTATAGAACGTCAATGCCTCTGAATGATTTATTTGGATTTCTACAGTAATAAAAAGGGGCACCTGTCCAAAAGTTTTTAAGTGTCTCCAGCACCAGTTACACAGATCAAACTAAAACCAGCAGCTTTCACATCAACAGCACTGGACCCCCTACAAAGCTTCACACACACACCTCCTCCTCACCCCCACCCTCTGCAGCACCCTGTGCAAATAAATGTCTTTCAGAATTCCAGCGCGGGGAACTAGTTCAGGTTAAACTTTTTTCGCTCACACAGAAAAAAACCACTGTTTTGCCAGCTGCCTCTCTTTTATATTGCGAGCTACCCAACTTGAGTGCCTCTGCTGACCACAGTGTGGCACTATGGCACGAAGAGGGCGGTGGTCTCTCAAGTGACTTGGGACCTTCCTGCTGAGGGCATTATATCAAAAGCCAACACCTTAGATTTAATCCAGAAACCAATAAGCAGCCAGTCTCATGCATGGAGAACAGATGTGGTGGGCTACCATAAAAAAGAACTGATCGATAAACAGGCTGCCACATTCAGTACCATCTTAAATTTCTGGATTGACTTAAGGCATAGCCTCACCTAGAGATACTATAATGGACGCTAAGGCCATGTCTTACTACTGGATAAATTGGCACTGCTGCGATCAATGCAGTGGTCTCAATTTAGCAGGTCAGGCGAAGACACGCTAAGTTGATGGGACAGCGCTCTTCCATCAACATCTGTACTCTATCTACCCGAGAGGCAGAAGCTATGTTGACGGGAGAATGTCTCCTGTTGACATAGCACGGTGTAGACACCCCTATAAATCAACCTAAGTTACGTCGACTTGAGTTACATAACTTATGTAACTGAACTAGCGTAACTTAGATCAACTTACACTGTTAGTGCAGACCAGGCCTAATGCAATAACTCATTTGCTTAAAAATAAGCATGTGAGTAAGCAGTTGCAGGATCAGGGACTAAGAGACTATGCAAACAAAGGGGGAGGGAAGAAAGAGCAGAGTAGTTGTTGCCCCAGTAAACAGAGAACTTCATGCATAGCACAGGAACAGAGCTCATTCAATATACTGTGTGTTATCTGACTAGTGGTTTATAAAAGCTCTAATATAGTGTGGCAACTTCAAAGTGGATACAACATTTTACATTAAACAAAACTGTCCCCTTCTTATACTGAACAAAGCAAAAGTGCTCTTCTTTTGCCAAAAATCCTTCTTTCCTCTTTATAAGTTGAAGGGCTATTTATTCTTCTCTGACCATATCTCCAATTAGTGCTAATGAGATTTTGATGAACCCACAAAATACAAGCTATTGTAACAGTTTTGGTCACATGCAAAACCCAGGTTGCGTTTTGTTTTGGTTTTTTACTCCTGGAAGAGAGGAGTATCTCGGTGGAAAAGATCTAATGGGATGCATATGCTCAGGGACTTGACTAGCATAGTTATAATAAACATTTCATTGTAATTTTCATTAGAAACTGGTTTCTAAGGGGTTTGACTCAACAGTAAATTTTGGCTCTGCACTAACATTTTCCATGCAATAACTCCGTAGGTGTCAAAAATAGCTTTGACTTCAACCAAAGCCAGGCAATTCATAAAGCTGTACAATTGCTGTTGGTTTTATTAACAACGCAAGCAAAAGTATACACGTATTAAGAACTTGATTCAGAAAAAAATAAATGCATTTGGCATCTAGAATACTTAGTAGTGGGTATTGTATAATGTTAAGATTCTAACAGGAACCGGAACTATTGTTCCCAGTTCTTGTAGTTTTGACACGATCTACAGGTCCAGGACCCCTAAATAGTACGGGTCAATGTACACTGTACAAACCACCATGTCATGAACGTGGTTACAATGCTGGTGTCTCCAACATGGTTAATCTAGCATGCAAAGAGTGGATGGGCCTGAACCATCTTTTGACTTAGAGCCAGAGAAAGGAAATTAAATCAATGGTTCATAAGAGAAAGAACTGATGCAGTGATTTTATATCCAGCCAAATGTGAACATCTATAAAAAGGGCAGACCATCTAGTCTGGCATGTAAATACTATTTCCAAGCTTCCAATTAAGGCACAGTGGGAAGATGTCAGAATAAGTCTGAGGAGGAAGAATGTCACTTACAGATACTGGGTAGCAGGGATTATATCACAGTATTGCCTGCAATAGCAGGGGACTGGACTCAATGACCCAGGAAGTCCCTTCCAGTCCCATGTTCTAAGTCACAGTGGGGCTTCATTTGGGACTTGGGAGTCATAGTCACTTTTGAAAGTTGTACCAAGTAGCCTTACATGTTGATACAGACATTTAGAATTGCTTGATTTGTACTACTTCAGGTTGCAGTTATTAATTATCCACGTTACCACTGAATGGAAATTGTTTATCATCTAGGAGTAACCTATTAATCACTAGATTCTATTACATTCAAAACAATAGGAGCTTTGCCATTGACTTAATTGGAGAAGACACTGTCCTAATTTCTCCATAAAGATTAAAACCAGAATATATCCATACTGTAAAATATTTACAGCATACAGAATGGGTTTATTATCTTTCCTCATAGTAAACACCTGTTATCCTGTGGCAGGAAAGTGGTGGAGAGAAACCTCAAAACAATTATTCTCCCCCCATTACAGCCAAGTTTTGCTCCTTTTGTTGGCTCTCGTTATGGCTTTTACTTGTATATTACTGTCTGCAGACAATGATCTCCTTTATAGCCTTTCCTCTTGTGACATATGCAAAATCCTTCTGAAAAGGTTAATGTTATTTGAAGAAGTAACTCCAAATATCTTAGTATGTAAAATGTTGACACTAAACAGAATGGGGTTTTTGTTAATTATATTTTCTACTTTTCCCAATAATTAAAAATATCAGTTGTACTACAAAAATTTTAGTCTTTAACACTCCGCCTGCCTCTCTCCTGTAGAGGCAGAATAAATTAGTTATCAAAGGCTCAAGTTTGACTATTGTTTAAGTATTTGGAGTAACTTCAGAACAGACTTTACAAGAGCTTTTTTTTAAATGTATAAATCAATAGAGTCAAGTTGCCAAAATAGCTGGGATGAAGGTAAGAAGAGAGTAAGTGAATGTGTTAAGGAAACCTGGAATGGGACATACTTGTCCGGTCTTTTTACATGGCACTATTTTCCCAGCATAAAGATCCTCCTATTTAAGTGAATGCTACAAAATGTGACATCCACAGCAATGTTATTTTTAAAGTAATAAAGGAATGCTCTTCTTGCCTGGAACCAAACTTTATATACAGAGCTGCAATCTTGTCCAGATTCCGATCACACTAATTCACATCCTGGATTTTTATGGTCTATCTTTATTTCTCATTTTTATCATGATGTGTGTGTGGGATGGGGGTGTCTGAGAAGTAATGTATGGTCCATGTGATTTTTGTTCAGATAAAGGGCAAGCTTTTCTTACCTTGATTAGTTTATTCTGTCTAAAAAATAAGACTAAATCAAGTGCTTAGGGCTGAGTATGAGAAAACACCTTAAGATACACAGGCAATATCTATGAAATTAAAATATAAAGATATTGCCAGAAAAAGAACCACTCAGTGTTAGGCCAATTTTTTTTTAAATTTGCAAACATGAGTTGCTATAGCATGTTCTGCACTAGTTCAATGTGCAGAACTTCTATTGGTGTGCAGAATAGAGAGTGCCCAATGAAGATGTGGACTCCAGATAAAAGTTCTGAAATACAGTTTAGAGGGACTGTTCACTTATTAGCTCAAGTGAAATTAGCTGCAACCTGTATCAGATTTTTAAAAAAGTAATTGAAATTGCATCACCACTTAGCAGATGTTATGTCCAGGAAAACAAAAGTCAGATATAAAATGTGACAATTTCACAAATCTAATGAGATACCAAGGGCAGGATTTGCCATCCTTATTCACATCAAATGGAAATGAACTCAATGAGACTACTTACCTAGGAAGGCATTTACGAAGGTCTACACTTACCTCCGGGCCCGGCAGTAAGCAATCGATCTTCTGGGATCGATTTATCGCGTCTTGTCTAGACGGGATAAATTGATCCCGGAAGTGCTCGCCGTCGACGCCGGTACTCCAGCTTGGCGAGAGGAGTACGCGGCATCGACGGGGGAGCCTGCCTGCCGCGTCTGGACCCGCGGTAAGTTCGAACTAAGGTACTTCGAATTCAGCTACGTTATTAACCTTAGTTCGAAATGGGGGGCTAGTGTGGACCTTTTCTGTGTGAAAAGGAGGAGAGAATTGGGCTCCTGGGTGTCACCAGGATCAGAAGGGGAACCCGATGGCAGAGGTGGGGGGGACCTGACTAGAGTATGGCACCGGTTGGCATTTGAAACAGGTTAGGAGTGGTGAAAAACCTTTACTTTGACTTTAAGTAGCCCATGAGGAATTATTTTGTGGTCTCAGTTCCTCTTTGGGAAGTTTCACATTAATAAGGTTTCGGCTGTGGTGGATTTTGCAAAGAGATCACACACTGAGGCTGCCTTATCACTAGAGATAGCTCTTCCGCGTCAGGACTGAGGTACATTAGTGGGACAGTGTATGGTAGATGCCTGGACTGTATCTATGATTAAGTACAAAAATAGGACTTTTACTTTTCCATCCCTGTTGATCCAGTACCTTTCGTAAGAAGTCCCTATCAGCATCTGCATCACTGTCGACAGTCCTCTTTAATACTGTACAATTGCATACATAGTACTCTAACATAGTATCGATGTCTTTTAGCTAGCTAATGTTTTACTAAGAGAAAGGAAAAAATGAAGATACCAGCAGCAGTCCCTGACACCAAAAATGTAGACTCTTCTATGACATTTTCAAGAGCACAGACAAGGGATGCAAATCAAAATGCATGGCACAGGAATGCTATCAGAGAATACAGTCACCTTTGCTTTTGCTTTCAGTTTGACCCTTTCAGCATCACTCATGCTAGAAATACTGAAGTTCATGGCACACAGGAGTTAAATAGGCACAAATTAGATACCTGAAATTAGTTATCTTGAACAGTCTAATTAGTCGCTTGAGGAGTACTGCAGTGCTGCTGAAATATGGACCAGGTTGCTCATTTTACCTAATTCAACTATTCCTTGTGTAGAGCAAACTGACTAATGTCTATCCTTGAAGCAACGAACTGAAGTTGCTAATTTGTTTAATTATACTCAAGACTTCCACTGAAACCCCGAAGTGTAACTTGAGACAGGGGAGCATTCTGTGTGCCACTAAAAATGATGAACATAAAACAGATGGAGTACTAAGTTTATGCTGGCAGAGGTCTATCGACTATGCAGAGCTGGAGGGTCATAGGTGGCAGACTCATTTCAACTTCCTGAAACATTAGTTTGTTTTCCTTGTCAGTAGACCAGTTTACAATAGATCTTGCTGAATAATTCATTGCATGGGTCTTCATGTGGGTATTTTACTGTCGGAATATCTAACATACTGCACTAATCTATAAATACTGACTATAAATGTTCCTAGTGGATAGCTTTATTTTATGCTGCACCGGTCTTTTTTTTTTTTTTTTTTCCTTTTCTTTTTTAAGTGTAGGGGACAGCATAGATATTTTACTGTCTCTCTTTTAGCAACACCAAATGCTACAACATTAGTGTTATTAACATATGCATTAGCTCAAGCTGATTTGCTTTTCCAGCTGCTGTTCCAAACTCCCAAGGAGAGGCTACAGCAGTGAATCAGATAACACTAATGAGTGTGTTAATGAAGTTCCTGCAGCGGAATGTGTAGCTTGGAGACCGGCATTAAAAGCATATTCCTCTACCCTTGAAAACTAAGATGGTTCATAGCTGTTGTTTGTTTATTTATTTACTCGCTCACTGCTCAGCGTAAATTCCTACTCAGGAGGAGGATTCAGCAAGAGGAATGCCCAGGACGGAGAAATGACAACACAGCAATCTATTCTGAATCCAAAAGCAGAGAATTAGAGTTAATTAGGAAACATATTCCAGCTGGACTTTTGCCAGCTCCACTCTGCCCTGTAAAGCGCTGCCAAGCCCTTGCTCGCCTTTCATTAACTGTCTGTCTGCTCTTGCTTTCCTGAGTTTGTCCTCAATAGATTGTTTCTTTCCCTTTTATTACTTTAATAATGTAGTCTCTCCCTGTTAGTACCAGAGCCGAGATTCTGTTTCTGCAATTTAATTAAACTAAATTTCATAAATCAAATGCTGTCTCTTTTGGTGCGGGGAGAATATATATATAAAAGCAAACTGACTGGGGATGAAGAGGGAAAGTCATTTAAAAAATTCCTCTGGTTGCAGCAGGAAACACAAACTCATCAAACACAAACTCGAAATATGAACCCACATGGAGTCCTGGAAACCAAGCTAGTTACTGCTTCATTTGTGTTTTGAAAATATATGTAATAAGTGGTATCACACATACATGCACCAAAAAAATCAATCAAAATATCATAAATAAATATGATAGCTAGCATCACTATAGAAGCCCACTAATAGAAAAACCCTGCAGGCTTTCAGCACTACAGCCCTCGGGTTAATAAACACAGGTTTCCCCCCATTCCTTGATGCAGTGTCTTCCAACAGAGAAGTCTTTGCTTTTCACAGTTATTTCTCCCGTCTCTCCCTGGGAAACCAAATGGTGTGGAGTTAGTTTGGCAGCACTTAGTCAGTACTGCACTTCAGTCTGATTATATGGGATCATATACTGAATGAAACTGTGGCAGTGGCAAGGGAGACCGACCTCTGGAGGGACCAGCGCCTTGCAGCCAATCCAAAAGAGCATGCTAGAATAAAAGAATAGAGGCAGAAGGAGAACCTTAACCAATATTTTATTTCCTGTTGATTTTCTCTGGCAGGATGATTTGCATGCACACATCTGAGTTTCTAGGACTTGTTCGCTTCTAAGAAATAGCTCTGAAAAGGTTGTTACAAGGAGGAGGGAGAAAAATTGTTCTTCTTAACCTCTGAGGATAGGACAAGAAGCAATGGGCTTAACTTGCAGCAAGGACAGTTTAGGTTAGACATTAGGAAAAACTTCCTAACTGTCAGGGTGGTTAAGCACTGGAATAAATCGCCTAGGGAGGTGGTGAAATCTCCATCATTGGGGATTTTTAAGAGCAAGTTGGACAAACACCTGTCAGGGGCTAGATAATACTTAGTCCTGTCATGAGGCAGGGGACTGGACTAGATGACCTCTCGAGGTGCCTTCTAGTCCTATGATTCTATGTATCTCAGCTTGTAACAGATAAACTGCTTAGAGTTGGGGGGGATGGATCGATCCAAGATACGCAACTTCAGCTACGCAAATAGCGTAGCTGAAATCGAAGTATCTTGGATCGAATTACCTGGGGTCCAGACAGCGCAGGATTGAAGGCCGTGGCTCCCCCGTCGACTGCGCTACCGCCGCTTGCTCTGGTGGAGTTCCGGAGTCGACAGTGAGCGTGTTCGGGGATCGATATATCGTGTCTTGTTATATTGATCCCGGATAAATCGATTGCTACCTGCCGATACGGCGGGTAGTGAAGACGTACCCTCAGTCTCCAATACTCAACATTTAGTCTGTAGCAGCGAGTGACACCATGCAGTCTCAATGAAAGACAAAGGAAAATATCTTATCATCATATCCATTCAACTCCGTTTTTTCCCCGCCCCCATGATCATAAATGGTTTGGGGTCTACACCAATATTTAAGCCCTAAAGCAGCTATCCTTGCTGCAGAAAGACAAAAAGAAGAGAGTGATTTAGCCAGCACCCATTATGCCCTTAAGATTTCAGGCTTGTCACATCTATAATACACCTGTCACTTAATCACCACTGGCTCAGGGAGCACCATCATCAAGGCCAGACCCATGCGTTCTGCAAAGCAAAGCACCCAACTGCCTTCTGGCCAGCAGGCCATCTGCATTAATCATTTTTGAGTAATTTATCACAGCTGTATAACAGTAAAAAAAAAAAAGGTGTGGAGTAAATGAAGTTTGCACAGTGCAGGCTATCACTGGCCTTTGGGACACTTCATGTGAACAAAATGAAATCCTCTCTCACCGGGGAAACCCAGCCACCAGTCAGTCCCATTTCTTGGGGATTTTCTGCCTAGCAACAGGGCAGTGAATATTTCTTTAAATTCCTACTCGAGCCATCCTATGAATTGGGGCATTGTGACTCTCACTACAGGAAGGGTTCTCAGACCCACAGAATTAAAAAAACAAACACCCATGATCAGTATCCACTCAATATGAAGGCACAGACTTGAGAACATATTGTTGGTTCACGTACTTTGTTCCACCCATCAAACAGATTAGGCCGCTTAGATATTTGCCTATTGAATTGACACAGAATTGCAGCAGCTGAATATTACACAAAATGTGAATGCTGCATGGCTACCTTGTCCTCTCCCAATTTGTCTGCCTCCTATCATTATAAAAAGTTCCTTCCCAATTTTATTTGTGTAGAGAGTCCAGCATGGCATCACTGAGTCCTGATTTGGCCTTCTGGGGCTACCAAGGGTATGTCTACAATGCAGTAAAAAAACCAAACAAACCATGACACCAAGTCTCAGAGCCTAGGTCAGCTGACTGAGGTTCAGAGGACTTTGGCTGGGGGCTGAGGGTATAAAATTGCAGTATAGACTTTAGAGCCAGGGCTCCACCCTGAACCCGACACTGCTATTATATAACCCTGCAGCCAGAGCCCACACCAGCTGACTTGGGCCAACCACGGCCCTACCACGGGTCTTTTATCGGAGTGTAGACATACCCTAAAAAACAATTAAATGATAATCTTATCCTGACTGGGACTAACCAGATATGAAGCATATTTATGCTGGAAGGTCAATGTTACATTAGTTAATACTATAGCAACAAGATTATCTGAATGAACAAGGCACTCTCCCAATTCTCATGTACCTCAGGATATTTGGTGCATTTTTTTTAAAGACCTGTCTCCTGGAAGCATGTGACTAGGTGGGAATCTCAGCTTCCCTTCCATAAAGGGAGAAAGTTTCTAGCCCTCGTGGTTGTGGGGAAAATCTTGAGAACATGAATTGAATGAACAGTAAAGTGTCAGAAACCAGGAGGCCAATAAAACCCCCAAATTATTTTTTTTTTTAATCTCATGATTTTGGGGGCCCTGACTCATGATTTTTGAGCACTCGGGTGGCAATATTAACAAGGTAAGACCACAACACGCTTTTCCTGCAGTCAAAGCCACCCCCACCAGTACCTTTTTCCCCTAGAACTGACTACGCCAGCTGCACCACATGCCAGAACACTTTCAAATCCCCCGTCTCTCTCTAATTGTACCTTCCCACAATCTGGATTGTAGGTAAGGGGAAATCCAATACAACGGAAAAGACTGTTTTTGGAGATCATCATCCACCATGGAGCATTTTCTTGCATCAGAATTCCTTTGCTGGATCCTTTTACAATGCCAGTTCACTATCATCAAGCAGTGACTGTGAGGCTTCAAAGAGCACAAAGTCGATATTAAAGAATGGAGAGCCCACTACCAGCATTGCCAACCCAAATAAAAAATCATGAGTTGGGCTCCAAAAAAAAGTGATGAGATTGGCTTAAAAATCATGAGATTTAAGAGAAAGATGCATTTTGAGGATTTATTTGCCTTCTGCATTCAAAACTTTTCGCGTACACTGGGATCAGAATTCCATTTTTTTCTTCACGGCCAGGAGAACTAGAAATATTTTTCCCTAGTCCTCCTGATGATGGATAAAAGAAAATGAAACCACATAAATAACAATAGATAACAAAAAGTACTTGGAGATCATCAGATGGAAGGCAGTTTACACAAGTGCAAAGTACTGTACAAACATTAATGAATTAAACCTCTACAGACTTAACCACATGATTAGTGTGTTTTCTTCAGTTCAGATGTGGAAACAGATAAAGGTTAAGTGACTTGCCCAATGTCACCTGAGTTAAGGGTGAGCAGTCAGGAATACCACACAGATATCCTGACTCCCAGTCCTCTCCTCTAGCCACTAGACCCGGCTTCCTTCCTATATGCTAATTTGAGTAATTCAAAATACAGAATCTAGTGCTCAAGATACAGAAACAAACAGATCACATTCAGTCTTGTGAAATATATCATTAATGTGAACCTGCACCATGTTAAAACACATTTCATTTCTGCAGACAACACTTTCAAAGTTCTGCTTTATTTATTTATTCAACGTTTCCCTCTCCTCCCTCCCTCCACTCCACTCAATATGCTTTTTCATTCAATATGCCCTTTTGATTAAAACACCTTGGAAATAAAATAAAATAGTATTGAGGCCAAGCATGCACAGATCAGATTCTGTCCTCTTTTACATTAATGCAACTTCGTTTACTGCTGTTGCTTTATTTAAATTGAATGAAGGAAGAATCTGGCTCAGTGTTTGCATCGTGTACGGCTACACTGCAACTATTGACCCACGGCTGGCCCGTGCCAGCTGACTCAGCCCAAGCCCTGCAAGCCTAAGGGGCTGTTTAATTGTGGTGTAGATGTTTGGGCTGGGGCTTTAGCCCAGGCTCTGGGACCCTGTAAGGTGGAAGCATCACAGAGCTCAGGCTGCATTCCGAACCCAAACGCCTACCCCACAGTTAAACAGCTCCTTAGCCCGACCCCCACGAGTGAGAGTCAGCTGGCATCTACCAGCCAGGGGGTTTTAATTGCAGTGTAGACAAACCTAGAGTGATCACTAGGAAGTCTCGGTTTCATTAGGTTTATAACGGATTTAATTTCCTGAGCGCGCTCTACTTGGAAAGAACGGGTTGTTTATGTGCTTTTTAGATTTTCAAATGGCCAAGAGAGAATCAGACCTTGTTTTCCATTATCTGACTATTGTTGTGCACTCTAAAAGATGATGAATGAAGGAGAAAGGAGTAGCTTTTTACCAGATATTGGTTTTCTCTAAGCATCTGATATCCACCAGTCCAGAATGTCGGTCTTTTCCTCTTTTCACTGTATCAGTGGCAGATGCCAATCGTGTTCAATTAGTCTCTCAGAATTCCTTTCTCACATTCTCGGGTATAAAACTAGAGTGTTTCTTTAGCAGTCAACTGCTTTTTCCATTGAAACTGTCAATCAATCAATAAGAAAGGAGGGACCTTAGACTGATGGGTCTAGCTGTTCAAAGGAAAAGAGAAAAAACAATTTATAGGTAAGAAATTGCTTTCTCTGCTGCTTCAAGCGTCTACCACTATGGGAAGTGGGAAACAGCAATGATTAGCTTCTTGTCACTTTGTGGGGAAGGGTATGCTAGCCAGCATACCCGCTATGTGTAATGTGCTGTCTTTAATCATGCAGCTGTCTTGAATATTCCAACACCCTCAAACATTTCAAATTGTGTCTAGAAACAAAAGATTAAAAGGGGCGGGGGATGAGTGATGTGTTAGTACAAGTCCTCTTGGAGAATAAAAAAAAAAAAAAAAACTTAGCCCTAAAATGAGTTAAGTATGTTAAAATAAAAGGATGCCTAGCACTAAACTGGCCTCATTGAAGTCTGCCTAAGACCTGACACGCTGTTTGAAATATGACTTAAAAATTGGTATCTCTCTGTCCTCCTAGTACTTCAAAGAGTTAATCAATGATAAATAGAACACATTGAAAACCAAACTAAATATCCCAAATGGAACAGATTGCAGGCTTCCTAAAAAAAAGATTCAGTGAACTCTAAAAGGGTTCTCTCCTTTTTCCTAGTTCTTATTCAGAAAGTCCAAAAATTGTAACTCTCACATGTCCTTCTACAAAAGGATGAGGACAATAAAACTTTTAAGAAATTCAACTTTGTACTTTTATTGCCCAATTGCTTCAAAGCAGAGATAAAATAGGAAGAAAACTGACCCTCAGTACTGCAACAGATCTACAAAACCTTTAGCGTCTTGTCAGTTTCCCACTTTTCGAATCCCTTAACCTTTATATTCAGAAACAGCAGAGCAAGACACAGGTCAAATAAGCCCAATCAAGACAAAAGATAATACACAGTTTAGAATCACTCTTATCCTCCTCCAGACAGTGATAGTTTAGGAGCCCGGCAGTGGACTTAACAAAAACCCTGACTACAGTCTCACTACCAGATACTGTAACAAAAGAGACTGACTGACAAGCTTTATGGGTTCTGGGTTCAAGAAGTCAACTTTGCACACTGGGAACTATTGGCTAAACTCTACTTAGACTGACCGTAGCATGTATTGCTGACCACTGGGGTGCTTGGTGACAAAGGGTCATCTACACAACTCTATATCTAGATAGCAGAGCCACCTGCTGGCACAAAGAATTCCTTAGTACCCTCAACTCTCATTCTTTCTCGCCTCTGTTGGTTACTTATATTATTAGTTATACAGCTCCATAAAACGTGCCTGGCACAAGGAGTCCTATTTTTCCCAGCTCTGCGGACTATGTTTCCTTTCCTTCATCTTTCCTGCATTTAAGCTTCTCCTCCTTTTATCTGTCAGGAAAACTTAAATCACCCCATGACAGGGCACTATTAGCAAAACCTCCAGTTACTGAGGGCATCTACACTGCAATTAGGCAGTAGGGTTGCCAACTTTCTAACTGCACAAAACTGAACACACTTGCCCGTCATCTTCCCCTGCCCGCTCACTTCATCACCCCCTTCCTCCGTTGCTCATTCTCCCACACCCTCACTCATTTCAACAGGCTGGGGCAGGGGATTGGGGTGCAGGATGGGGTAAGGGCTACAGCTGGGGGTGCGGGCTTTGGGGTGGGGGCAGAAATGAGTGGTTCGGGGTGCAGGAGGAGGCTCCAAGCTGGGGCAGGGTGTTGGGGTGCAAGACGGAGTGAGGGCTCCAGCTGGGGATGCAGGCTCCAGGGTGGGGCCGGGTATGAGAGATTTGGGGTGGCAGAGGGGGCTCTGGGCTGGGGCAGGAGGTTGGGCTGTGGGAGGAGGTGAGGGCTCCGGCTGGGGGTGCGGGCTATGGGGTGCAAAAGGGGGCTCCGGGCTGGGGCCGAGGGGTTTGAGGTGCGGGAGGGGGCTCAGAGCTGGGGCAGGGGATTGAGGTGCAGGCTCTGGCTAGGGGGTGCGGGCTCTGGGGTAGGAGCAGGGATGAAGGGTTTGCGGTACAGGAGGGGGCTCAGGGCTGGGGTACAGGGCTTGGGGTCTAGGAGGGGGCTCAGGGTGCATGCTCCGGCCAGGTGGCGTTTACCTCACGCGGTTCCCGCAAGCGGCCAGCATGCCCAACTCCTAGGCACAGGGGCGGTCAGGCAGTTCTGCGCACTGCCCGTGCCCACAGATACCGCCCTCGCAGCTGCAGCCAATGGGAGCTGTGGAGCCAGCGCTCAGGACAGGGCAGCACATGGAGCCCTGTAGCCACCCCTGTGCATAGGAGCCAGACATGCCGGACACTTCTGGGAGCTGCAGGGAGCCAGGGCAGGCAGGGAGCCTGCCTTAGCCCCACCGGGCTGCCGACCAGACTTTTAGCAGGCCACCCAGGTCACTTTTCAACCAAGCCTTCTGGCCGAAAACCAGACAGAAAACCAAACAGGCAACCCTATTAGACAGCCACATCTGGCCTGTGCCAGTTGACTTGGGCTCATGATGTTGGGCTAGGGGATGTTTATTTGCAGTGTAGAGGTTTGTGGTTGGGCTGCAGCTCGAGCTCTAGGACCCTGCGACGTGGGAGAGTCCCAGAGCTTAGGCTGCAGCCGAAGCCCAGAACAAATATGCTGCAATAAAACAGCTGCTTAACTCAAGCCCTGTGAGCCCATGTCAGCCCACACGGGCCAACTGTGGGATTTTAATTGGAGTGCAGATGTATCCCCGGTTTGTCGCAGCACTGGGAAAAGTGCAAGGTTAACTGAAGTCAATTTATCAGCCGCTGCTGAGGACTACTGACAAAGGTGGTAATTGCTGGGCTAATGAGACAATTGGGAGAATGCAAGTGGGGCGAACAGGAAGCAGGGGAGAAGCTCAGAAGGTGAATCTGGGCTGAGGATAGAGGCTGCATGGAAGCCATCTGCTGCTGTAAGACTGCATTTCATTCTACTTTGCATATACTTCTAAAATAGTGGATTCCTCATATACTTGTTCCTTTAATCAAAAAAAAAAAAAAAAAAGACAGTGGTATTTCAGAGATTTATAATTGGGCGAACACAGCACTGATCTGATCGCTAAAAAAAGCAACACAACAGTTGGTGGCAGAGTCCGTTTGTCCACTTTTTTGAGACACGACTCAGGGTGTCTCAATGGGATCAGAGCCCAAGAAATTCTTACATTGTGAATTGTTCTCCCGGCCAAATCTGTCTTGTAATGAAGATTCTCCTTAGCATTGCATAATTTTCTGCTCTTTAGATCTTTCATTTTCTGAGCTACGAGAACATTTGCTGGATTTAAAATAAAGCATGTGTAAGCTGGTCTTGTCTGTGCTAATCAGGTATCACTCACTACACTTTTATTGACATCAGATATATCATGCTGCCACGCAGCAAGCTAGATCTGTCTGCAGAGGTCTTCTACTTGGAATGATCATCTTTCTCTTCCTGAGGTTAGCTGTTGCTTCTGAATACTAATAACCTAACTATAGAATTCTCTTTGCTTTTGAATAAAGTAATGTACAGCCCTTGCATTCTGTTTTTGCCCTCCACTTCACTGAAACCTCTTGTATCATTTGCAGAGATGGGAGAACCTTAGCATCTAATTCATACCCTGATTTTTAGAATATTTTTGTTTTATGGGCAACAAATGTCACTTTTAAAGTATTTTGTTTCAAAGGCTCAATTCTGGCATTAATTTCATGTGTCCCCCACCCCAAGCTATGCAGATTCTCCATTCAGTCAGCTTGCACTTTGCAATGCAAGGGAGGCAGGTTAAGCACCAGAACTGCAGCTGGGGCAAGTTTCTGGGGCAAACCCTTAGACATGTCCATATTGTGGTCATTAAGACAGAGAGAAATATTTTCATGAATCAGTGTTGTTTCTAGGTATTTAGGAAATCATTCTAAACATCTCCAGATTAAAGCCAACAAGCCATCCATTTTCACAACAGCAGAAGTTGTTAAACTGGGTCTGAACTTAAATCAGAATGTTGGCCTTATCAACTGAAATGCTCTTCTGAAGAGTTTAAAGCTGTTGAAGAATCCACATTAGCAGCAATTCCACATGTAGATTTTAATACTAGATACACATTAAAAAACACAGTTGAAAGCTGGCTCCTTTTCTTACATTATTACTTGTCTTCCCCTAGAGGTGGCTCAATCAATTCCTCACAGAGGCCTTGATCAGCAAAGCACTTAAGTTACATACATAGCTTTGCACGTTGTAATAATGGAACTACTCTCATGCTTAATTGTACATGTTGATGTGTTTGGGAGATTGGAGCAAGGGTGGGGAACCTTGCAAGGTCACTAGCTTTGCTACCCCTAGCACAAATGAGATACATGATTACTTTGTGCTCCATTCTCTTCAAGGCTTGGTCTACTAAGTTCTTCACTATATGTCTATAGTTTCAGCAACTCATGCTCAGATTCCACCCCCCAACTAAGTTCTGAAACCAGAACAGAAAGTATTTCACAGGCTGACCTAGGGTTGCCAGGTGTCCAGTTTTCAACTGGAATGCCTGATCGAAAAGGGAACCTGGCAGCTCCGGTCAGCACTTGACTGGGGCGTTAAAAGTCCGGTCAGTGGCGCAACGGGGCTAAGGCAGGCTCCCTGCCTGCCGTGGCTCCACGTGCTTCCCAGAAGCAACGGCATATCCCCCCTCCAGCTCCTACATGTAGGGGAAGCCAGGGGGCTTTGCATGCTGCCCCAACTCCAAGCACCGGCTCTGCAGCTCCTATTGGCCAGGAACCACAGCCAATGGAAGCTGCAGGGGCGGCACCTGTGAACTGGGCAGCGTGCAGAGCCGCCTGGCCACAGCTCCGCGTAGGAGCTGGAGGAGGGACATGCTGCTGCTTCCAGGAGCTGCTTGAGGTAAGCTTTGCCCGGAGCCTGCCCCCCAGCTTTCCTCCCGGGCCCCAACCCCCTGCCCCAGCCCTGATCCCCCTCCTGCCCTCCGAACCCCTTGGTCCCAGCCCAGAGCACCCTCCTGCACCCCAAACTCCTCATCCCCAGCTCCACACCAGAGCCCACACCCCTAGCCAGAGCCGTCACCTTCCTGCACCCCAACCTCCTGCCCCAGCCCACTCCCGCACCCTGGCCCCCTCATTTCTGGCCCCACCACAGAACCCACACCCAGAGCCCATAGTCCCTTCCACACCCCAACCCCCTGCCTCAGCCCAGAGCCCCCTCCCATATTCTGAACCCCTTGGCTCTACCCCCTAGCTCAAAGCCGCCTCCTGCACCCCAAACCCTTCATCTCTGGCCCCACCCCATAGCCCACACCCCCAGCCGGAACCCTCACCCACTCCCTCACCCCAAACCCCCTGCCCAGTGAAAGTGAACGAGTGAGTGAGGGTAAAAGGATGGAATGAGCAGGGGCAGGGCCTCGGAGAAGAGGAGGGGTGGGGGTGTTTGGTTTTGTGCAAGCTGACCCTGCCCAATATATACACAAAGCCCCCCACCCATATGTTTAAGATCATAGTCTTTCTTCATGTATCTGCATCTGAAATTCAAATCTCAACCCCACCGTGCTTATTTAGGGCCTTCAAGACAGGCAGCTTCAGTTTTCGTACTTCCAAATCAGCACCTTTCACAAAGTACTACATTAAATTAAAAACTAAAAAAATAAAAGCCACCACCACAAAACAAAAACATTAGCCACAGACAAAAGCCCTAATGTGCAAGCATTTTTTTTAAATACCCCTAATTGGCCTAAAATGCCTTTAATGGCTCAACAAAAACAATTGCAACTCTTGCTAGATCTACATTGTCAGCACTATTGTACAAATGAACCCATTGATATAAATGGTCCGATTTGGAGGTTTTGTTTTTTGGGTTTTTTTGCATTTTTAAATCCTAACTCCCTCCATCAAGCAATTAAAGCCATTTGTAAATGTGAAAAGTTAATTTAGAAATTATAAAATTAAGGCTAATGGACTCAATTATAATAAATGTATGGGTCAGTGCCTGTGGCAATTTCTCTACCCCTTCTTTATTTCAAGGATCAACATAATAATGAACTCCATTTCACGTTACTATTAGCAATGTAAATCCTGAGTTTATATTTCCTGCTCCTTTATGAACTGCTATTGGGAGGAGGGGCTGTTCCCTTCATCCAGTGGGAGTAATACATTTCTGTTTCAAGTTTCACACCGAAATACAGGGGCAGCTCCAGGCACCAGCGCAGCAAGCGCATGCCTAGGGCAGCAAGCCGCGGGGGATGGCGTGCTGGTCACCATGAGGGCGGCAGTCAGGCGACCTTCGGTGGCATTCCTGCGGGAGGTCCACCAGTCCCGCGGTTTCGGCAGTAATTTGGTGGTGGGACCGGCAGATCACCCGCAGAAACGCCGCCGAATCCACGTGACCAGCGGACTGCCCGCAGGCATGCCTCTGAAGGCCGCCTGACTGCCATGCTTGGGGTGGCAAAAAACATAGACCCGCCCTTGCTGAAATAGGTTCCTTTACATAGTCCATAACATAAGGTGTCCCTTACCCAAAACACCCCACCCTGTTAGCAGGTTGTGTTTTGGCCGAGAAAGGATTAGGTGCATTCTCCTCAATGAGGCAGGTGGCTCACTATCCCACTCATGTATGACACACTTGGGAGTGGCTTACACAAAATAATCTAGAGTTTTGACAGAGGAACCCTAGGAGCACCCAAGTCTGAAAAAAAGATTTGAGCCAAATTTTGTTGTTGTTAGTTTGTGTGCTAAACCCAAATCCCTGTACAAGTGAGATAGGTGGATAGGATTTTTGTTTGTTTCCCCTCTTGTTACCTGGGGTGTAAGCGATACTTTTTACAGTCCAAAAGAACAAACTTTAAGAAGCTGCTCATGCCTGATAAAGGCTTTGAAAACCTATTGACTTGTCTACATGGACTCCAAGGTCTGTATCGAACAGATCATCAGAAAATAAGCATACAATGCCCACAATTGAAAAAACAGCCATTCTTCACCTAAAAACATAAACTCAGGTGGTCTTCATGGAAGGAGAACAAGGAAGAGGAAGAGAGACTGGATTACCCATTCCCCCCCCTCCCCCAGATCCCAGCCAAGTAGCTTTCCATAAATCATAGAATTCGAAGGGATCTTGAGAGGTCATCTAATCCAGTCCTCTGCACTCGTGGCAGGACTAATTATCTAGACCATTCCTGACAGGTGTTTGTCTAACCTGCTCTTAAAAATCTCCAACTATGGAGATTCCACAACCTCCCTCGGCTATTTATTCCAGTGCTTAACCACCCTGACAGTTAAGAAGTTTTTCCTAATGTCTAACCTAAACTGCCCTTGCTGCAATTTAAGCCCATTGCTTCTTGTCCTATCCTCAGAGGTTAAGAAAAACAATTTTTCTTCCTCCTCCTTGTAAAAACCTTTTACATTCTTGAAAACTGTTATGTCCCCTCTCAGCCTTCTCTTTTCTAGACTAAGCAAACCCAATTTTTTCAATCTTCCCTCACCGCTCATGTTTTCTAGACCTTTAATTATTTTTGTTGCTCTTCTCTGGACTCTTCTCCAATTTATCCACATCCTTCCTGAAATGTGGTGCCCAGAACTGGCCACAATATTCCAGTTGAGGTCTAATCAGAGTGGAGTAGAGCGAAAGAATTACTTCTCATGAATATCGAGGTAAATCAAAACCAGTAGGTTAAATACTGGCTCCATTGAAGCCAGATTTCACCCACTATTTCAAGCCTTGTACCCGAGTCTCTGTTCCCTAGGGAATTTAGAGAGCTACCAATGTCTCACCATTGAGCATAGTACAAGCAGTGCAGCATATTTTAGATGCAAAGATCTTCCGTCCCCAACCACCCCCTTGGCATTGCTCAATACGGGAATTCCAACACCCAACTCCCCACCCCATCCCTTGATTAGACAAAGACAAAGACATCCAGTGGACCAGCTGCAGGACCACTCTTGGGCTGAACACTAGTAGGGCAGTCCCTCTCTCTTTTGGTAAGTGATTAAATATTTTAATTGAGATCCAACACTGCTGCATTTTGGCCTTATTTGAATGTAGTTGTTCACTCTTACACCATCTCTTTGATTAAATCAGCAACACTTTGAATAGTAGCAATCACACCAGCTTCTTAAATGATAGCTATTAAGTCACCTTGAATGGACACCTGTCAACTAGCCAGTCCCTGTGCAGAAGCATTATTTCAATGTTTATCTAGTTCCTCACCCTTCCAATCCACATGTAACCCCCTTTTCTTTTTCTTATTTCACTGGGTTCAGCCAAAAACACTTAAATTACACAGGCACTTCCTTAAGAGACAGTCAGATGACCCAATTATCTCTAAAAAGCAACAAAGAATCCTGTGGCACCTTATTGACTAACAGACGTATAGGAGCAGAAGCTTACCCACTTCATCTGGTATTCACCCACAAAAGCTTATGCTCCAATATGCCTGTTAGACTATAAAGGTGCCACAGGACTCTTTGTTGCTTTTTTACAGATCCAGACTAACACGACTACCCCTCTGATACTTGACACCAATTATCTCTGTATGCAAAAGGCTCACTCCTATCAACTGCAGAGTTATCAGTGTCAGCAGCAATATCAGCAAACTAGTCTGTTGTGTCCTCAATAAGAGTACTGCAATAGCTGACCGACTGTAATATAATCCAACTACATGAAATTTATCACATTTTACCCTGGAAAGAAAAACCTAAGAGCGGCCATATTGGGTCAGACCAAAGGTCCATCTAGCCCAGTATCCTGTCTTCCAACAGTGGCCAATGCCAGGTGCCCCAGAGGGAATGAACAGAACAGGTAATCATCATGTGATCCATTCCCTGGTCACTCATTCCCAGTTTCTGCCAAACAGAGGCTAGGGACACCATCCCTGCCTATCCTGGCTAATAGCCATTGATGGACCTATCCTCCATGAATTTATCTTTTTTTTTTAAAACCTTCACAACATTCTCTGACAAAGAGTGCCACAGGTTGACCGTGCATTGTGTTAAGAAATACTTCCTTTTGTTTCTTTAAACCTGCTACCTATTAATTTCATTTGGTGACCTCTAGTTCTTGTATTATGAGAAGGAGTAAATAGCATTTCCTTATTTACTTTCTCCACGCCAGTCATGATTTTATAGACCTCAATCATATTCCCCCTTAACTGTCTCTTTTCCAAGCTGAAGAGTCCCAGTCTTATTAATCTCTCCTCATAAGGAAGCTGTTCCATACACTTAATCGTTTTTGTTGCCCTTTTCTGAACCTTTTCCAATTCCAATATATCTTTTTTGAGATGGGGCAACCACATCTGCACGCAGTATTCAAGATGTGGGCATACCATGGATTTATACAGAGGCAATATGATATTTTCTGTCTTATTATCTATCCCTTTCTTCATGATTCCCAATATTCTGTTCACTTTTTTGACTGCCGCTGCACATTGCATGGTTGTTTTCAGAGAACTATCCACTATGACACCAAGATCTCTTTCTTGAGTGGTAACAGCTAATTTATGTTGGGATTATGTTTTCCAATGTGCATTACTTTGCATTTATCAACATTGAATTTTATCTGCCATTTTGTTGCCCAGTCACCCAGTTTTGAGAGATCCTTTTGTAGCTCTTCGCAGTCTGTCTGGGACTTAACTATCTTGAGTAGTTTTGTATTATCTGCAAATTTTGCCACCTTACTGTGTACCCCTTTTTCCAGATCATTTATGAACATGTTGAATAGGACTGGTCCCAGTACAGACCCTGGGGGACACCACTATTTACCTCTCTCCATTCTGAAAACTGACCATTTATCCCTAACCTTTGTTTCTTATCTCTTAACCAGTTACCAATCCATGAGAGGATGTTGTCGGGGGGAAGGAGGGTAAATAAGAAATATTTGCCTGGTTCATTATTAGAGAATTTGACTCAATCACCACCCTGGAATCAAACAAGTTGCTACAGGTGAAATTGGTATAAAGAAACATAGAAAAGAGGACATTATTAAATGCTTGTGCCAATCATTGAAATAGAGGACCAAAACTCAAAACCTGGAAAGCATCCTTTCAACAAGAAAAAAGAGTACAAGAGGGGTCTAACCTCAGACTGATGCTAGGATCCCAGATTACCCATGGACAACTCAGACAAGATACCTATATATATGCTGATGGTCTGGGCATAAGACAATACATCCTATGCAAGAGGGACTCCAAAGAAACTGATACCTCCTAGAAATCTAGTGCTATAAAGATCAGCCTGGAGCCAAATTAAAAATGATATCTCAGAAAGGCAAAACCCAGCACAGATTAACACTGTAGTATGTTAATATGGAAACTGAGCACACAAATATCCTTGGGTTCACAAGATGACAATCTGGGCGCTTCAGGATAGCTATTAAAGAACTACAAGAAAAAGCTAAGAATCTTCTACCCCATATAAAGCCACTAGGATAGATTCACCCATCTAGTTCAAAGTAGTGAAGCATGCAAGATTAAGTGAGACTCTCACCAAAGAGACAGAATCAATGACCATAGAGTAAAAGTAGAATGTGAGAGATAAAAGCAAGGTCTAATCCAGAGAGAAGTGACTGTGTAACCAATATGATCTAGAAGAGAAGGCAAGATGGAGATAGATATGCACTTCCTACTCCAAAAATGTCCAAAAATCCATGAAAGGCCAAGAAATATTTTCCCAAATTATCAGGAATGAGAAAATGCTTTTTTTATTAATTATTATTAATTATTATTATTAAAAGAAAGAGAGAGTGAGGAAAAACTATGCCTAATCCTATGAGAAAGGTCAGATGTGGGATCATATTATTTAGTAGCCAGCAATTGGCTCAGGAATGGAAGACAATGATGTACGGGCATACTGGGTAAAACTTCACACACGCTAAAACCCCATCCTGGGTAGACTGTCCCTACCTCTGACAAAGAGCTGAAGTATTTGTTACATCTACACTTTGGCAACATCTATACAGTTTCACATGTCAAACTATCATTAAACTCAAACTCTTAACCCCTTTTTTCACCAGCTATCCAGTCTTTTCTGCAGCACAAGAATGTACTTGCCTATCCCCAAGTAGCTTAATTTGTCCAGGTCAAGATTGATGGTCATTAGCTGGCAGATTTTAAATTAATTTCAAACTTTTCATTATGAAGCTTGCTTAGCCTTAAGAATACCCAGCACAATAGTACAAATAGCAGAGCTTTCCTCCCCACGTCTAAATATTCTTTAGACTGTAGTACAGACACTGCCAGATAAACGAGACTGCTATAGCTTTTGAAAAGGAAAGAAGCATGTACAATTCCTAATAAGGCTCTTCAGGATCTCGGCTGAGTAGGTATCTATCATGCCAAAAAACCTGCCATGTCAGTCCCAGGACATTAGAGAGACAAGGTGGGTGAGGGAATATCTTTCATTGGACCAGCTTCTTTTGGTGAGAGAGACAAGCTTTCAAGCTTACACACAACTCTGTCTCTCTCACCAACAGAAGCTGGCCCAGTAAAAGATATTACCTCACCCACCTTGTCTCACAGAACCATTTTTGTTTCTCCTTCTCCATAACTCAAATACTCCAATACTTTATATAATAATCACAGCTAAACACCTTCACAAGGTAACTCTCGAGCGCAGACTCCCAGGACATTCTGCTCTTCTACGAGGCATCACAACAGGGACAAGGAACCAAGCAGCTGCTGCTGTACAGCTCCCTTTTTTATTGTTCAATTGTAAACATATATTTAGTATTGAAATAACATTTTTTGGAACCCTCCAAGCTTAATGATCAAGAAACAACCCTTGGAATCTTCCAGGAAGCATTCAGGGCACCCACCTGGAAGCATGTATCATTAACTTCTATTTAAAATAATGCCTAGCGCTCAAATGTGAATGCGATGGGGGTAGGGGCTTAACAATTATTTATAGTATGGAACGTAAGTGACATACAACATAACAGATACATGCTCATTGTAAATCATAGCAAAACAAACTATTCCTATCTTTTCAACTGTATCAATTGTTTAGTTATTCCTGTACAGCTATATCATGGATCTGTTATCCAGGGGAAAAATCAAGGTTAAGATGATTAAGTGTAAGTAATTTAGTTAATGATGATTAATGTGCAATGGAGAGGGACTTCGGATACATTTGCATAGAAGCAGGGTATGCTAACGGACTAATACACCCTGCATTAATAAAACTATAGAACTTAAAAGAATTCTAGAGCTCCTGGTCTTGCATGCTATATTGATACAACACAATCTAGTGTAAAAGGCAAAATTTATAGAGATCACATCACTAACCACTAAAATGCAGCAACCTGCAGGGCAGAACAGTGCAACAGTTTCACAGTGCACAGAAGTTTTGGGATGACAAGTGAAGAATTCTATAGCCAATTGATACTACAGCAGGAACGTATGGACTTCGCATACATTGTAGTCAAACAAAGGCATGCACATAGCATACAAAAAAATTAAACGTGGTCCTCCAAGAAATGCTATGCGTGTTGGAGGGTTTTATTTGCTTTCTTCCCCTCACTCTCCTTATTTCCCCTCCCCTAGCTCTAAAAATAAAAAACTCTAACAAGCAGTTTTGGTAAACCCAAGCATTGAAAAAAATCATGATTTAAGCCCATATCATCATGATTGGGTTAAAAAAAATCCATTATATTAAAAATAAATTTGGGTTCTTTTCCTTCTGAACCACTAGGGTGCACTTATGTCATGTTTTCAAGCTTTCTGCTGCATTCATGAGTGCTAGAAACATACTTTTTAAAAATGAAAGCAGAGATTCTTACTTAATCACATGCATCCTGGAGCTGGGTCTTTAAGACTCATGAGAGTCTGGTTAAAATACTGAGCATTGGCAACACTAGGTAAATTGAGTACAAAATCATACTGACAGAATGTTAATGTTGCACAATTCAAGTTAAAAAACAGAACACACAAACAAACAAAAGAAATCCAGAAATTAAGGTTTCTGGATCAACTTGGCCATGCTGCAGCTATTCTGTATTTTCTGATACGTGGTAAAGGAATTCATGCATTAAAAAGATTGGTATTTTATAAGGATACTGGAGTAGAAAATAGTATATATGCAGCTGAATTGCCATAATGTGTTAGGAATCTAAGAGCTATAATTCTAAAAATTAAGTATTTGATTTCTCAATCTTAACATTGCATTAAATACTAGTCTTGCATTATTTAAGATTCCCTGCTTTATTTTGGTTCGTGTGTTTGTTTAAAAGAAATAAAGGGAAAAATGCTGTTTCATACTTAAGATTCATCTGTGTATGATGAAAGTACTTTAGCAGAGCAACCTTAACTGAAAGAAAGGCTCCTCAGTCAATGCATCCTTAAATCCCCTAAGCTGATCTAGGTTAAAAGCACTGGGGAAAAAAATTCTAACGTGCATGCATGAAAATGCTGACTTTCTAAACATTCAGAACTTAAAACACTGAACCTATTTTTTCCAAACTTGTAACTCCCCAGTGAGGACTATAAACAAGCTAATTTGACATAGCTAGCTTCAGCCAGCTTTGAGTTATGTGTGTGCAAATTTTGACTCTGAAGATATGGGAGAAGTGTATTTTCCCCTTGCTTGCATAAATCAAAAACAGCTGAACCAATTTTGTTTAAATGAGAGAGAGAGAGAGAGAGAGAGACACACACACACACAGACAGACCGACCGACCGACCGACCAGGCATGGGGAACTACCGCCCACAAAGAATGAGAAATACTTAAGCCACTAGGAAAAAATTAGAACGGCAACCCTCTCTCAGCCTTAACCAGAGCCTCCACTACCAGTGAATATTATCCATATACACTATTTTAACATGGTCTTAATCTAAGACTCAAAGTCAATGTAAAGGTTCCCAATGACTCCAATGGGAATTGAAGTGGTGCCTTAAACTGATGGGGCACGTTCTGTAGCAATTAGTTAGTTGGAATACAGAAGGAAATGGGAACACTTTCTCGTTCTATTTATTTCTTTTTCTCCTTTGTGCTCTCCTCCTCCTTCACCTATGTTCTTCCAATCTTGCTTCCCTTTCCCTCTAGACCTCTTCATCTTCATAAATTCCTCCCTCCTTTCTTCTCTCTCCCCATCCCCAATTCCCTTCCTACTTGCCTAGCACTCAGCCCTCAGCCTTCTATTCTCCTAGCAACCAGGAAATGGCTATGAGGAAAATTTAACCAACAAAGATGAGGCAGAGAAAAAGCAACCAGAAAGGGTTTTAAGCAGGGAGTTAGGCAGAAGCTCCCCCCCACCCCCTTATTTATTTATTTAAGTCTGGGCTGAACAAAATGACGAAAATAGACTACAAGGAATTTGGGGCAAGGGCCCAAATAAGCTTAGATGGTATATACAGCAGTTGACCCCTGGGCAGTGAACGGAAACTTGACAGTGCCAACACACTTTCTCTTTTCCCAACTCCTACTTATTAGAGGAGCTCTCCATGAGAGTCTGCAAGACCAGTCCATTACCCTCCTGCTAACCTTACCGTAAAATCTCTCCCCAGTGATTCGAAGTCACATGACAATGGGTAGGCTGATGGTATTCTGTGACCATTGTTTATGACACTTACAATCGCCTTATTTTTATAATCTGGCACTCCTGCTGCTGTTTGTCCTGTCCACCTATAGTGTCTCACCTTATATAGTGACCATAATTTGTGGAGCAAGGATGTGTACATGTACAGTGTCTAGTACAGAGTCTAGATGGCCCAGCCCCAATAGCAATACAAACAACAGATGACCTAGTAGGTTTTTCATGATCTCTCATTAATATGGTTATGTCTATACATGTATTTCTTGGTATTTGTTTTGTGGATGAACTTGCAAATGAATTCAAAATGTCTAAGAAGTTACAATATCTGGCTAGATTTCAAGCACTAAAAAGCCCAACTAATTTTATTAAAACTTAAGTGAAAGGAAAACTAACCAAATGACAATTAAAAATAGTCTACGTCAAAAGCCAGTTTTCATAATGAGGAGCATAATTCTAGGTTTTTTATAATTTTCTGCAGGGCTGTGTAATTTACAAGTTACACAAAGCAACAGAGAGATTAAAGAACTCAGCATACCTCAACAGTAATCATTCATTATATCCATGGTAGCATTTAGGATGCTGAAGAAAGGATGCATGCAGGGAACAGTAAGTGGCATTTCCAATATATTTCCTTTGAGAAGTCCCAGGTAAAGATTATAAAACCTTCCCAGCCTACCCTGGATATTTGTTTGCCACCTCTAAATTTGTGTTTCACAAGAACCTTGCTCCTTTTGTACATTGCTGCCCCCTTCTGTTTGAAGGGATTTCTAACCTTCAAAGATTCTAGAAATAAACTTCAGTCCCTCTCATTCTAAATTATATCCCACCCAGCCTCAGTTATAGTCCATCCTATCTTAGGAGAGGAGCCGACTAAGTATCCCTTGGAGTACATGTATTTTATCATCCTTTCTAATAACTCTCAAGCTAGTAAACACACCAAAATGTGGCATACTGAAAACAGCTATATAAATAAAACAAAGTCATGGCCATTAAGTGAAAGCATAAAAAATATGCACCAGAGGCCCAATTTAATAACCTACTCCTACCATAGACCACTAAATCTTCAGGGAAAGCTGCTCTCGAAAAATGAAGCATCTGCCAAAACACTAGCACGCTACGGACTTTTGCAGTTCACAAAACTATCCCTCTTGCATGCATATTACCTGCACACACAGCTCGGCTTTAAAGATGCTAAACAAATCTATGAGTCAACTAGAAAGAGTCACGCTCTCATTGCTAATATTAATACAGTATTTTCTGATACTGGAAAGGCGAGTAAAAGGCATTCACTCAGGCTTATACAATTTCTATGGGATGGCGACTCTTAATTTGATTAATACTTCACACACACACACACCGAACAGCAAACATAAATAATAAAGTGACACAGACAGCAAACAAAACCACAAACAAACAAGTGACAACACTGAAAATAGGAAGGGAAGTAAAACATCAAGTGGCTGATAACAGGTATTTTAAATGAGTGTTTAGGACCCACGCTGTGCAAGTGCAACAGAGCCCTGTACAAACAGGCAGTTCTCCTCGTTTCACATTGTGTCACCAACTCAAAAACTCAGAGTAGCTTCATTAAGTTTTTACAAGCCCCTTAAGTAAACGGAGCACATCAACAGATGGCTTCGGAGCTTGCAGACACATCCCTGTTTCAAAGAGCTTGCAAATAGGGTCTTCATGCTACAAAATGCCTAGCACCAAATCTAGTGCTTGGTACATGAGAGTCAACGGGAGTACTCTGAGGAGCCAGAGCTATACCAGATGGCAAAGATCTGGCCTTAATGGTTTCCAATAGGAATCCAGACAAGTGATTTCCATTACTTTTAGAATTTGTTCTAACCAAAGACCCAAAAAATACAGGGATTTGGGGGTGAAGAGGCACAAACTCACCAACCAAAATCAACTCAGGGAAGCCATTGAATTTTGTACAGTCCCACTTAGGAATCATCTTTTAGTGCTTTTAAATAGGTTTTCCGGTTCTTGTTGCCACAAGACTGTACAAGACATACTACTGGAACCAGAGGTATGCCACTAGGAATGGATGTTCTATACTCAATACATTTTAAATGCCAGACGGGACCAGTGTAACCATCTACTTTGATATCCTGCAGAAATACAGACCATAAGGTTTCCCTGTATTGATCCCTGCTTCAGGTTAATAGCGGTACTTGAACTAGGGCATATCTTTCAGAAAAACAGCCAATTTTAAAGTTTCCAGTGGTGGAGAATCTATCACAACCCTTGGTAAATTGTTCCAATGGTTAATTAACCTCAATGTTCAAAAATGCCTTATTTCTAGTCTAAAATTTGCATAGCTTCAGCTTCCAGCCACTGGTTCCTGTTTTATACATGCCGTACATTCCCACACAAGTATAAGGTTGAATATATATAAGCCATTTTATTCTTCCATTATTATATGTTTTGCCAGGAGTAATTTGCATAGGAACCTGTGCAACAAATGGTCGTTAGGCTGCTCCTTATCGTCTTAGGTGACAAAAGTCAGTTTTTTTCCTATTTTAAATTGTAAAGAACTTTCCATTACAATACACACACGCATTCAATATTTAATAACATTGCCACTTAATCAAAAAGCTATTTACTTTTACAGCAACATTTTCTCTAAAATTTAGCATGTTTTGGGGGCGGTCTAATAAAACAGAAGTCTATACACCACCCTCCCTTACAACATGGGTGTTATTAGACGGGCATGGAAAATTGCATTTAAATATGGTGTGAGCTGACAATCAGACAGCTCTCTGCAGACATTTTTCTACCTTGAGAGCACAGCAAAACTTTGATGATGGCTTAATGCACAGTGGGTAGTGAAATAATGTGCAGGTGCATTATGTTGACTACACAAACTAGTCCTAACACATGTAATGGTAAGGTTTCCCTGGTGCTTTTTTTAAATCTAGTTTGAACTGTACAGCTGTGCATTCCTGTGCTGGGGTGTGTACCCCGGCCACTGGCTCTGAATCAGTTAATGTGGCAGGAGAGGCCAATTAACATACCAGGCCGCACCTGGAGGAAGAGCCAGGCTAGCCCAGTTGGACTGGAGCGGTAAGTTAGTGTAAAGTCTGTGGCAGAAAGGTGCTGCCAAAATAGAGGACAAGGTGCTAGCCCAAATTTATGGACGGATCAGTGAAGTGGATCATATTTGGATTGTTAACTGGCCACTGTGGTTTGAAAATAATAATTTATATTTAGTGACTAGACAAAGCTGGGTTATGTAACACACGCGAGGTTAAAGAGACCGTTGAGCATCTGATACGGGGATGCAGGGAGTGCTCTTTGGAAAAACAGATTTTTATGAAGAATTTAGACACTCTAAGGTGACAGAATGGGAGGGTTAGTGCCTTACAATTCCACTCTGCCCTACGCCAGGTTTGACTAAATGTTTGGAGTCCAGGGACAGAACAAAGTTATCAGAGGTCTGCACGTCAGTCATGCTATTTGAAGTTTGCATTACATTAGCCTGACTGATTGAACATTAGTCATTATAGCACTTCAAATAAAAGTGGATGATCTCCCTGAATGTAACATACCAGTAGTAACAAGAAGAATTGCCAATTTTGAGGCAAGCCTACGTTCCTTCTCTCTTACTCACCTACCTGTACACACCTCTCTAGTCACCTTCCAACTCCCCTTCCGATCAGTCTTGCATTCAGGGCTTCCTGCTCTGACTGTATAAACAGATCAGATATAATTATGCAAGGGGTTGGGGTTGGTTCGTATCCCAGGGCAGTTTTTCACTGCTTGCAGTCCCTTCCTAATACACTTTAGCCCAAGTCATACTGTCTCCGTAAGCTTCTTAAAATCAGTTCTCATAGGTGATTAGGCATTTGCCATGCATCCGGTGGATCAAGGCCCAGCAAGTGTAATGCCAACAAACTCCAGTCAGCAGCAGCTGAGATCAAACCTGGGACCTCTGAAGCTTAATGCAGGAGCCTCTACTGCATGAGCTAAAATGCATGTCTCTTAGCCAAGGCTGTAGCACAGGGGTCGGCAACCTTTCAGAAGTGGTGTGCCGAGTCTTCATTTATTCACTCTAATTTAAGGTTTCGTGTGCCCATAATACATTTTAACATTTTTAGAAAGTCTCTTTCTATCAGACTATAATATAGAACTAAACTATTGTTGTATGTAAAGTAAATAAGGTTTAGAAAATGTTTAAGAAGCTTCATTTAAAATTAAATTAAAATGCAGAGCCCCCCGGACCTGTGGCCAGGACCCGGACAGTGTGAGTGCCACTGAAAATCAGCTCATGTGCCGCCTTTGGCACGCGTACCATAGGTTGCCTACCCCTGCTGTAGCAGGTTCATCAATCGCTGGCTAGTCTAGCCGCCACAAGAGGGGGACAGAGTGTCACACCAAGCAGGCCTGGCTTACACAAGCACAACACCCTGTGGGAGAGGACTCCTTAGTAAAGAAACAAAAAGGGATTCCACTCTAGAGAGCACTTTCTATTTCCCCCAGCTTGTCCCTTTAGTCTCTCTGCTCCTTTGGCAACACGTTAGAGCAGTCGTGGGCAACTTGCGGCCCGCACGTGGCCCGTCAGGGTAATGCGCTGGCAGGTCGTGAGACAGTTTGTTTACATTGACCATCTGCAGGCACGGCCGCCCACAGCTCCCAGTGGCCAAGGTTCTCTGTTCCCGGCCAATGGGAGCTGCGGAAAGTGGTGTGGCCACTGGGAGCTGCGGGCAGCCATGCCTGCGGACGGTCAATGTAAACAAACCGTCTCATGCCCTGCCAGCGGATCACCCTAACAGGCCACATGCAGCCCGCAGGCTGCCCACCACTGCATTAGAGACACAGCCTCGAGTTTCTTGGGTAGGTGTCCTCCCACTTCCCCAGAGTACCCGGAGATATATTTTCCATGTTACTTTGATCTACCCCTCCAGTCTCACCCACGAGAGGGTCTACCCAGCAGCGCTCTCAAGGAGAAGTTGACAATTTTCTGAAATGGCCATTGCATGTCCAAAAATCAATTCAGTGTTGCATTTCTTGCTTTGAACAAACAATTTGCTTTCCATTTATCCCCAACACAGTTTAACCCGACCTACTGAAAGCGTGTGCATGTGCACACTCATATTTCCCAGCTAATTTTGCATCCTACCTTCAATAACATGGTCCACAACACTAGCAGCTCTTACTGGGTGCCCCAAGTCTCCTACAGTATTAGTGCATGCTCTTGTCCCTGAGAGTCTCAAGTGGGACAGGCTCCACCCACCCTTCCCTCACAACCTTATCTCCTGCATAATTTCAGTGATTACTGAGGAAGTGTCTAGCCAAACCCAGTACTGTTGCTGCGGCAGTCTGACCTAGCCTATTCCATTGTCTCAGTGTCTACAACTCAGGAACCAGGATGCTAACTAATACTCTGCACTGCAGGATGCATGGCAACTTTAAACTTCCTCCTAAAGCTAAAACTGTATAGAATACTTCTGCTGCTGCATTCCATGAAATCTGACCCCACTTCTGTTCAGAAAAAAGAACTGACATGCCCAGGACATGCAATAGTCCATAAAACTTATTTTTCTATATTTTATACTGGTTCCTTGTAGCATCTGGCATACAAGTTTGTGTACTTATTAAAGTTAATTTACCACATTTCTCTGTTATTAGTCCATAAAGTGTAATTAATTTACTATCAGTACAATTGCCATTTCACTACTGCAGAGCTGAATGTCACCCTAGAAAAACAACAAATACTATTTTTAATGGAAGAGCGTGCTACAATTTAATTCTGCCTATTGCAGGTCACAGCTGCTTCTTCCTTTGGAAACCTTCTCCCCCTCCCCCTCCCCCTCGCTCAGCATGCAGCTGTAGGCTGACCCAAATGCAGCACTTCATGTGATGAATGTCTACTTGAAGTAGCTGGTTACTTCAGGAATTGCCTTGAAGCATGATTTCCACGACCTGCTGGTCTCTCTCTAGCTCTGCACAGATATTGCTGGTACCTTCTTCAGCACCTCAGAGGCTTGATGATTAGTTTCAGGAATGCCCATAGAAAGGGTCTGAGCAAAGAGTAAACTCCAACCAATACGTCTGGTCTCAATTTTGCAAGTATGTCTAGGAAGCAGCTGAGCTTCGCAGTGAGGTATAGGAGTTTGACCCCCTTCAGGATCCGAGAAGCCCTTTCCAAATCTCCCACAGGCCACTATTCAAGGAGTGGTTATGAAGGTTTGTGAGATAGGCACACAGAGCATAGTTCAATTGTAACACTTAGACTGGAGTACCAGGGTGCCATGTACAGATGCAGAATGGAAATATACTCAAAGTAGGATAGCTGCTGCAGACAAACTGCACCGTTGGGGTCTACTCCAGTGAAGTCCCACCAGTTCCTATCTCTAGTGCTGATGGAGCCAGAGATCTGGTTATAAAAAAGTTTGACTGGGCACAATCATTTTAAAACGTGGATTGGTCACAGCATTGTTAATCTTCTATTTTCTTAGCATTGACATTTTTCATGGTTTAAAAAAAAACATTGAGACATGTTTCAGGAAGGCTGGTTCTCAGGTTTCTATCATTTAGCTATACAATGGCGAAAAAATGTATAATAATGGAAAATGAACAGATTTTCTTGTGGTAACCAAAACTCTTGGGGTGTTTAAAAATAAACAGATTATTTTAAAAAAACCTTTTGGTAAATACATAATAGCAGGAAACCTATCCTAAGAAAAAAACCATCAGAGACATTCCTTGGTTTAAAAACACACACACACACATACACACACACACACCCCTTAGTATTCATAATTTTTAGGGGAAAAAATCCATTCTATTATACATGTACACAGAGGAGTAAAACCTGTAATGTGAATGAGGATACAGGACATTAAAAATGTAAATTAAGAATTAAATAGCAAAACAATGGAATTCTGCCAATATTTTTATAACCATACAAATTGCTAATCAGTATCCAGTGTCATGTTGGCAGATTTGTTCAACAGGGAGTACAAAGCGGGAGACAAGATGACAGACTACCCTTTCCAAAGGATGTAAGCTCAGCTCTACATGCCGGCGGTTGCACATTTATATCCTTTTGAATAGAGAAGCTCACATGCATTCAACACTTCAGTAATGTTACCAAAAGAAGTTTTAGAAATTTGTGAGTTGTGCATAACCAGAGACCAATTTTTCATATTAATCTGTAAGCTTTTTATCATCAAAAAAAGACAGCAGTCCCTCCCTGCTATGAACAGCCTCAGAAAGCACTACAGAGGCAAAAATTTACTACAGGTTCAGTCCTTGTTTATTTCAGACAGTATGGAAATTAATGGAGATAATATTTCTATTGTATCACCACAGGATAGATGAATCAAGGATCCTACATCAAAAGATAAGTTAGCCAGCACCACACACATGTAAAGCCTGTGTACTTCCAGGTCTCTCCGAGAAGTCCATCTAGCCTAAGACTCTGGCACATGAAACGTTCTCAAAAATTTCCACCCTGACTGTGACCTGAACAGGACTAAAAATTACTCTATTTAAGTCTATGTGGAAAGCAAGTCAACGGTCCAATTATATCTGCTTAGACTTCTCACTGACAAATGACAAATGACAAAGTTTATCCAAAACTAAGATATAAAGTCTTTGAAACTGGCACCTTCAAAGAAACAGAGGAAAAGATTTAAAGATTCCTATAATTGATCTCTCCCCCTGAAATCATGTTTCCTGCATTGAGGATATGAAAATCCAATCTCTGGGACAAGAGAGTATAAAATACTGAGCTCTATGAATGTTTTCCTTCTGCATATACGTATCCTTCTTCCTTCCCCAACATTATATCTTCAAAGGACAATTATATTACATCAACTTTGTGCCTCACTTTCCTGATCTGTTAGAACAGGAATAATAGTACTTACCTTACTTTAAACTTACTTACAGGTTTAACACAAATAAAAGGAAGTTCTTCTTTACACAGCGCACAGTCAACCTGTGGAACTCCTTGCCTGAGGAGGTTGGGAAGGCTAGAACTATAACAGCGTTTAAAAGAGAACTAGATAAATTCATGGAGGTTAAGTCCATTAATGGCTATTAGCCAGGATAGGTAAGGAATGATGTCCCTAGCCTCCATTTGTCAGAGGGTGGAGCTGGATGGCAGGAGAGAGATCACTTGATCATTACCTGTTAGGTTCACTCCCTCTGGGGCACCTGGCATTAGCCACTGTCGGTAGACAGGATACTGGGCTGGATGGACCTTTGATCTGACCCAGTATGGCCATTCTTATGTTCTCCTTCACAGGGTGAGGCAAGGCAATTTGTGAAGTTCCTCAAGAGCCTTGCCACAAAAGCGTAAAAGTATTATGATTATACTATTAAGCTCAAATATTTTAATAAATATAAATATGACCCCCTGGTCTCCAAAAACCACAGAGCTGAAGGATTAGCAGATAGTTGCATTTTAACAATTTGTTGTCTTAGTTTAATCCTTCCAGTTGTTCACAGCAGCCTTCAGAAATTCCATGTTTTTTAACACACTGTCTTTCCACCATCTCACTGAGCCGTGTTCAATTGTTCCACCACATGAGTGCACAAACACTTCTCTCTCTCTCTCTCCAGTCTTTTCACTAGGTTTCAGTTCCTGTTATTTATTTTTAAAATAATATATCTAACAGTTTTCTACAAGCTTCCATACATCAGTTAGCAAGTCATCACTCCTTTATCTACACTAGAAGCCTCTACTAGTCACTTGTTTCCTCTTTCATGCCAAGGAAGTACTCTGGAAGTATATTCAGCCCCGGGCTTCTTTTTAGTACAGCTGTACTTGGAATGAAGGGACTGTACTTCATTCAGCACATGGACAAATGCAGACCTCAAGGCGGGAGGGGTACATTTACCACTTCTTCCCACTGATTGCCTCTTCCCTTGAGAACTTTTGATTGTTATAATGTTGGTCACAGAGTGACAGAAGGGAGTGTCTTTGCTGTAGAGATCTTCATAAAGAAGATGACACTAGCAGAGACAGCCAACCAAATGTCCACTCAGTCTGCCATAGTGTTTCATGCCCTCCTACCTACCCCCAACCCAACCCTCCTTCAACTCACACCGCACCTAATGAGGAGCATTCATTGTGGTCAGTATATTCACATGTCGGCATCTATAGGGAAAGAGCAAAGATCTATCCAAATACTTATTACGGCGATGAGGGCCATATATCTAAGTGCCTCACTCGTGAGTAGATTTTATCTAGGATAAGGACACCCTTGTGAAGCAGAGAAGTACTAATATGTCCAATTTACTGATGGGGAATGGAGGCACAAAGGAGCTTAAGTAGCCTGCCCAAAGTCACATAGGAGATCTGTAGCTGAGCTATGAATTGAACCCAGGTCTCTGAAGTCCCAGTCTAGTGCCCTAACTACCCTGTTTCCCCGAAAATAAGACATCCTCCGAAAATAAGGCCTACTTACAGTTTTGCCTCTCGTTGTAATATAAGGCATCCCCCCGATAATAAGACCTCCCCGATAATAAGGCATCCACCGATGTGTACCGTATTCTTCTTCATTGAAAAATAAGACATCCCCTGAAAATAAGACCTAGCGCATCTTTGGGAGCAAAAATTAATATAAGATACTGTCTTATTTTCGGGGAAACAGGGTAGCAGGTGATTCTTTCTACCCTAGTGGAACTATAGACCCCATAGCCTCTGATTTTAATAATCTTGTGTGCAAAATAAACAGTGGTAGCCTTATCTAAGCTTATCGTATGTACCATGAGAGTTATGGAGCAAAATACCAATTGCTGCCTGCAAGTGTCTTGTGGATACAAGCACAAAGGCAAGCATAAAGCCAAACAACCCAGATTCATAGATTCGAAGGACTGGAGGGACCATTGCGATCATCTAGTCTGACCTGTATAGAACATACCATAGAATTTCCCCCAAATAATTCCTAGAGCAGCGTTTCTCAAACTGGGATCTGCTGGCCCCTGGGGGTCCCTGAGGGTACTTTGGGGGGGTCCGTGGGCCCCACTGATCAACTCCTCCCGCTCCAGAGGTGCAGCAGGGCTAAGGCAGGCTTCCTCCCTGCCTTGGCTCTGTGCTGTTCCCGGAAGCAGGCGGCATGTCCCTGCGGCCCCTGGGGGGGGACTGCCCCCCCCCCCCAGAACACTGACTTTGCAGTTCCCATTGTCCGGGCTGAGGCAGGAAGTTGGGGTGCAGAAGAGGGTGAGGGCTCCGCTGGGGGTGTGGGCTCTGGGGTGGGAAGCCAAGGGATTTGGAGTGCGGGATGGGCCTGTGGGTTGAGGCAGAAGGTTGGGGTGTGGGGGAGGTCAGGGCTCTGGGCTGGGGGTGCAGGCTCTAGAGTAGGGTCAGGGTGAGGGTTTTGGGGTGCAGGAGGTGGCTCCAGGTTTGGGGGGGCTTAGGGTTGGGGGCGTGGGCTTACCTTGGGTGGCTCCTGGTCAGTGGCGCAGCGGGGCTAAGGCAGGCTCCCTGCCTGTCCTGGCTCCGCGCTGTGTCCTAGAAGCGGCCAGCAGGTCCGGCTCCTAGGTGGGGGGGCCAGGAGGCTCCACGTGCTGCTTTCGCCCACACGCGCTGCTTTCGCCCACACACACTGCCCCTCCAGCTCCCATTGGCCGCAGTTGCCGACCAATGAGAGTACAGAGCCAATGATAGGGGTGGGGGCAGTGCGTGAAGCCCTGTGGCTCCCCCTGCCTAGGAGCTGGACCTGCTGTGCACTTCCGTTGCGCAGCGCGGTGCTAGGACAGGTAGGGACTAGCCTGCCTTAGACTTGCAGCACCACCGACCAGACTTTTAACGGCTCGGTCGGCGGTGCTGACCAGAGCCCCTAGGATCCCTTTTCAACTGGGCATTCCGGTCGAAAACCGGACACCTGGCAACCCTAGGTTAACTAGATAGACTCAAGGAGCTCAGTCATGATAAGGCATATTTTTCTGATCCTTTAATCATTCTCATGGCTCTTTTTAGCCCTATCCAGTTTATCAGCATCCTTCTTAAATTGTTGACTCTGGAACTGGACACAGTAATCCCAAAGTGGTCATACCAGGAACAAATACAAAGGTAAAATAACTTCTCTTCGCCTACTCGAGATTCTTCTGTTTATGCACCCAAGTATTGCATTAGCTTTTTTGTCAATGGCATTGAACTGGGAGCTCTTGTTCACCTGATTATCCATCATGACCCCCAAATCTTCTTCAGAGACACTGCTTCCCAGGATAGAGCTCCCTAGCCTGAAAGTATGGCCTACATTCTTTGTTCATAAATGTATACATCTGCATATTGTTTGCTTGAGCCTAGCTTACCAAGTGATCCAGATTGCTCTGTATCTGCAACTTGTTCTCTTCATTATTTACCACCCCCAGTTTATGTCACTAGCAAACTTCATCAGTGAGGATTTTATGTTTTCTTCTAGATTATTAATAAAAATGTTAAATAGCACGAGGCCAAGAACAGATTCCTGTGGGAACCCACTAAAACACACCTGCTCGATGATTCCCCATTTACAATTACTTTTTGAGATTATCAGTTAATATGTGCCATGTTAATAATATATCATTCTAGTTTTTTAATCAAAGTGTAATGCAGTACTAAATCAAATGCCTTACAGAAGTCTAAGTATATTTTATCAAAACTATTACCGTTATCAACCAAATTTTTAATCTCATAAAAACAAGCAAGTTGGTTTGACAGAGTCTGTATTCCACATTGATTGGCATTAGTTACCCTCCTTTAATTCTTTATTAATTGAGTCCTGTATCAGCCACTCCATAATCAGGGCTGGCTCCAGGGTTTTGGCCGCCCCAAGCAGACAAAAAAAAAAAAAAACAGACGCGATCGCGATCTGCGGCGGCAATTCGGTGGGAGGTCCTTCGCTCCGAGCTGGAGTGAGGGACCGTCCGCCGAATTGCCACCAAATAGCTGGACGTGCCGCCCCTCTCTGGCGTGGCCACCCCAAGCACCTGCCTGGAGCCAGTCCTGTCCATAATCTTGCCCAGGATCAATGTCAAACTGATAGGCCTATTATTTCTCAGGTCATCCCATTTACCCTTTTTAACTGCTGGCACGTTTTCTTCCAGTCTTCCTAAACTTGTCTGTTCTGAAACTTATTGAGAATCAATTTTAACAGTCTAGCAAGCTCCTCAGCCAGCTCTTTTAAAACTCTTGGATGCAATTTATCTGGATTTATCTGCCGATTTAAAAATGTTTAACTTGGGTAGCAAGGGAGGAGACTGGGGAAATCACCACATGGGGTTGGTCCTCCAGACCCCTCTGTGTGCCAGAGAGAAGAAGAAAAAAAAATCTATGCAGGCTTCATGCAAATGAGAAGAGTCACCATCCTCCAACAGCAGCTTCTGTCCCCCATAACATTCTTCTTACCCATGGGTTGGAGTAGCAGCTGTGGAGAAATAGAGCCTAGTTGCTTGCATAGGAGATGGGGCAGAATTCCATTTTATGGCCCCTCTCTTGAATTCCTTGCACAAATCTCAGTCAACAATTAAACAGGACCATACCTAAAAAATAGATTTGTACAACCACCATCCATGATATGTGTCCCTCGCCAAAACAGCCAGCTGATCTCATCCTACAGACTCACTTTTTATCTTTTCTTTAACGAGCCATTCACAGTTATCGCACCATTGGTTGAGGCAATAGAGTGGGGTGCAGCAAAGGTGGGTTCAATTCCCAGCCCTGCTCCAAACTCTTGTATCACATTGGATTGACTCTTAATGTGAATTTCTAGGATACCTATCTCAGCAAGTTCCCACTACTGACTGAGCCACCTAAACACTACCACAATACCCATAAAATCCCCCTCCCTCCTCCAAAAAAAACAACAACAAAAAACAACTGGAGCTTTGTGTGCACAACCTCGGAGTGATTTTCACTTTTTAAGGAATATTCTAATGAACTGAAAACATTTGCTGTTGAATACAGAAATGAGCCAATGAGGTGCTGTTCACAGTCACATCCGATTTAATGTTTTGGCTCATATTAGAAGACACTGAAATATTGCAAGATTCCCTCTCCAGGTTTGAATTCAACCCAGAACCAGAACTCTATGCTCAAGATTAGAGGAAGAGGATTCAAATCGTAACACCCCACAAATTCAAAGAGGTTTGGATCCCAGGTTCTGACCTATCTTAGGTTAGAATGATTTGTTGTTAAAAGAAATGGAAGTCTGCAATGCAAGATTGCCAAACAATTCTTAGAAATAGACAGCAATGACATTTTAAACTCCATAATTTATGCTATTCACTACATCTAAGCACATTGGAAAATGGATGTGTTGCATTTCTCTCGAGAACTCAGATTTCTATATTATTAAAACAGTTTGGGAGCAGAAATCTGATAGATTTAAGGTTTATACTTTTCTCCAAGTACACTGCCAGCAAGATAAAATATTTAGTGGCTTCATATTCCCTAACCATATGCTTCATGCACTATTTGCCACAAAAGTTGTGACACTGCAGTCAGCCTTCAATGAATGAAGCATGCATTTTTCATGGCAAAAGATTTTTTTAAGTCTTATTTTATTACACTGCCATTGGTTAAGTCAAGCTCTGATAATTAGGATATTGGATATTTATGAGGCACTATTCTGCCTTTATTTTTGCTTTAGGTGCCTGTTGACAGATGCAGCAAGATAATTTATATAGACGTGTGAAGTAGAAATTATTGCTGAAATACTGGCAAAGTCTATTGGGCGGGGGGAGGAGGTACATTCTCACGGTTGGAATTTCTTCTGCTTTGTAGCATTCCCTCCTGGCATATTAGAACTCAGAGTGTTCAACACTTCATCTGCACCCAGATCAAAGACTTGTTCAATGGAAGTTTCAGAGGTAAATTTATTGCTCTTCCTGGAAGCAGTGGTTAAGGGTTCTGCAAATTGCCATGAATCCGCTCCATCCTTCCTAACAGGAGGAAGAACAAAAAACTGCCTTCAAAGCAGTCTCCATAGACTGACCAGTGGGAGGCACTCCCATAGCATGCAGATCTCACTGCTCTCCCCTGCCTAGAACCTAGGCTGCATTAATCATTGTAATACAACTAGGGGTGATGGGAATTTTTCAACAAAACCAACACTTTTCACTGAACCGTATCAGTCTCAATTAAACTTTTGTTGGGCAGGTGTCTCAGATACAAGACGGAATCTCTGTGCAAACGACCCTCCCCCACCCACCAAAATAGCCAGTAGCCTGGTGGTTAGGGCACTTGCCTGGAATGTGAGAAATCAAGTTTCAAGGCCCTGTCCTGCAAAAAAAAAAAAAATTGAAAAAGTCTCATTTTTGTTCTGATGTTTAATTCTTTTTGATTTTTAAACACAAAATCCGGAAATCTTGTGCTTAGGGCTGGCTGGAAAACAACTGATGCCCTCAATGGTCAGAGAAGTTATAGGTTGATTCCTAGGGAAGTCTTTTACAGGTAATAGGGATAGCTGGAATATCCAAACTATTGAATCAATTTTATAAATGCTACATGGGTCTGAATGGGCAAGGGATTGTATTCTGGCTCTGTGGAGGAGAGTTAACCAAGTTTCCCACAGGAACTAACGTCAGTGGGAAAGATGATTAATACAAATCCCTCGGCCTGTAACTAGCCTGGAGAACAACCCCCGTCTTTCCTTCTGCATTCAGTTCTTCACAAACTTTCAATAAAAGGTATGAGCCAGGTTTAAGCAAGACAGAAACATGGATTTCCATTGAGGACATTTCCACACAGGATCGGAAACCTACCTCCCAAGAACTTCTCTTACATTGCCCAATTTTTAACCATTTTAACACCACCTTCCCTCCACCCCAGAAATCCTTCCATCTTTCAATTGATGGCATGTAGTAAAAGTGCACTGGTCCATCCCCTGTTAATCTGTACCTATCCTACAAGTAAATGGCTCAATACTTCCTCTTATGATTCATACATGTTGATTTATTTATGGCTGAATACGCTGCAGCAGAGTTTACATGTGCAGAACCATAAAACTGAGCATAGAGCAATATATAACTGCAGTACACTTGAACCACAGATTTAAGCAGAGCCAACTAAAAGCTGAATACCTTCAATTACAGCACACTTGAAGTGTCCGGGCTATCTCAAATATTTGCTTCCAAGGAGAGAGGAAGGGACAAGACAAAGAAACCCAGGATTATCATACCTTAGAATCTAGGCCAAAGCACCATGCAGCACTCATTTTCCACTCATTGCCAACAACAGGTCAATGACTTCTGGTAGTGCTATTTGCAGGATGACCGAAAGCAGGTTGGAGTGTCATGATAGTGGTGATGCACAGGCCCATGCACTGTACAAACCAGGCTCTCTGTTAGACTGGGAAATCACTACAGGTGGTTTCTCAGCGCTAAGATATTTATGAAGCCACAGAAGCAAGTTGTATAGTGCTAGTACTCCTGGCTTTTAATGTAGACAGCTCAGTACAGTTCATCTGAGCAACAGTTTCCATTGCCACTTCTCGGCTCCACAATGCCACACACTGAATGCCTGGCATTCTCAGAGGTGAAAGTAAGCCGGTACACCGTACCGGGCCGGCTTCCCCAGGGGGCAATTTAAAGGGCCTGGGGCTCCAGCAGTGGCTGGAACCCCAGGCCCTTTAAATTGCCACCAGGCCCCACTGCTGGAGCCCTGGGGTAGTGGCAGCGGGGCTCCCGGGGTTATTTAAAGGGCCGGGGCTCCCGCTGCCTCTACTGCCCTGGGCCCTTTAAATAGCTGCCGGAGCCCCGTCACTGCTAACCCAAGGCTCCGGGGGCTATTTAATGGGCCGGGGCAGTAGAAGCAGGGGGGTCCTGGGCCCTTTAAATAGCCCCCAGAGTCCTGGAGTACCGGCGGGGCTCCAGGGTCTATTTAAAGGGCCCAGGATGGTAGAGGCAGGGGAGCCTTGGGCCCTTTAAAATAGCCCCCCTTTAAATAGCCCCCAGAGTTCTGGGGTAGCAGCGGCAACCGGGGGCTCCGGCAGTGGTTTAAAGGGCCGGGGCCATAGCAGCGGCCGAGCCCTGGGCCCTTTAAACTGCTGCCGGAGCCCCAAGCTGCCGCTGTTACCCCGGCAGGGGAGGGGGAGGGCACTTACCGGTACAGGGCAGGCTGGGGCTGGCTCTGACCCCCCCCCATCCCTGCCCCTTCCGGGGGCCAGAGCCGGCCCCAACCCAGCCCCTTACTGGTAAGTCCCTATTTCTACTTTCACCCCTGGGCATTCTAAAGTCTTTCTGGCATCCCCCTTTCATTCTCGGTCATGCTATGCCTATCCATAAACATAGGAGACACAATAGAAGTAGTATAAATAGTTTTCACATATAGTTTTGTTGTAACAAGTGCTTTTATAGACACACTGCATGCAGCAAGATAAGACAGCAAGCCCCTATTTTAACCATTGTGATTTTTCTAGCACAAGAAAAGTCTGCACAATGTACATTTTGAGTAAGTTAAATTAGCCTGTTCCTTCTTACACCAGAAAAGCTGTATTTCAAAGGCAGCTTTACTGCCTTCCGTCATCTCCAGCTGTTTACATGTGCCATCTATGTCAAGCAGAGGTGTAAATTGAAAAACTAAAGACAAAACTAATTAAAAGAAGACTCACTTTGTGAATCCTAACAATAATAACCAACCAATGGAGAGGAACTTCCATAAAAACACAGTAAGAAGAGGGAGTGTGCACTCTATGATCTTGCTATGCCTGGGTAGAGCAAACTTCTACAGGAAGACAGGGGTAATCCCCAGTGTGAATCAAGCCAAAATCACCACTTTCAAAACGGATTTCAGCCAGCCATCAGATGTACTGTAAGTGTAACCTACTGGTCAGTGTGTGTTATGTGTTACCGATCCACAGAGGACAAGAGTCTGTTGAACCTCTCTAGCCTCCAATTCTCTCTCTGTAGCTCAAGCTGTACACACTTATGTATTTAGGTGTGGAGATCCCAGGTGTTGGCCAATATGGCGACTGTCACATAAGCACACCAGTAGGTTGTATTACAGGTGGTTAGAAGCAGCCTGCTGACTCGTTAGACTAAAGCTTAACCATTTATAAAAGTCCTGTATAAGCTGATCATAGGTGTACCCTTAATAAAATCATAGAATCATAAACCTGGAAGGGACCTTGAGAGGTCATCTAGTCCAGTCTCCTGCACTCAAGGCAGGACTAAGTATTATCTAGACCATCCCTGACAGGTGTTTGTCCAACCTGCTCTTAAAAATTCCCAATGATGGAGATTCCACAACCTTCCTAGACAATTTATTCCAGTGCTTAACCACTTTGACAGTTAGGAAGTTTTTCCTAATGTCCAACCTAAACCGCTCTTTCTGCAATTTAAGCCCATTGCTTCTTGTCCTATCCTCAGGGGTTAAGAACAATTTTTCTCCCTCCTCCTTGTAACAGCTTTTTATGTACTTGAAAACTGTTATGTCCCCTTCTCAGTCTTCTCTTCTCCAGACTAAACAAACCCAATTTTTTCAATCTTCCCTCATAGGTCATGTTTTCTAGACCTTTCATCATTTTTGTTGCTCTTCTCTGGACTTTCTCCAATTGGTCCACATCTTTCCTGAAATGTGGCGCCCAGAACTGGATTTACAATACTCCAGTCAAGCCCTAATCAGCGTGTAGTAGAGCAGAGGAATTACTTCTCGTGTCTTGCTTACAATACTCCTGCATCATCCCAAAATGATGTTTGCGTTTTTTTGCAACAGCGTTACACTGTTAACTCATATTTAGCTTGAGAACCACTATGACCCCCAGATCCCTTTCTGCAGTACTCCTACCTAGGCAGTCATGTCCCATTTTGTATGTGTGCAACTGATTGTTCCTCCCTAAGTGGAGTACTTTGCATTTGTCCTTATTGAATTTCATCCTATTTACTACAGACCATTTCTCCAGTTTGTCCAGATCATTTTGAATTTTAATCCTATCCTCCAAAGCCCTCCGAGCTTGGTGTTGCCCGCAAACTTTATAAGTGTACTCTTTATACCATAAAAAAATGTGGCCTTTGTCTCTAGCCCTTTCAATTGCAAAGATAACCTTCATAATCTGAATTAAACATCTGAGTCTGCAAAGATTCTGAACCAATAGCTCAGTGTGACCTGCCCCAATTCATATTGAGGGGTGTCGGCTCTGAAACCTAACACCAAACAACTTAAATGCCACCAGTAGCCATTTAACTGCTGATCAAAGCATTCAAGAAAGGCAACCGTTATATGATGATGATCTGAATTTTGGTCTCCCTAGTGGGCCTGGCTTGGGGGGGACAGTAACCACCACTTACTGTTTACTCCCCCTTCTGACCATTATGTAAAATGGAGATGCCTGGAAGCAAACCAGAAAGAACAGAAATGAAACAGCTCAAAGCATGCTGCTCAACATGAGAGGACTTCAGAAAAACTTTCATTAAAGAAGCTACCAACTACAGTCAGCTCAGTCTATTTGATGTTTGAATTGGAGGCTAAGCGTGGGGGTGAATTTCACTGCCTGTGATGAAACTCATCATCCTCCCCGTCTGGATACCACTAAGCCAACTCTGGCAGGGATGGACTTCTATCCCTAGATCCAACTTCTGAAGAGCAAATCTTTTTTGCATTTGAATGCAGCAGATGCCATGTGTCTTACAAAACTGTTCCCTCAGGAGGATACCTCTGAACCCCCATGCAAGGGCTTTGTCCCCCTCTCTTCGCAAATTACTCAGATCAAACACTGTTTAACACAGAAGAGAAGCATATGCCTTTCCTTTGGCAAATGCATTGGGTTATGCCGTTAAGAAACATGCCAGATCTGGCTTCTCCTTCCGTTCAGTATATTGTACTAGTATTGGATTGATGTATACCTCAGACAAAATAGTTCTGCATGGCCTAGGCTTGGGTAATTGGATTACACTGATGCGAAACCCAAAATACTACACATTCTCAGGGGAGAGTCTCTTTCTTTTTCAGACTGCCATTAGAGTCCCATGGAAATGAAGGACAACAAAACCTACACTAATCTCACTTTAAGCAGGATATTTTTCATCAAACTGTCGAGGGGCTGATTTTCAATAGGCATTTTGCAGCTAAAAATCTTACACACCACTTTGAAAAATTTACTCCTAAGGGTACGACTTCAAAGAGAAGCAAGGAAATCCATGCTAATGCCCGTGTGTGCGCTCAAGTGCGCCCTGCTGTATTGCCACACTTGTAGTTTGCAATAAGTCACTCCAGTGTATCAAATACATGCTTAGCACTTTACAAAGGAGACAGAAATCCCCTCTCTGCAGGTGTGGAAGCAGAGGCACAGTGAGACAAAGTGACTTACCCAAGGTCTCACAGCAGACCAGTGGCAGAGCTAGGGACAGAACCCTGGTCTCCTCAGTCCCAGTCTAGTGACCTATCCACTGGGCCACACTACCTCAGGATGATAAGCCGGCAAAGGCAGAAAAAATTATGGTCTTATCTACACATAAAATGTCATAGTTCAAGTGGCAAAAAGTAGACACAGTTATATCAGCCTCAGAGTACTTATACTGGAACCAACCTGTGTCGGTAAAAGAGATTCACACTTGTTGCCATAACAATGCCTGTAAAACTTAAGTGTAGCGCAAGCCTAATTCTGTCACTTAACAGCCATAATTAAAAAGTCTTCATAGAGCAAAGCACCAAGATGCTATTGTGATGGTCCTCACAGAAAGATGATTTGATGGTGTGTAATTAAGGCAGAGTGGGGGTCAGATTATCTTTGTTCCATTCTGTCTGCCTCGATGATGGCCTTGAAACAAAGGTAACCGGCACAGTGCAGGATTTGCTGCACTTGTGAAAAATTGTGTCTGAAATAAGATGGATACAATGGTGGCTAACAACAATGTAGATAAGACGTCGGTGTGACCAGGGGCAAGCCATTTAGCCTCTTGCAATTCAGTTTACATGTCAAATGGCTCTAGTACTAAATAATAAAGCTGGTCAAGAATTATTCAGAGGGTACATCTACACAGCAAAGAAAAACCCGCAGCTGGGCCATGCCAGCCGACTTGGGCTGCAGGGCTGTTTCATTGCGGTGTAGACTTCTGGGCTCAGGGCTCTAGGACCCTCCCACCTCAGAGCAGCCTAGAGCTCAGGCTCCAGCCCGAGCCTGGAAGTCTACACAGCAATGAAACAACCCCTCAGCTCGAGCCCCTTGAGCCCGAGTCAGTTGGTACAGGCCAGCCGTGGGTTTTTCTTTGCTGTGTAGACATCCCAGAGTGTTCCCCCCCCCCCATTGGATAATTTGGATTTGTCACAACTGAAGCTTTCATGGAAATATACTTTTGGTCCAGGAAGGAATTGGGGGAAGAAGGGGAGGGCGAGGAAGACTGAAAGAGAAGGAGTGTAAACAATGCTTTGTTACATGGTTCCCTAGTTGTATTAACAGATATCTCATCATTAAACATATCATTTGCTGGTTCCCCATCCACATGGGCTTTGGGCTGTGTTAATAAATAGAGAGATAGCATGGCAGCCCCCATCCTGGTCAGACCTCTCTGGAGTGGTTCACAACCAGAGTGTCAACCTCAGGGCAGACTGTCAAAAAGCAGGGCAGACCCCCCAAACTGCTGGTATGTTCTAGATTTCACCAACCCAGTAGCAGATGCAAACTTCTGAAGCACTATAATGGTCATACCAGGGAAGTCACAGAGTGTCTCTCAGGCACTACAGTTTATCTTGCCACCCAGGCAAGCTAGACTTAGTGATAAATGATCACTTACACCAAAGATCACAAAAAATTTAGGTTGCTTCCAGGCCCAAAGGGCCAGTCACTCACCCTTGTCAATTTGTACCTCAGATCTCCCATCGAAGGCAACACTTGTAGCCAAGTCATGTAATGAACTAACAAAGGATTTATTAACTAGGGGGAAAAATGAGACACCTATTTGCAGGTTAAAGCAGGCAGCATGTGTGCACAAATGAGTTACAGTCTATGATTCCAAATGGTGACTGATGTGGTAATCTGTCAGCACTGACTGTCTTTTAGTGCTAACCCAGTTTATCCTGAGGATCTCTGCTTTTGTTTCATAGCTCCAGCCCTGCAAGAGGCCCAACAGCAAAGCGATGAAGAATTTTCATGTCAGTTATCTTTATTGCCTTCTCCCAGGATTCAAGCTGAGGGGATGAGCTTCCTTGCATGTAGCATCTTCATGGGTGTCCGAGGCCCATTAACTCAGTCTTTGTATTGTGATGTTTCACAATGGCCTGCTTTATTTTGCTAGACCTTCTTGATGGGCAGGGGAACCACTCCTCCTGCCTGGGTTCACAAGTTCAGAGCAGGTATTTTTACAGTTATAAAGCAGGCCTAGCTTGAGCAGCAGGACAAGAGCCTGGCAAACTCCAGCTGAGCTGGACGGGTAGAGGAGTGTACCCGATGATGCCCTGCTCACCCTCCACTGCTCTAGGCAGTCTCCACAGATGGGACTGGGAGGCGCTCGTTAGATAAGGAACCAGTGTATCGATAGGATATCTGGGCCAAAGCAGGGTGGCTCCAGAGCTGGGTGTGGCTTTTTGGAGAAAGAGAGAGGGACACCCAGCCCCTGAACAGCCAGTAGCATGTCACACTATCTGTAAAAGTCCAAACAGTCCAGAGATACAGTGGCTTTCCCTGAATCCATACTTAGAGCTTCTCACAGAAAACAGGCTGATACGGTCACCACCCATTGGGCTCTTTTTGTGATTGGTGGATAGAGAGGAGCGCATTTAGAGACTTGGATCTCTGATAATCACACACAATGACCACTTGCCTTCCAAGCCACATGAATTAGCACTTCCCTGCTAAAGATCTTCATTTGCTACTCCTGGGGGAATTCTGCACCACTGCGCACATGCAGAATTCATGTGCCATGCAAATTTTTTTTCTCCTCAGCAGAAAATACATTCCACCGAGAAGTGCTGCAGTTACACCTTTCAACCACTAAGGGTCACTATGGCACCAGAACAGAACAGCCCCAGCTGCGGATAGGGAAGAGCAGGCTGCATTCCTCTCAGTGCCCTGCCTGTGGGGCCAGGTCAGGAGGCACGGGATATGGGGGTGCAGGAGGGAAGACAGACAGTGTGGGGCACATGAGGCTGTTGGGTGGGATCACAGACTTGGGTTCAGAAGGGCTAGTGGGGGGCAGACTGGGGTGGGGGCTGAATAGGAGTGGGGGTGCAGGGACACATTGGATCAGCAGGATAGCTGAGTGGGAGTGCAAGGCCACATGGGGATGGGTGCAGGGGTACATGGGAATGTCTCCCTGACTGAGAGAAAGGGAGGCTAGGGGTCAGCATGTGGAAGGCTCTCTAACAATCCCTCTCCCCTCCCCCCAAAAATCCCTCTTCCATACTTCTCCCACCCACACCTAAACAACTCTCCAAGTTCACTCCCAATATCCTTCCCAGCAATTACTTCCCTCTCCCTCAGCTGCTCCATCCCGACTCCCTGCAAAGCCTTTGCATTGCTTCTGAAGGGTGCAGGAAATATGTATCTGTATTGTCATTTAAATGAATTATTACTCAAAGATCTGTATTAATATGTCTAGTGAGGAATCTATTTATCAAAAAACATTTCCTGAATCTTTCTGTTGTCTGTATTGTTACAGACATACTTGCTGACAGGTATTTTGAAATAAAAGTACTAAAATAATTGAAACTGGCATGATTATGCAGAATTTTGCAGATTTTAAAAATATTTTGCACATAATTTTTAATTATTTAGCGCATAATTCTCCCAGGAGTAATTTGCATTACACAAGGCTTCTCTCTCATTTGATGGGTCATTTAGTTATAGGGGCATGTATAATGTAAATGTTTGCTACTATGTTATAATGGGATACAGGTAAGTGAAAACAATGCATGTAACATCCCATTAGTTTTCATGATTGTGCACTCAGCTGGGATGTGGGAGACAAGAATCAGGCAGAGCAGGGAGTTCAAACTGGGTCTCTGCATTAATCAGCTATTCTGGGCGGGCTGGATGTCTCTCTTCCAAAAGCTCTGATGTAGAACAAAACCTAAAAGTGATTTTTTTGGGAGCACAGTTCATTTTTGAACTTTCTGATTTTTGAGGGAAAATGGAAAGTGTTTCAGTTTTGAAACCACAAATGAAAAAATAAATAAATTGTTTTTTCAGTTTATTTGTCCACCGCTCCCATCCCTCCTGATGCCCCAAAATGGAAAAGAAAGAGAAAAGGGGGGGAAATATTCAAGATTTTGTACTTTTAATAAAAAAATTGAAGATTTTGATTTTTCTTCCCCACAAAAAAAATAGCTATTTTTCAAACAAGCTCTAGAGCTGAGCATCCCCACTCTCATTTTTGTGCTTATGAATGCCAAATATCATTTCCCATTGACTTCATTCCAGGATGAGGCCCATAAAACCAGACAACATGTCATAGAGAATAACCTTGCATCAGAAGGGAGATGCCCTGCATGATTCAGTAAGTCTTTTCCATGCCTTTTTAGCAAAGGGAATATAGAAAGTGACTAGCCCAGTAAATTGCTTTAGGTTTAAGTGCTGTCTTTCCAAGTTTGCTCCAAAATGAAAGAACCTCTTAAATAACATATCCTCCTTTCAATGGAGCAATAAAATGAACTCAGACCTAATGTATTAAAGATAGTCGACTTGATAGCGATCACTAACTAAGAATATTTTCCATGAGAAATGTTGCTTTACAGAAGTGTCATTGCTTTTTAATGCATTTACCTATAGATTTCTATTACTCAAGCATACAAATCAATCTGTGCAGCAGCACGGATAGATAGGCCTTGCTCACACAAATTTGTCTGTTAAAACCTATTATAAAAAGAAGTCAAAGAAACATTTTATAGTAATTTTGAAATGTACATCTTAAAGTATGTTGTTGTTTTAATAGTATCTGTACTGTTGCTGCTTTGAAAAACTAATGCTTCTGAAAGAACCTTCCTGCACATCAGCATAAGAATGGCCCTACTGGGTCAGACCAAAGGTCCATCTAGCCCAGTATCCTGTCTTCTGACAACAGCCAGTGCCAGGTGCCCCAGAGGGAATGAACAGAACAGGTAATCATCAAGTGATCCATCCCCTATCACTCATTCCCAGCTTCTGGCAAACAGAGGCTAGGGCAGGGGTCGGCAACCTTTCAGAAGTGGTGTGCCAAGTCTTCATTTATTCACTCTAATTGAAGGTTTCGCATGCCAGTAATACATTTTAACGTTTTTAGAAGGTCTCTTTCTATACGTCTATAATATATAACTAAACTATTGTTGCATGTAAAGTAAATAAGGTTTTTAAAATGTTTAGGAAGCTTCATTAAAATTAAATTAAAATGCAGAGCCCCCCGGACTGGTGGCCAGGACCCGGGCAGTATGAGTGCCACTGAAAATCAGCTCGTGTGCTACCTTTGGCACGTGTGCCATAGGTTGCCTACCCCTGGGCTAGGGACACCATTCCTGCCCATCATGGCTAATAGCCATTGATGGACCTATCCTCCATGAATTTATCGAGTTCCTTTTTGAACCCTGTTATGGTCTTGGCCTTCACTACATCCTCCTGCAAGGAGTTCCACAGGTTGACTGTGAATTGTGTGAAGAAATACTTCTTTTTATTGGTTTTAAACCAGCTGTCTACTAATTTCATTTGGTGACCCCCTAGTTCTTGTGTTATGAGAAGTAGTAAACACTTCCTTATTTACTTTCTCTACACCAGTCATGATTTTATAGACCTTAATCATATCTCCCCTTAGTCATCTCTTTTCCAAGCTGAGAAGTCCCAGTTTTACTAATCTCTCCTCATATGGAAGCCGTTCCATACCCCTAATAATTTTTGTTGCCCTTTTCTGAATCTTTTCCAATTCCAATATATCTTTTTTGAGATTCAGTACATCTTGAATACTGTGTGCAGATGTGGGCGTACCAGGGATTTATACAGGGGCAACGTATTTTCTGTCTTATTATCTATCTCTTTCTTAATTATTCCCAGCATTCTGTTTGCTTTTTTGACTGCCACTGCACATTGATTGGATGTTTTCAGAGAACTATCCACAATAGATTAATAGATTCATAGATTCTAGGACTGGAAGGGACCTCGAGAGGTCATCGAGTCCAGTCCCCTGCCCGCATGGCAGGACCAAATACTGTCTAGACCATCCCTGATAGACATTTATCTAACCTACTCTGAAATATCTCCAGAGATGGAGATTCCACAACCTCCCTAGGCAATTTATTCCAGTGTTTAACCACCCTGACAGTTAGGAACTTTTTCCTAATGTCCAACCTAGACCTCCCTTGCTGCAGTTTAAACCCATTGCTTCTTGTTCTATCCTTAGAGGCTAAGGTGAACAAGCTTTCTCCCTCCTCCTTATGACACCCTTTTAAATACCTGAAAACTGCTATCATGTCCCCTCTCAGTCTTCTCTTTTCCAAACTAAACAAACCCAATTCTCCATGACTCCATGATCTCGTTCTTGAGTGGTAACAGCTAATTTAGAGCCCATCATTTTATATGTATAGTTGGGATTATGCTTTCCAATGTGCATTACTTTGCATTTATCAATATTAAATTTCAACTGTCAACAATATCAGTTGAACTTGTAATTTATTTTTTAAATTATTTTATATTTTGATAGCACCTATGAGCCCTTATCATGGAGTAGGACCCATTGTGTTAAGGGCTGTCACTGTTGTCTCCTGTGATTGCTTTTCCCCTCCAACCTGAAGTCTGTGTATTTTTTATTGCATCAACAGAGGAAAAATTCTTTTAGCTACTCACAAAGTAGGTGGCAGCTTTGCCACGACTAACAAACATTTCAAGAGATACAAGGAATCGTCCTTGTTAAACACAGCCACTATAATTATGCCGTTGAACTTCAGGCAAACTGAAGCCAAAATTTTCAAAAAAGCAGGTGGCCAGTTTTCACAAAATGTTGAGCTATTGGCAGGCTCAGGAGCTCAGTACTTTTGAAACCACACGCAGACGCAAGCCCACCCACCTGTTCATTTATTTAGGAATCTAGCTGCAGGCTATTTTTTGAAAATCTTAATGTGTGTGTAAAAAGCTGTGTGTGTTTAATCTAAAGCGCAGAAAAAAAATTAAATAACTGAAAGCATAACTGGCTGACCACAAAAGAAACTTGGTTGGACTGCTAGACAGGAAATTAAGCAGAATTTAAACCACGGTATATAATTTGGGTGCGTCATAGCCAGTAAATACAAGACAGCTACCAAAAAAAGAACCCACCGCTAATCACGAACTAATTCTGAAAGGGCTACTTCCTACATAAGTCTGCCTCACTGTTCTCCCTTCTCTCCCCCATGTCTTTTTGGCATTAATAGTTATTTTGCTGCTCATGTTCATACACAACATTAGTCAAGTAATGCAGCTTTCTGATGCTGCCAGCTCCTTCCAGAGCTGGGAAGCTTAAAGTTCTCTCACTAGGCCAATCTCCTAAGCAGTAGATAGCATGAGATGGTCCTTAATCACCCTATTCAAGTGCTTCCTGACAAATTTGCTGCTGGCCTACAAGACAATTGTCCTCCCTAACTGAGCCCATTATGGCTAGGGTACAAGGGAGTGATGCAGCTTATATGAGCATCAGACAAACAAGCGCTTCAGGCTTATCGATTTAAATAAGTTATGAAAGAGCACATAACTGTAGTGGTCTTAAAAGGGTAAAACAATGAGGATACTCACAATTCCCTCTGGACTAAGTAAGGTCTTGAGGACATGCAAAGGGGAAAAAAAACAATCCATGTTAAAAACCCTCTGCCTGCCCTTTGAAATTAACACTCATGCATAGTAAGACTTTTGGAATTTTAGACCTTATTTATCAGATGGATCCAAACCAGAGCCCCAGATTGGAGTGGCCCTGAAACTTGGATCTGGATTTAACTTTGCAGCATGTTCTCTCAAGCCAGACACAAAACAGAGGACTTCAGGCTGCATAGACTGAAAGGGTTGAGTAATTTATTTAAAAAAATAAATAAATAAAAGCACAACTTCACTTCCTCATTCATAGTTTCCTCCCTGATGCAAGCAATAAAAATCTATCTTGATACCAGTGACTTCAGAAAAGTCTGCAAAATTGTATCCCATTATCAGCATTAGCTATTGGTCTTTGAAAATGTCCAAAATGTTTGCTTGTTTATGTGTTCAGCGGGCATTAAAAATGACACTTCTGTCACTCAGATGGATGATTATTCTTGTGGACTGAGCTGTGTCTGAATTAAATTGTACAGCTTCATTGCTCTCTCTTTTTCCATACTCCATATAATTCTTTTGCCGATGATATTGCAGATTTATTAGAAATTATAAACCTTCACCATACATATCACCAGAAACCTGCCATCCTGAATGCACGGATGCACCAGCTGTGTCTGAATGCTCAGGGCTACAAAGAAATCACTACAGGTTCTTGTTCCAATGCACTAAAATAAATCAAGTCACAAGCAAAGAACTCCATGAACCCCTCTTCCCCATAGGGAAGTTTTATTCAGTCTATTTGGAGATACAGCTACACATGAATGACAAAAGAAAACATTGCATCAAAGCAGACCAGTTAGACTACCAGTAGCAACAGTCCCCCAAGACGAAAAATTCTCTGTGTTTAAATGAAGCCATGGAAAGGGAAGAAAGTTGGAAGGGAAGAGAGAATGGAAAGCAGCATAGAACTTTAACCGAAGAGCAACTGAAAGAACTAAATATAAAAAGAATTCAACAAGGTTTCAAAAGACAGACCAGGGAGTTACGATATTTAAATGCTGTCAAGGGGAAAATAAATACTCAAAAGCTCCCTAAGTTGCATTTCTGTCAAATTTAAGTTAAACAGCTTTCCACAGCCTGATCCTACTTTATTTTACAAGTAGGAAGAGGTACATTTCCCTCTGAGTAGCTACTAACACATTTAAATATCCACTTCAGTTTCTATTATTAACATAATGTGTGTCTGACAATTCGAGTCTGCAAGCAACATTTCGACTTAGATGAGAAAGAGGGAGGGAAGCCACCAATTGAATGCACTTCATTTTCTTCCACTAATCTGCACTGAAAATCTGAAAAAAATTAAACAGCTGAAGGAGCTCTTGCTAGGAAACAGGGATAGATGAACTCTCAAAGAAAATTAAACCATTTAAAAGAAAAATGTGAAAATATGCATTTTAAAAAGAGATACACAATATTTTATATTCTGTTAGGTAAAATGTTCTGTAGTTCTCAGATGAAGTTAACCCACTATTCTTCAATGAACAAGGACATTTCTTACATAGACAATTATTTTAATACTTTTGTTTTTAAGATGCAATAGCTATCTTATTAAAGCTAAGAGAAGATCAGTTTCCCCCATCTGAAAAATGGTAATAATTCTTCATTGTTCCCAATCTTTTCTTGTCTTGTTAATTTAGATGGTAAGTTCTTTAGGGCACGGACTGTCTCTTATCCTCTTTGAAACAGGACTAGATCAAAGCGCACTAATGAATAATCTGTGTCAGCAGGGTTCAGACGGACAGTTAGAGCATGGGAGGCTAGTGTGAGGTTGAGTCACAGCCCAGCTTACTGAAAACCAGTAGTTTGTGTAAACAACCCATGTATGTCTATATAGTGCATAACACAACAAGGTCCTGATTTCAGGATTCAAGGCTCTACTGGAATACAATAATATTTTGGGCTGTGAATTCATAGTCCAGCATCTGGCATGTCCAATCGCCAATGGTCTTTTTAATTGTGAGACCCTCACTAGAAGTTAGTAATCCTAACTGAGCAGTATCCATATGTTTTGGATATTTTTCTATCCAATAAGTTACTCACAGAATCAAGTTTTGAGTCATGAATTGTCGCAGGACTTTCAGAATGCAGGGGATTTTTTTTAAAGTGTCTTTCTATAGCTGCACTGATTGTGAAAAGTAACTTTGCCATAAAGTTCATTAGATGCATAACTTTTTTTCTGGCCCATAATAAGTTAAATTGCCTTGAAGGGGGAACTTTCAAGTGCAACAGCTTTTTGATTTTCCCCAACTTGTTTTTAAATAGCATATGTTCGCCCATTACCGTGCACACAGAACTCAAACTATTAATGAAAGTTATACATATGCTCCAATGGAAGGGCAGCCTTAATACAGAAACTCTCTGGTCTGCTTGAAATCATGTTGATAGTTTCATTTATATTGGCTAGAGAGGCATATCACTTATCATTTTGTCCTTAAAATTTTTGGTATGCAATTGGGAGTTAATTTAGACGTAAAGAGACAGTTTTATATTAAGTGTTTAAGAATTTTGGTATTACTAAAAATCTGACATCATATACAGTTTCACATGGCCTGGTGAGGCAACAACAGGCAAAGGGAGTTAAAGCATTCCAAATACATAAACAGACTCCAGTGAGTAATGCTTTAATACTCTAACCACTAATAAGGATCTCTTAAATCATGAAGATCTGTGGGCAAAATTGTAGATAAGTTTAAAAAGCAATTCTATATACATTCCCCTAGACCTAATAATGGGACAAATTTTAACTTTTAGGCAGGTGGAGGGGGGAAACCATTCATGGTGCAGTAGAGGGCAATTCAGATCAATGTCTGCTAAACATCTCCTGATACACAAGCATAAATTTAAGAAGGGCAGCAGAACTCTGATAGTAGCACACGTTAGAAAAACAATTGAGGTGGGAGACAAAAAACATCTGATGGCTCCCACGAGAGGCCAATTTTCATTCACCAGCTAACACACACCTACATCACTGGGGAGAAAGTTAGATATTTCAAATCCAGGGAATTCCTTTAAGCAGATCATAACTGTTTATACAGCAGCGGTTCTCAAACTTTTGTAGTGGTGATCCCTTTCACACAGCAAGCCTCTGAGTGTGACCCCCCCCCTTATAAATTAAAAACACATTTTTTTATATTTAGCACTATTAAAAATGCTGGAGGTGAAGCAGGGTTTGGGGTGAAGGCTGACAGCTCACGACGCCCCATATAATAACCTCGTGACCCCCAGTTATACAGCATCAAGTTTGGAGCCTTGATCCTCACCATTTAAAAACTCTTGCAGCAAGTAGTACCTTAATCCAGAGGTAGTCTCACTGAAGTCAATCTGGCCCTAAATCAGAAAGAATCAATACAAATGTAGCAAGTTAACTTATTTTAAATATTCTAATGGAAGGGTTATTGTTCTGTTGTGATGAAACTATACCAGTTTTTCTAACTTAATGTGTCCTGGATATAGAATTCCATTTATGTTAAGCAAGATTGTAGATATTCTAATTCACTTAAGAGCAGTTCTAATTCTTACCTCAAAGCCAAACAATTCACCACAATTTCTTTAATTTGTACAGTGTTACTCATGTTTGCCTCTCTGCTTCTGTGATAAAGCCACTTCTGTTAAAACTCTGACAAAGACAAACCCATGGACTCAGTGTGATTTCAAGGACATTTAAAAATCAGAGTAATAAATAAATTGCATGTTCTCGGGATAGGAATCAGAACAATTATTCAACTTCTTTAAATAAATTTGTGGTACCTAACATTAATCAGCTTTAGTAACCTCATAAAAATGGAAGTGAATGTAAATTCATTTATATTCATTAACTAGGGAGCTTTTCTATTTTAAGCTACCATAGGGGTTATCATGAGATTATTGTTTCAACTATTCCTGTAGAACATCAGCTCTCAGATCAAAAACCATCAACTTTCACTTGAAAACAAAAAAATTTTCCTCCCGGCTCTTCTTAATTTTAATCAAAAATAGATTGGACAAAAGTGATCTGAAAGTACTTTATTAAAAATAAGAAAACCAAGCCAAGTAGTTAAGAAAGAGCATTTGCAGCTCAGGGAGACTGGATTTCTCAGGGATGGATAAAAAGATATGGAGCCTATCACATCTAAGTCACCATTTTCAATTATTTCTGACCCGGGATGGCTTGAGAGTCATTACGGTTTAATTGCTGTTCAAATGCGCTGAAGAACTAATTCCACTTCCTAGTGGGCATTATAATAAGATATCCACTATAAGTGCCACCTTTGCACTTTGATTCACTCTCCAGATCTGTTTAATTCTTGGTACCTTCACTGAATGAAGCTGCCATTGCTAGAGGGTCAGAGCTGAGTTGCCTTTGCTGAACCTGCTTGAGGATTTAAACACAAATTTCACTGCTCTACAGCCAAAATGCTTCTGAAATAAATGCAGTCAAACTTTACTAATTCTGGGTCACTGAGAACGAAAATGATGCTTAAAATTGTTGATTGGCTCTAGTTTTCAAGAGATGCTATTGGGTCATTATATACGACTCTTGACTTGGGAATGGCGGAGGATAAGTGAGTTATAAAGGGAAGGGATCTCAATTTAAACCAGAAATGACTAAAATACATCTTTGACTGGATCTATGAATAAATCTATGACTGGGTTTGGACAGTACTTGCTTTTTAGACAAAACAATGAATGATGCAATCTGAAGCTGGTATTACGTCATACATGATATGAATTGCATCATGTTATTCCTAGACGTCATGGATGATGCAATCATAACAAAGCTTACATCACTCTGCTGAACAAATTGCCCTATATCAGCTCTAGAAACCATACAGTGTCGTGCTCTCTTATTTGTCAGTGTTTGATTTTGCAAAGGGACACATTTCTGTTTAGCCAAAGTGAGCAGAGATGCCTCGTACTTGTGTGAACAGTGCAGATAACTTCTGCTATGTTTGTGGTGAAGTGACTTTTGCATCGCAAAAGCGCAGTATAACCACTATGGTTAAGAAAGCCTATCACCTTTATTTTGGCTGCAAAATTGGAGATCAGGACAAGAGGTGGGCCCCACACATATGCTGCAACACTTGTGCAACAAATCTTCGCCAGTGGTTGAACAGGAAAAGGAAATCTATGCCTTTTGCAGTGCCAATGATTTGGAGAGAGCCAACAAATCATACCAGCAAATGTTACTTCTGCATGGTGCCTCCAGTTGGGAAAGTGTGTCAAAGAAGAAAAAGCGGACTGTGCATTATCCAAACATTCCATCAGCTATACGCCCAGTACCCCACGGAGAAGGACTGGCGGTTCCTGATGCACCAGAATCATTCTCACTTGAGTCAGACGAGGAAGAGGAAGAGGATGAAACTTCTGGTCCTGAACCATCAATGTCACAGGACCCACATTTTCTCCCATCCTCCTCCTGGCGATTTCACCAGGACATTGCAACAATGGAGAAACGCTATCAGGGCAAATGGAGCCCATCAATGCTTGCAGACTATTGCTGGACAGTGACAAGAGATGCTCCATTTAATGAATACAAGAGACAAGCCAAGAAGCACCGAGTAGACACTGAATAGGACTAAACTATGTACATAATAGATTTTTGCCTTTTGTTTCATAATAAATTTTATTTATATAACCCTTTTGCTGATTTTTAAAGTGTTACATAAACAGGACAGGTGAAATATTATCATGTAAAGCAACCATAAACACATGAAAAGACCTAGGTTTATAATTTATGATTAAAACGCTACTATCTACACAATATATATAGACATAAAATGTAAAAATTTAAATATCTTAGAAACAATAGCCAATCAGTTGTTTTAATTGACTTATTTGAATTCAGCACATCCAAATACATAATAAATAGCACATTTTATCTCTGAAGAAGACGACTTCTCAAAAATTGTAGACCAGTGTTTTTAGGAACATGAAGACGTGGTGGTCTCCTTGTAACAGATAGGGCAATTTCCTACAATATCCTGGACAAACTTTATTGAATTAAGTTTATGCAATTCTGTGGGAGAAGGGGGACAACAGCCTTCCTGGACCTAAACAACAGTGCATGGGAGGGACAGCGGGTATTTAGGCTAATTCACTCTGGCTGTAACACCTCTGGAGAGTACCACCATCTGGAGAGAGACTTGCACATATTGATTCAAGCTGGATTCTCTACCACCACCAAACAGACTTTTTGTTAAATAGCTTGAACTAAAACTGACTCGGGGTCTTTGTTCTGATCCAACGAGAGCCAGGACATTATTCCAAAGGGAGAGGCCCAATACTTAGGGAAGAGTTAGAAGGACTGACACCAACCAGAGGCTTTACAGAATAGGTGGAAGGGTTGATCTCTGATAAGCTTATTAGTAGGCATTCATTCTTTCATTGTTCAAAATTCATTTTCTCTGTAGTGCTTTGCCCTTAAAATTAATTGTGCTTGCTTATAAAAATTACCACACAGCTCTTTATAACCATAGGCAGTTACGCTATTTATAGCCTTTAAGTTGAAAGGCAGAGCAGGACCATTTAGGCACTCTGATTTTGCTGGAGACTTCAGAGTTCAGGCAGGGAGCTGGGCAGCCTGTAAACACCCAGTCAGGAGGGAGACACATGTGTCTCCACCCAAGAGGAGTGATGGCTGGGGAGCCAGAAATCTAAAGCAGGTACCCTTGCTGGACCATAGAGGGGGAAATTCAGGTGCAGTTGTCCTTAACTGAGACATTTTTGGATAAATGAACTGGTATTCATGAGGCAAAATGCAACATGTTGCCTTCTTGTAGGGTTCTGTGCTGCCACCTGACTCTCAGTTCCTAAAGCAATAGGAATTGGAGTGCAGCATAAAGCGCTCACCCTCCCACGGGTGGGTTAGGAGTGGTTACATTAATCAGCAAAGCTGTTACTGCTAACTAGCCACTACAATTAAGGAAATTTCATCTCTTCCTCTTTTGATTCAAGGATGATGGAGTTGATACCTAAGAAGAGAAAGAAGAAGAATGAGGAAAAATGGCCCCAATTCAGGAAAGTGTCACTTTACATGCTTTTCTGAATTTCAGCATTGGAACAATGCTCAGGACAGAAGTTAGAATGATAGAAGACTTGCCCCTTGCCTCTAGATTAATCTTTACACACACATCTCCTCCTCATCCCAAAGCATCTTAACAGACATTTATTGTAAGTCTAAGTTGACTACACCAATTTTTCAAGGTAGCAAAGAGTATCATAATTAATTCAAATATGTCTATGATGTAGCTTATTTATATCTACAGGTCAAATTCTACATCCCTAGTCAGATGATCTCTGCAAGGAGATAGAATCCTGCATCAAGGGACAAGGTACCAAGCAGCTGCTGTTTGATCTCCTGTCCATAAATGGGCATTAGTATCAGCATGTCTGCCTCTGTGAACAATGTTTCCCACACTCACAACCACCTCCAAAATCTTCCTGTATAGTGCCTTCAGAGCCTGGTCTGAGACTTACCTACTGAATGTAGATACTTCCATATCTACAGGGAGTAGATGACTCAAGAGTGAGATGGGGAAGTACAGGATTTAACCTTAAGTGAGTAAGTTGTTTCTTAGAACTGCTTCATTGACAGCAATTGAGAGCCATATTGCTGAACTAGCAGCCTTCTTTGAGCAGGTAAGTAAGAGGTAGCGGATATTGAACTGGGGACAGAAAGGCAAGTGTAATGTCTTGCAGGACAAATGCCAAGAAATGTATGCTTTTTTTTTTTAAAGTCACTTAAATATATGCAATCAATAACAGAGACACCTTCATTTCCAGAGGTCAGACTCCAACATTCTGGGTACCCTTGAGAGTTCTCTTCAGTTTATACTTCAGACAAAGTTGTGACTTTCTTTTTGAGGGGAAGCTGGCAGGAAATAGAGGCAGAGAGCACTTCTTAAATTCATTAGTGACCCGAAGAAAGAAACCCTCACCATGAATGCTTTGTGTTCTAAAAGGGAGGCAGAAAAGTGAAATAAATGTTTCGACTCAACTCTAGAAAAATATAGATATTAAAAAAAAGAGAGGATCAGCTCTCCATTAGAATGTAGCAGAGTGCTCTGGTTTTGATAAAGCTCAGGGGAATGTTTCTGAGAAGCAGGAATGGGTAAGAGGTCAGGTTATCCTGATATAAGAAAATGGAAATGAAAACTGATATTTGAAGGGGAGAGAATGAAATCCAAAGCTCTGATACAGAGACAGCACGTTTGGGAATAAAACAAAAAAACACTACCACACATTCGCACGCACACATGAGGATTTGTCTGACAATAGGGAGAAAGCAGGGAGGATTCACCCCAGCACCAGAGCTCTGCTCAGTGCAGGGAATGAGGACAAGACCAGGCACCTGGCCGTGGTTCCCTGATTCTGAAGTCCAGCCACACTGCCACTTAGAGCTGCCACCAGATACCTCTAACTTGCCTCTCTGACACAGGAACCTCAATGGACCTTATGCCGGTGGAGGACTGGCATGGTGGAGCTCTGCCATGCCCCGACACATCCCTACCCTAGAAGGGCAGCGGCATGGATGCACAAACAGGGAGGACCCCTACTCTGTGGAATTTTTGTGCTAGAGAGTTGAGGGTGGAATATTGCCCCTTTACGCTACTTGTGTTGTACAGAGAGGATGTAGCCAGGCTTGAGAATCTGGCCCAGTAGCTCCCTTCCCCGCCCCCAGGGATGCAACATTGAGAAAACAGCTAGGGGAAATTATAATTGCTTACTTTGGAGATACTCTTCAGTAGAAAATCTGTGTGTCACAAGTTACAGTGCTCTACTAAAGGGAGATTTAAAAAAAAAATTTAGGGCCAAATCATCAGTGGATGTCAGTGAGCATAGCTCCAATGAATTCAGTGTATAACTAGGCAGAGCAACTGAGGATCTAGCGTCTCCTGTTTGCAAACCATACACATTGCACAGGTTTTCAAAGGGTTGTAGCAGAATGCATTAACTTCCCCCCTGCCACCCTCCTCCAGCTAATTTGTAACACAAAGAAGGGTTGCCCTTACATGTAACCCAAAAGGTGTCTGTACTATTCAGTCTGAGGAAAAGATAAGTCAATTTCAGGTTCCCTTGGGTAAGATTTTGTTGCTTGATTAAAGAAAGAAGTGAATCTTTAAGTATACTTACAGTAAAGGTATTTGCCATCTGCCTGAGACTGGGAATGGCAGTGCCCTGAGTTAATTAAATCAAGTCTTCTGTGGTTGTTAGAGGATTTCATGTTTGAATTATGCAAATATCAAAATCTCTTCATTGTATAAAATTTCAAAATGAGAATGCTCTGCATAAGGCCAACGCGGCCCAAGCACTACCTTACTGCCAAAGCTTAATGTGGTTTGACTGAAGCCTAACAAAGGATTATGATTTGGTTTTACAGCACTTTGTTCACACTGTGACAGTCTAGAGGACATCATCTGCCTGTCAGCAAACAAACATCCAGTCATTTTAAAACTTCACTTCAGTCTGATAAGGTTAAACCAATTCTCTCTTGGAAGAAAGAATTCACAACACAGGCTTTTAAGTATCAGACATTGGGCACAAGGAGACTCACAACTGAATAGGTTGTGGATTAGTACATCCAAGGCATAGATCGGGCTGGGACACTAGGGAAGCAGAAAATAAATGAATGCTTTAAGGTGGGTCTTGGATCAGGGATGCAGACAAACTGAGTAGCGTGCACATCCAAGGGCAAACAGGGATTGCAGCGCATCAACCTGGGTGTACCCTTGGTCTTTTGGTGGCTGTTTCCTACTCTTCTCAGGACACAAAGCTACTCGTATGGGAAGCGGCTCATAGGCAGGGAACCATTTGTTTGTGTATTTCAGGTGGAAATAGATCTCATGGGTTTCCTATTCCGACTTCTGAAAACTTGAGCTATTTGCCAGCCAGGAAGTGTCACTTGAGAGAGTCTGCTGCACTTTCACTGGCTCCAGCACTCTCCTGCCACAGGGGTTCATGTAGTCAAATAGTGCTCATCAAATGACTTATACAAGCCAGTTCACCTTAATAGTCAACTGCTTCTGCTAGTATAAAAAACACGCACATTGCACACGCCCTCCCCAGTCAGAGGAAACAACCTCATTGCTGGGTCAGCCATAAAGAACTCACTAAATCCCATAATCAAAGAGCAATAAACTCCAATCCTTCCTAGAGAAGGCTTCTAAGTTTTCATATCATACTCATCATAATGGTATCTGGGTGGAAAAATGTTGTTTTGGTCCTGCAAAAATATTTGATGAAAGTGAATTTTGTTTTCTCTAACTTTTTCTTCAAAAAGTTTATGGTTTTATGTTGAAAACAGAAACAGAATTTTTTTGGATGTTGGCCCAAATTTTTCTGGTTTTGGTGGGAGGAGTTAGGGGGAGAAAACTCTAGAATTAATTGAGAAAAAACACATTTCCCATGAAAAATTAAATTGTGACAAAAAACATGCCTTTTAAAAAATACTATTTCAAATTACAAATAAATAATAATTGAAAAGTGCCAATCAGCTTTTCACTTCTGAAAATGTTGACCTGTGTTTCTACACCATCCAATGTCTTTGGCTGTACTACGGTTTAGAATTTCACCAACACCACAATGCTAATAACATAGGAATTATATCCACCATCTAATATAGGTGAGTGGAAAGGCTGTGTATTGAGGATTGAAAATAGGATACAAGTATTTACCTTTTGTGGATGATAATTTAAAACCCTCAGAAAAAGTTAGTTGGACTCTTGTTGCATTTACAATTTACACACACACACACACGCACACGCACACAGAGTACTTGCTTGAGATTAGATGGTTTACATTTTTGTGGCATTGTTTAGGCTTTCCACACTATAATTTAAAGCTGAAATAAGCAGAATCCCGTGTAATTTGTTCCCTGTTGTACAGCAAGCAGTTTACCAACTGTTGCAGATACTGTCACTTTTAATTGGCCTCTCAAGTGATGGAAGGTTTTACTTTTAGCATAATTAGACTGCTTTTCCTACATTGGGGATGGCAAAGTGGTGCCCAGAAAACAAGAAGGTTAGATTAGAGTCTAAAGGAAGCCAAAGGTCACTGAAGTGTTAAAGGGGTTATTATTTTTTCATTAAAACATGCAAAATGTAATTACACTGCAATAGAGTGCTTAAAATTGTTTCAAGTGAAAAGTTCAGATTAAAAGTAATGTAACCCCAAAAATATTTAGTCAGAAAACTAGATTCATCACTAATTTACATCCTCTGCCATACCAATGAAGTGGCATCAGCTCAAAATGTGATGATTGTGAAGCTATTTTTGTCTTTTTAGGGCTCATAAGAATTTGGATGTTGTTCTAAAACAGTATGATCTAGAAATTATTTGGGGGGGCAATTCTCTGACCTGCGTTACACAGGAGGTCAGACTAGATAATCACAATGGTCCCTTCTGGCCTTGGAATCTATGAATATCTAAAGAACTGTTTATCCTCCATTCATTTCTCCTGTCCTCTGTTTAGCGAAAATCCAGACCCAATTGCCCTCCAACTGATACACAAAAGGAAACAGCAGTTACATCAGATGAAAGAGTACATGTTGAGGACACCTGTATCAGCCTGACCCTTTCTCCCACCCAGACAAACCGCTCTAGCATATGCCCACCTCTTCCCCTCCATGCTCTAGCACTAACATCACGAAGAAGCCCTCAGTTGGATTAGAGAGATTTCTTTAGTACTCTGGCCCTCTCCCCATCCAAAGCTCCTCAGAGTGCCAGCAGCATTAAGAATACTGACAGGTTTCAGAGTAGCAGCCGTGTTAGTCTGTATCCGCAAAAAAGAAGAACAGGAGTACTTGTGGCACCTTAGAGACTAACAAATTTATTAGAGCATAAGGCCTTCAATCCTGCTTCATACCTCTGGAGGAACTTTGCTACAAGCTGAAGCTTTGAACAAAGGACTGAGGACCCATCCCAGCGGGGGATGTATTCCAGAGACTTGATTTGAACCTGCAGTTTATTCCATCGCTGCTGCAAGCCTGAACCAAGAACTTTGCCATTACTGTATGTAATTGATTCCATTTAACCAATCCTAACTCTCATCTCTATCTTTTTCCTTTTATGAATAAACCTTTAGATTTTAGATTCTAAAGGATTGGCAACAGCGTGATTTGTGGGTAAGATCTGATTTGTATACTGTTAGCACTGACCTTAAAACCTTAACCTCTTATTCCCCACTCTTACATGGGAGAAAAAAATAGCAACAAGACTGTCCCATTACCCTCCTCTCAATCTCCCTTTATCTGAGAGATCAGTGCGCCTGCTGGTACGCAGAACTTTTCCCTCAGAATGTTCTTTAACAGAGGAGCAGAGAAAGAGCCCACCCAACATCCTTCTCTGAAGCTTACCCCTGCTAGAGTGTTGTGAGTAGACAGACAAGGTAGGAAGATTTTTCTTTTTCTCTCTCTCTCTCTCTCTCTCTCTCTCTCTCGATAGCTCCTGAGAGCAGGAAAGAAAGGTCTCAAGGACTTCTTCCAACAAGCTGGAAACCTAGGGACAATATGAGTGTGTGTGTGGAGCTGAGGAGGGTTAGTAATAAAATAGAGACAGTAATAACCTGGCGCACTCAGGTTAAATAAGACAACAATTTTGGAATACCATTTTCTTCCTCTGGACAATATACCATGATCCCAGGCATTAGTATTCCCTTCTGGCAATGTTTTCTCACTGTCACCCTCTGAGCCAGGCACCACGTCATGCATAGACTGCTCACACACCTCTCCCAATTTTAATAGATAAGACTCATTTGTGGCAAGTTCACAGATGATTTATTAAAGTCTTCACCTGTGAAAATTAAATGCATTATCTATTCTTCTATTGTTTTGAATTCCGATTATACCACATTTCACAAAATTAAATCTTTTGTTTTCTAGCTGATGTTAAGACCATTATCTTTAAACAATAATTGCTAGTCTGTGAATTTTAATGAAAGAGCTTTAATATCGGAGAAGCTATTAGTCATTTGGAGCTTTCAATTTGATCGTACATAACTCCTTGACTTCCTAAAGGCAGCTATTAGAATCTCAGCACTAACTGCACAGCAACAACCAGCAGGCTAAAGCTTATTATTTTCTTCTTCTTCCATTATGACAAGTGGATTCCTAGACTTGCAGTTTTACTGGGTAGCTAATACAATTGCAGAACTAGTCAGGAGAAATTTCAAAACAATATTCTCTACTGCAGATCACCAGTTAAGATTTCAATTTGTAACTGTGCCACAGCTATGTCCTTCTAGGCAAAAACAGTTCTAACATGTCCCTTCAGACTTTCCTCCAGGGTAACCCAAGTAATTTACACTGGTAGACTTTATCTGTATGGTTACCAAGAGGGAAAGAGAGAATCTTTCAAATCAGATGCAAGAGTAACATATCATCAAGATCAACTGACTATTAGACTAGACCTGCCTGCTGATAATCTCTTACTTGTATGAATAACCATTTACAAGGGAAGGAGGAACTGAGAAAAATAATAGGTTTAGCATTATTTCTGAACATGAAATCTATGGGCCAACTTTTTCGCTCCCCCCAAAGTTGGATTTTAGAATGATCTCTCTGGCCCCATGTTTGACACTCTTCCCTCGCCCCTTTTTTATTATTATAACCATTCTCTTCATGTTGTCCATATGAATTTTTAAAGGAGGCGAGTTTTAATTTTTTTTTTTTTTATATTATGCAGTACTTATTTGGGCTCACACACACAAGCTAAAGAAAAACAGTATTCTTTCTCCCACACAAAATGTGCACTTGTTAGTTATAAAAGGAAAGATTAATTTATAATATATATATTTTGAGTAATGAAAAATTAAATATACCCCAAAACCAAGCTGTGTAGCATGAAACAGTTTACAGGTTGCCACATGAACACTGAGACATCTCAGACAAGATACATTTCTGAACATCCCAACAATTATCTCCCAGGCACATCTGTTTAGCTCCATGTTGCGAATAAAATTCCCTTCTGGTGCGGTCCTAGGACACGTTATTCTCCCTTTTCTAGACTTTTAAGAGGCATTTTCTGCACAGATCTTTCCGTTGCCCTCCCCACTCTAATCTCCAACTGAAAATTGTCATAGTGGTTCTCATCATTGCACTGCAACCCCCTTCTGACAACAAAAATTACTGCATAATCTCACACCACAGGGGGCCCCATGAAGCTAAATTGCTTGAGCTTGGGCTTCAGCCCTGCATGGCGGGGCTCAGGCTTTGGCAAGGCCGGCATTAGACTCGCTGGGGCCCAGGACAGAAAGCCCAAGCCCGAGCCCCGTGGGGACGAAGCCCTCGGGCTTCGGCTTCAGCCCCTCATCGTGGGGCTCAGGCTTCAGGCCATGGTCCTCCCACTTTTTGAAAGTGGACGGGACTGGCCTGTCCACTTTTTGCCAAGGCAGACCCCTGGCGGACCCCCTCCCAAAGCCCCATCCAGGCCAGCCTGGAGCCTGGCCGGGAAGCCGCACAGACCCTTCACCTGCCTGCGGTGTGGGGGGCAGAGAGCAGTGCCCGGCCCATATCCTCACCTGGCCCAGGGCAGGTAGAGTTCAAGGGTCCATGACTCTACACCAGCTCCCCACAGCTGCCCACGTGGCTCTGTCCCCAACCCGGCTCCTGGAATCCCGGCCCCTTCCTCCCCCTGCCTCACAGGGTGGGGGAAGGGGAGGGCCCTCACAGCCACAGCCCAGCTATGATAAGAGCCAAGCAGGCAGCTGTGGGGAGCCAAGGACCCTCCATCTGCCCTGGGCAGGGAGTCCGGGAGGCGGGAACAGGAGCAGAGGGGTGATCTCACCCCACCCCACCCCAGGAGGTGGGGGGGTGGGATCCAGACCCCGCTCTGGCTTGGTTTGGGACAGGACCTCAGAGGGGTAGGGGTCCCCAGCCCCCCTCTCCCTCCCCCCCACCCTTTTGGGAAGGCTCTGGAACCCTTGCCCCAGCAAGTCTAACGCCGGCCCTGGCGACCCCATTAAAAATGAACTTGCGACCCATTTGGGGTCCTGACCAACAGTAAGAGGTATTCAGTGTGTTGCTGTGGGTGACTATATTTTCCCCAACGTATGGTTAAGATTCCAAAGTTTGTTCCCATTTGTGTGTTATTACCACAGATCTACCTTTTTCTCTCCTAAACATTATATTATTAAATCCCTATTTGTTAAGGTTTGTGCAATAAAATTATTACATCTAGAACCATGATGAAAGGAGGTTCATATAAAAAGGTGTAATCGTCCCTTTTGGCTAGTGCTGTGCCCAGCACTGCGCTGCCGGAAATGCTCTTTTGTTTTTTGTTGATGATGTTTTTTTGTTTTTGTTTTTTAAAATAGGCTTTGATCACTCATGGCCAGTAAACATACCTAGGTCAGTATATTTAGCAGCAGTGTGAATACGTTAACCCTGATTCTCCCCCCTGCCCTCCAAACCCAAATTCAACCCTGGGAAACTTGCTGGATAGAATGTAGAGTTCATGCGGTAGTTTTGTTTGGAGATGTTAAATCACTTCCCATCATTAATGTGGAGCTCTGATGATACAGAATGGATGACATGTTCCAACCCAGAGGTAACTGTATTTCAGTGGAGGGTGATTGATGGTTCCTTTAATATTTTATCTAAAGACTTTCACCTAAAATGACCACAGTGTCCCTCAGGAACTGTTTAGTAGGAGTCGATCATCCTCCAATGAAATGCAGCTACCTCTGGGGTGAAATCCAATATCTGTGTGACAGAACACGGCAGTGCTACGGAACCATTTGGGACAGAAGTAAAGGAACTGTTTCCATCTGAACACATGGGGGAGTTTTCAATAATCAGAAAGCAATTACCCAGATTTGGGCAAGACACCAGGGTTAACACCCCCTATTCTTGTGGAATGAATGAAGGCATTTTTAGGGACAACAAGCAGGCAAGACCTTTGTTTTTATGTCTTATTCAAAAGACAGCACCAATACAACGCTGGGGCATTGACTCAATACTGACTCCGAGTGGATGCCACCAGCACAACTTCCTGGATTATCCAGGTGTTCCCTTAAATTCTCCAGCCAAACACTAATCCAACTGCCCCTGCTAAATTTATGAGATCTGACAATATCTAAGCACCAGGTGATATTGATACATATAGTTTATTGACTTGTGTAACAGAGTCCCTCTCCAAAGGCGTCCCCATCAGGAAATATATGGTTAAGGGAAACTGTATAACATGCACAGATGAAAATAATAACCAGCCTACAACATATGCATCTTCAGGCACATGTCCAATAAAGTCTATGGGGAACTTGAGTGGAATGATTAAAGAAATGTACCAAAGGGAGTCAGTGGAACTGGATTTAAGTACATGGGGTGGAGTTATAGTCTGGAAACTAATCAACCAAGTTGTTCTTTCAATTTTTGTTCAGTCTCCAAGCTGTACCTTTTTCTGTAAGGAAAAGAAGCAGACAGACAATTTCCAGCCTATGAGGAAATGTCTAATTTTCCTGTAACAGGAGTCCTACCATTGTCAAGTTTTGCAGCACCTGAGTCATCTCTAGATGACAACCACATATTTTTAGCAGAGTACTTGAAGTAATCTGTTCTCCTGAAAATCCATTTGCCAAGTGCCTTACAAAATATATTTCCTTGGTGATCTTTTGAAAGGCTATTTCTATACACAATATCTTTATTTTGAGCTACACATTAATCTGCCAGCACTAGATTGTTCATAATGGGGGCGGGGTGGGATCAGGTGCCCTTCTTCAATTTTCTGGGACTTTTTTTTTTAAATTTCTGATTTAAAGAAAAGTGCTAGCATTGGTCACTCTAGTTATATTTAGCCTTAAGTGACTGTTTGGGTCAGATCGCATGCCTGTTCATTTAAAACTGGCATTGTGTAGATTTAAAAGATTAACCACTGCCAAGCTAATGAGTAGTGAACGTGGGCAGCAGTCTGTTTTGTGATCATTCTAAATAGCACAGTGGGGTTAGGCACCTATTGTAAAAGTCAATGCTAAGTGGTGACACAATAGGTATCAAAGAGGCAGTGTTTTCCAGTGGATAGGACACTGGTGTGACAGTCAGGAGACTTGTGTTCAATTAATTCCTGGCTCTGCCACTGATTTGGGTGACGTTTGGTAAGTTGCCTCAGCTCTCAGTGCCTGTTTCTTCTCCCACCCCTTTCCCTGTCTGGTGTATATGGACTGTAAGCTCTTTGGGGAAGAGATTGTCATGTCCTATGCAGTATATTGCACAATCTCAGTGCTACTGGAATACAAATAAGATCAAAATGAACCCTATCTTTTGGCGGAACACTAAATCTGGTACATTGTAAACTCCTTGGTGGAGAGATCTCTCCACATTTGTCTAATGCACTTAACGTCAGCACTATGCCAAATTAACCCTAAAAACACCACCCAAGTGTAACAGCTTCTAATGAAGAAGCTGCACAAAGCTTGTATGAAAAGGTCCTATTCCTGCTTGTTAAAGACCCCGGGGGATATTTGACACTATGGTTCTTCTGCAGTAGCAGGGAGACGGCTGAGCTGTTGGCATGCCAGGGGCCCTGTATCCTGTGCGTACAGCAGAACTGGCTCTGTTGGGTTGGGAAAGGGTCAGGGTCAGTAGATCTGTGTTTGCACAGATCCTTTTCCAGTCGGGGGGTGGGGGAGGGGCGAAGAGAGAGAGAGCGCGAGCTGCAGCCCCTACTCCAGCCAAACCCTCAGTAGCTGCTGCTCCCAGTTGTATGTCCACACTGCAATTATACACCTGCTGCTCAACTATGCCAGCTGACTTGGGCTCACGGGGGTTCAGTCTGCAGGGCTGTTTAAATGCAGTGTAAATGAAACGTCCAGGTGTGGGCTGAAGTCAGGGCTCTGTGACCCTCTTACCTCATAGGATCCTAGAGCTCAGGTTCCAGGTGGAGCCTGAATATCTACACTGCAATTAAACAGCCCCTTAGCCCGAGCCCGGCCTGCCTGAGTCAGACACCTGCTGCTGGCCCATGCCAGCTAACTGCCGTATAGACATACCCCGAAAAGCTGCATAGCTGCTTCATGCTTCAAGCAGGGGATACAGATTTCCCATCAGCTGGCCCATCACTTTGATACTCCTTTCCACAGCAGAAAAGAGCTTATGATGACCACAGATCTCAACATTTTCAGGACCGAGAAAGATAGAGTCTATACTGACAAGTGTACAATAAATGCCCAGACAAGTCCACGCAGTGCAAAACCACCCTTGGCATCTAGCTGGGTCTTTGATCGTCATTTTAGCTTTTGGCAGAAAGGCCAGGAGCTGAACAAGCTACATCCCCACCTTTAGGGTCAATCCCACCTGATCACAGATGGACTGAGTGTTGTGGGGAAGCTTGCACTGCTGTTGCCTAGGCTTATCCTCCATTTATTCAAGTTGTCATAACTATAAAGGGAAGGGTAACAGCTGTCCTGTGTACAGTACTATAAAATCCCTCCTGGCCAGAGACTCCAAAATCCTTTTCCCTGTAAAGGGTTAAGAAGCTCAGGTAACCTGGCTGGCATCTGACCTAAAGGACCAATAAGGGGACAAGATACTTTCAAATCTTGGGGGGGGGGGGAAGGTTTTGTTTGTGTTCTTTGTTTGGGAGTGTGTTCGTTCTCGGGACTGAGAGGGACCAGACATCAATCCAGGTTCTCCACATCTTTCTAAACAAGTCTCTCCTATTTCAAACTTGTAAGTAAATAGCCAGGCAAGGCGTGTTAGTTTTCCTTTGTTTTCTCAACTTGTAAATGTACCTTTTACTAGAGTGTTTATCTTTGTTTGCTGTACTTTGAACCTGAGACTAGAGGGGAGTCCTCTGAGCTCTTTAAGTTTGATTACCCTGTAAGGTTAATTTCCATACTGATTTTACAGAGATGATTTTTACCTTTTTCTTTAATTAAAAGCTTTCTTTTTAGAACCTGATTGATTTTTCCTTGTTTTAAGATCCAAGGGGTTTGGATCTTGATTCACCAGGAGTTGGTGGGAGGAAGGAGGGGAATGGTTAATTTCTCCTTGTTTTAAGATCCAAGGGGTTTGGATCTTGATTCACCAGGAGTTGGTGGGAGGAAGGAGGGGAATGGTTAATTTCTCCTTGTTTTAGATCCAAGGGGGTTGGATCTGTATTCATCAGGAGTTGGTGGGAGGAAGGAGGGGAATGGTTAATTTCTCCTTGTTTTAAGATCCAAGGGCTTTGGATCTGTATTCACCAGGGAATTGGTGAAGGTTTTTCAAGGCTTCCCAGGGAGGGAAAATTGATGGTGGCAGCGGAACCAGAGCTAAGCTGGTAGTTAAGCTTAGAAGTTTTCATGCAGGCCCCTACATTTGTACCCTAAAGTTCAAAGTGGGGATCCAGCCTTGACACAAGTTCTACCAGTCCAGCACTTTTCCTGGGCACAGGTCTGAAAAGGTAACTAACTAACTAACTTCTGCTGCTATAGATGAAGCAAGTTTAAACATAAAATACTGCACAAGCATGAATCATACAAAATGACATTGACAGGCAATAGATAGATTTCCTCACTGCTCATAACACCAGGACCAAGATAACCGTCCAATAGAGATACACTTTATAGTGATGTTTGTAGGGTTACCATTCGTCCGGATTCCCCTGGACATGTCTGGCTTTTTTCAGTTAAAAATAGCGTCCGGGGGGAATTTGTCAATGTCCGGACTTCCCCCCCATGCAGAGTGTGCGGGGCTTACAGGGCAGCCGGCCGGATCGTGCCACTCACACGGGGCTCCGGCAGCCTGAGCCCTTCCTCCACTTCCCCCTCCTCTCCCCTGCAACTTGACACCACTCCCCTCCTCTCTCTCCCTCCCTCCCCCTCCCCCCTGCATTCGCAGATCGCCGGCCGGCCGTTCGCCTCGGCCTCCGGCAGTCTGGAGCTCCGACCCTGCTCCCCTCCCCCGCTGTCGAGCGCGCCGCTCTGCAACACAGTAAGGGGGCCAGGGGGTCAGAGAAGCGTCAGGGAGGTTCTGGGGGGACGGGGGGTAGTCAAGAGACAGGGAGCAGGGTTGGATGGGTCAGGAGTTCGGGGGGGGCTGTCTGGGGGTTGGGGGTGTAAGGTTTTGGGCAGTCAGAGTACAGGTGGGGGGGTCTCAGGAGGGGGCAGTTAGGGGACGAGGCACAGGGAGGCTTAGGTAGGGGGGTGGGGTTCTGGAGGGCAGTTAGGAGCAGGGGTCCCAGGAGGGGGCAGTCAGGGGACAGGGAGCAGAGGGGTTTAGATGGGTCGGGAGTTTTGGGGGGGGCTGTCAGGGGTTGGGGAGTGGTTGGATGGGGCATGGGAGTTCCAGGGGTCTGTCTGGGGGTGGGGGTGTGGATAAGGGTTTGGGCAGTCAGGGGACAGGTAGGGGGTAGAGTCCTAGGGGGCCAGTTAGGATGTGGGGAAGGTCTCAGGAGGGGGCAGTCAGGGGACAAGGAGCAGGGAGGCTTAGGTAGGGGGTGGAGTCCTGGGGGGCAGTTAGGGGCAGGGGTCCCAGGAGGAGGCAGTCAGGGGACAAGGCGTGGGGGGGGGAGGGTCGGGGGTTCTGAGGGGGCAGGAAGTGGGAGGGAGTGGAAGGGGCAGGGGCGGGGCTAGGGCAGGGCAGGGGCGGGGCTAGGGCGGGGCTCCTCCCGTCCTCTTTTTTGATTGTTGAAATATGGTAACCCTAGATGTTTGCAATGAACAAGGAAGCACGGTCAATTATGAGTCATTTAAGCAAAGCCCACACAATATCAAATCAAATTCTTCTTGCTTTACTCACACAAGTAGTCTCATTGGAGGAAATGGAGTTTCTCATATGACTAAGAAGAGAAGATTTAGTTTCCAAGTGATTACCACACAGACAGGCAAGGACAAGAAAAGCTGCTTGCAAAAAAAACCTAAAGTGTGCCTATCTGAAGTGCAAGACACTTAATTTGAGCTGTGTAAGCAGTGAGGTACTACAGCGCTTATATCCACTGTGACATCTGAACAGGGCCCGAAGGAACAGCACTGTGCCACTTAACAGTTTCAAGTCAATACCCCGACACACCGGGGCCACTTCGCACAGCTCCACTGGTGTAAAGCTACCGTAAATCCAGCTTGCCCAGATATGAATGAATTCCACCAGGACTATGTGCCCAACATTGCTGTTGTGGTTCCCACACCTCTCCCCTCCAGACTGCCAGCCTAGTTCTTGGGTCTGGAGGAAGAGGAGTGTGGCTAGATATCCTGGCACCCCAGAAATTTCCAAATGCCTGAGCAGCCCCTTTAGATCTTGGGAGTAAATTAAAGCAGTCTGTAGGCCTGGGGTTCAGACTAACTCAGCTAGGGACTAGACCAGCACCACAAGAACTGGGGAAGGCAAAAGTGGTTTAAATCCACCTTTATACCATCTACCACCAGAGCTGTATCAAGTGTTCCTCAGTCACAGTCCAGAATCTGAACCATTACATGAGTATATTATAGACCAGGGGTGGGCAAACTTTTGGGCCCAAAGGCCACATCTGGGTGGGGATATTGTATGCAGGGCCATGAATGTAGGACTGGGGTAGGGGGTTGGGGTGCAGGGGGGAGTGTGGGGTGTGGGAAGGGGTGCGGGAAGGGGTGCACTGTGCAGGAAGTGGCTCAGGGCAAGGGGTTGGGGTATGGGGAAGGTGCGGTGTGCAGGAGGGGGCTCAGGGCAGGGGGTTGGGGGCTCACGGCAGGGGGTTGGGGTGCAGGTTCCAGCCCCTGCTTACCTCGAGTGGTTCTGGGGTGGCAGTGGCATGCAGCGGGGCTAAGGCAGGCTCCCTGCCTTCCTGGTCCCGTGCCGCTCCTGGAAGCGGCCAGCAAGTCCAGCAGTGGCTCCTATGGGTGGGGTGGGGCAGGTGGCTCTGCTGTGTGCTGCCCTCGCCTGTGGTACAACCCCCGATGCTCCCATTGGGCGTGGTTCTCCATTCCTAGCCAATGGGAGCTGCGGGGGGGGGCAGTGCCTGCAGGCCAGGGTAGCACAAGGAGCACTCTGCCCCCCGCCACCTCCCCCAGGGGCCGCAGGGACATGGTGCCAGCCATTTCTGGGAGCGGCGTGGGGCCAGGGCTATGGCTGTCCATTCCCATCTGCATCTTGATTCCTTCCTGCAAACTATCTACTAGATTCTGAAGTGATACAGGAAATATTTTCTCACTCTCAACATTCCCAATTTGTTTTCATTATTCCCAAACATGGCACAATAATATGGCACTAAAAAAAAAAGCATCCGTTTCTACTTCTGTGTTTTTCTACTTAACTTCTACAAAACAGAAATTCATAAATCTACCAAAGATGAGAAGAAAGTATCACTTTTAACAACTAGAGGAAGAAAATGCTAGATTGTTTTTATTGCTGTTAGATGCTCAAAGACATCTTGCTATACGCTGTCATTTACATTTCACATTTAATGTGAAATATGTTGGAAATGAGCAAATATTTGTTTTAATTTGACCCATCTGTTAAATGAAATACAAAGAGGGCTGCTAAATCAACATATTTAAATTCAGCAACTTGTAAACAATTTATATGTTTGTTTCTTCTTGGTTAAAATTGCCTTCAAGCATAATTCTTATGAAAGCCGCATATTAAATTGCCTTGTATTATTCTCATGGATCCAGGCCATGATTTTTTCCTCTTCAGTTCATTAATTTATTTCCTAACCCAAGTTAATTAGTGAGACTCATATTTTTAAGAGCCATTTGAAATACATTGTAGAAATCGTTTGAGGAAATTCATGAAAGCATTTTCCGACACCGTCAGCAAGCTGGTTGCATACAGAAAATGTTAGATATCAGTGGCAAATTCCTTTAGTATTAAGCACCAGCCAATTGCCTTCATTTAGCTTTTAGCATTGGTCCTGACCCATTTCCAACTGGACAGTCAAAGGAAAAATTAAGAAGTGGAGGTAGGGACTGTGAGGCTGGCAAACCACATGCCAGCGCTAACCAAGGCTTTAGGCCTCGGCCAATCACTGACAGATTCATTGCTGGAATACTGTCTGTTTCACCTGTGTATCAGCATGGTTAAGATGGGTATTGAACTTATAACCATGGGTTTAGTGTTTAGACTTTATGAAATTGTAAATTGCTGCATGCATTAATCTCACTTAGAATATCTGTTAAAAAAAAAAAAAAGTGTTTGCTATGAAACCGTGAGCCCTGTCAGCAGGGATTGTCTTCTGTTCATCAAGGCTACCAGAACTAAATGGGCCATTGTGGGACATTACAATACAAAGATTTTGTTAATTGCCCCTTCACAACCATGAAGAGGCTACGTACAAAAGAGCTCATCCCAGCAGTTTGAATTCTGAAAGAAGGAAATAAAAATAGCTGACGAGAAAATTTGTCCATCTTTTGCTGTTGAGACTCTCAGAGGGCTAGAGCTACGAAACAGAAGCAGAGATCCCCAGGGTCGACCTGGGTTAGCCCTAAAAGACATTCAGTGCTGATAGATTACTACACCTCTGTCATCTTTTGGCACTACAGACTAACTCATTTGTGTATATAGGTTTGCCTGCTTTAACCTGTAATAAAGTTCTCATTTCTTTTCTTAATCCTTAGGATTAAGGATTGGCTACATGTGTTGTCTTTGGTGTGAGATCAGAGGTACAATTTGACATGGGGATGAGTGACTGGTCTCTTAGGACTGGCAGCAACCTGAATAGTGTGTGATCTTTGGTGTATACCAACCAACCATTGCTAAATCCAGCTTGCCTGGATGGCAAGATAGACTGGAGTGTCCAATGGGACTGTCTGTGACTCCATGGTAAAGCTGTTGTGTCCTCCTAAAGCGCCATACTTGTTACTGAGTTGGTGAAATCTAATAATAGAACATACCACCTGTTTGGGGTGTCTGCCCTGAGGTTGGCACTCAGGTAGGGTTACCATACGTCCGTTTTTTCCCGGACATGTCCGGCTTTTCGACACTCAAACCCCCGTCTGGAGGGAATTGCCAAAAAGCCGAACATGTCCGGGAAAATGCCGGCCAGGCACTTCACCTCCCGCGGCGGCTCTGCTCCTCCCCTGATTCTTCGGCTCTGTTTAAGAGCCGGGCTGCCCAAGCGCTACTGGCTTCAGGCAGCCCCCATGCCTCTGGGCCCTGCGCCGCCGAAGTGCCTGGCTGGGGGCGCAGGGTCCGGAGGCAAGGGGCTGCCCGAAGCCCAAGCGCTACCGGCTTCATGGTTTGCCGGGCAGCCTCCAGACCCTGCGCCCCCAGCTGGGCGCTTCCCCTTCCAAGCTCCAGCTGCGCTGGGGAAGCGCCGGCCGGGGGCGCAGGGTCTGGGGGCTGCCCGGCAAACCGTGAAGCTGGTAGCGCTCGGGCAGCCCTTTCCACGTGGCTGGAAGGGGGAGGGATTGGGAGGGGGAGGGGCGGAGTTGGGGTAGGGCTGGGGGTGGGAAATGGGTGGGGCCAGGACCCCGTGGAGGGTCCTCTTTTTTTATTTGTTAAGTATGGTAACCCTACACTCAGGGGATAAATGGGAAGAAAAGCCACAGTAATTTAGTTTCCCCTCTGCACCCACATAGAGCTTATTGCAGGATTGGGGCCTTAAGATGGACTTAAATGTAAATGTGGACCGTTTGTGAGGGGAGCAAGTTCCACAGATAGCTGAAAGGTCCCACTGTAGCAAAGACTTTAAATAGCAATACCTTCTCTCTCCCTTGCTCTGTGCAATGTGCATTAGTCATTGCCTTCCATCCCAGAAGGCAGTTCAGATACAGCACCACTGAAATGTAAGTTGCTTTATCATGTTTATACAGTGCCTTTCATTCCAAATGATCCCAAAATAGTTTGCAGTATCATTTGAGAACCACAGTAACCAGAGTGTTTCTTCTCAAAAAATGCACTTTAGACACAAGGACCAGACAAGTGTTTTGACAAAATAAAGCATGTGGCCTGAAGCTTCATTTCTCACATATGACTCCTGCAGAACACTTCATGCATGTATTTGGCCACATCTGTTATCCAATACTTTTAATCTGGTTACTGAGATGTAATTACAGGAGTAAGGATAGATCTTGTCTACATGGTATCTTTTAATTGCGTCTGCAGTTCTGATCCAGACATAATGCAGAAGGGGCCAGAGAGAGACCGGGTCTCCTTTCACTATAGCTAGAATTCCTGGTTATCCATTTCTTTCCCCGCATTCCATAGACCTCTAGAAAAGGCTTGGTGGGCTGCGGATAATAGCGAGAATATGGCTAGCTAGGAGAATATGGGACAGTCAGTGTTAATCTCTGCAAGGTTTTCTAAGTGGAAGAACCCATTTGCGTCAACCCCCTCCCTGAGATATCAGAGTGCCAAAAAGCTGCACTGAAATCCTGCTTTGTCTGTGCATTCATCCACTAGCTTGTCCATTTACCTTAGCCACTATTGTATTAAGCAAGCTAGCAAAACAAGGATTTGCTGTAATTCAAGCAGGACATGATTAAGAGCACCTCTAAGACCCTCAACTGGAGGTGGAGGCTACATGGATCACAGCCTGGAAAGATTCCAAGTTGGTGAAATGACAACTTGATTAGTTTTAGTCTGACAAATGTGGCGAGAGAGATCAGAATCAGACATAATTCCAAGGTTATGGGCCTTCAAATAAGACCAGAGGAATAAAAGCAAACAAACAAGGGCAACAGCAACCTGTGAGACCAAATGAACTCTCCAGCCCAGTTTCAATCAATCAACATTCAACTTAAATATAGCAACAATTGACAAAGTTCAGCACAGGACACTTGCTAGGTAGCATTCTGAATAGAAGGACATGCATCAGAATTGGCTGAAATTTAGATCTTGTGAGACAACAAATTTTGCAACAAGCACATATTCAGGGATTTAAGAAAAAAAAATGCCAGCAGGAACAGTTTGACACCAAGTCATGATCCCTCTGCCCTGCCTACCACACTAACACTGCATGCCACAGTGAGGCCAGCTTCATCTGTCCACAGGGAAAGAAACACAGAGTGTAACCAGGCAACATAAATAACAAAAAGTAAATTGGATTTTAGTTAGTGACCTCCCTCCCTCCCCATTGCTTTAACGTAGTAGAATGTTAATAAGACACAGCCCAGGGAATCAGGTTTATTAAAATATATTGTTTAAAATGTAAAGGGTCCCTTAAAAAAAAAACACACACACACACACACCAAGCCTTGGACTTTGTGTAGAAAGCCAAGGGTTGCAGATGGTATGAGAACTGTTCCTCGGGGCATGACTCTCAGCTGTGCCATTTGAGAGACACTATTCATTTTCAGTCCCACATTCTATACCAGGTTGGGGTCCCATCACTTTAATTGTTAAAGTTATTTTCATCAAGAATGAAAAACCACAAAAGTGAGGAAATAGAATGATTTATTTAGCTGTATGAATACTTTTCTTAAATTCTGGGGCCTCCATCATTTTGGACCTGCATCCCATACTTCAATACACATTTGGGCCTTGGCAGGGTGAGAGAGATACCTCTAAGTTTCTTCCTGACCCCTACAAATAAAACATGCCCTTACCTAGGAAGAGGATGGTCTGTTTCCTGGAGTTCTTACCCTCGATGCTTTCATTTTTCCTTAGATACTGCTCCTGGTGTCTCTGTACCCCCTGAACCATCACAGTCCCATTCTTGAGAATCATCAGAGTTTTCATCATGCTGCGGCACATGAAGGCCACCGATATCAGCACCACAATGTACACAATGAAGGCGCTGAAGATGCTGGACTGGAAGACAGTCCATTTGGAAGAAAGATTTGTACATATAGTGACATTGCGCATCAGGTTAGGCCAGTTGTGTCTGGAGGTAGGCGTATTACAGGCAGTCACCCTTCGGTGACCCTGGACAACTTCTAGGGGGTATTCAGTGCCCATTGCAAAGAGAAGGGGCAGGGCCACCAGGATGGAAATGACCCAGACAAAGGCAATGAGTATCTTGGCCTTATGGGGTCCAGAGGCAGCCTTGAACTTGAAAGGGTGGCAGATGGCAACGTACCTCTCGAAGCTGAGGGTGGCCACGTGCAGTATGGTGGCATAGCTGCAGGCCTCAAAGAGGAAGCAGTACAGCTTGCAGGCCACGTTGCCATTTGGGGTGGAGAAGGGACTCCAGATAACACTGAAGAACTCCACAGGCATCCCCAGCAGGATGACCAGCAAGTCGGAACAGGCCAAGCTCACCATATGGTCAGTGACCTCTTTCAGCAGATAGCCTTTCCTCTGCAGCACTTTGGTGGTCTGGATGGTGATACTGTTGCCCAGGATCCCCGCGACAAAGATAAAGATGTAGATGAAGGCAAGAGTGATCTTGATCCACAGCGCAACCTCGAACTCTGGGACATGACTGTCATCAATCACATGAGAGCAATTTGCCTGGCCACTTTGCTGAGCCATGACCAAGTCCAGGAAAATACAAGGGAAAAAAGCAGGGGGAGGGGAACTCTGCTTACCAACTCCCTCCAATGTTCAAAGTAAAGCAGTAAATCAATCCCTATTCCTCCCTTCACATTCACAAGCTGGTACAAGCAGGCTGCAGTGAAAGGGACTCTAGAAGCCACACCTGACCTGAATCAAAGCTGGTTTGTTAGTTACAGAGACTGTGTCAATAATCCAGCACAGGCGTGGTGGGGAGGAGATAGGGTAGTTCTCAGCATGCATTCCCCTTTTCTTATGATGGATGAAACAAATTTCTTTTCGTTGTTCCTTCTCTCTTCTCTGCTGAAATCAGTTCTGTTTTCTCAAACACTCCAGACAATGAACTGCAGAGCTGTACCTCTTCCATTCACTGCTGTTATCTGCTGCCTTGCAGAGCACACCTTGCACCCAGGCTTCTACTACTGAAAACTTGGGGATAACATAAGAGTTTGTGCGGCTGCTCTCGTTTAACATTAACCTGTGGCTAAGGCAGAGACAGCCTTTTAAAACAAGCAGCCTCCACTTCCTGAAATCCGATACCTGCTGTTGTAAGAGGACTTTACCCTGAACCTACCAGCCAGGAGACAAACAAAGGTGGGGTTGCTGTGGGAGGTGTACGCTGGAGAGAGCAGATTCATTCACTAGCTTCCCTCTGAGCAGGATTCAGGCTTTTGCTCTATGCTGATTTTAACCTCCTTTGTTGCTCTGTGCTGATTAAAGGGAATATAAAAACATTCTTTGTGGGTGGTTGTGATGCAGCAGAGCAAAATAAAGTGGGCCTAAGCCTCGCTTCAGGTATAATTTGATTGACTTCAATGGGGCTGGCTTGATTTATGCTAGCTGAGGAGCCAGTCCAATATTTTGCCCTATATAAACAAATAGTTTTCTTAATGTAAATAAATAAATTACTGGTGATGAGCTGATGAATTTAGAAAATACCTATTTAGAATGTAAAGGGTGTTCTACAAGTTTTAAAGTAAGTCAAACTCTGGGCATAAACAGATTAATAGTATCTCTTTACATTGCCATTTTTTTCCCCCTGCTAGATAAAAATAATACAGATAGCAATCCTAATCACGCTCATTCCTTCCAATAATCATGACTGGCAGGGATTAGACAGTATTTCCCTCTTCCCTGCCTCGTCCCAGAGGGACTGAATTTAATACACTCTTTAGTTTTAGTTTCACACCAGGACACTAAAGGCTCCTGAAGTAATCCCTGGACCCATTGATTTAGGAGGGCTGTATGGGTTAGGAGAACTTCACAGTACAATGCAAGTTGTTTTTTCCCAAAATTACAGAATAACTTTAGCAGTTGTAATCATGTAAGGTCCTGTATGATGAGCTGTTCTAATGCTAAATCCAAGAAAAGTGGGTTCAAACAGTAATTTTTATTAACTAGTCAAGTTCAGATCACATTTTATCTCAAGATAAAATAGGAGCATTAGAAAAATATTATTAAGCAGCCTCCTCATATTCAGTGGTTATCTCTACACCTAGGCAGCCCAAGTACATAATGAACAAAGGATGCCAATAACTGGATAATCAGCACCTGTTTCAATGGATTATTTATGCAGTCCTGTTTCAGAGAAACCACCTCAAATCTTGCAGAACTTCAAGCCCTGTAGCCCCAGTCATCTTTCCTTATGTTTGATAATTCAAATTTGTTCTGCTCAGACAAGCTTTCTATTATTACCCAATTTCTTTCACTTAATTTTACTTTATAAAAGTGTGAACAAAGATTACATATGCATGACTGAATCATGGAAATGAAGCTAATTAAAATTTGCTGCTTACCATCAAAGGGAGTAAAAAGAGAGAGGGGGGGTCCAATAGGATTAGATCTCCCCCTTTTTCCACACCAATTATAAAATGCATATGCAATTTTGCAGTTTTCAATATTATCTTTAGAATATACACAATGTTTATTAACTCCCTTTATTAGAGTTGTAGTACCACAGAGGGAATAGGAGTGGAAAGAGAATATTTCAGGGCCCATAAAGTGAGACCATAAAAAAGATGGTGTACAGGAACTGCCATATTAGATCAGAACAATTGTCCATCTAGTTCAGGATCCTCTCATGAAGGTCTGAAATACCCAACATGGATAATTATACAATAATATATCTATAGGGGAAGATTCTTCCTAACCACAGACAGTTAATGGTTGACTGCAGTATGAAGGTTGATAGCTCTCATATATTTTATCCTAATTAGTGTAGCAATAGATATTATTATTATTCATATGAATGTCTAATCTTTTGGGGATCTTATTAAGCTCTTTGCCTTACAAATATCTTGTGGCAATGAGTTCCACCAGTCAATTTTGTATTGTATTCCAAACTTTCTTTTATTATTTTTCAATTAATTTACATGGATGGACCCTTGTTCTTGTATAAGAAGAAATGGTTTTTACAGCAGTTGATCTATGTGCTGCTCATTGGGTTTTGCCCAACATTGCCTAACATGCCCAACAGTATTGCCAACTCTTGCAATTTTATTACAACTCTTATGCTTTTGGGGCATGGGAATTGGGTTTTTTTTTTCCACCTGTCTAATGAAAACATGATGAAAGGCTGAAACTCATGAATCTTCCTTTACCCAAAATGGCCACAATCCCCTATTACTATCAATGGGACTGAAGCCAGCAAGAGGGTCACCATTTCCTTACAGTCTCTCTGCAAGGGGAAGTGAGGCTGTCCTTAATAAAGAAATTGGCTGCCACCTCCCCCAATATGATTATTTTTTAGGGTCTTATTCGTGATTTTTGATGTCTTGAGGTTGACAATACTGGTCGTCAGTCATCAGTCTTGTGCAGAAGCCCCCATGTGTAAGATAGCATTTATTTCCACCGTTAGTACACAGCAGTGCTAGAAGGCTGCAGTCAGCACTTTATCAACCAGAGAACGAGGGTAATGTGGGAAGCTCCAAAAAAATGATTATGTGCGTGCAATGTAGATGCAGATCTGACATTCTACCTGCAGCCTGCTCTCTCCATAGGCCAGGTAATATTAACTCCTGCAATGTTCAGAGGTGATGCGTGGGCAGAGGGGGTCAAGTGCCCCCCATCGACTTGCCTGCCAGGGGCATGGAGGAAGAGGGGCTCTGTCCTTCTCTCCTTGCACTCCCTCCTTCCCCCTTCGGCCACTCTCTCTGGCAGCTGGGCGGGGAATTGGATGGAGCCACTTCTTCCTGAGAGAGCCTGGCTAGGAGGCAGTGGCAGCCCACTCCCTGCCTGGGCTTGGCTGCTAGGATAGGGGCTCTCTGGCTCATTCCGTCCATGTCCCAGAGGCAGGGCCCAGGAGGGGGGCATCCTGCTGCTGGCCCAGCTGCTGGGGACAGGGGCCAAGAAAGCCAAAAACATGGCAGGAACTGAGGCAGCAGCAGGCTGCCCCCTACCTGGGCCCTGCTGCAGGAATAGGGACCGAGTGAGCCAGAGCCGCCCTCCTCCCACTGGCAGCCAAGCCCAGGCAGAGAGTGGGCCACCGCTGTCTCCCAGTCTGGGAGGCAGAAGTGGCTCCATCCCGCTCACTGCCTGGCTGCCAGGGAGAGTGGCTGAATGTGCCAGGGGGTGGGGGAGGGGCAGGGAGAGAAGGACAGAGTACCCCCTGCCCCTGCAGGCAACGTGGGGTAGGGACAGCATGGTAGCCCTGGGCTGGGAGCAGGAGATGGGGTGTCATTGGGTAGGGGAGACACATGGGGTGGTCACATGTCCTCCCCTTTTAGATTGTGCCTCCCCCCACTATGGAGAGACACCAGTCATCTATTGTGGATTTGTTTGATAAGATACTACCAGTAATGTGGGGGGAGGGCATACAAATACATAGATAGGTAATACAGATTATTGTGGCTGGAGTAATGCTTATGTAAATAATTCTTCTATAGTTAGCTTTCTGCTTTAATCCCTGTGTGACTTTCGGGCAAGTCTACACTACATAATTAAGTCGACCTAGGTTACATCAATGTACTACCACCACAGTAACTACATCGCTTTTGCATATCCACACTATGCTCCTTGTATTGGTGGCGTGCATCTTCACCAGGAGTGCTTGCACCAATTTAACTGTCAGTGTGGGGCATTGTGGGATGGCTTCTAAAAGGCAATGTAAACAACTCAATGTTTACGCTGACACTGCATCGACCTAAGTACTACACCTCTTGCGGAGATGAAATTATCAAGTTGGTGTAGTGGGTGTTATGGGTTTCCCCCGGGGTGCCACCTGGAACTGGGGTACCACTGAGCCTGCCTGACCCACCAGCCTGGGCTCCCTTTACACTGTACTACTGTGACCAGCCTGCCAAGCCCTCTCATAGGCTCCAGTCTGCACCTTCTCCAGCACACATACAGGTAGGGACACACCCAGCTGCAGCTGTATACAGACGCTGAGATCAGCTCTGCATGGAAAGGCTTCAGCTAAGGAACTTCCCAACCACTTAGGCACTCACCCCCCTCTGGAGTGTAAACCCAAAATTACACCCTCTTGCACTGCACAGGGAATTGTACAGCATAAGCTTATGACATTTGCCCCCTCCCTCAATGTGAAGAGAAATATACAACAGCTTTCTGCCCCAAGTTATAACTCCCACACACTGGGTTGTGATAAAGCAAAAACAAATTTATTAGCTACAAAAGATAGATTACGTGATTATAAGAAATCGCAAACAGATGAAAGCAGATTACCTAGCAAATAAAACGCAATCTAAGCTTAATATACCAAAGAGATTGGATATGAGTAGCATCTTCTCATCCTAAATGATGATTTAAGCAGGTTGCAGAGATTTTAAAGGGTCCAGCTGCCCTTGCTTGAAGCTTAAAAACCCCAGGTATTCCTCTCACAGGCTAGAAACCCCTCTAGCCTGGGTCCAGCACTTTCCTCCAGTTCAGTCCTTGTTCCTCATGTGTTTCCAAGAGTCTCCTTTGGGCGGGGAGTCAGTGAAGAACCTCAGTGATGTCACTCCCCTGCCTTAAATAACTTTTGCATATGGCGGGAACCCTTTGTCTCCAACTTGGTTCCCACACCTTTCAGTGGAAAAAACAGGGGTGGAAGTAAGCCGGTACGGTCTGGTACAGCGTACTGGCAAGACCCAGCACGCTGTGCTGGATCAGACCAGCTTCCCCAGGCTGGTGATTTAAAGGGCCCAAGGCTCCAGCCGCTGCAGGGAGCCCCGGGCCTTTTAAATCACCGCCAGAGCCCTGGGGCTCCGGCACCGGGGCTCGGGAGATGATTTAAAGGGCCCGGGGCTCTGGCCACCGCTACTGCAGCAGAGCCCCTGGCCCTTTAAATCACTGCCGGAACCCTGCTGCCACTACCCCGGGGCTCGGGCAGAGACTTAAAGGACCTGAGGCTCCGGCCACTGCAGGGAGCCCCAGACCCTTTAAATCGCCCCTGAGCTCCCAGCTGCCTCTGCAGCTGGGAGCTCCGGGGGTGATTTAAAGGCCCCAGGGCCTTTACATCTTGATTTAAAGGGCCCGGCTCTTCTGGTTGAGACCACACACCCTGCTCAGAACTCCAGTAAGTACTTTAAGTTACTTCCTCCCCTAGGAAAAAAACACTGGTGTTCCAAGATGGAATCCAGTACCAGGAGATCTGGTCACATGCCCTGTGGTATCATAGCAGCCATGACTCAGAGGCTGTTTGTAGCATCCTCAGAAAGGCTCCTCGGTGGGAGATAAACTTCTTCGAAGGCCTATTGTTTTCTCTAATGGCCCTTCCCAGCCAGCCATCTAGACTTATTGAATTCTGCCTAGTGGGCATTCCCCAGGTGTAAGCATATTTGTAATAGATGCACAGACAATATTCCTAACTCCGGATACCAAAATGCTAAATGCATACAAATAGGATAATTATATTCAGTAGATCATAACCTTTTTAATGATCTCACATGACGTGTCACAGTGGGTGAGGTACATCAGTGGGAGCTACATTTTAGTGTAGACGCTTAATGAGTTAGGTCAACATAAACTGCTTTAAGTCAACCTAACTCTGTCGTGTAGAGCAGCGCTTAGTTCTGGAGAAAGTTGCTTGATTGATAGCTCGGGTAAGCAAAGTCTTCTCTCCCACATAATAGGTATTGCACAGGTAGTTGCAGTGCAACCTTTCCCCCAGGCTGCCTTGGCAACCCATCTAGGAAGTGAAAGGACAGAGCATTTTCCATGCCATTCAGTTCTTGGCCAATCTGCTCTCTTATTAATGGGCCAGTCCTGCAAAGTGTTCACAGGGTCAGACCTCTGAGTGTGGTAGTTGGTAAAAATTGTAAATGGGAACTGATCTAGGAACAACAAACTCATCTGACAGATGCCATCACATTTTATGTAAATTATTTGTAGATTAACATCTTTCAGTGTGCAGGGATATGATATAGTTACTGGCTCATAAGTACATTTTTTCCCAGCTGTGTAATTCCAGGCACACTGATTGGTTATGGGTGCCCAATTTGCATAATAATTATATGGTTATTTCTCAATTACCATACACTATGCTAATTACTGTGTTCTGAATGGCTGACAGCCATTATTATATTTGCAATCTCTCTGTAGAGTTTCTCAATAGCCATGTTGTGAATATGCAAATCTACCCTAATTGACTCTAATAACTCTGCTGTGATTGGCTCCCATGTTCAAGGTGCTTGACAGAAACACCTCATCTCCTCACTTCATCTGGCTGAAAAACTCCAAAACTTGAATGAAATCTCAAAAGCAAAGAAAGCAAGGATGTGAAAGGCTTTTTGATGACTTAAGTTCGAAATATTTCTGACCCATGTCCCTCTCCCACCACACGTTTTCTCTCCACATCACAGCAGGCCTCTTATCTTCCAGTATAGTTGTCATGCATTGGTCTCATTTGTTTGCAGAGGCAGAATCTCAGCCTTCCCCCATTCACCTCTGCAACAAAAGGTGAACAAATTGATACTACAATTAATCTGAAGGCAAGAGTCATAGGCCATGTCTACATTAGGAGGACTATAGCAGCATACCTAGAGCCGGCCCTGGTAGAACATCACTTCCCTGAGCAATGATATCTAGGTTGACAGAATCATTCTTCCATTGAACTTGCTGCATCTACACTGTGGGGGTTAGACTGTCTTTCCTTACCGACAGCACTCAAGTACGTGGATTTTTTTATACCCACGAGCACTATGTTAACCTAAGTTTTAAGTGTAGACAAAGTCTTAGTGGTTTGTCTAGGCAGGAAAGGGGGTGTGGTATTGGGACCTGTGCCTTTAAGGGCTAAGGTTCCCAGAGAGAGTGTGGACGGGGTGCTATAAAGCTCTTGTTGTTATGCACAGCCAGTTGGAGCCAGACACAGAATAAACTAAAATCTCTCTTGCAAATACCTTGAGCGTGGAGTAATTACTACCTACATGGTACTAGAAGTAAAAAAAATTAAGAAAATAGTCTGAGTGAAAAAATTGAGCAGTTAAAAGCTCCAACAGAGCTCAGGATATACAGAAGACAATTGGAGAAAGTTCAAACAGCGCTTCACTTTGTATCTGCAAACCACGGGTGTCAGAAAAAGGAAGACATTCAGAAGGGAATCTTATTATTGACAGTGACTGGTTCTGAAGCATTTGTTGTGTTTAAATGGTTATTAGTTAATTCAGGCAGAGGATGGACCTGTAGTACAGAAATGTGAGGTGTATTGAAAAATGAGACGTGAAAGATAATTTTTAATCACAGGGTACCACAGGAAGGTGAAACTATAGTACGGCATGTGACTGATCTGGGGGTGAAAAAAAAAATCTTGTAGTGGGGGGGGGGGGGAGGGTTAACTGAGTCGCTGATAAGAGACTAGCTCATGACTAGATTCTAGAACAAAAACAAAAATTAGAGGGAGACTACTGGAAGACCCAAAATTAACCCTTAGCAAAGCATTTATAATTTGCCAATAAAACCCATCCATTCCAAAATAAAGCTTCTGGATGATGGACAGTGCTCTGACACAGTAGCCATGTTTGAGAACCCAGAATACTACAAGAAAAGAGATGTGAGGCAGAAAGGTATGCAGAGCTCAAAGTCAGAGTCCAGCAAAAACAGTACATGGAGCTGTGCCCACTGTGGCAACCCACACAAGCCACAATAGTGCCCAGCATAATGAGAAAAAACTGCAAGAAAAGAAGGGCTGTCAAGCAATTAAAAAAATTAATCGCAATTAATTGCACTGTTAAACAACAGAATGCCATTTATTTAAATTTCGTGGATGTTTTCCACATTTTCAAATATATTGATTTCAATTACAACACAGAGTACAAAGTTTACAGTGCTCACTTTATATTTATTTTTTATTACAAGTATTTGCACTGTAAAAAACAAAAAAATAGTATTTTTCAATTCACCTAATATAAGTACTGTAGTGCTCTCTTTATCATGAAAGTTGAACTTACAAATGTAGAATTATATAAAAAACTGCATTAAAAATAAAATGTAAAATTTTAGAGCCTACAAGTCCACTCAGTCCTACTTCTTGTTCAGCGAATCGCTCAGACAAACAGGTTTGTTTACATTTGCAGGAGATAATGCTGCCTGCTTCTTGTTTATAATGTCACCTGAAAGTGAGAACAGGCATTCGCATAGCACTGTATGTGCCAGATGCGCTAAAGATTCACATGTCCTTTCATGCTTCAAACACCATTCCAGGGGACATGCGTCCATGCTGACCATGGGTTCTGCTCGATAACAATCCAAAGCAGTACAGACTGATGCATGTTCATTTTCATTATCTGAATCAAATGCCACTAGCAGAAGATTGATTTTCTTTTTTGGTGGTTCGGGTTCTGTAGTTTCCGCATCAGAGTGTTGCTCTCTCTCTTTTAAGACTTCTAAAAGCATGCTCCACACCTCGTCCCTCTCAGATTTTGGAAGGCACTTCAGATTCTTAAACCTTGGGTCGAGTGCTGTAGTGATCTTTAGAAATCCCACACTGGTACCTTCTTTGCGTTTTGTGAAACCTGCAGTGAAAGTGTTCTTAAAATGAACAACATGTGCTGGGTCATCATCCGAGACTGCTATAACATGAAATATATGGTAGAATGCGGGTAAAACAGAGCAGGGGACATACCATTCTCCCCCACGGAGTTCAGTCACAAATTTAATTAATGCATTTTTTTTTTTTTTAAACGAGCATCATCAGCATGGACGCATGTCCTCTGGAATGCTGGCTAAACCATGAAGGGGCATACGAATGTTTAGCATATCTGGCATGTAAATACCTTGAAATGCCGGCTACAAAAGTACCATGTGAATGCCTGTTCTCATTTTCAGATGACATTGTAAATAAACAGGCAGCATTATCTCCCAGAAATGTAAACAAACTTGTTTCTCTTAGCAATTGGCTGAACAAGAAGTAGGACTGAGTGGACTTGTAGGCTCTGAAGTTTTACATTGTTTTGTTTTTGAATGCAGTTATGTAACAAAAATTAAAAAACCTACATTTGCAAGCTGCACTTTCAGACAAAGAGATTGCACTACAGTACTTGTATGAGGTGAATTGAAAAATACTATTTCTTTTGTTTATCATTTTTACAGTGCAAACATTTATAATAAAAAATATACATTTTGATTTCAATTACAACACAGAATATATATACGAAAATGTAGAAAAACATCCAAAATATTTCATAATTTTCAACTGGTATTCTATTGTTTAACAGTGTGATTAAAACTGCGATTCATTTTTTTTAATCGTGATTCATTTGAGTTAATCACGTAAGTTAACTTTGACTAATCAACAGCCCTAAAGAAAAGCAATAGATTACATCACTCCGCAAGAGTTTGCGCATACCAGCGGAGTTTGCACAGCATGGACAAAGAGGAACACAACAGCACCACTACCCCAGAAGAATTCTTCTTAGGAGCAATGGACAACATGGCAATAGAGGATAATTGGACTATCAATCTGAAAGCAAATGGGACATTTATTGATTTTAGATTGTACGCCAGTGCACAAGCCAATCGCTGCCAGAAACGCTGTTAGTAACACGAAAAGAAAAGCCATGGGTAGAAGAAGGTAAATGGATAAAACTCAGGGCTTATAGAGTTGAGTTTATCCTCACTAAAGGAGTATGGGAACAGAATTTATAGGTAATAAATTGGAAAAGATACAATTTGTAATCGTACCAGGGGAACAAACAACCAATATTGAGTTAAAAGTGTATCAAGCCCTTGATTTTATCCAGGTGGTGCACTCATTGGATGGACTGGGGAATCAAATCAGTTGAGGAAGAGTTTCAGGATGTCTTCCAGGGAATAGGGAAACTCTCCGAGTACAGAATAGAGGTGAAAGAGAAACCACACCACTATTCATGCCTCTAGGAAAGTTTCTCTGTGCCCTAAGGCAGAGGTTAAAAGATTGAGCTGGATAGGCCCACTACTGTGGGAATCATAGGGCAAGTTGAAGGACCAACAGAGTGGGTATCCTTGTTGGTCATCATTGTGTGGGGGGGAAATAGAACTCTTTGTTTATTTAATTCTTTTTTTTTTTTGGTATACGCATATGTAAAAAGGGAACATTTCCCACAATCTATAAAGGGAGAAATTTGGGGGGAAATGACTAATGCATCATCGGAGGTCTGGCAGGTGCCCTTAGGAAAATAGAGCACACATCTGCGTATATTCAAAATACCACAAATTTTTGCTGGCACAGGGAGCACTAAGATTTTACATACATGATGTTTTGATTTAGTGGAAAAACAGAAGAGCACAATCAGAGGCTCTGTGAATCTTTGGAAAGAAGCAGAGCTGCTGGGCTAAAGTGGAAAAAAAATGTAAATGCTGTGTAATGGAAATAACATACCTGGGAGAGAAGTTAACACTGCAATGCGTACAGGTAGATCGCAGTAAGATTGAGGCCACCGGCAACATTCCTGCCCCAGCAGACAAGGAATGGATACAAAGATTCCTTGGAATGGTGAATTACGTAAGGAAATTTCTACCCAGTCTAGCTTCCCAAACCAGCAATGTGAGTGCTACTGTGCAGAGATGTCTAATGGTCATGGGATGGAAATCTTAATCAGGAGCTTGAGAAACTGAAGCAGTTAATTAAAGAGCCCAAGTACCATGGCAATAAGTGCAAAACTAAGTAGTTCATGGTGCATTCCAGGAATGTATTGGCACAGTCCTCTTAAAGCAATATGGTCAAAACTGGAGACCAGCAGCTTATGCATCATGGATGCTAACAAAAACCAAGTGCTAATACACTCAGAAAGAGGCTTTTGTCTTAGTCCAGAGATGTCAAAAGTGTCATGTCTTCATTTATGAGATTCGTGTGTTAACTGCCACTGACCATAAACCACTTATTGCCATTGCCATAAGGAAGCTCCCCCACTCACCTGCCCCCTAACAACACAGAGGATATTTTCTTCCAGTTACAAATGTATGACCTGAAAATTGAACACGACCTGGGAGAGATTTGGTGGTCAGGGCTGCTGGAACAATTATTACAGTGGGGGTGCTGAGAGCTATTGAACCAAACTATAAACCCTGTATATGATGGAAACCACTTCAAACTAGGGGGTGCAGTAGCACCCCCAGTTCCAGCACCTACGTTGGTGGTTGTAGATACACAGTCTAGAGCAGGGGTCAGCAATGTTTGGCACGCGGCTCGCCAAGGTAAGCACCCTAGCATGCCGGGCCAGTTTATTTACCTGCTGACGCGGCAGGTTCGGCCGAATGCGGCCCCCACTCGCCGCGGTTCGCCGTCCCGGGCCAATGGGGGCAGCGGGAAGCGGCGCAGGCCAACGGATGTGCTGGTCGCGGCTTCCTGCTGCCTCCATTGGCCCAGAATGGTGAACCACGGCCAGTGGGGTCCGTGATCGGCTGAACCTGCCGTGTCAGCAGGTAAATAAACTGGCCTGGCCCCCGCTAGGGTGCTTACCCTGGCGAGCCTCGTGCCGAACGTTGCCGACCCCTGGTTTAGAGCATTTGACCAAAGTGCAGTGGAGCAAAGTCCAGAAATAGATGTTGTACATATCAATCTGATTTAAAAAACAAAAAAACGGAGACCTCTCTGGTCTCCGAGAAAATGTGGACAGTGATTGCTAGAGGTACTGCTCAAGAGGAGACCCTGTAGAGAGTAATTACAACTTAGCACTGTGTCGCTCAGACGGCATATTCCCAGTTTACAGTATAATGAATAGAAGAGGGAGTTCTCAGTCCTTGCTGAAAGGCACCAAGATGGTGTTTCCTAAGATGCTACACAAAAATATGTAACAAAGAATACAGGAAGATGCTTAGGGATTGAAAAATCTAAGAGCTGGACCAGCAATGCTTTACTCTAGTCTAAAATGAACAGTGCCGTTGAAGAAGCTGTTAATGCTTGTTGCAAATGACAAACATACAGGCCAAAACAAGTGAAAGAGCCCTGTTGGTGACACAGAAAAAAATTGTTCCCCTGGAGCAAAATAGGCATAGATAGGTTTTTTTCCAGCCATCATAAACACATGTACTTGTCCTTGAGTATTATTCTATTTGCGTCTGTTATATTAATGTTGGTTTGGGTTTTCTTAAGTGTTGTTGTTGTTAAGTCTTGGCTTGGGAAGGGAAGGCCTGTGCATTTAAGAGTGAGCTTCCTAGCCAGAGAGTCTGGGTGGAATGCCGTGAAGCTCTTGATGTTATGCACAGCCATCTGGAATCAGACATAGTATAAAGCAGAGCTTTTGCAAGAACATAAAGCACTGAGTGATCACTGAACACCACAGAGGGTTCAGGGGAATAAAGAAATACACCTCTATCCCAATACAACGCGACCCGATATAACACGAATTCAGATATAACGCGGTAAAGCAGTGCTGAGGGGGTGCGGGAGTGCACGCTCCGGCAAATCAAAGCAAGTTAAATATAACACGGTTTCACCTATAACATGGTAAGATTTTTTTGGCTCCTGAGGACAGCGCTATATCGGGGTAGAGGTGTAATTGCAAAGAAAATGGGGGAAGACCAAAATGCTTTTAAACATTTTTAAAAATCAATTTGATTTCAACAGTTCATGTTGGCTTTTTAGTTATTTTTCATTAAAAATTCAAATATCTAATACAAATTTTACTCAGTAACTGGAAGGGGCTTCCAGTTTTCTCAGATCTAATAACCTCAGTCCTTACTGTTTTTGATCTCCATTTATTTAGTCCTCCTTAATTGTGTCAATTAAAAAAAGGTATAGTAAAATAATATAAAATAGATATTTAATAAATCAATAAGATTCCTCCCCCCCCCCCCAAATTAAAACTGTATGTTTGCTTTTACAATACCCTTTTGGCTAGGTCTTCCAGAATATATTACAACTGCTCTGCCATTGACTACTAGATGATTTTCTTTCTGGAAATAGGCTAGACATGGGATGCACAATATAACCAAATTACTCAGTGTTTTCTAGCGTGGTGCCTTCAGGTCAGAGTATCACATGCAATAATATCAATCTCGTGAATGCCTTATTATTTTATGTTTTTCTTATCAGGAGACCCCATTCAAGATTGTATGTTGCATAATAAAAGACAACACCTGCCCCAAATTACTTAGTCTAAATAGACAAGACAGACAAGGGAATAACAATACTTCTTTTCTCCCAACCAATTTTATAGATTGGGCAGTAATAGATTTACACAAGGTCACACAGGAAATCTATGGAAGACCTGAGAACTGAACACAGATCTTCTGAGTTCCAGCCACCTGCCTTGCCTATAAGTTTATTCTTTCTCCTATGCTCACATTAGTAACAGAATAACCTATAGCTTTACAAACTCAAGAGCAACAAGCTCACCCCTCCACAGAAGCTGTCTTGACGGTTATATTTCTTATTAATTAATAATAGTTAAAATACAATTATGGCTGCAAAACACATTCACATTTTACTCTGGCTCATATCTGTCTGGAATTATGTTTTTAAAAAAGCAAATCCTGTTCTGTGACCACATGCAATAACATTAAATATGCTTGTTCTATACACAGCCTTCTTTTTCATAGCCAGTGTTGCCTGGGGCACACCCAGTGTGTTTATCTCTGACATGAGGAGTGAGTTAGGCATCATTGTGACAGGTTGAGTGTGCCTTCCCCTCAGTGTGTAAAAGGGTTAAGCTCCTTCACTGGAGCAAGGAAAGAGAATTGCTTCATCTCGCAGAAACTGCAGTAGCTGTTATGTATGGAAGGAAGGGCATTCAGCTATGACTTATTAAAGAGAAAACCTGAAACAAGATGGCTTGGGTTTGGTGGTTGAGACAGGCAAGAAGCGGTCTCTCTATTGGACTAGAGAGGACTTTTTACCCTCTAAAATCAAGGGACCAATTTTGTTTATATCCTTCCTCGGGATAAAGGAAATATTTATAACTGAAAAACAATGCTATCCCCACCCCCACTAATCCCATATAACTGTGAGCTGGCCGCCCAGAAAGTGTTTGTTCTGAAATCATCTGTATGGAATCCCAAGTGTCTTTAAACACAGCGTCATAAGAGCACGGAAAATTACCACTTTTAGCCTTTGAACACAAGCTTAGGCACACCCATGCAGGACACATTTATCACTTGCCTGTTTTCTGAACTGTTTGTCAAGATGAATATTTAATGACTTTCAAATACACGTCAAACCAACCTGCTCAAGCCAAGGCTTTTTGTCATTTTTTTAACCCATCAGTTAGCTGTGCCTGTAACATCCCCTATCTGAGCATAGGGAAGGTCTTGCATTAAAATACTGGTTTGGGCCAGTATTTATAACAGAGTTTCATCCTTTTGCATGTAGCACTATAGCTCTATGCAGGACTTCAGAATTTTTTTCCCCTTGACTGGCTTCAGCTTACAAGACATAATAGAACCATTGCAGGACCTAGCATCTCCACAGCTTGGATTTATGAAACTACAGGATTAATGTTCCAATTCCTTGGAAGATCCATGGCTACAAGCATCCCAGCCATGCTGCCAAAATGCTGCAATTCATACAATTGCCATTGGTTCTAGTTTTTAGTGAAATGACTGCGGAACTTCTGGAAATGTCCACTTTGAACTCTGCTTTTTTTGGGGGGAAATAATTGCTGCAGTGGTAAATTGGCTTCCTGCCAGAGGAAGAAATGAAATCCTTGCTAATGCCCATCTCGTAGTTGTCCTCTTGTCATCTTCAGTAATTGAATTCATGTGCCCATCTGAGTAGTTATACAGCCATTTTGCATACATTTCAATACTCAGCTGATAAGGTTTATGCTGGAAGATGCTCTTTAGCCCACTTGAGAGCAAACCATGTCAGCGGTGTCACTTTAATGGGGACATTTCCTCTTACCTGTTTCTCATTTACAATAAATATCAGATCTCTACACTCAAAATACTCTGCCACTCATTTACATGAAATGAGTTACAGTTTTATAGCACCTTTCCTTTCAAGAGGTTTAACAACCATTAACTAATTCAAACATTAAATTCGCCTATGAAATAAGAAAGGGATGTATAGGGACTGCTTCACCTGCTGCAGAAATAGTGTAGCCACCTTTGGAGTATAGTACAGCAGCTGTTTAACTCAGCAATTCTACACATGTAGAGGATACCATATCCAACCTAACTGCAGGGGAAATCTAAGAAGAAGAATGTAAATACCGGAGTATAAATTTGGCCAGAACAAACAAGGTTCAACCCTTCTTTTAAAAAGCACAATGGGATTATTGATGATGTCTTGGTCTGTCAACAGTATACTATATGAAGACTTAATCCTGGTGCTCAGCACCCAGGTCTGAGCACTCAGGTTAGCGTAGTCTGTGTATTAACAACCACATTGCAAAGCCTTGCCCTACTTATTGTATCTTTACTGATGCTATACTCACCCACATATGTTGCTAGAACTTCTGAATACATAACCCATAGCTCATTGGGCTGCAATAAGTTGAGCCACACCATGATTCTTTCCCAGTGAGTTGTGGGGGAACTTGTCTCTCCTTTTGGGAACACAGGGGGAATTGTGGGAAGACACTGGAGGACTATCAGCGCTCAAATGGTTTAGCCTGTGTCCTCTGTGCAAAGTGGGGCAGGGAGGGTGCCAGCCTGAGTGAAAGCCGCACCCAAGCTTTAGTCTACAACATAAGAACGGCCATACTGGGTCAGACCCAAGGTCCCTCAGTATCCTGTCTTCTGACAATGGCCAATGCCACGTGCCCTAGAGGGAATGAACAGAACAGATAATCATCAAGTGATCCATCCCCTGTTGCCCATTCCCAGCTTCTGGCAAGCAGAGGCTAGGGATACCATCCCTACCCATTCTGGCTAATAGCCATTGATGGATCTATCCTCCATGAACTTATTTAGTTCTTTTTTTTAAATCCAATTGTAGTCTTGGCCTTCACAACATCCTCTGGCAAGGAGTTGCACAGGTTGACTGTGTGTTGTGTGAAAAAAAATACTTCCTTTTGTTTGTTTTAAACTTCCTGCCTATTAGACACACAGTCCCAGACAAGCCAGATAGCCTGGTCTGAAAGCATCACTAAACTTGTGTGAAAGATTTTTTGTGTGTGGATGGGAGGGGAGTTAGGGATAACACCTGAGTAAGAACTTGAGTTAACTCCGCATTGAAGATGTCATACTGGAACACTGGTTCAGTTCTGGTGAAACAGGAGTAGGGCCCTTTACTTCCTTGCAACACCTAAGTGGTGCATGGAGATTTCTCAGAGAAGCCCGACTAGCTTGTTAGAATCATAGTACAAAAAGGGGAATGGTCACAGGCCTCATCATAAGCAGCTTTTTTTAAAAAAATCCCACTATTTGTGTGTGTTGTAAAACTATAGTTATAGGAAGGTCCACAGTTAAGACGGCAGTTGAATACATAGCCTATATTTAAGGTTATTCAGGTAAATGATGCAAACATTAACATGGACTATACATGTAGTTGTAGAGGCAAATGTTATTAATGGAAAGTGACAGGGGTTGACTCCTAATTACCAATTACACTGGTAACTGGGAGTCAAGTCAGTACTGGTAAATTAATAGCAGGCAGACATGTAAGTAAGCCAGTCTATACTCAGAGCACTGTGTGCCTTCATTATCTAGGAGCTGGCACTTAAGATGTTTGGTGTAGTTATGCCATATATCCCTGGAAAGCCTCTGCTTCTGACTTGTGGCTAATCACACTCTCTCTGCCTGCAGAGACCTTAGGTGCTTAACAGGCATTTATGCCTTTGAAAATCTCCCCCTAAATGTTGTTTCAGTAAGTGGTTTACTGTACTAGACTACTAAACTGACCCTTGAATAAGCTGAAGCCCCACACAAACAGTGAATGGGTATGTAACCCTACATTACTTTATGTTGTGACAAAGTTCCTCCTCTATCTTCATGGGCCCTGCGCTTATTGGCAGATTTTCTTGCCTCAGAGATTCACCATGTGGGTTGGGGAACAGCCCAGGGACCTTCCCCTCTGGAAGAACCCACAGTCCAGGTCAATTGGGAGGTTTTGGGGGGGGGGGGATCCTGGGCCCACCCTCTACTCCAGGTTTCAGCCCAGGGCCCTGTGGACTGCCTCCTTAGGGTGACCAGATCACCCAAGTCAAATATCGGGATGCGGGGGGAGGGCAGGAGGGTGACGCGGGGGTAGGGTTACCATATTTTGTGCCTCCAAATGGAGGACACTCCACGGCCCCCGGCCCCGCCCCCAGCCCCGCCCAACCCCGCCCCCTCCCAAAGTCTCCGCCCCCTCCCCTGCTTCCCACGAATATTTGATTCGCGGGAAGCCTGAAGCAGGTAAGAGGGGTGTGGGGGGAGGAGGCGCGGCCCAGGCTGGCCCCCCGGCGTTTCCAGCCTGGGTCGGCTCGGGCCCTGGGGTGCCGGCCCCGGCCGACCACCCCCGGCCCGCCCAGCACTGCCGGCCCCCGGCGGCCCGGCGCACCCCCCGGCTCCCGGCCCGGCGCACCCCCCGGCTCCCGGCCCGGCCCGGCTGACCCGGCTCCCGGCCCGGCCCGGCTGACCTCCCGATTTTCCCGGACATGCCCGGCTTTTGGGGATTTCCCCCCGGACGGGGATTTGAGCCCCCAAAAGCCGGACATGTCCGGGAAAATCTGGACGTATGGTAACCCTAAGTTCATTGTGCCAGCTGAAAAGGCTTTGCCCATTAATCACTGGGCAAAATCCCCTCTTTTTAATGGCAAATTGGGCAGGCATTTCCTTTGCAAATGTGTGGCCATAGGAAGCGCAGTATTGTGGGCCTCAGACGGAAAGGGGCTGCCACCACCTGCCCCTCTCGAGGAAGAGCCATCTCTGCCTCTCACCTGCAAAATCTGTCTTACCTTCACTGTGCATCATGCATCCAGGGCACAGAATGAGGGATAGGTGCCACAATGCTACAAACACAGACACAATGCTCTGGGTGGGTACATTGCACTGCTCTACCGAAGCCAGGCTAGCTAGCATGGGGAAACTGAACCACTGCAGGGAACCTTTCACAGCAGCCCTTATCCCTGACACTGCACTCCGCTCTGGGGTAGACAGATCCCGGACAGGAACTGCCCCAATACCTCACATCTACATTCTGCCCAACCAAAAATCCTCCTGCAGTCTGCACTGGACACACTAGTGTTTCCTACATGTCACAGATTAAGTCCAGAAGGGACCACTATGATCATCTAGTCTGGCCTCCTGCAGAAGACAGCCCTGAGACCCTGCCGAGTACTATGGTGCTGAGAGGGGAGACTACATTGCATCATGGAAGATGTAGTCCAGCCAGAGAGCCTGGCCCATTGGGGAGAGTGGAGGCCTAAACTACACCTCTCATGGAGCAATGCATCACACTAGAGAAATGCAGGTTAATGTTGAACTGACCCAGAATGAAAATATTTTAATTTTGATTTTCCTGATGGAAAAATTGAAAGATTTTTGGTAACATTGAAATGTACTCACCATCTTTGCAGAAATGGCATTTTCTGTCACAAAGTCACTTGGATGGAAAATTGCCAGCTAGCTCTAGTCAGGGTTTGGCGTGACACTCTCAATAAGGCAACATCCCAGGGAAGGTTTGGGGAGGCAATGCCGGCTGGGTCCCAAACTTCTGCCATGAGAGAGGCTGGGGGATTAATAGTCAGTGGGACACTCACCAGCGATCCCCTAGCAAGTAGCACCAAAGCTGAGCGGACGGGAAGAGCCACTAAAAAGCTTCTCCGTGGGGGTAAGAGATTTTGGCAGGAGTCGCACCCCCCCCCGCTACCCCGGACCGGCTCCCCGCCCGGCCCCGCGGCCCGGCGCACCCCCCCCACTACCCCGGACCGGCCCGCGGCCCCGCGCACCCCCGGCTCCCCGCCCGGCCCCGCGGCCCGGCGCACCCCCCCGCTACCCCGGCCCGGCTCCCGGCCCCGCGCCGCGCCCCCGGCTCCCCGCCCGGCCCCGCGCCCGGCCCGGCACCATGCCCGCGACCCCGGCCCCGGCCAAAGAGGCCCCGGCCAAGCCCTCCATCCCTCCCTCCCGATTTTCCCGGACATGCCCGGCTTTTGGGGATTTCCCCCCGGACGGGGATTTGAACCCCCAAAAGCCGGACATGTCCGGGAAAATCCGGACGTATGGTAACCCTACGCGGGGGGGCGTGGCAGGGGGCGGGGCCAAAAAAAAAACCACCCTTCCTCCACAAGCGCTGGAGGGAGGCCTGGGAGACGCAGGGGAAGCGCGGGGCCAGGGTGAGTAAGTCCGGCCTGGCCCCGAGCAGGCAGGACTCGGTGGGGAGAGGAGGGGGGCGGCCCGCGGGGCCAGGCAGCAGCTGTTCTCCCCCCCCCAGGCAGCAGGACTCGGGAGCAGCCGCTGCTGCAGCTCCTACTGCCGCGGGGGGAGGAAGTGGCCGATGGCCAAGCTCAGCAGCTGTGGCTCTGGCGCCCGCGAACCCCCCCGAGCCTGGGCCTGCTGCGGGGACCCAGTCGCGTCTGGGCTGCTGCCCAGCTGGTACTATCCCGCGGTGGCCCCGGCGTGGGGGCAGCAGGCCCCAGCCCCCCCGTCCCGCTTAGGTCCCACAGGGGAATGAACGGGGCTGGGCTGCCGATGCCTCCGCCCCGGGGCCGCTGCGGGATTGCGCCACCTGGGCAGCAGCCCAGATGCGACTGGCCAGGGCGCAGTGTGTGCGCTGCTGGGTCCCCGCAGCAGGCCCAGGGGGTTCGGGGGCGCCAGAGCTGCAGCCACCGAGCTCCATGGCCACTTCCTCCCCCCGCGGCAGTGGGAGCTGCAACAGCGGCTGCTCCCGAGTCCCGCTGCCCGGGGGGGAGAACAGCCGCCGCCTGGCCCCGCAGGCCACCCCCCTCCTCTCCCTACCGCCCAACTGAGTCCTGCCTGCTCGGGGCCAAGCCGGACTCTCACTTACCCCGGCCCCACGCTTCCTCTGAGTCTCCTGGGCCTCCCTCCAGCGCTTGCGGAGGGAGGAGGAATGGTGAGCCCGGGGAAGAGGCGGGGATTCGGGGATGGAGCCAATCAGGGGAGGAGTCAGGGCGGGGGGGGGGGGTGCGAGCACTTCCAGGTTCCGGCGCATTTCCTTGTTTGTCCAGTGTCCTGACCGCACGTCGGTCAGGACACGGGACAAACAAGGAAATATCGGGACAGTCCCGATAAAATCAGGACATCTGGTCACCCTATGCCTCCTGTAACAGCTGCATGACAGCTACAGCTCCCTAGGCTACTTTCTCATAGACTCCTCCAAACACCTTCCTTATTCTCACCACAGGACCTTCCTCCTGGTGTCTGATAACGCTTGTGCTCCTCAGTCCTCCAGCAGCACACCCTCAGCTTCTTGCTCCCAGCTCCTCATACTCACACCACAAACTGAAGTGAGCTCCTTTTAAAACCCAGGTGCCCTGATTAGCCTGCCTTAATTGATTCTAGCAGTTTCTTCTAAATTGGCTCCAGGTGTCCTAATTAGCCTGCCTGCCTGCCTGCCTTAACTGGTTCTAGCAGGTTCCTGATTACTCTAGTGCAGCCCCTCCTCTGGTCACTCAGGTAACAGAAAACTACTCATCCAGTGACCAGTATATTTTCCCTCTACCAGACTCCTGCACCCCACTGGTCTGGGTCTGCCACAACATGCTTATATTTGATATCATTTCCAGTCCTGGTAGGGTTATTGTAATAAAATAGCACTCTCTTGCTGTTGGGGCAGATTCTGTGATTGGCAGGGTGTAGTAACGATACGGAAACGGTCACCAGCTGTAGTGAAACCATTAGTACTGTATAACTTCTGTAGGATAAATTGCACAAGGTTCATGTGGAAATGCTCTACGTTATCTCTGTCCTCGCTTTCTGCTCCTCTTGCTTTCTCTCAATTGTTTCTGTCTTTGTTATTTATTGTTTGTAGTGACAATCCAACAGTATACTACATGCTTTAGACAGCTGTAAGGACAAGGTCACTGCTCCCAGGAACTTACGGTGAGATTTACAAAGGCATTTACATGCCTAAAGATGCAGATAAGTGCTGAAGGGGATTTCCACAAGCACTTAAGTAGGTTAAGGCTTTGGGGCAGGGACTGTCTTTTTGTTCTATGTTTGTACAGCACTCAGCACAAAGGAGTCCTGGTTCATGACTGGGGCTTCTAGGTGCTGCAATAATAAGAGATTAAAAAATCATGAGTCAGATCCTAAAAATCATGAGATATTTTAAAAAGATTATAGGGGAAGCACATTGCTTGTCTTTTTGATGGTTGACCTCCCCCAGGCCATCCTGTGTGTGTGTGATGGGGGGGGGGGGGGATGAAAGAGAGAGAATTCATGTTGTCCACTCTCCCAAATGTATTGGGTGTGGTGATTTTGGCCCCTGTTGATGGAGCTCTCACCTCCACATCTGCCCATCCCCTGTCCGGCAATGAATTCCACCCCCCAAACTCCAAATCTATCCTGTCCCTTCAGTTCCTGCATCAATTTGACCCCCACCCCAGTTCAATCTCAGCTCCAGCCTCACCTCTGCTTCTCCTTGGGTTCTTCACCACACCCAAGCCTGGAGAGGGGCTGGGGCCCCTCTCCCACTTCCCAAGTTAAGTGCTGCAGGAAGGGAAGGAGAGGAGCTGTCCCCATTGCTCCTAGGTGGGGAGGGGAAATGGAGCCTCCCGGAGCTGCTGGGTTCTTCCCGCCATGGGCGGCAGGTGAAACTTCCCCTAGGGGAGGCTAGCATCCTGTCCTGCCCCTTCTGCCCGTGGCCCTGCCCACACTCCACTCTTGCTCCGCCCCTGGTCCCACCCCTACTCCGGTTTGGCCCCCTCCCCACTCACCCCCCTGCCGCCGCTCCCCGCATCCCTCCTCTACTCCTCCCTTCCCCCCCCCCGAGGCACCCACTGCCCACCGCTCCCCACGTCCCTCCTTTCCACCACACACCCCTTCCCCTGAGGCCCCGGCCGCTTCTGCTCTCTGCGTCCCTTCTCTCCTCCAGCCCCCCCCCCCCACCATGACACCCCCACCGCCCGTAGGGACATAGTGAGCAGTGGGCGGGAGGGGCCTCGTGGGGGAGGAGGTGGAGGAGAGGAGATGTGCGGTGAGCAGCGAGGACCTCCAAAAATGGGGATGGAGAGGAGGGACTCAGCCAGGCAGCGGCAGGCAGTGGAGGTTCAGGGAAGGGGCAGAACAGGGACAGGAAGAGGCAGAGTGCAGGCAGGGCCACCACGGCCCAGGTTTCTGGCGGTGGTGGCTGCTCCGGGGGAGGCTTAGTCTCCCCTGGCCTATTATACCCGCCACCTATGCTGCTCCCTCCTCTCCTCTCCCGTCCTGTAAGAATGGCTTCAGGTTGCTGAGGGGAGAGGAAAAGGGAGAGAGCTCTTCATACAGCAGCTCTGATTGGTTGCTCAGCCCTGGGTGGTAGGCTTGTGGGGCAAGCAGCCAAACAGAGGGAGTTCTTCCCCTGACAGGGCTCAGGTTCCTATGAGGGGAGAGCTTCTTGCATCATTATAAGACTGGCTCCAGCCCAGCCAAAATTCTGTTACTCACAAGAAAATCGTGAGACGTGACAACACTAATAATCATAATAATTCTGTTGAAAGTCAACATCATCTAAATATGCACGAGCTAAAAACACTGGGAGGATGAACTGAAGAGCTGTGCATTTGACCAGTGAGACTTACCACATGTCTCGTAAGCACCATGTTTTGTTTGTAACACGTTTTATTGCTTGGAAAGTGGTCTCTGACATCTTGTCATTTCCACTGATGAGTTAAAAAGCAAGGGAGGAATCAGAGGTATTTGGGAAAAGATGCATGTGATGGAGTAGTGTATGCCTGTAAATTGATAGCAGTCTACATATTCCAGGGTGTTTTGTGTACACCATTTTGATTGTAAAAATGTACTGTGCCTTCTCACTGGCACTGTAGTCTCCATTTTGAGCTGTAACACCCAAGAGGTATTAGGAGGAATCCTTGCACATAGCAAGGAACTAAAAATGGGAACAATCAAGTGTGATTAACCTGGATGGACTTTCATTCAAATGAAAGCACCCTAGAACTATTAGCTGGCTGCAACTAAGGAGAACCAGTATTTCCAGGTTAGATGTCAGGAAGGCTCTAACCGAGCAATGAATCACCTGACCAGGGATCTGAAGCCACTCAGGAGGGTCACCTGACAGATGGGAGTGGAACTTTATAAAAGGACAAGGTCTGCTCTTAGCAGGGGTTCTCTCACTGACCAGACCAATAAGGCAAGACTGAGTAGGAGAAGAAAGAAGAGAGGAGGGACTTGGGACCTTGCAAGGACTCACCAAAACCAAAGGGCTCTTGGGTTGGTGAGAACTCTGGAGGAAGGGTTTCACATGCAGCTGCTTATAATTTTTCATAAAATTGTATATTTTTTGTGTTTTGTCAGTGAGTAATGTGTTTAGAAATTCCTTTGCAAAGTCTCTGTTACTTGCTTTAACTGTCACAAGGTCCATGAAGGGGGAAATAGTACCCAGAGGGTCCACAACTTTGGTGGAACCCTGGGAAGCATGCAGTAGCTATTGGGGAGGCTTGGGAGAGCTGGCACTAGTTTCAGGGCCTAGGCAGTGTGCGTAAAGTCCCAAAACCAGAGACATCGCATGGACTCTAACTAAACCCAGCAAACCTAAGAGCACATGGAATCTGGCAGTTGAATCTAAATGCAGCAACATGATGATCATCCAAAAGGGGAAGCACAGCCAAGGCTGAAAGTGTGTTTTAAGAAGGGACATGGAAGCTTCAGTCAGGCATAGGTGCTACAATGGAGAAGTGGGAGAAGGACACTAACATGGGGGCAGTGACTCATGCAGCTTGGGCAAAGCAAAATAAGTAGAAGGGGAAGTGGAATGTAAGAAGAGGCAGGAATGAGGTTGGGTAGGTCCTGGGATATGGCTGCTAAGACCAACAGTCATCCTCCAATTTAGCAAGGAGGGGGCTCAAGACAGCAGGGAGCTACAGGCTGCAGTTAACATCAAGCTTTGGTTGCTGTGTCAGCGTTATGCAACGTTTAAGTAAAAATAAATTTTAAGTGTTAAACATAAGCTCTTTGTGCCTTGCGGAGAAGAACACCACAGTAAAAAGCCAGTGGAAGATTGTGAACAGTGATTGAATGTGGTCAGAGCAGCCAATTCCTCTTGCAAAGTGAAATTATGAAGGTTTCACTTGCTCACGTTGCGGTGACTGAGGTAACATGCCTCCCACGTGGAAACGTTTCAGAATACGGTATTGTGACTCTACCCTTCTCCATTACCACAGCGTGCAAAGCAGCATTGTTTCATTTCTCTTTTGATTGCTGCAGTGCTCATAAGCTTACCATCCTCCACAACCTTTGAGCCTTTTGTTCTAAGCTGTAAAACCAGAGTGACTGAGCTGCAACTGATGAGCAGTCACCTTCCCAGTGGCTGCTTTAGATAGCATACTCCTGCCCCCATTGAAGTCAATGGGAGCTTTGCCAAGGACTTCCATCAGAGCAGGATTGTACCTCAAAGGAGTCCCTGTGCAAGAAGGGCCCCACGTGCTTGTGCTTTTTGTTAGCTAACATTGTCTCTCTTTAAAAAAAAAAAAAAACTCAAGGGTCATTTACTGTGGAAAACATTCAAACGTTGGAAATTACTGCTCACTTCTACAAATGGGATTCTTCTCACAAATTTGCCCTTCTCTTGTTTAAATCAAAAACTTTTGTAGCACCAGTTCTGTCTTCAGTGTTTACTATTTTTATACTCTAATAAAGATTTAATGTTGCAGGTGACACTCCGGTGAGGAGAGAAAAACTTCTTCCCTGCATACAGTGAGTGCTGAATAGCTCAACGATTCTCAAAAATTGTCCCTACTAGAATCCCCTGTGGAACATAAATGGATGAAACCAATACACCAGGATTAGAAATGGCATGCATTTCCATGGAAATTACTCTAAAAACCTATTGCAGAAAATAGAGATTGAAATCCTTTTGTAGAATTTTAAACCGATGGAATTTAACAGAGACCTATACACCTGTCACAGAATTCCACATGGTGTTTTGACGTTCTATAGCATGAATGTAATTGCCTATTAAATTCTATAAGATTCTTCCCATAATTCTTTCTAATTATCTCTCTTTTTCTCCCATATTGTGGTTTGATAATGTGAAATACTGCACTAATAAGGATTAAATAGCTTGAGAATTATATGATGCATGTACACAGCAACACCTGAGGGCAGGATTTGTATCAGAAAGCAAGAACAATGTATATCCTGTTACATACACAGGGCCAAATGCTGCAGATCTCACTCAAGCAGTCCCTAAACCATCTTTAAAGGGCATTTTACTTTTTCATTCATAGATTTGTTGTGGAAAATTGACCACACAGTTGATTTTGGATCACACAGCCTGAGGCTCCGTTATTGATCAATCAAACAGGAGCCTTAGGTTGTCTGATCCAAAATCAACCATGTGGTCAATTTTCCACAACAGATTCATAGGATTTAAGGCTAGAAGGGACTGTTACAGCTAAAACAGTCTTGATTTGAAAACATTAAAAAATGAAGAATCCACAACTTCCCTTGGTAGTTTGTCCTAATGGTTAATCACCCTCACTGTTCATGTTAGATATTAGGCATACACTTTTAATTTGTCTGCCTTCAGTTTTCAACATCTGATTCTTCTTATACCTTTCTCCACTAGATTAAAGTACCTGGTACTTGGTATTTTTTCTTCATGAAGGTACTTATACATTGTAATCAACTAACCTTCTGATCTTCTTTTCAATAAAATAAACAAATTGAGCTCCTTAAGCCTCTCACTGTAAGGCATGTCCTCCAGTCATTTTTTGTAGCTCTTCAGGAATGCTCCCAATTTTTCAACAGCCTTTTTGAAAATGTTGACACCAGAAAGAGGTGCCGCATTCTAGTACTGGTATCTCACCAATGCCGTACACAGAGGTTAAAATCTGCTTCTTACTCCTACTCCTTTGTTTATACGTTCAGGAATCACTTTGGCCCTTTTTGACACAGCATCAAGTTCAACTGGAAGTTCAGTTGCTTGTCCCCAAAAATCCTTTGATATTGTATAGTACTGGTTTTTTTTAATTAAAATATCGTGTGATACTAAATCAAACATCTCATAAAAATTAAGAATGTTACATGTATGCAGTTACCTTCATCAGCCACACATCTAATCTCATCAAAGAATGAAATCAGGTGTTTCTGACAAGAGCTATTTTCCATAAAACCATGCGGACTGGCATCAATTATATCCCTATCCTTATCAGCTGAATTCCATGTCAGCTTTTCCATTATTTTGCCTGGGACAGATGTCAGGCTAACCAGCCAGTAGCTACCTGCGTGAATACACATACCTTTTTTGAATATTGGCACAACATTAACAGGCCATGGAGCTCCTCAACACTTTTAGGAATCTTTTTGTTAGCTAACATTGTCCTACTTAAAAAAAACTTCACTTTAAAAAAAAAAAACGTCAAGGGTATTTCCTATGGAACGGTCAGACCAGCTGATTTAAAAATATTTATCCCTAGTAGATGTTGTCTAACATCCTCCTCAGGTGCAAGTGGGACTGGAAAGTACTTCATCATGTTCATGTGATATGAGTACAGCATCCTGCTTCTTTCCAAATACAAAACAGAAGTATTTATCAAACACTTTTAACTTTTCTGCATTATTATTAAGAATTTTACCATCTCCCTAGTAATGGGGCTAATGCTTGAATAAGTTCTGTAAGCTTTAGTCCATGCTTTGACTGGAAAATTAATTGCTATCAAATAGATCAGTGTTACATTTCTATGTTCCTTTTTCTTCATCTCTATAGCAATTGTGTATAGTATGAATTTGATCGACAATCATTGAAGTTAATGAGAATCTTTCCATAGTCTTCACTGGGCTTTGGATCTGACACTCCGTTGAATTACGGATTACCCTGAGGCACTTTTTCAGCTGCTCCTACCTTCACCACTCTTCTAAAGTCATTAATTAAGGAGGACAAATCACGCCAATAAATAGGCATCTGATCCATATTTTTGCAGGTTTCAGAGTAGCCGTGATAGTCTGTATCCGCAAAAAGAACAGGAGCACTTGTGGCACCTTAGAGACTAACAAATTTATTAGAGCATAAGCTTTCGTGGACTACAGCCCACTTCATCCAAAGAAGTGGGCTGTAGTCCGCGAAAGCTTATGCTCTAATAAATTTGTTAGTCTCTAAGGTGCCACAAGTACTCCTGTTCTTTTTGCATATTTTTGAAGGTAATTCCAAGTATGGAGCTGTTACCTCCAAGAACTGAATCACTACAATTTGCCATCCTATCAAGCTTTTACTATAAGCATTAATGTTGTCTTGGTGGTATGCAAGACCTTGTGTATTCCGTATCAATTTTGATCTTGAACCACTGGAACTGGAATGCTCAAAGCATGACAAACAAGAGTCTCTCATACTGATGCTAATGAAGTTGCTAATGCAAATTCCAAGGCAATAACAAAATGGGATTTCAAATTGTGTAGCAGAATTCCAGACAGTATACTTTGTACTATGGTCATCTTTCGGTGCAGGGTTGTAGATAAGACTTTTCCTATAGATACTGTTGCAAACAGTCAGATTACTGTGAACTCTAGACATTGATATTGACCTTTTTATCAAGGTGTTATTGAGTATAACACAGTGCTAAGGTGATGTGACAAAACTCTGGAAACAAAGCTGATTGTGTTTGAGCATTTTGGCTAGAAAAGGCAAATAATGATGCTGGAAAAGTCATGGCAGCAAAAATATTGTTCAATTGAAAAGAACATTTAAAACTATGATTGTGGTAGGAAAGGTCTGAAATAAAAATACAAGCCTAGTCCAGTAGAGATTGAAAGTTGCTCCCAGTGAGGATTGCTGTGGAGGCTCTATGAAGTAAATCATTGGTCTGAGCCCAGCCCCTAGTTGGCAGGGCTCTGCTTTGCAATGGACACTCTAGTTCGTAAATGGCAGGAGGGGCCAAGAATTGAATGGACAAGGAGACTGAGCTACTATCGCTCCCTTAGATTGGTCCCTGTGAGTCAAGATTAAAGGCACACCAACAGACCTAGCAGTTTGCCCTGACCCTGCCCAAACTGTCCCTGTCCTGTGATTAGAGAACTTACGACCAAGAACTCCAGACTTGTTGATCAAACATCTTAGGAGCAGTAATCTTCAACCAGATCCTTTGTCCTGGGTCAGCCCCCCTAGCACCACTGCAGCAGCAAAATGTGGACTGAAAATGGTAGTCTTGGAGGATTCAGCCACCCCACATCAGTCTAGGCGGTGTTTCGGGGTAAGCTTGGTTTGTGGAGCAGCTCGTTGGGAGCTTCTATCCACCAGTGCAAGTCAAAGCAGCCTTGAGCCTGTTCTAAATGGTATCATGGGCTAGTTCAGTCTTTGTCAGCCCCCAGAATCTTGGGTCAGACAGGTGACATCTGTGCTGGTCCATTTCTCTAAGTGTGCCAAGCGCTGCTCTGGCTCCTTGGGGAATCTGCACCTTAGTTCTTGTCCTCATCATCTGAAAGCATGGGTATAACATTACATTTAGTTTATTATTTCCATTACAGTAACCCCTAGAGGCCCTTGTCATTGACCAGGACCCCATTGTGCTAGTTTCTGTGTTGTCTGGCTGGGAAAATACTCTACCTGATTCAGAACAGGGATTTGGACTTGGGGTGCCTACATCCTAAGTGAGTGTGCAAACCACCGAGCTATTTGTGTTTAATAGGGGCACCTCCATCATTATCAGTTCCTCCTCAATTGTCTTCCATGCAGAGTTGGCATAATCTGAGCACACCTACTGGATCAAGCCCTGCAGGCAGGCAGGAGACAGCAGGGGGGAGGATACCTACTTTGTGAATCCTCCTGATTCTCTATATATAAGTGAGAAGAGAATCAGGCACTATAAAAACAGATTTCAGAGTGGTAGCCATGTTCGTCTATATCGGCAGAAAGAACAAGAAGTGCTTGGGGCATCTTAGAGACTAACACATTTATTTGAGCATAAGCTTTCGTGGGCTAAAACCCACTTCATCCGAGCATCCAATGAGGTGGGTTTTAGCCCACGAAAGCTTATGCTCAAATAAATGTGTTAGTCTCTAAGGCCTTGTCTACACTACGAGAGTAGTTCGATTTTACTTGCATCGAATTTTTGTAATCGATATTGCAAAGTCGAACGTGTGTGTCCACACTAAGGACAGTAATTCGACTTTGTGCGTCCACACTAACGGAGAAAGCGTCGACATTCGAAGCGGTGCACTGTGGTCAGCTATCCCACAGTTCCCGCAGTCCCCTCTGCCCATTGGAATTCTGGGTGTAGCCGGCAATGCCTTCTGGGTAACAAAATGAGTCAAGGGTGCTTTTGGGAAACTGTCGTCATCCGTCCATCACTCCCGCCCTCCCTCCCTGAAAGCGCCGGCGGGAAAACAGTTCGCGCGCTTTTCCAGTCATTGACAGCGCGGACGCCACTGTACTCCGAGCATGGAGCCCGCTGCGACCATCGCTGCAGTTGTGGCCGCTCTCAACGTCTCGCAGCTTATCATAAAGGTTTCCCTGAGGCAGATGCAGAAAAGTCAGGCGAGGAGGCTACGGCACCGCGGTGATGTCCTGAAGTCTGAGAGTAGCACAGACCTGTCAGAAAGCAGGCGACCCAGCGCCGAGGACATCACAGTGGCAATGGGTCATGTTGATGCCGTGGAACGGCGATTCTGGGCACGGGAGACAAGCACTGAGTGGTGGGACCGCATAGTGCTGCAGGTCTGGGATGAATCCCAGTGGCTGCGAAACTTTCGCATGCGGAAGGGAACTTTCCTGGAACTTTGTGAGTTGCTGTCCCCTGCCCTGAAGCGCAGTGACACCCGGTTGCGAGCTGCACTGAGTGTACAGAAGCGAGTGGCCATAGCCCTCTGGAAGCTTGCAACACCAGACAGCTACCGGTCAGTCGCGAACCAGTTTGGGGTGGGCAAATCTACCGTGGGGGTTGTTGTGATGCAAGTAGCGAAGGCAATCGTTGATGTACTGCTGCCAAAGGTAGTGACCCTGGGAAACGTGGAGGCGATCATAGATGGTTTCGCAGCGATGGGATTCCCAAACTGCGGTGGGGCCATAGATGGAACTCACATCCCTATCCTGGCACCGGACCACCAGGCCACCCAGTACATTAACCGAAAGGGCTACTTTTCCATGGTGCTGCAAGCACTGGTGGACCACAGGGGACGTTTTACCAACATCTACGTGGGATGGCCAGGCAAGGTTCATGACGCTCGTGTTTTCAGGAACTCTGGTCTGTTTAGACGGCTGCAACAAGGTATTTACTTCCCGGACCACAAAATAACTGTTGGGGATGTGGAGATGCCTATAGTCATCCTCGGGGACCCAGCCTACCCGCTAATGCCCTGGCTCATGAAGCCCTATACTGGCGCCCTGGACACTGAAAAAGAACTCTTCAACTACCGGCTGAGCAAGTGCAGAATGGTGGTGGAGTGTGCTTTTGGCCGTCTCAAGGGGAGATGGAGAAGCTTACTGACTCGCTGTGATCTCAGCGAAACCAATATCCCCATTGTTATAGCAGCTTGCTGTGTGCTCCACAATCTCTGTGAGAGCAAGGGGGAGACCTTTATGGCGGGGTGGGAGGTTGAGGAAAATAGCCTGGCTGGTGATTACTCACAGCCAGACAGCCGGGCGATTAGAAGAGACCAGCGGGAAGCGCTGTGCATCCGGGAGGCTTTGAAAGCAAAGTTCCTGAGTGAGCAGGGTAACCTGTGACTTTATAGTTTGTGTACTGAGAAGCTAAACCTGCCCCCGTTTCTTTACCCAGGTAATGTTGACTATCCTATCCAGTTACATACCCCCTTCACCCCCCCTCCAACACACGTGTCGAAATAAAAATAGTTCTACTTTGTTAAAGCACACCGTTTTCTTTAATACTGTTTTCGCGGGAATTTTTTAAAACTGGGACGCAGACTGTGGTGCGGAGCGGGTGTAGTGTTGTGACGCGAATGCAGCTTCTAAACTCAAGGATTGACAGGCTCCGCTGCGGTGGGATGCTTGTTTCAACGGAGCCTGTCACCCCTCCTGATCGGGACTGTGTGTATGGGGGGTCTATTTGACTTTGTGGCAGGGGGAGGACGGTTACAGATCCCCTGCTGTGTGGCTCTGTGATCCTGCCTAAGGACCGGCGCTCAAGATCTGTAACTGCCCTCCCCCGCCACAAAGTCACAGAGCAACCCCCCCCCCCAACATAACATGAAAACAACCTCCCAGACTAACCGGGGTAACTAGTCACTGCATCACTGCACTGTGTATGTGCCCTGCTGCTGTGCCTGCCCCCGACTATGTACCCTGCCAAAGGAGACTGTCCTGTCCAATTACCAACCCCCTTTCCCCTCCTCCTCCAAAAGAACATGATTGAAACAGTAGTTAACAGAAACGAATTTTTTATTATCAACTACACATGGCATTGGGAGGTGAAACTTGGACGTGGGCTTGTGTCAGGCGGGAAGGAAAGAACTTTTCAAATTTTGGGAAATGAGAGCCTTCTGCTACTAGAGCTCTCTGCAGGGGTGGAGTGAGAGTTAGCAGGGACTCTGCCGCCTCTCCTTCTTTGCACTTTGGGTGAGGTGGGTATGGGACTTGGTGGCGGGGGATGGCGGTTACAGATGGACTGCAGCGGGGCTCTGTCCTCCTGCCTCCGTTCCTGCAGAACATCCACAAGGCGCCGGAGTGTGTCCGTTTGCTCCCTCAGTAGTCCAAGCAGCGTTTGAGTCGCCTGCTGGTCTTCCTGCCGCCACCTCTCCTCCCGATCCATGTTGGCTTGGTGCATTCGGGTCAAGTTCTCCCGCCACTGGGTCTGCTGTGCTGCCTGGGCTTGGGAACAGGCCATAAGCTCAGAGAACATGTCCTCCCGTGTCCTCTTCTTCCTACGCCTAATCCGCGCTAGCCTCTGGGAGTGTGATTCCAGGCTAGGTTGTGAGACAGTCGCAGACGGGGCTGTGGAAATGGGAAAAAGGGAGTGAATTCCTAAGAAAGATAAATGTAGTTGTGAACAAAGAACATAGTCTTTCTCTGTGAACAAGACCATGCACAGCACCTTTCACATGCGCACTCAGCACAAGGTCGAATTCTCGGCCTTCGCATTCAGTGCCTGGGGTCTTGAACAGCACATTTGAGAAGCGAGGCAGCACAACGGAATTTCTGTTGCAGGCAGACATGGTAAGCCGTACACTTGTGGCAGTTTAAAACTTTTATATTACCACTGGCCTCATTTCACATTTAAATCAATGTCAGTCCCTGCTGCCAGCAATCCGGCAAGCGGGAACTCTGCCCCTGTCCCACCCCCTCGCGGCTGTCCCCGGGAACGATCCCTTTCGGCTGCCCCTCTCCCGCCTCCACCGCGTGGCTGCAAACCAGCGGTTACAGTTCTGTAAAGGAATGGGAAAGCAGTCCCAACACTAACATTCCCCTACCTAATTAAAAGCAGGTCACCATGGCCGACATCACCCTGATGAGGATCTCCGAGAGCGACAAAGAGAGAATGCTCCGGGAAAGCCTCCAAAGACCAGGGCCGTATGCCGCCCTGCTGTGCAGAGCAATGATCCCGGAGTACTTGATAATCTCGTGGCGCGGCAACGTGTCGTACTTCGGAGGACCCAATAAGGCCGCTCTCCCCAAGAACCTCATGCAACGGCTTTCAAGTTACCTCCAGGAGAGCTTCATCGAGATGTCCCAGGAGGATTACTGCTCTATCCCCGGACACATAGACCGCATTTTACTGTAGCTGCAGTAGCAGGGAATAAACAGTAGAGCGGCTTGTGCAGGACAATCACTGAAAACCGGACATTGCTAGATTTCTTTTCAAAACTTGCACTGCCCCTTACTAAACCGTTAAGCGCCTAGGGCACACTAATCATGAACAACCCATTCTTTTAATTGTTAATATTCCTGTTTTGTTTAAAATAAATGTTTAGATGTTTACAACACTTACTGGCTGATCCTTCACCAGATTCTGTGTCCGGGGTAACGGCTCGGGACGCTTCGTAGGGGATCTCTGTAAGGGTGATGAAGAGATCCTGGCTGTCGGGGAAATCAGCGTTGTGAGAGCTGCCGACTGCCTCGCCCTCCTCATCTCCTTCCTCATCTTCCCCGTCCCCTAACATGTCCGAGGAACCGGCCGTGGACAGTATCCCATCCTCAGAGTCCACGGTCACTGGTGGGGTAGTGGTGGCGGCCGCACCGAGGATGGAATGCAGTGCCTCGTAGAAACGGGATGTCTGGGGATGGGATCCGGAGCGTCCGTTTGCCTCTTTGGTCTTCTGGTAGCCTTGTCTCAGCTCCTTGATTTTCACGCGGCACTGCGTTGCATCCCGGCTGTATCCTCTCTCTGCCATGTCTTTAGAGATCTTCTCGTAGATCTTTGCATTCCTTCTTTTGGATCGCAGCTCAGAAAGCACGGACTCATCGCCCCACACAGCGATGAGATCCAAGACTTCACGATCAGTCCATGCTGGGGCTCTCTTTCTATTCACAGACTGCACGGCCATCACTGCTGGAGAGCTCTGCATCGTTGCCAGTGCTGCTGTGCTCGCCACGATGTCCAGACAGGAAATGAGATTCAAACTGGCCAGACAGGAAAAGGAATTCCAATTCAAATTTTCCAGGGGCTTTTCCTGTGTGGCTGGTCAGAGCATCCGAGCTCGCACTGCTGTCCAGAGCGTCAACAGAGTGGTGCACTGTGGGATAGCTCCCGGAGCTATTAGCGTCGATTTCCATCCACACCTAGCCTAATTCGACATGGCCATGTCGAATTTAGCGCTACTCCCCTCGTCGGGGAGGAGTACAGAAGTCGAATTAAAGAGACCTCTATGTCGAACTAAATAGCATCGCAGTGTGGACGGGTGCAGGGTTAATTCGATGTAACGGCGCTAACTTCGACATAAACGCCTAGTGTAGACCAGGCCTAAGGTGCCACAAGTACTCCTGTAGGGATATTAAAGAAGATACTAACAGTGATGTCCCCCAAGTGACAGTGACCCCCTCATAATTTGTCCCCCACACTTTAAAATCCAACAGTTTCACTGTTAAAACTTGTAAGCTACTGTCTGTAGAAACCATTGATTGTATCTATCCTGTGAAAGATACTTTATTACTATGTAAAACTTACAAACAAGTTAATTGATACAATGTAAACAAACACTATAAGCCGTTAAGTGACTTTCACTTCATTGTAACAGCAATGGGTCCTAGGAACAGACCCCCCACGCTCTGTGATTAAAGGGCCGGGAGTCTCAAATGAATTAGCACACACCCCGAAAGTGGTGGAGACAGTAAATTAAAATATGGCTAAGATATGGAATGTATGTTGATGAATGTTTGATGTACATGAATGGTTAGGGAGGTGCCAGCCTAAAAAGGGAGTATCCATCAGCCGAAGAATGTGTCAAGTGTATGACCAGGCAACCCCCGGAGGGTAAACTGGATCCACCCCATCACCTGGAAGGATGAGAAACATAAACTTTGGACAGTTTGGAGCCACCAGGAACGTGCCCAGGAATGTGCCATCTGCTGATTGAGTCAGCAACAGCAGAATGAAACAGCTTCCATAGACTAACATAGGAATTAATTCCTATAAGAATGGAGTCTCAAGACTAAGGATTTTGAGTCTCTGGTTCTGCTGCCAACCTCCAGGAGCATCAGGTGCACCTGACACAGACTTGGCTCCATCCTCATGACCAAGATACCTGGCCAGTAACTTGGCATGAGCAACTTCTAGGCTGGTAACTATAACACCTATACAGAACTTGAATGAATGATTGTGTGAATGAATATATATATGTGTGTGTGTGTGTGTGTATAAGGAATAAGTAGTGATAGGAATAAGTATTCAAACAACATTGTTTACTTTTATCTTTTGCTTTATCATTATATTTACAATAAATGTGGCATCTTTGCCTTACCCCTCTTAATAAGATCCTGCTGGTTTTTATTCTATTGGTATAACACTCTTCATTCTTTTTATAAAAACAGAGCATCCCCCAGCCCGCAAAAGTTGCACCACTTAAGGAAATACCCTGGCTCAATGACACTTTCCCACCTTTGAATATTAAAGGGACAGTTCATGCAGCAGAGTTAATTATTAACCCAGAAAGAGAAGATTCAGCAGCAGATAATAGTTTGACAACAGTCCTATTTACAGGTTTCCTTTTCAGAGCTTCCTTTGTACACTTGTTTTTCCTGAAGCAGCTCAAGAGTATGATTTACTTTTTGAGCAGCAGAGTGACCTTGAGTGAGAATATGCAGATTCAATTTAATAATCTGCTACCAAAATACTTCCTGTGTGTATCTGAAATTGGGTTCATATGGCCAGTGAAGATTTTATCAAATCACTTCTTTCACTTTTGTGGAGGAGCGTACTGATGATCAACTCAGCGGGCATTTGGCAAGACTGCTGTTCATTTTAGATAGCTCCTGCCATTTCCGCTCCTGAGAGATCTGGTTTTTTGTATCCCAATGAAGTAATTATTTAAAGTCAAAGACTTCTGGTTACCTGGCAACCTATAAATGAACTGTTTTGGAAAAGGATGAACCTATTGAATGTCTTCCACAGTGTTCTCTTTCCATTGTAAAAGAGATTATTTGTTGAATGATCTGTTGAATATAAATGGCTTTCCCCCTCTGGAATTTTTCTGTAGTCAGAAAAGTTAGTAAAATCCATATATAATTAAAATGGTTACAAACATTCTGTCAATCCTGCCAACTCTCACTAATTGCTAGGGAGCTTCGCTTCTCTTTAACGGGACTAACAATATTTTCTCTCTTCCTTCGGTGAATTCAGTGCTTATTAAAAGGAGTACAAGAGCTAACCTGACAATTCTGGGAAAATGAAGACAGAATAGGCAGCGGCAGTGCAAGCTTCTCCATTTCATACCTCACCTACGTGACTCAAGCCTGCTCTGGAGTGATCACAGAGGTTGGCATTGCAGGACTTGGTCCCAAAATCATGGTCCCTGATGGCCTCACACCAGAGACCTGTCAGAACTTTGGTGTCAGCCTCAGGCCAGTGTGCTGAGATCTCTTTTCCTGGTCTCCCTTCTTAAACAGAATCAGACAGAGCTCTGTGGCAGAGTTGGAGAATGTTGTCGCTGGTCTCGGAAGTTGAGTGTAAACATTAGGTTCAAATGCCAAACTGGCCTATATGAATTGCTAGAGGACTTCCAGTCCAGCAAGCAGGGAACTGGGAGATGACAAGATGAGACAGCCTAGGGGGAATTGTGGATGGCACTGGAAACCTAGCAGCACTCAAACGTTACTAGTCTTTGTCCACCCTACAGCATGGTCATGTTAGCAGCTGATGACTGATGTTCCCACAGGCCTTCACCTATAGCCCTGGTTGTGCCAGCCAACTTGTGTTACTACTACACTTGCACTTGAGTGAGGGGTGTGTGTGCAGACAGGGGCAAGTCAACAGGATCAACTGAGCTATACCATGAGTTATCTGTGCAGTGAAGACCAGCCATAGCAGTTCAATGACCATAGTAGTTCAGGCCTCCTATCTGACTTTTCCTGCAGTAGTACAGAGGGCGCTAATTGTGGTGATGTTATGTACTCAGCCCATAACAATGGGCTTTAGACCACCAAATAATTTTCTCAAGATCACTAAACAGCCACAGGATTTTGACAGCTGTACCACAGGAACAGGTCCGACCCTACCCATACGTAAAGTACACAGCTGGGTGCTGCTCCAGCCTCTGCTCCACCTCTTCCCCATGGCTCCCACCCCTGCTCTGCCCCAGCTGCTCCCCCACTCCATCCCTTCCCCAAAGCCCCTGCCCCCACCCCAGCCCTTCCCTTGAGGACTGCAGCAGGGGTCGGGCGCCCTGCACTCACTGGGTGGCAATAGGTGGAGGAGCAACCTGGCCCCAATCCCCTCCATGCCGGCGGCTCCCAGCCACACCTCCGGTGAGTGCTGGGGGATGGTTTCCCCCTGCCCCCTGAGCCAGGGGAGCAGAACAGAGCGGGCTGGGGCCAGGTCACTCCACTTCCCGCCATCCCGTGAGTGTGGGGTCGGGCCTGCCCTGCACTCACTGGGTGGCAGGAAGTGGAGCAACTCGGCCCCAACCTGCTGTGCTCCACCGCCTCATGCTGGGGGGCGGCTGCCCCACAAGGCTGCTCCTGCACCCCTGTGGAGGCCTGGGGCCAGCCCCCCACCCTGCAGAGGCCAGGGAGGCTGCATAGGGCACCAAAATGGCTAGGGACAGCCCTGCACAGGAAGTAAGGCTTTAGGTAGGACTTTGTGTTTGAGTGGTTACTTCCCATTGCTCGAGCCCAGGTCAAGCTGGGACCCAGGGTTCAAGCCCTATTGCTTTGCAGTGTAGACGCAGCCCCACCCAGACTTGGGTCCTGGGATTTCACCAAAACTATCCCATGATCCCATGGCTTAACTTCTTTTGTCCTCTCTATCCCATGAATCACTAATCAACTCCAGGAAAATGGAAGTAACTTCCCTTGTAGCCCAGCAACGCGGCGAGTGAGAGTTTAACCCTTCCACCGTTTTCTGACCAGCTAGCTGCAAACACGCCTTTGGAGAACCTTCGGCATTTCTAGTGGAGACGTACCAGAAGAAGTCCTTTACAAAGGCCAGCAAAACTGTGGATTTTAGCCCACAAAAGCTTATGCTCAAATAAATGTGTTAGTCTCGAAGGTGCCACAAGTACTCTCTTGCATCTGAAGAAGTGAGGTTCTTACCCACGAAAGCTTATGCTCGCTATACTTCTGTTAGTCTCAAAGGTGCCACAGGACCCTCTGTTGCTTTTTACAGATTCAGACTAACACGGCTACCCCTCTGATACCAAGTACTCTTTGTTCTTTTTATAAAAACAGAGCATCCCCCAGCCCGCAAAAGTTGCACCACTTAAGGAAATACCCTGGCTCAATGACACTTTCCCACCTTTGAATATTAAAGGGACAGTTCATGCAGCAGAGTTAATTATTAACCCAGAAAGAGAAGATTCAGCAGCAGATAATAGTTTGACAATAGTCCTATTTACAGGTTTCCTTTTCAGAGCTTCCTTTGTATACTTGTTTTTCCTGAAGCAGCTCAAGAGTATGATTTACTTTTTGAGTAGCAGAGTGACCTTGAGTAAGAATATGCAGATTCAATTTAATAATCTGCTACCAAAATACTTCCTGTGTGTATCTGAAATTGGGTTCATCTGTCCAATGAAGATTTTATCAAATCAAAGAATCAGGAATGACCATGCATTCCAGCAAATAATGAAGAAGATGGTAGCCCTCAAAATTTACCAGACTGGTGACCAATGTAGGAAATGGCTTAAGCAGTTTAAGACTGAGTACAGGAAAACCAGGGACCAGAACCTCACCTCAGACAACTCACCAGCATCGTGCCCATTTTATGAGGAGTTTGACCGAGTGGTGGGTACTGCACTGAGCGTGGAGCCAACAATGGTGCATGATGATCTGGTCAGCTGAAATAGCACCTGCTGGCCCCAGAGTCCAGCATGAGATCTGACAGAAGACACTGGTCCCAGAGGCGGCTTTGGAGCCAGAGCAGCACATTGTGGGGCGTACTTGGAGGAGTTTTTTGATACCCCTCTGGAACAGCCCACCACGGAATTGGCAGCAGAAATGGAAGTCACACAAGTGCCCCAGAGATTGGTGAGTTTCTGGATCCATTTTAATGTTCATTAATATAGGAATGGGAGTGATTTCCATTCTATGAACCAATGCAAAAGTTATTAGAAGCCCTGGCTAGCAGTATGCATCCACTAATGGCGGATTATATGCCAGCACCATGATGTCCTGCTCCTCCCCGCCCCATGCACGTGGAGTGAGGTTCAAAATGGCAACTGAGAAATGCAGACAGTAAAAAAGCTCTTTGGAAAGCAACTATTTATGGGAAAGGTGCTGATTTTTTTAGGGCATTCCTGTTTCTTAAAAACAACAACCTTACATAGCCATCGCTGTAAGTACGCTGCCATGTAACCACTCAGCGGTGTAATGAGCCACCTGGAAACAGTGAACTGGGGAGTGAGCAAGCAGGAGGAAATACGCTCCATTTACACATGTAGTCCATTACAGTCACTCGTAGTTAAGGCTACGTTTTAGTCATGGGTATTTTTAGTTAAAAAAAAAAAAAAAAAAAAGTCATGGACAAGTCACAGGCAGTAAACAAAAATTCACAGCCTGGTAACTTGTCCATGACTTTTACTATATACCCCTAACTAAAACTTGGGCAGGGGGCAGTGGGTGCTCTGTGGGGGAGGGTGCTCCAGGGGCACCGCCGGTGCTGGCAGGGTGACTCGGGACCCTGCTGGTGCTGAGGGGGAGGCGGGTGGCACGTGGCCTGGGACCCCCCTTGGTGTTGGGGTGGGGAAGGTTGGCAGGCTCCCTACCCAGCTCCGCATGTCCCTGCAGCTCCTAGGAGGAGGGGTGGCCAGGAGGGCCACAAGTGCCAGCTCTGCAGCTCCCATTGGCTGGGAACTACAGCCAATGGGATCTACAGTGGTGGGGCCTGCGGGCACGGGCAATGCATGGAATCCCTGGGCCCTCCGCCTAGGACTGCAGGGACATGCCGGTGGGAGCTGGGGAGTCCTCCACCCCAAGGTAAGCGCTACCCCGCACCCCAACCCCCTGCTCTAGTTCTGAGCCCACACACCCAAACTGCTGCTGCTAGCCGCTGCAGAAGTCACGGAATCCGTGACTTACATGACACACACACACAGGCTTACTCGTAGTCCCAAATATGACAGGGATTTGAAATTTTGTCCCGCAATGTGCTTGGGACCATATAAGGAGGATAGCAATTGTATTCTGGGTGTTTGCAGAGAGTCATAACAGGCTAAACGGTAGGAATGCTAGAGCAGCATTCTGTTACTTCCCTTGTGAATTCTAACCCAACCATGGGTGCTGATAGTTTCAAATTTTCCTCATAGCAGGAACTCCAGATAGGAGTCAGATTTCAGGGATGGGCGTATTTTCCAAGGCCACCATGGTAGCTGACCAGCTCACTCCACTCACAGATGTGCTGTTCAGTCACTATATGTTTGAATACTTCAGTTGCATACACTGCAGGTTTCCCATGAGCAGCTTGGAATAACATTTCCCCTTGCCAATCAGTCACCCCAAGAACCAGGGCCGGCTCCAGAGTTTTGGCCACCCCAAGCAGCCAAAAAAAAAAAAAAAGCCGCGATCACGATCTGTGGCGGCAGGAGGTCCTTCGCTCCGAGCGGGAGTGAGGGACCGTCCGCCGAATAGCTGGATGTACCGCCCCCCTCTGGAGCGGCCACCCCAAGCACCTGCTTGCCAGGCTGGTGCTTGGAACCGGCCCTGCCAAGAATGGTTATGTCCACGATGTGGAAGGCCTGAAATGACAGAGAAAGCTTTTTGTAGCATAGCTACCTATTGCTCCTCCACGCCCAACTTCTGCAAATTTTAGGGGTGAGGGAGGAAAAGCAGTTGTGATTTTTTTTTTTAAACTTACCATTGTCTTTGCACTTCTTTTACTGCAGTTAATCCTGCTGCGTCCAGCAAGCTTCTGGGATCTGAAACATTCTTTTCAAAATAAGTTCAGTTTGGAAAAGTAAAATTTGATGTCCTTGAAATTCTACAAAGATTTTTTCTGTACTCCTGCACTAAGCTATTTGAGAGACTAACCCTCTGTCTTGTCCTGTTCCAGGCCTCTTGTCCTCTAAAGGTTGCAGTACCTTTCACAGCTCACCCACACTGTAGTAGAATCCTGGGCCAACGGACCATTCCAAGAGGAAGCGTTTCCATAATGAACTTATGGTTGAAGTTCTGGACAGAGCCAACCAGCTGGTCCAGTACCAAAGACAGATGGATTTATGGCTAGAGGAAAGAAAGAGGCAAGGCTCCAACTGGCTGCACAACATGAGGACAGGGTTTCAGCGCTGGAGCAGGCACTTGAGTCGCAGTTCCTGGAACAGGAACAGCAGCTAAGAGAGGAGCACAGAGCTCAGCAGAAAGAACTGTTTAAGCACCTGCTATTTCTAATGTCCACAAGAGTACTGGCTCCTGCTGAACCCGCATCACGGCCTGACTCTATGGCTGGGTGGCCCATGCAATCAGGCCCATGAGCGGCTGGGTAAGGCAACTTTGCCCCCATGCAGTCTTCCGTATTGTCTCCGTCCCTGTGCCCCAGTGCCAAGTGCTCAGCAAACGTGGAAAAAAGGGAAAGGAGAATGGGAAGGCAGGGGACATGCAAAAGTAGGGGGTGTCTGTCTTGTACATGGTTTCCCTGTTTGTACTTCTTCTTGCACTTTTTTTTTTTTTTTTTTAAGGTTCTCTTGTGGTAATGGCTGCTGGCTTGTCTGGCAATGGGTTAATGGTGTAGTTTTCTAATAAATGTCAGCAATCAACTTTCTGGATAAAAGAGATTATTTATAATCACTGATTCCCATCATACAGTGTGTATTTCAAATAGTAAAGGTAAACACATGATCAGGGACAATGGGGAATTTGTATGCAAACACTATTCCTCATTACAGTTAGCTACATCAATCACTTCCTTACATCAATCCATATTGTGAATCAACTCCTCTCCCCCCATTTGTTAAGCGGTCAGGTCATTCATACCCCATCCCTCCCCCAAATTCCCCACAAGTAATCAGCTCCCCCCACCCACCCACAAGTATATTCAGAAAGGTATTATTCCTCCCTCTTCCATTGGGCCATGCAAGTCCAAAGTGTGGGAGCACAAAGCATTCCTGACTCGTGTTGCCCAGACGTATCCAGCTCCAGCAGTGGTAGGCAGACTCTCTGGCTGAGTGTACCAATTCAGTGGCCACTCGCTGTCATAGGTCCATTCAGGGGGAAATGGTGCACCTCTGGCTTCACAAAGATTGTGAAGAGCACAGCAAGCCACAATAGTGCAGACAGCCTTGATAACATAAGAACGGCCATACTAGGTCAGACCAAAGGTCCATCTAGCCCAGTATCCGGTCTTCCGACAGTGGCCAATGCCAGGTGCCCCAGAGGGAATGAACATAACAGAGAAGCATTAAGTGATCCATCCCCTTGTCATTTCCATTCCCAGCTTCTGGCAAACAGAGGCTAGGGACACCATCCCTGCCCATCCTGGCTAATAGCCATTGATAACACTGCAATCCAAATTGATCTGTAGACTTTCCAACAGGATTTCAATCTGCCAAAAGCACATTCAACCACCATTCTACACCTGCTGAGAGTGTAATTAAACTGACTTTTGCTAGGGCTTCTGAAATCAGAATATGGTTTCATAAACCAATATAAAAGGGGATACCTGAGCCCCTCAGAACAACAGTGGGAACGGTAACTCCATTTATAACAACGGCATTTGGTGGGAATAGTGTCCAAGCCTGTCCATGAATGTAGACTTCTGATTGGTGAAAAACCCTGACATGAACTTTTCCAGGGCAGCCCACGTTGACATTCATAGATCGGTCTCTGCAGTTCACGAGGGCCTGCATAACAATGGGGGTACTACCCTTTGCAGTACCTATGTGCTCCTTGAGGAGGGCCAACTATGGACACATGAGTTCCATCAATGACCCCGGCACAGTTTGGGAACTCCATTCTCTCAAAGCCAGCATTTACTTCAGGAATACCTTTTAAGTCTGCCGCCTTAGGGTAAACCACATGCCTGATTGCCTTAGAAAACTCTGCCTCCACTTTAGCAACAGTCAACTTTCTAACACCAAACTGGTTGGCAGTGGACCTGTAGCAGTCAAGGGTAGCCAGCTTCCAGATGACTATAGCAACTGCTTCTGTACCAGGATGGCCACCTTCATGCACGCATCTTTGCACTGGAGTTTGGGTGCAAGCTGCTCACAAAGCTCCAGAAATGTAGCTTTCTTCATGCAAAAGTTTTGGACCCACTGCTGGCCATCCCAGGCCTGCATGATCCCACCAGTCTGTGCTTTTGGCCCTGCTCCTGAAGTGCTACTCTATGTAGGGGGTATCAGCAGCTATACCGAGTGAAATGAGCAGCCAGTTCAGGTTGGCCATGTCTGTGTTCTCCTCCTGGTCCTGTCAGTAGCTCTGTCAGGTGCCTTCGGTGGGTCAGAAAACACCACTAAAATGTCCACCAGCATCTCACAGCAGCTCTGCCCATTTCCTGATACAGGAGTGAAAGCACAAGCAAGAGAAGTTCTTAAAAAATCACCTCCTCTATGTTGCTGGGAGCACACAGACCAAAATGAGTGCTTGGCAGGCTGTATTGGTGGGCTGTTCAAACTGCCTGTAACATGTAGGGTGGACAGTCAAGATTTTCCACACTGCCCCACAGTCAAAGGGTAAGAGAGCAACCACATTTGGGGAGGGTACTAGGAAGTCTGAGATCGAGTTGGTTGGTCTGTGTGCTGCAGTGTGGACACTGGAGCCCTGGGTTCAAGCCTGGGCTAGAAAATTCTCAGCCTAGGGATTACAATCAGTGTAGAAGCTCAAGCCCTGGGTCCTCTATCCCAGGGTCTGCTGACTCGAGTCCCACTAACCCTGGGCTTACCCTGCAGTGTAGACATACTTCTCAAGGTGAACGATGCCGCGTCCTCTTAAGAATCTACTTGGCCAGAGACTCAGTTTTATGAAAGAAATGTCACACCAGAGCATTTCTGCATTACCTCTATTCAAATCAACTCAGCTCCTTACCACTATCTTAAAAGAAACACTAAAAGGGAGAAAAATAAATGGTTAAGAAGAGGTGTCCGGAATGGATATTAGCCAGTATTAATTTGCTACCCACATAGTACCAAATTATAACTTGACTGGTTGCGACATACATGAATTACTTTTCACCATTGCTGCTACAATGTGAATGAGAAAAAATTAAAGCCAGGAACTAGAGAAGTTAAAAATCTCAAGAAAGGAAAAAGCACATGCTTCCTTAATTATGCTTGGAGCCTGTTCTTTCTAATAGGTGTCCCTTGCCAAGCTAAGTAGAGAAGCAAGTTCATGCTGGTTTCTGCAAATACATCAGCAGAAGTAGCACACATGCATGCCGCTGTAAATATCTGGCACACAGCTGTCCTATTTGGTATTTACATTATTTCAGACAGAAATTCAGGGGCAGATGTATAATCTGGGAACATATCCAGATTCTAAAAAAGTGAGGCACTCAATGGAGGGTTTTTTTGTGTTTTTTTTTCTTCTGATTGTGCTGGTAGCAGTGATCTATTAAAAACATAAAGCAAGAAGAAATATGTAATTTATTCTTCACATTTTTATACAGAAAAAATTCACGGTTGATTTAATTCTGTAGCATACAATGAAATGGTCTGATTCTCACTTACAGTAAGACCCCTTCACAACACGCTAGAAGTGCAAGAAAGTAGATAAGCTTCTTCACAACCCTGTGTAAAGGGGCCTTAATTTAAGTCAGAACCAGCCCCAAATTGTTCAGTCAAATGCCAGTCAACAAGAGCATCTACATAGTGTTTAATTTTTTCCCTTTACATTTCCTGTTTTTAAGTTTACAATGTAGTTATTTCCCCCTCCAAGGATTCTCCTATTCTGTCTGCACTATCCTCTGAAAGCATGACAGAAAGTGAGGCTTTAGATAAGACTTTGTGTCTCTACAGTTACTTCCCATAGCTATAAGTAGCAGAGCAGAAATCACCATAGCTAAAGAGACTGGTTTTCTTAGTGGCAGAATACAGTGGTTCAGACTGGGGTGGGATGAGTGGCAGTAGGTTCCCACAGTATTGTTTGTGCCTGTTCAAATGTCCATGGGAAAAACTGCAAAGTAATCACAGAATTATTACCTGCTCCCTCTGAATAAAAGTGTTGCTGGTTCTGTACTGGGTGAAGAGATAAAAACATCCTGCCTGGGCTAACTTCAGCTACATCTCCTCCGGCAATCATTTTCTGAGCATTTTGGAACAATACAGACTTTCTCTCTTTCTGCTTATTCTTCCTGCTGCTGTATGGTTACAATAACACACACACAAAAACCCCTTGCTCTGGAGTAATCAAAACTCATTCTTCCTTTGGTGTGTGCTTTGAGGTTACATACAGACGCTTACACGCTGGAAGATGTTGAGGAAAAAGGAAAGAAGAGGAGAATTGTAAGGTTTGCTGTCTACATTATAATGATGGCAAGGTCATCAAAACAAACAGGAAAAAGCTTTGCTCGAGCTCTTGTTCGTTACACCGTACTCTTATCTCTGGGAGAGTGAAAGGACTACAGAATGTTGTGGAAAAAGTAATGACAATAATTTCAGCCTCAATTAATTCATCCCCCCCAAAATACTCCAAACCCAAAGCTGTTCTGCTATGGAAGTGTCACATCCCACAATCATCATAATTGGGCTTCATGATGAATGAGCGCTGTGATACTGAACAGGAGATCAATAGGAAGCTGGCATTGGCTCCCTTACTGGTGAAAAGACGGGAAACAATCAGATCATTCTTGAAGATTTGAAAGCATAGCGGTAGGCTTTGTCTGAAGAAGGAAAGGAAAAAAGAAAGAACTGAACACACCAAACAAACACCAGAACACTGGGGTGGCTTCAAATGCTAAGGCTACAATGATGTACATTCTTTACATAATTACAGCAGAGGAAGTCAAGTTCTCTTAGTCTTGGATCAGAAGCTGGGTGTTTCTACAGTATTGACTGCAAGATAAAGTGATTGAATCAGCAGGAATGAATCATGCAGCAAGTTGGAAATGGCTGTAAATCAATCAAGTGAGAAGGTTGTGGAAGACCACTAAAGAGCATTTTGTCACCAAGCTTCAGAGACGCACTCCACCACTTTAAGCTGAAATTTATAGTAGAGAACATCTTTATTATATATTCAAATAATTGTAAACATTGTTTAGGTCTCTGGTCTAATTATTAATATTTGGGTGACTGGGAGTCTGCGAACCAAGGGTCTAGTACCAGTTCTCCAACTTACCCATTCTGTGACCTTGGATGAGCCATTTGTCAAATTTTCAAACCTGGGAACTTAAAGTTACACACCTAAACCAGCTCCTAGCCATGTAAGAATTATATTATAATGTGTCTGCTTGTGCTCTGGCTGAAGTCAGAAGCAAAACGCAAGTTAATTTCAGGAGGATAAAGTGGCAGCCCATGGAGGCTATTTATCATATAGAGATTGGAGAAATGGAAAAAAACCTCCTACATTTATTTTCTTTTTTCTAAGACAAGGAAGGACCAGCAGATTAAACAAGTGTATTCCAACCCTGTCAGGTATACATCTTTCTGGGGTTCAAATACTTAATGGAATTCAGTTGAATATATTACTGTGCACCATGCAGTGCAATAATTATGCACAATTAAAGCCTACTGGGCAATTTTGCTACCATAAAAACTCATTGACTCACACCAATTTAAAAAAACGAAAAGGCCCTGTTACAGAATCCCTTTCCATGATTAAATGCCAATTCACAATTTCATCTCCATGGTTCCTGTACATTTTCTAATTGTGTTCCTTCTTTCTTTTCATGGTTGTGATGCTTAAAGCCTAAGAACTAAAGAAGGGGACCAGAATTGACATTAAAACAGCTTAGGAGGACGTTTCCATGCTCAGTGTTTAGCAAATGTGCTTCTGATTCCACCCTTCTGGGGTTCTTTTGTTTAAATGGTACATAGTGAGGGACTGAATAATTACAAACACAATTATGGCACTTAGTAAAGGTCTTATAAATAAGGAAAGCTGTGCTCATGCTGTATGATAATGAAATGTGCATGCTCATTGCTTTATATGAAAACCACAGCAACTGCTAAGTATAAGGTGGTTAATCACTGCCAGAACAACTAGTGTAAAAAAGACTAACCTACACATTAGGCTGGGCTAACCTAACTATAATATATCGTTTTAAAAGGTCAGCTAAACATGGGTCCCTTTACAAAACTGTACAGAATTTCTAAAGAATATGATGTTTAATTCCACTCCAAAACCATGTAACAGGCACTTACTGTAAGTTGGAAAGGGGAAGTCCTCCAAGGAACTAGCAGAAATTGAATTCAATTGCATGTTTTTCAGTTGTCAAGGAGATGAACAACCACAGAGACTTATGGACTCGTTCTTACTTACGGATGTTCAGAAATTCCTTCTTTCATCTCCAGTTTGTCAGGAAACTTGATGTGAACTCCTGGCCCGTTTATAGTTAATGGGAGTTTTGCCTTTGATTTCAGTGGGTCTGGGATTTTACCCTTAGCCTCTCTCTCTCTCTCTCTGATGCTAACTGACCACCTGCTTTGCTCGCCTCAGGGCTAGACTGCTGCGACATACTGAGTGACCCAGAAGTAGAGCTGGTTGAAGGTTTTTGCATTTTCTATTATGTTTCCTTCTGTTTTCCCTCCAAATTACAAAGTAAAATTTTCAGATTTTGACATTAACAAAAATTTGCAAAAATAAGTAAATAAACAAACAACTCCCCCCTCCCCCCCAATCCTATTTTTTTTAATCCAGTCATCTGGCAACTACAAATGATTCAGCAAGTAGCCACCTGCCTACTAGGCAGAGTAAACAGAGGACACCCTAACAATCCAATTGCAGTTGTGTCTACCTCAGCTATCTACCTCAGGGACTGCCTTTTCCTATGCCACTATAGAAGCTTCATTTAATAGCTATGCTCTGACCAACTAAGCCCAGATTCAGACTCATAGGGCTTGGGGATGAGGCATTCTCAGTAGCTGAATGCTCTCTCTGATCAGGCTGAGGCTTAAAACCTTTGGAGCACACTGCCAGACTCATCTCCTTCAGCAGCTCCTAGCCTAATAACATTTAAATAATTAAACAAATTGCACAATGGTCAAGAAGTGATGTGCCAGAGACACTCTGAGGATAGGTGCTAAAGAGCCCACTGACAGCTAGGTCTTGAAAGTTCTTGGCAAGGCATGGACAGTCTACACATTCCCCACTGTAACAAAACCATTCACTGCCAAGTGTGTGGATGGAGTATAGCTCCTTACCTATAAAGAGAGATGCACAGTAAATGGAACAAATCATTTTATAATACTTTTCCAACCAGGCTGATTCCCATTTGTTTGCATGGGACTATGGATTATCAAAAATGATTTTCTGATGCCTGTTGTATGTTGCTGGCACTACACTCAAGTTAATGGTAAAATAATTTCATTAAGGGCCTATATTACAACATCCAAATGAGGGCAATACAATGTCAAAGCAAGTCTGTGGAGACCACAAAGTGGATCAAAATAAAACAGTGTCATTATGCACTTATGTTAATAAGATTATGATAGAAAGGTCAAGGGAAACTGATGTCTTGGCAAGTCATTGGGAACCATTTTAGGATGTCAAGGTGATAGGCAAACATGTCACAATGCATGTTGCGGCTACACAGCTGTGATTGCAGGGTCATAGGACAACATGGCTGTTGAAAGGGATATAATAGGAGTGTGTTCCTGGAAGGAAGATGTATACATACACTAACAATAGGAAAGATATTTTTGAACTTGCTATAGCACATTTAACACAGCACAATCACATGTGTTATACCTAAGTTTAACGGTGCGGGACTCACCCCTGCGGCGCCTCCTGCTGGTCGTCTCGGGAATTAGCTTTCCAGCCTCCAGAGCACCCTCTACAGGCCGGTGTCCCACTGACGCTTGGCCCCCGTGTCCCTCCCTGGACTCCGGTGTCCCTTTATCTGGGGTGCTGCCCTCTGGCAGTACACCCCCCAGTCTCAGGGTCTCCCCTCCCCGGGAAACCTCCACCCCCTATCCCTACCTTGCCTCAGTCGTAGGCTACTGCCAGTCACCAACTAGCCCCCACGCCCTGGGGCAGACTGCAGTGTCAACCACTGATCATAGGCAAGGTTGGGTCTGGACTTGCTGCCTCTCGCTGCAACCCAGTGCCTCTAGAGGCCTTGGACAAGGCCCTGCAGCCTGGGGAGTTGCCAGCCTGGAGCTCCCCAGCCCCTCTGGCCTTTCCCCAGCCCTGCCTCACTCTAGGCATCCTGAGCTTCCCAGCAGCCAGGCCCCTCTCTCTGAAGGCAGAGAGAGACTGTCTCTGCCTCTGGCTTCCCTGGCCTTTATAGGGCCAGCTGGGTCTGTTTGGGGCACGGCCACAGCTGAGGCTGTTTCCCCAACCAGCCCAGCATTTCCCCTGCCCCAGCCCTCTCCAGGGCTGTCTTAAGCCCTTCCAGGCAGGAGCGGGTGACCACCCCGTACACTAAGGCTACGATTTAGTCACACGTATTTTTAGTAAAAGTCATGGACAGGTCACGGGCAATAAACACAAATTCATGGCCTGTGACCTGTCCATGATTTATCCTATACCCTTGACTAAATCTTCCACGGGGGGAGAGGGGAGGCAGCACTGCTGGAGGGGGGCCACTTCTGAGCGGGGGACAGTGGTTCCAGCTGTCAGGGGCCGCCCATCCCGGAACTGCTGCCGGGGGCTGCTAACAGTGGCTGCTCCAGGGGACCGCTGCTGGGGGCTGCTGACAGTGGTTGCTCTGGCTGTCCCTGGGACCCTTCTCAGGCACACCAGCTGCTGCTCAGGCAGTCCCCAGGCTGGTGCAGCTGGCTGTGGGGCCGCCCGAGCATCTGGCTGCAGAGCCGCTCCAGCAGTGGCTGGCGTGGCTGCTCCCGGGGCCACTTGAGCAGCTGGCCCCAGAGCCATCTGCTTGGGAGCCCTTGGGTCAGCCACACTGGCCACAACAGAAATCATGGAGCCCTAGTTATACCTTAAACCATTTAATCCTACAGCACTGACCAATATCACATGCCATTAGGAAAATATTTATTTTGCTAATATACCATTACATAAATATCTATAAACAGTTTATTTATCAACTGCACTTCAGTATGACAGATTATGTTCACATAATGTATGCAACGTCTCTCTGTTGTAAGAGAGGCTCATATTCTCTATTGTAAAAAGTCCAGAAGGACAATGGAGCTGGATTCTAGCTTTAAATTCAAACTTTGTTGCTTTTGTGTGGTTATCAAACATTTTAATATTAGTGTATACGGCACATACTAATTTCTGTTTAAATATATCGGCCCCAAATAGTGTATGCTTGATCGTATAATCTGTGGCTGAAACCTAGACACTAAACCTGAAATATCAGGCTGTGGAAGAGTCAAACTAAAATGTAATTTAATACCCAATACATCAGAATCCTTAATCTTGTGGCATAGTTTCTTACAAGGTGATGCCTTCATCTTTCCTGTATTTAAGACTAACAGTAAATGAGTTGATTGAATCTAAATATTGGACAAGGCTATTAGCAGCAGAAAATCCTATACTGCTGTGTTTGAGTAAGATAGAAAATTTATAGGTCACTGACTAGAGCCATGGGGATCAATTAGTTATATACCTTTGTCTCAAATAACCACAGGCAAAGAAATCCTGCCAACCTTGGATTTGAATTTAAAGAGTAGACTATCAAGAAAGGGATCATTAGTAATAGCCCTGACTAAGTTAGCACATTTAATTAAGAGTAAACACTGTTTCAAATAGAACTTTCTGATTCTGAGTAAATCTTCCTGAAAGAAGGTTGTGCTGATAGGAAAGTCAAAAATAGCAGCACATGTCCACTTATTTTACAAAAGGATCAAGAGGATGGCTTTTAAGTCTAAGCCCCTACAGGAAAAACTGACAATGATACTAATAGAGGTGAAGTGTAATCTGCCCTTCTGTTCTCCCGGTACATTTTACAATTTATAACAAGTATATAGACTACAATATTCCTAAGAACAAGGAGCAGTATAATTTAGTTACTAAATTATTAAAGAAAATGGTTGACAAAACAAATAATTTTCTTACATAAATATTGAAAGAGAAGATTCCAAATACAAACCACAACAGAGTTGAGGCACTAATTTAAATATACAGATATTCAAAAGGTATAATTTTCAATATGAATGTCTTTTTCATGGATAAAGAAGCTAAACCGGATTTAAAAATTGTTGATACACCAGAAACCACAGTCCATATGCCCCTTGCTGATTTACTTAACTTTTGGACTGATCAGAATGCCCAAACACCTTCCGATGTTCTGAGCAAAAACCCAATAAATTGTTAAGAGATGAAGTTGATAGGAAATAAAAAAGGCAATACTAGAGGAAATTACTTACCCGTAATTGCGTTTAACTGAAGATTACCCATAGGGCCAGATTCTCATCTGATGAAAGTTGTCATAGCTCCATTACAGCGAACAGAACCATGCCTATTTACATCAGATGACAATCTGGCCTGTACCATTCTGGGAAGGAGAAGGGATTTGTGCACCTGAAAACAGTTTCAATGGGACCTCTCTCATCTCAAAGTTGTAAGCCATTGTTCATAGCAAGAGTCGTTTAATGCCACTCCTGCTGAGAAGCTTCAGCTGTCCTCTACTCTCCAAGCATCCATTCCTTTTGTAGTGGAAGATGAAAATCCTCCCTATATCACAGCAAATTAAAAGGAGAAAACCATTAAAAAAACCACACACACACGATTTACAAAAATCTCAGCTCCATAGGGAGGTGAGGGGGTGGGCAAGAGGTAATCCTTTGAGATGCCTATCTTCAGAGAACAGCAATTACAAGAAAGTAATTATCTCTTCTCAGGAGACATGCATCCCAGCAGACTCAACTCTTGGAGACCAGAAAAAGAAAGCCCCAGGGATCTCTCTCTAAGGGGGTGGGTGGGTGGGTATGTATATGTATGTATGTGTGGGGGAAGGGGGGAGGAGTGGAAAGAGATTGCAACAGGCACCATGTGATTTAAATAATACAAAACAGGGTGACATTTACTGAGAGAGACTCTGTTGGACCAATCCCTGAGTTTGATTACTTCTAGGGCGATGCTACAAGGCCTTTTGAGAAGCAGATGGATGTGTTTAGGAGGGTATAGGTGGCTAAGTGGGAGGAGAATTGCTGGCCTTGGTAGATTGGGAGGGTGATGCAATGTTATAATTGTTGTGGGTTGGTTCTGTACCTATCTGGTTTTTACAGTGTGTGCACCAAGGATTTAGGATGAGTGTATTTTATAAGTCAGAAAAATACATAGGCAAAACTTGAGTGTGCTGATGCAGCAGATGAGGATGCCACTGAAGTTTAAAAAAAAAAAGACTTAAAAAGAAATGGTTCATTTTTAGAAGGAATGGATGATTTAAGCATCTTGTGTGAGTGCTGGGTCCAGTTCATTTGTATGTACAGCTTTGCATTGCTACCCTGAGGTTGGCAGATCCAGACATTTAAGGGTTCCCCATGCAGTCTCACTGTCATAGAACTGCCATTACAGGTTCTAGGTCATTGGCATTAGGGACATGACTGGAGAAAAAGATTTGTGGCTAATATTTCTTTGCAGGTTAACATCCCCAGGTGCTTGAATGGCTTCTTAGGGCAATAGGCAAGTGCTGTATATTAGATCATGGTCAAATGGGCAGTGCCTTGCTTAAGGACTGTCTTTGTACACAGACCGTGAGCTGCAAAGTGGTCCTCAGGCTGTAGATCAGGCTCTGTGCTGCTGTATTTTAAATTGAACAGCTGTACGTTCAAAGCAAGTAGACATTTGTTCATCTTTTCCTAAATTCCAGGACTGCTGTGCTGTGCTGCTACTGCCTTTCCCTGAGAAGCAAGACCAGGGTGGAGGATGGATGGGGCCTGCATTAACTTTTTAATTGTGTCCACGGTCAGCCCTGACCACCTCCTGCTCATCACTATACTCTCTCTGCCTTTGCTATTGCACTTTCCACTCCTTGTTCTGGTCTCCTCCACCTGCATTTTTTGGGCAAACAGCCCAATTCCCCAAGCACTTTGAGACCTAGCCCTAAACACATCTCTGCTGCTGGGCCAGGCCCTTTGATACTGACATGGTTCTGTGGTGGCACCAATGAAGATAAACTGCCCATTTGTTATATTAAAAAAAATAAGTCATTTAGCTATTTGGAACAATGCCACTCTGACTCTCCGTCGCTAGAAGACTTACTTTTTAACAGCAACAACTGGCAGTTTATCTTCATTGTTGCCACCAGAGAGACATCAATATTAAAGGGTCTGGCTGAGCAGTGAGAGCAGCTACAGCAAAGATGTAATACTGTTGGCCTTTCCAATAGGGACTCATTAAAAACTTTGGGAACTGGGCTCATTGCCCAAGAAATGCGGGGTGGGATTGGAGAAGAGGAATAGCAGGGTGCAGGAGAAAAATCCAGGGAGCAAGACAACCAGAGATCAGCACGGGTTACGGCAGTGTAGGCTGAAAACTGACCCAAATGCTTCATTAACAGTGGTCCTTCTAATAGTAAGTAGCAGTAATTAGTTTTTCTATAGTATTTTTCCTCTTCAGAGCTGAAAGCACTTTACAAAGGAATGTGATCATTATCCTCATTGTACAGCTAGAGAAACTGAGGCACACAAAGGTGAAGTGACTTGCCCATTGACACTGTGCAGGTAAGGGGCATCAGCAACGTCAGTGTAAAAATGTTTCCGTATCTGGCCTTTGGTCTGTGTCCTTTTCACTGGCAATACCAGAATATTTGCTCTAAGACTCTACTTCTGCCCCAGAGTCCTTTTTCTCTTCCAAGCAGCCACATAGCAGCCCAAGTCTGGAACTAGAGCTAGGCAATCAAGACTAGTATAGGTTTCAGAGTAGCAGCCGTGTTAGTCTGTATCCGCAAAAAGAACAGGAGTACTTGTGGCACCTTAGAGACTAACAAATTTATTAGAGCATAAGCTTTCGTGGACTACAGCCCACTTCTTCGGATGCATATAGAATGGAACATATATTGAGGAGATATATATACACACATACAGAGAGCATAAACAGGTGGGAGTTGTCTTACCAACTCTGAGAGGCCAATTAATTAAGAGAAAAAAAACTTTTGAAGTGATAATCAAGATAGCCCAGTACAGACAGTTTGATAAGAAGGGGAGATAGATTCAATGTTTGTAATGGCTCAGCCATTCCCAGTCCTTATTCAAACCGGAGTTGATTGTGTCTAGTTTGCATATCAATTCCAGCTCAGCAGTCTCTCATTGGAGTCTGTTTTTGAAGTTTTTCTGTTGTAATATAGCCACCCGCAGGTCTGTCACTGAATGACCAGACAGGTTAAAGTGTTCTCCCACTGGTTTTTGAGTATTTTGATTCCTGATGTCAGATTTGTGTCCATTAATTCTTTTGTGTAGAGACTGTCCGGTTTGGCCAATGTACATGGCAGAGGGGCATTGCTGGCACATGATGGCATATATCACATTGGTAGATGTGCAGGGTGAACGAGCCCCTGATGGTATGGCTGATGTGATTAGGTCCTATGATGATGTCACTTGAATAGATATGTGGACAGAGTTGGCATCGGGGTTTGTTACAAGGATAGGTTCCTGGGTTAGTGGTTTTGTTCAGTGATGTGTGGTTGCTGGTGAGTATTTGCTTTAGGTTGGGGACAATATATACCTTCAAGTCAGCGGCACTGCTATGGGTACCCGCATGGCCCCACAATATGCCAACATTTTTATGGCTGACTTAGAACAACGCTTTCTTAGCTCTCGTCCCCTAACGCCCCTACTCTACTTGCGCTACATTGATGACATCTTCATCATCTGGACCCATGGAAAAGAAGCCCTTGAGGAATTTCACCATGATTTCAATAATTTCCATCCCACCATCAACCTCAGCCTAGATCAATCCACACAAGCGGTGCATTTCCTGGACACTACTGTGCTAATAAGCGATGGTCACATAAATACCACCCTATACCGGAAACCTACTGACCGCTACACTTACCTACATGCCTCCAGCTTCCATCCAGGACACACCACACGATCCATTGTCTACAGCCAAGCTCTAAGATATAACCGCATTTGCTCCAATCCCTCGGATAGAGACAAGCACCTACAAGATCTCTATCAAGCATTCTTAAAACTACAATACCCACCTGCTGAAGTGAAAAAACAGATTGACAGAGCCAGACGAGTACCCAGAAGTCACCTCCTACAAGACAGGCCCAACACAGGCGGTCTGTGAACTTGTACAGTGCTTAGCATTAGCACATAATCAGAACTGAAACAATATTATTTACACGGAGCAGAAAAAACAAAAATAAACGTTTATAAAAGGAAACATGAGACATTTTTATAAAGCACCTGCAAGACACGAAGAAGGAAATATTGAAGGCATCAAGTTACCATCTCTAGCGGTTACCCTAGCAGAGAGACATGCCACTGCTGACACTGCTTCACGCAGAAAGAATCTCAGGAGCACTAACCCAAAACATTCAAAATACTGAGCCAGTCCCCTGTCTAACCGCTCTCCCTTCTCCCCAAGTTCCATAGCCTCCTCACCCAGATGCCCAAGAACACAAGGGGGGAGGCTATGGGGACCCACACACTCAACCCCAGAGGATGGCTCGAGCAACAGAAAGTTGGCATATGTAAACTTTTGATTTGGTTTCTGGACTTCCCTCCTCCTCCACCCCCCTAACCCAATACTGTCCCCCCCTCCCCCGGTCTACCTTCTGATTCCTTTCATATATATAGGGGGTGGGTAACTTCAAGAGAAACAAACACAATTGTCACACCATAGCCTGGCCAGTCATGAAACTGGCTTTCAAAGCTTCTCTGATGCTCAGCGCGCCCTGCTGCGCTCTTCTAATCGCCCTGTTGTCTGGCTGTGTGAACTTGGCCGCCAGGCGAGTTGCCTCAACCGCCCACCCCACCACAAACGTCTCCCCCTTACTCTCACAGATATTGTGGAGCACACAACAAGCAGCAATTACAATTGGAATATTGGTTGTGCTGAGATCTAACAGAGTCAGTAAATTGTGCCAGAGAGCTTTCAAACGTCCAAAAGCACATTCTACCACCATTCTGCACTTGCTCAGCTTATAGTTGAACTGCTCCTTACTACTGTCCAGGGTGCCTGTATACGGCTTCATGAGCCATGGCATTAAGGGGTAGGCTGAGTCCCCCCTAGGATAACTATAGGCATTTCAACATCCCCAACAGTAATTTTCTGGTCTGGAAAGTAAGTCCCTTCCTGCAGCTGTTCAAACAGACCAGAGATCCTGAAGATTCTAGTGTCATGCACCTTTCCCGGCCATCCCACATTGATGTCTGTGAAACGTCCCTTGTGATCCACCAGTGCTTGCAGCACCATGGAAAAATACCCCTTGCGGTTTACGTACTGGCTGCCCCGGTGTGCCGTGGCCAAGATAGGGATATGCATTTTGTCTATCGCCCTACCGCAGTTAGGGAACCCCAGCGCATTAAAGCCATCCACAATGGTGTGCACATTTCCCAAAGTCACTACCCTTGACAGCAGCTGGTCAATGATTGCATTGGCTACTTGCAGCACAGCAGCCCCCACAGTAGATTAGCCCATTCCAAACTAATTCCCGACTGACCGGTAGTTGCCGGGTGTTGCAAGCTTCCACAGTGCTATGGCCACTTGCTTCTCAACTGTGAGGGCTGCTCTCATCTTGGTGTCTTTGTGCTTCAGGGCAGGGGACAGCAAGTCACAAAGTTCCATGGAAGTGGCCCTACGCATATGAAAGTTTCGCAGCCACTGGGAATCAGCCCAGATCTGCAACACTATGTGGTCTCACCAGTCTGTGCTTGATTCCCGGGCCTAGAATCGGCGTTCCACAGCATGAACCTGGCCCAATGCCACCATGATCTCCCAATCGCCATATGCCGTGCTTCTAGGAACATCTGTCCATGTCCTCATCAGTATAGTAATCGCACTGTCGTCGCTTCCTCGCCCGGTTTTGCAGGTAATGCACATACTGCTGGATAATGCAAGGAGGGACCTCTGAGGGTAAGGGTGGGCATGCGGGGGGGGGGGGGGGGGGGGGAAGGGGAGGATGACTCAAGCTGTTGGGGGGAGGGGCAAACCTTTAAATTGTGTCCCCCCCACTCTCACCAGTCATCTCTGGCAGACTTGTACCTGAGTTCTGGTAAGCCTTCTGGGTCAGAACGCTGAATGTTACAGGGAGGAAGAGTACACATTAGCATATTATGAAGTAAACATGCAATGCTCCTCTTGCATTGTGTAAACAAACACATTACACTTGCACAGTTTAATAATGGAGTTTACTCATCACTGTTAACAGTATAATTCTAGTAATTAAGCCAAATAATCCCAGCAAATGATGCAGCACATTTCCCACAAAGTATAGCCAATTTAAGTAATTAACTAGTCTTTATGGTATAACCATCTTCATGTCACAGCAAAATTGTAATGTACTAGATAAAATTACAAAAAAGAAATTCTAAATTAATGTTAAAGAGAGCTCTAGATTTTTTACTCTAAGTAGAAGCTTCTAATAAGAAAAAATCAGCTTATTCTGAGGCAATAAACCAGTTATTTTAGAAATGTTAAGAGTTGCCAAGTTTTTTAATCAATATAATGTGATATTATTGGGTTATAAATATAGCTAAAATTGACAAGAATGTCTTCTATACATATTCTCTCTTCTAGAATCCCTATATATTTTTAAAGGTTTGAATGTTTCTGAGAAAACTTCACCTATGAACAAAGACCATTTGACTCCTGCAGATGAAGTAGTGTCAGAGATGAAAGGTGGTTCACAGAGGTGGAGGATAAGTGAAAAGATGAGAGAACCCTCATCATTCCAACAGAGAGATAGAAGATACCTCAGAGAAACAGACGCAGGCCTGGGTAACCAGTTGCTAGTCTTTATGCACATCTTGTAAGAGTCAACAGGATGGAGATAAACTTTTAAAATGTGTCTAAACATGTAGGTTGAAAGTTTGTGTCTTTCACCAACAGAAGTTGGCTCAATAAAAGTTATTACCTCACCCACCTTGTCTCTTTAAACATATATGTTTACTATGGTAAATACTAGGGTGCCGACAACTACAAGTGATTTCACAAGAGGACACTGGAAACACATTTTAGGTCCCATAGGCCTCCAAAGTAGGGTGCGCAAGAGGATCCTTCGGGGTGTACGGAGGAGCAGCGCCGGGAGGGTTTTTTTTTTTTCCTGGTTTTTTTTTCCCCCCCTTCGGCAGTTTGGCCGGGAGTCCGAGCGGCTTTTTTTTCCCCCCTCCTTCGGCAGTTCGTCCGGGCATCCGAGCGGCTTTTTTTTATTTTATTTTGTTTTTTTGCTTTGACAGTCCGGCCGGGAGCAGAGGGTGCGTGCTCAAAAATTTTTTACTGATGGCGTGTGCTATCAAAAAAGTTTGGAGACCACTGCCATAGGCTACTGAGAACTGACTTGCAAAGGCATCAATGGCAGAGGCAAGATTATAGCTCAGGAGTTTCTCACTTCCACACTAACAGTCTAGCCCAAGAAATGCCAAGTGTTAAATTACCCTTGGTTAATAATAGTTTGGTTTACTATTTATTAGACCCTTTGTATTACAGGAAGAGAATCAACCAATGACTGGAAGAGGATTTTCAACTATCTGAAGGGGGGTTCCAAAGAGGATGGAGCTCGGCTGTTCTCAGTGGTGGCAGATGACAGAACAAGGAGTAATGGTCTCAAGTTGCATTGGGGGAGGTCCAGGTTGGATGTTAGGAAACACTATTTCACTAGAAGGGTGGTGAAGCACTGGAATGCATTACCTAGGGAGGTGGTGGAGTCTCCTTCTTTGGAGGTTTTTAAGGCCCGGCTTGACAAAGCCCTAGCTGGGATGATTTAGTTGGGAATTAGTCCTGCTTTGAGCAGGGGGTTGGACTAGATGACCTCTTGAGGTCCCTTCCAACCCTGATATTCTATGATTCTATGATTTCTGATATTTGGGAAACTTGCAAATGGAAGGTACATGTGAAACAAAAGGGGTTCCCTAATCATTACAGAGCAAAGCAGGAATGACCAGATAAATTACCGCTGAGCTTTCTCTGGAAGCACATAGGGCCTTTTTGAGAAGAATTACTTTAATCCAAGTATGAATGCATTAGAGAAGATTCCCTTTCCGGTAGTTAGTTTGCCCAGAAATAATGAGAAATTACCTATAATCATTAATTTGACTCTGCAGTAGCATTCAAATTATTTATAAACACTGAAATGTGGTTCAGTGTTGGATCAGATTGTCATATTTTGAAGTTATCACATCACCAACTCTTCCCCAAATGTTGAAAAAGTATATCAGGGCCACATCATAATACAGAAACTGTATTAAATGGTTATTCACCCTGTGCAATAACAGTGGTTCTTTGAGATGTGTAGTCCTATGCATGCTCCACTTCAGGTTTGCTTGCACCCTTTGTACCTTTGATCAGAGATTTCTCATAACAGTGTCCATTTGGCCTGCACATGTGTGCTACTAAGTCTCATGCTCCATGCTGTTCTTATATAGCACAGAGGGGGCAAACTGTACTCATTTCCTTTTCTGTTGTGAAGCTCCATAGCAGAGGGGAAGGAAGCACAAGTAGTGGAACACTCATAGGGACACATCTTGAAGAAGCACAGTTACTGCACAAGGTGAGTAACCATTTATTCTTCTTCAAGGAGTATCCCTATAGATGCTCCCATCTAGGTGACTACTGAGCAGTTCCCCTTAAGTAGGAGGGGGCTTCGGAGTTGAGTCCAATATCAAGAAAAGCATAGCCAAATGGAGCGTCGGAACAGGAGTCTGAGTTATTGCATAGTGCTCAGCAAATGTACGTATAGAGTGTAGTGGTGAAAATAGACCTCACAGAATGAGTTTGTATGTCCAAGGGTGCTTGGAGTTACAAGATCACATTAGTTGTTGCTACCAGTCGGCTATCCACTTGGAAAGTCTTTGTTAGAGAGTGTAGACCCTTTTGATCTGCCTGCGATTGAGACAAATAATTTGGGAGTCTTTCTAAAAGGTTTAGTCCTGTCAAGATAGAAGGGGGGGCTCTCTTAAGGTGAGGTTTAGGGTGAAAGATTGGGAGGTGAACGGGTCGGTTACAGTAACTCCTCGCTTAAGGTTGTAGTTATGTTCCTGAAAAATGCGACTAAGCAAAACGATGTTAAGCGAATCCAATTTCCCCATAAGAATTAATGTAAATAGGAGGAGTTAGGTTCCAGGGAAATTTTTTTCACCAGACAAAAAACTATATATTATGTAGATATACACACAGTACACGTTTTAACAAACAATTTAATACTGTTCACAGCTATGATGATTGTGAAGCTTGGTTGAGGTGGTGAAGTTAGAGGGTGGAAGAGGAAGGGATGTTTCCCAGGGAATGCCTTGCTGCTAAATGATGAACTAGCACTCGGCTGAGCCCTCAAGGGTTAACACGTTGTTAATGTAGCCTCTCATCAAGGCAGCACAAACAGGAGGGAGGGGAGACAGCATAGCAGACAGAGACAGACACACACCTTGTGTGTGGGAGAGAGAGAGAGATGCACACTGCCCCTTTAAGTAAGCTGACCCACTTTTAAGTGCATTGTCTTTTTAAGTGGATCAGGAAGTTCAGACAGCAGCTGCTGCCCCTGGCTCTCTCTCTGTCCATGTCCCCTCCCTGCTCTATATGGAGAAGGGGTAAGTGGGGTGCAGGAGCAGGGGGAAAGAGGACACCCTGACATTACCCTTCCCCCATCCCTCCCTGTACAGCAAGCAGGAGTCTCTGGGAGCAGCTCCAAGGCAGAGGGCAGGAGCAGCACATGGCAGTGGGGGAAGGGACAGCTGAACAGTCGGCAATTGCTAGCCTGCTGGGTGGCTGCAGCACAGGGAACTTAGGGGAGCAGGGAACTGATAGGGGGGCTGCCGGTCCACCCTGGTTACAATTCAGGACCTCAACCACCCTGTCAAAATTAGTGCTTAAAGGTGGAAGGCTGCAAGGTTGAAGATTAAGTAGTGGATGGTTTTCTTCTCTGTCTCTTGCTTTGAGATTTGTACGATCTCTGGGAGCTGAAGAACTGGGCAGGACAGGATCTCTACACCATCCAGGATTTACTAAGCTTTCTCCTGTGGGCAGATATACAGATCCTGAGAGAATGCAAAGTAAACCCAGAGTCTTTCAGTGTGTTCAGAGATTTGTCCATCTTGTCAGGGACCAGTTTAATATAAATCAAAAGGGCGGTCTTCGACCGTATTTTGGACCTCCTTTGGAAATGCTGAGAGCTGGAGCCAGGAGGCCATCTTCATAATTACCGCTGTAGAAATCAGTATCAGCAGTGTCTGGGAGGCCTGAAGAGATTTTCAGGCAAACAGTTGGCCTTCTGCAATAATTGCCTTGAATTGCTCTCTCTTTCTGCTGGTAGATGCTCAATAAATGAGTTCAGCTTAGTCTAATTTGTATGATTGTAGTTTGCCATTAATGCCTGGTAGTTGGCAATTCTGAATTGTAAAGTAGCTGACAAATATGATTTTCTACCAAACAGGCCAAGATGCTTATGATCCTTGTGATAGGGCATGGATTTAGCTTGGTGATGCCTCCCATATTCGTTACACCAAAGAGTTAGGAGAGAGGAGAGTATAAAAAATTCTAATAGAACATAATATTTATTAGCCATTCTCTTGCGCATAGGCCAAATTGTGGCCAGAGTGTGCCACATAACAAGGCCCTAGTGAACTCTGCAAATGTTAACAGGCAGGGTAATGCAGGAAGATGAAGCTGTATGCAGAATGTCAAGCAGCTTATGATGTGATTCTTTAACCTCAAGAGGGATCTGCAAAAAATCTGCAATTCTCTTGATAAGGTCCTGAAACTGCTTGAAATCATCCAACAGGGATGGAGGAGGATGCATAACTGCTTCATCCAGGGATAAAGAAGAGATATTGGCTGATGGAGAAGTGTCTCCACCAACCCTAGCTTCCTGTTACTCAAAGGTATCTTCCTGAGGTTTTGGTCTTCCTGAGAGGGAAGGTGATGAAGGCTGTCTATCATCTGTGTGATGCATGGTGCTCAAGGCCCTAGAAAATTGCAGACCATAGGCTGCCACTAGGTCCCAGTATGGCGAAGGAGGTGACTCATATGGCATGGGTGGAGTCATCCATGGGTGTTCATACCAGGGAGATGGTGGTTCTGGCAGTCTCTCATGAGTGATACCAATCTCCTCAGACACATCTGGAAAAAAGCTTCTATAGGAATGGAGAGGAGAGCCTAGCACAAATATCTGGGAGATTGAGGCGAGATCTTCATCAGAATCCTTCTCTTCCAAATCACTCTGTAGCACCAAAAGAAACATGAGATGAAACCATCGGTACCGGACAAACACCCGGAGACCTGGAAGTCCTCAGTACCAGGAATATATCAGAGCTGAACAATGGTGAGTTGGGAGTCTTGGACACAGCAAGGTCTCGAGGAAAGCAAAACTCCTGCAGTGCCAAGTGTGTTGTCAGTACCATTTCCATGGCCTGCACCAAAGTGATAGTGGCTGAGGGAGTTAACAGAATCTCAACCGCTCCAAGGGGAGTGTAGATGGAACCAGAATGGGCTTCTTCAGTACTGAGTGAGACGAGAGAGTGCTCTTCTTGATGCCTCGCTCTGTTGATGGTACGGATGACCTCTTGGAACCTGGGACTTTACAATCTTTAGGTTTGACAGTGCCCTCAGACAGTGCCTCTCTGACTTGGTACCCATGAGGAACCAGCAGCCTCATGGGTACGAAGTCAGAGAGCAGTGGGTGCCAAAGTGCCTGGAGTCATCGGAGACTGACTTCTTTGAGGTGGATTCCTTCACCTGGAGAACTCCAGATACGGTCTTTGGGAGTCTTATGAGAGGAATCTTGGGTCTTTCTCTTAGTTGCCCTTGAAGAATGAAGTTTGGAGACAAATGCTGCAGCAGACTTATTCGGTATATGGTGGGAGAGGTTCCCTAGCCAGGGTCAGAGGCTAGGCACAGTAAGCTGTCCTTCATAAGAAGTCAAAGTTTGATCTCCCTGTTTTTTCTGGCTCTAGACTTTAATCCCAGACAGAAGTTGCACTTTTGGGAAATGAGATTCCCTGAGGCAACGGATGCACAGGAGAGTTCGTCACTCCCTGGATTTGCCTGCTGGCTAGGTTTGAAACCAGAAGAACTGGGCATGCCCTCCCAGTAGAGTAAAACTCCCAGAAGAGAAGAAACGATCTAAAAGGTATTAAGAAAGCTTGCACTTGCTTGTACTGATTTTTTTTAAGCTACTACAGCTGAAACTAGTATTTAGAACAACTATAATTAAGCACTAAAAGAGTTAAGGGGACATAGCTAAGATAAAACTCAGTAATGACAACTGCCAAGGCTCTGTCTCGGGCTGAGGTGGTTGAGAAGGAACAGAGGGCAGTTCACCCACACAGTGCTATATCACAACAGCACAGAGCACAAGACTTATAACATACATGCACAGGCTGAACAGATACTGCTATGAGAAATCTTCGATCAAAGGCACAGAAAGGGCAAGCACACCTAGAGCAGAGTATTCATAGGGACACCACTTGAAGAATTGCTAATTTCAGCTCTTTGGCAACAAATTTAACTTGTGGAAAGGTGACAATTTAAGCAGTCTCATACCTCTTTAAAGAATTGTATAGTGTTACAAGACAGTTTTTAGATAAGAAAGCAGCTTTCTCACCACAATTGATTAGTCTCTTATAGTTTATGGTATTTGCCTCTTATTCTCTAATTTTAATAGTTGACCCAGCTCCCAGCCACATATGACAGGAAAGTTTAGTGACGATAATGGATGTCATTATGAAACATTTCTAGTTTGGCTGCATTAGCTTTCTCACCACACAATAGGTAGATGTAGGTTTCTGCTACAGATATTGGTATACAGCAGTAGCAGGCATATTAAAGGCATTTTAGTTACTTAAGGTCATGATGCTGCAACTGGCTCCATGTGAGTGCCAGCTTGCTCCTGCACAAAGCCACTTTCAGAACAGGGGCCTAAGTCTTTAGCCAATTTACCCTTCAAGACTAAGTGTGAAATACACACCTTTTCACCCTAAGGCTCCAGTAACAAACACCCGGTTTGGAAAATTTCAGCCTGAACCATTTAAGTTTTGTAGAGAGATAAACAATTGACAGTAGGGTCTTATAATGGAAGATGTCAGGCCCTTACTATTGGCATTGCTATCTGTGCCATCTATATTGAATTTTGGCAATGCATACTTACGCACTTATGGCACAGCAAGTATAGTTTAATCCAGGGGTGACTGATTCTTCCTCAAAGTGGGGGAACCATGAGGTCCCACCCCCTCTGTGCCCCCACCCTTGCCCCTCCTCTTCCCCCTGAGGCCCCACCCTCCTGCCAAGCTGGAAGCGCGAGCTGGGCCAGAGAGCTTGGACCCCTCCACCTGCCTGGGGTGGGGGGCCCTCAAGAGCAGTGTTACATTACACTCCATATGTTTTATGGAAATATGTTTGTAAGTGTGAATATGATGCAACTGGAACATGCTTCATACAAAAGTTCTCTTGTACGGTATCATTACAAAGCTTATGATCTATCGAGTGTGTTCATCCTATTTGCATGTATTATTTCTATGTCTGGAGTTTGGAGAAGATATAAACTTGTGTTACTGATGTAAACATGTTAAGTGAAAGCTATTAAAGGTGCTTCAGAATCAATGAACTGTGAATGGGTTTGTTTACCTGCAAGCCTTCCTGTGTACGTGTCTTCCAGCTATTAGGTACTGAAGAAGGTCTTACAGTGACATGTGACCATGTCACCTGGTACTGGAATCCATCTTAAACCTGGTGCTTTTCCATTTAGAAGGAGGGGTGGGGATCCAGCGAGATAAAAGATTCCCGCCATGTGCCAAAGCTATAAAAGGGGGTAAAACAGAACAAAAGGGGCTGTCAGTCATGAGAAATCCCCTAGTTACCACCTGAGCTGTAACAAACAAGAATTGTACTGGGGAAAGGATTGGGCCCAGACTAGGAAGGAGTCTAGTCTGTAAAAGCTTATTTGGAACATCTGAGATTTACCTGTATTCAGTTTCTTAATGTTTTAGGCTTAGACTTGCATGTTTTGTTTTATTTTGCTTGGTAACTTACTTTGTTCTGTCTGTTATTACTTGAAGTCACTTAAATCCTACTCTTTATACTTAATAAAAGTATAAAGAGTGTTTATTGATTAACCCAGTCTGATTAATACGTGGGGGAGCAAATAGCTGTGCATATCTATCAATGTTATAGAGGGTGGTGTAGTGAGTCGGTGTGGCTCCCCTCCTGCCCAGAAGAGGGAGCCCACGTGCAGGCACCAGAGTGGGCGGGACCACCACCGCCTGTCCCCGCCCCCCGGAAGTCAAGGGGCGGGACAGGAAGTATAAAGGCCGGCCGCCAGAGCTCAGTCTGCGGCCAGCCACCACAGGGAGCAGACGTGCGGCCGGGAGCTCCCGGCCAGGAGACCGTAGAAGACCAAGGCCTAGACCCTAGCTGGCCTGAGCTACCGCGGGCCCGCTACGAGGAGGAGCCGCCGGAGCCCGTTCACGCCCGCTACTGGGAGAATCCCTGGGAACCGCACCCCACTAACCCTGAGGGTGAGACTGGACCCGAACCCCTTCGCCCCTGCTGTTATCCAGAGGAGCCGCCTGAGGACCACTGGCCGGACTTCCCAGCAGAGCTACCAGACTTGCCGCCGAGCCCGGGCAGAGAGGAGCCCATGCAGGTGGACTGGCCCGATCCCGGCGCTACGAACGAGGTAGGCTGTGAGGGGGATCACGGAAGTAGCCCGGGGGTAGCCGACCCCGGTCCGGCTGCAACTGAGTGTGAGCCTATGTCAGTGTGTTGCGGTCTGGATACCCCACTGACCAGCAGCGGCAGCAACCGCTGTTAGGGCCCTGGGCTGGAACGCAGTGGAGTGGGTGGGCCTGCGTTCCCCCCTGCCACCCTCCGCTCACGGGTGGCAGGCTTCCCCCTCACCCAACGCTCGGCTACAGAAGGCCGAGGCGTACCTTATCTGAACTATTTGCTCGCTCAGCCCCTGCAACAAGGGCCTGAGCCTACTGTGTTTGCCCCGCCCTGATCCAGGGCCTGGGCTTTGAACTATTTGCTTGCTCAGCCCCTGTAACAAGGGCCTGAGCCTACTGTGTTTGCCCCGCCCTGATCCAGGGCCTGGGCTTTGAACTAGTTGCTCGCTCAGCCCCTGCAAACAAGGGCCTGAGCCTACTGTGTTTGCCCCGCCCTGATCCAGGGCCTGGGCTCTGAACTATTTGCTCGCTCAGCCCTGCAACAAGGGCCTGAGCCTACTGTTTGCCCCGCCCTGATCCAGGGCCTGGGCTTTGAACTATTTGCTCGCTCAGCCCCTGCAACAAGGGCCTGAGCCTACTGTGTTTGCCCCGCCCTGATCCAGGGCCTGGGCTTTGAACTATTTGCCTGCTCAGCTCCCTGCAACCAAGGGCCTGAGCTACCTGTGTTTGCCCCGCCCTGATCCAGGGCCTGGGCTTTAAACTGCTTGCGGACTCCGCTCCCTGCAAACAAGGGCCTGAGCTAACTTTGTCTGCCCCGCCCTGACCCAGGGCCTGGGCTCTGAACTGTCTGCTTGCTCAGCCCCTGCAACCAAGGGCCTGAGCTAACTGTGTTTGCCCCGCCCTGACCCAGGGCCTGGGTTCTGAACTGCTTGCTCGCTCAGCCCCTGCAGTCAAGGGCCTGAGCTTTAACTGTGGTTGCTCCGACTCTGCACCAAAAGAGCCGGAGTTTCAGGACTAACTGACTGCTTGTTCCCATAGTAGGGAGTCGGTGTGGCTCCCCTCCTGAAGCAGAAAAGTCATTAAGTGGACATATGTAGTTCGCCTCCCAACTTTTCACTACTACATTATTCCTCCAAAGAAGACTCATTAAAACTCATAATGGACTCTGGAATCTTATTATTTTACTGCTGGTAAATACTGTCAATTGTTGTTTGAAAGGTCATATTGAGTTCTAGAGACAAGGGTGTTATCAAGCTTGAGAAATCATTTATATTGGAACCCAGACTATGGTATATAGATAATTAAGATGGGTGCCAATTTTCCATATTATAAAACTTTAACCAAGATGTGTCAAATTCAGCCCTGGTCTAAGGAACAACTGCCAAAAAAGGGTCTAATTCAGCAATGTAAATTTCATCCAGAGATTAAGCTTATTCTTATCTCCATGACAGTTTGGGAACCCTGGATTTAAAGACAAATTACAACCAAATGCTTATTTCTGTTAAGAAAACAAGACAATTTATTTGTTTTTACGGACATACAATAAATATGAAATATACAAGACAAAAATTTCACACCAATTGATTGTATTACACAAGCAATTCATTAGAATACATGATGTTTTCTTTTTTATTAGCCCTTTTATAAGGTTTGGTACTGGATATTAAAAAGAATCCAAATGTAAATCTCTATCAATACAATTTTCTGCCATTTTCATCATAATATATATTTCAAATAATCATACATGTACTGATTTTTTTAAAAAAATATATAAGCAGTGTCTAAAATTCCAAATATATGCCTATAATTTCCGTGTTTTAGGCCTGTACAAGTTCTAAAATATTTCATTTGTTTAATCTGTTTTTAATTCTTGTGGATTAAAAAATACTATGCTATACTTTTTACTTCACCAAACCCCCTAAGAAAATTAATAAAGTGTCAGATGATGGAATTCCATGTTAAAGCTAATATTTGCTTGCAATGAACTAATGACTGAGTTCTGGTCTTTGCTTCTCCAGATTTATACTAGTGAAATGGAAAGCACAAGTTGGTGCTAAAGTAGGGGACTACCTTCCAGTTCCTAAGGAGGCATGCGTCTTCATTTCAGAATTACTACAGCCATCCTGCCGTTTTCTTGGGTTTATAATCACTCAGGAAACCATGATTACATGTTCTTGTTTGCATGCATATTTTTGTTATTAAATGGAAATCAGATAAAATGCTACACTTCTATTTATCAAAAATAGATCAAGATTTAAAACCCCTTGAAACCAGGATTTATTTAGGTGCAAATGCAATATGCATCAGTGATCAGCAATTGAGGCTCTGGTCTCATCAAAGGAAAATAGGTTAAAAATTTTTGCAGCACATATATATTTCATACAAGATGTATACCTGGAACTTGCTGTGGTTTGAATTATTAGAAAGAGTCTGGAAGCTTTAAGCACTTTTGTACAAGCAAACACTATTTTCATCAGTTACACTGAGTGGTTTCACTATAGTTTTGCAGGGCTGTCTGCCTTAGAATCCTGGTTTCTGAATTCATTTCATGAGGAAGAGTGTTGAAATTTAGTACAAAATGTTAATGCTCTAAATGAGCATTAACATTATATGTTACAGTTAATTTCATGCGTTTTCCTCATCTTTAAATGCTAAATGGCTAAACTTCTAAAACCTACCAACCTCTATAGACAAAATAATGATTTCCACAAAAATATATTTTTGTTTAAAGACCACCTTATAAACCTCCACCCCAAAAGCCTCAGGTATCAAAGTATCTCTTCCAAGACTCATTATGATTTTAAAATTCACACATTATAGCGCAACTCCCCACTGAACTCAATATATGCTACTTTGAAGTCAACGAAACGCTGTGACCAAAAAATGGCTACTTTTAATATAGCTTTGTCTAGATTGCATCACAACTAGCAATTAACTTCTAAATTTAATATGCATGGCATTTACTAGCAACTAGATCACAGTTTTATATCCTAGTCATTTCATATTCAATCAGATAAAAACAAAAAACGTCCCTTGTACATTTTCTAGTTAAATGAAATTTCCAGCCCTAACTCTCCAGCTGCTCAACAAGGTTTTTTGCTCCTTCCAATGAATCTGCTGTTTTTACATTATTTTAAATTATGATCTTCCTTCCTCCTCTCCCATTTTGCAACTTCCTGGAAGATACTTTTCACTAGCACAGCTGTTTCTCAAGCTGAAGGAAAGGAAGCTTTTAAACCTCATTTAATATTTTTATTCAATTACTTATTGTGCAAGGGTGTCAAGCCTGTCTCCAAAGCAATAGGCAGCGGGTTAGGGTTATAATGAATAGAGTAGCAGTGTGTAGGATAAAAGAATGGAGGGGATTGGAAAAGGAAGTGGCCATGGTGGTTGGCTAAAGCTGTAAAATGTCAATGAGAACACAAGGATTGCATAGTGTACATGTAACACTATGGTGACTGGCTAATTCCCCTCAGGCTGAGAATAGGTATTTGTATAATTGAGAAATAACTGTAGGATTGTGGATCGGTAACTGTACAAACATCCCTGAATTCTAGTATCAGAGACCATTCTATTATAATGGACAACCATATTTACTCTATAGAATATTCAGCAATGACTTCATACCACACTCCTTGCCAATAGGCTTAAGGCACTAAAAGAATATACTGAGTAATTTTAAAAAGGGAAATAAAAGGATTGGTAAGGAAAGTAATAAATGTAGGACTAACATTTGCCATTCTGTAAGAACCTTTCCATCACAAGAAAAACATGGTGCCGGACCAACGTCAGATGCAAAGATGGGACCCTTAAACTGCAGGTAGTGCAAGTGCAGATGTTCATCTAGCCAAGGCCGAATGCAACCAGGGTCACACTATTAAAATCTAAAAGAACCCCAGTAGGGTCAGTCACATGGCTATAGGCAGTCAATGTAAAGAAAACAGTTGCAGGCACAATACAATCTCAGTAGCATAAACCAATGAGCAAATTTCCTGCTGCATACTGAACCAAGTGCAAACAGAGCAGCCATACTGAGAAATCTGTGAAGAGGGACTTGAGGCTCAAGTCCATGAGCGCACGCATATTGATGTTGATACTGATGATAAATCCTACTGAAATGGATAGGATCCCTTACACCACTGATTTAGAGCCCAACATTATAACAATTGGAGCCAAAGACACCTAAGACTCTAATAAAGTTGCTATTGTCTTGGGTATAAGAGAATAATGGCTTGAGTGAACTGTTAGAATGCTAGGGTCACTACATTTATTATTGCATCAAGTCCCATTGGCTGATACTATGCAAAATCCTATCAAAGTAAGAATATTCCAGAGGTATATTACACATGGAAATACTGTGTAAGAAGAAAGATCAAGCTGCTTGTGGGAGCCTTATTTCAATAAAATTCTGACTCAAAACCCACTGGAAAACAATGGAAAGACTGCCATTTACTTCAGAGGGCTTAAATTAGTTGGGGAAGCAACTTCGCTAAGGAAAAAATTTGAAGGACAACCTGACTGTACTTTACTTTCATAGAATATCAAGGTTGGAAGGGACCTCAGGAGATCATCTAGTCCAACCCCCAAAACCCCACTGAATGTAGGGAACATATTCATGGTAACACTGTTATACTATGTGCTGAAATCAGAGTACAAACCTCAACTAGATATGTGATAGAACAGAGCTGTTTAACCCTGAATGCCTAGCATAGGCATCACCATACTACCATGGATAGAGGACCAGCTTTGAAATCAACAGAGCAAGAGTCCTATTAACTTCAATGCAATTTCATACAGTAAAGATGATGCACAGTACAACTATGTAGGAAAAACTGGGCAAGTTTAACAGAATTATATTTCTGAAAAATCAGAGCAATGGGAAAGTATACTTTTAATATCATCCTTATCCAAAGAACCAGGATGAGGGAGCTAAGTCAGAGGAAACAAAATATTAAAACTATATTCAATGTTCAAATAAAACCTACAAAGGGCTGCTGCTTCATTTTCAAATGACCTCCTTGGATACAAGCTGTTTAAGATCATCATATTTCCCTGAGAAATCATGCTAGGATATTATATAAAGTGCAAAGAACTAGTGTTATTGCAACACAATGTTGGAAAAAACAAACCAAAACCAACAACAAAATACAACAAACAGGCAAAAAACCTCCCAAAGAAATATCAAAAGGTAAGGTTTTCACTGCATCAATAACTCTTATCAAGTTGCACAGACTATATATACAGTTATGCAGTACTTAACAGAACTGATAATATAGTAAGAAATTACACTGGAAAGGAGATAAAAAGTAATAGGACCACAATATGGTCATATAACTCAGTTGTGCAAAAGAAACCTTAACTTCGGCTATTTTCTGATTTTTGTGTAGCTTATTTCTCAGTACTAGCATTGCGTTAATGATGAGGGGGTGAAACTGCACTGCATTTGCCTGTCTTCTTCGTGTTAAATTCAGAAAACAGAAAAGTTTCCAGATCACTAGTTAAGAGACACTAGTCGGTCTGTGACCAGCAATGCTTGTTAATGAAAACTGTACAGTTATCAGATGTGCACAGATGCATGCCATGCACTTACAGCCATGGGTGCCAGGTTTGCATAATTTTTGGTGGTGCCCAGAACGGGTCCAAGCAGAGGCGGGGACAGAGCAGGGGCGGGAAGAGGCATGGTAGGAGCTTGGGGGAAGGGGTGGGGTGGAGTGGAGCAGGGGTGGGAAGAGGCGGGGCAGAGCGCAGCAGGACAGGCTGGGGCCTGGTCACTCACTGCTGCCAGCTCCAGGCTCCCTGCTAATCTCTCAGGCTGCCCTGGACTCCATGTCCCTCCGAAGCACGGGGCCCCTGTCCATCCTATGGACAGGACGGTTCTGAAAATATAAGCCCAAACATTGGTGGAGCTGGGCCCATGTTCCTGAATATTGGTGGAGCGGAGCATAGGCAACACAGGCCCATATAAACTTGCCACCTATGCTTACAGCCTGCTCAGGTGTGTAGCTACATAAGATCCAGGATGTTTTTTTCCCCCTACTGTGCATTTTTTAAAGGGCATTTTCAAATAGTCACTACTTCATTACATCTAAATGAAACTTTAAGAGCCTAACAAAAATAATTATTCACTGAGGCCATTTGTCTGCATAAACTCACAACAGAAACCAATCACAACAGTAAACAGCAGTACCTAGGCACAGTGGGGATAATTAAACAGGAAGAATGGCAATTGCATAAGGCAAGGAAACTCAGTTTTCAGGCTCTTACTATTTTAAACTTCTCGTCTGCTGTGTAATAGGTATGTGATGCACATAACAGCACACACAGTATGTCATGTACCATATGCAATACCCTGGTTTTAACTGTCCTTTGAAGGGCATTTAGTATTTCAAAGGAAAATACTGCTGAAGGCCCCAGTTCAGTAAAGCACCTAAATCTGTGTGTAACTATCATGGGTTTGCTCAAGTGCTAGCGGTTACGTAAGTGCTTAAGTGCTTTTCTGGAGTTAGGCTAAAGTTTGCAGCAGCCACTAGCAGTAAAAGGGTTAATGCAGTTTTGTGTAATTAACAGATCCAGCTGAATGTAGCCAGGAGAACTAAACCCTTATTTACCCTCTACTGGACTGCACAGTATAGTGCAGACTAATTGTTACTCTCATTCAACTCTTGAGTTCCAAGACTTATTTTGGGGCAGTCAGAAAAATCACTTAACTTTGCTCTGTATCAGTTTCTCCATATGTAAAAATGAAGATAATTATTTAGCTGCCTCATAAGGATGCTGCGATAAATGAGTTAATTTTTGGACAGCACTATATATATGGCATTGTTTTTCAATAATGTAGGCATATGTGGGAAATCACTGCTCTTTAAATATGCAACAACATTCAAAGTATGATTAATTTAAAATATGAGAAGATTTTTTTAAGTGTATACACTTCCTACAGGAAATAAATCAAAATCAAGACATTCCAATTAAACAGTAAAAAAACAAGTTATGGTAGTCCATATTGGTAAAGAGAATTCTACCAGGAGAGATAGCTTCTTCACATTACTGTAACAAGAAACGGATTCCAGTTGCATGCCATGTCATGTTAAAAAAAACAAAAACAAACCAAGAGTATTATATTCAACATGTCGCCACTATTGCACAGATACCTGAGATTCTAAAGCTAAATCTCTTGTGCCTTTACCAAGCAACCATTATAGAAAGCTCCATGAATCACTTATCTAACAAAAAAGACAGTTACTTATAAAAGATGTTCTTATACTAAAAATCACAAGTTGGTATAGAAAATCTCATTACCTCCTATTAAATTCAGGCACAATGTAACACAATATATAACTTTAGTAATTAATACTGTAATACATACATCTCTTGTAATACTGGGGCACAATTGTTTAAAAATCTAAGGCCTTTCAGGGAGATAATTTGGTTTGTATTTTACATTCCACTCCCCAGAATGCTACACTTTAATAAAAAGACTGCTGAAGTCATTTATGGTATGTAACACTTTATATCATGATACTAAACAAATCTGATTTCTCAAAACATTTTTTTTTTCTTTTCTTGGAAAAATTAGTGAGGAAGTCCCAGCATCTGAATTGTTTAAACATATATTTAGTTATTTGAATGTTCTTAGGAGGCAGAGAGAGAAGATTTTCTCTTATGTATTACTGTTCATTTTTTCCAGCACAATGTATTTCTCTACACAATTTAAAACTGCTATGTAAAACTCTATAAACTAACCAAGGATTTGATGATAGATTCCACATCTTTGTCATGTTTTGTTATGTTAAATAAGGATTCTGGTTCACAGTTATACGTCACAGCCCAGAACAACTATGGGTCATGGGCAATTGATTTCAAAAGTGAACCGTAGTTTTCTTCTGAAAACAGAGCAACACACCTGTTGGAAAGCAAAATTAGCCTTGCCTGGCTTATCTCTGCAGATGCCACAATCCTTATCCTTCTCGCTGCTATAGAGGACATGATTTAGTGTTGAGCATTAACTAGGAAAACTTGACAGAAGCCAAATATTAACTGAAGATGTAATCATTATTTAAGGGAACAACTATTTGAATTCCATTGCCACTATACCTTAATTAATGGCTTTTCTTAGTAAGGATTCCGCTTAAATTCTCTGGAGTTATCTTGCTTCCATTTTTAACCTTATCAGGAAAATTCTCCTCTTGCCAAACAGCCAAAATTCTAACCAAGATCAAATATAAAAATAGTTCAACTGCGGCATTTAAAGTTCCTGTCTTCTCATGGGTACTTGAGTAACTGACAGACAGAGACATTCACTTTTAGGTGCACTGTTTAAAACTAATCCAGTTCAGTAGAACTGAAGGTTATTTTTTATTCAGTTTGATGTACATCATCAGTATTTCTTTCCAATTTTTATTGACCTCCATTTCTGCAAGAGATCAGGAACTCTGGCTTAAGTGTTCAAAAGTAGGAGTATAAAGGATAGGTGACTAAATATTGGGACCAAAAAATGGAATTTTTGAAAGTATCTAAGGCTAGGTCTACACTACCCGCCTGAATCGGCGGGTAGAAATCGACCTCTCGGGGATCGATTTATCGCGTCCCATCGGGACGCGACAATCGATCCCCGAATCGACGCTCTTACTCCACCAGCGGAGGTGGGAGTAAGCGCCGTCGACAGAAAGCCGCAGAAGTCTATTTTGCCGCCGTCCTCACAGCGGGGTAAGTCGGCTGCGATACGTCGAATTCAGCTACGCTATTCACGTAGCTGAATTTGCGTATCTTAAATCGACTCCCCCCTGTAGTGTAGATGTAGCCTAAGTGACTTCAAATGGGACTGTGCTTGTAAATCTTTTGAAAATCCAAACCTCAGGTCCTATCTTCATGTTCCTACTTTGAAAAAGGTTGGCCTCAGATAAGTTTTGTTCATAGTTTAGTGACCAACCGTTGATATAAAATTCAGAAAAATATTTGTATTTGATAAAAATGAACAAAGAAATAAATATCTGCCTGCAAGTGTAATAGCCTATGTTTTAACTTACCCTATACATTTCAATTAACAATGGTCTTCTCCCTACAGCTATTGATTTTGGGGTTGAATAAATTAAAAACTAATCCTTCTAAACATTTTTCCAAGTCTATGGTCTTAATGCAGTCCAGTTAGACTAGTTTTTTTCTTTACATCACCAAATCACCACCACCATTTCCACAATTAGTATCCTTCTTGGTGGGAGTAATATAGAGATCAAAGACTGAATGGACTTTTATCCCTAGAAAAACCTCAGTTCCTCCAGAACAGGGTTGAGACAAAATGGCAGAGCAGCATGAGAAAGCTTGCACTGTCAGTGTAGGTTTTGTAGTTATCTGGAGGATTTAGTCACCTTGACTGAAAGTCCATCTGTACTCTTTATAAGCATGACAATTCACTAAAAGACAAAATAAATTAGTAAATACCCCTTGGCCAAAGTTACCAAATTTTACTTTTTGAAGAGGGCAATGACTGTCTTCAGGATTCTTGTGAATATATTTATTAATTCGTTACCTTTCAGCACCAAACAGAACAGCAGCATTGCAGTAGGGAAGAAAACTCAGGTCACAGTGAAAGTTAGCCATTACACAATAATTTCATTAGGAAAACGAAGTCAACATGATTATCTCTAGCTTTAAAATTGCTTGGAAGATTTGAGTTGAGATTAAGAGAGTAACTACAAAATTTAGAAGTCTACTTGATGTTTTTTCCCTTCAAATAAGCAGCTATGCACATGGCATTTTGGAATTATTTACAATTTTACATATTAAATAATTTTGACTATTAAGTTTTCAAAAAGAGACTGATTCTGAATTATGAACTTTTACATCAAGTGCTTGTCCAGCCAAATTTATGGTAACTACCACCTTTAAAAATACATAACCTTTTTATACTAACACGTCTTTAAAAGTTTCAGATTGTTAGGTCATAGCAGATTTTTAAACACAAAGCACCCTTTCCTATTACAAGGATTTTTAAAATGGGATAAAGCAATATACGTAATGTTCCAGAAACTTGCATACATCCTGCTCTAACAGTTGCAAAAATGTACTTATTTAATAAATTAAGATATTTTTTCTAATTTCATGTGTTAATATTCAAATAGACTTTATACAAAAATGTTAATCCGTACCTATTACAAGTAAGCTACATATTTAGCTTTTTTCATCTGAGCCTGTAAGAAATGACGACCTGCAGACTTATTAACGTATTCATTTTTAAAGTAATTTTTGAACAACTTGTTGTCCAGCATTTATCAAAAATGTGAAAACAAAAAATAAATCACCAGACCAGCATTTGCTTTCTTGATTATATCAAGTAATTTCAAGTTGAGTTCTATAAGGCAGGTTGGTTGTTTAGATGGACTGGGATTTCCTATAGTTGTAGTGATATGCACATAGTGAAGTTGTTCGTTGATAGAGTTAGATGAAGACAGGCAATTATAGGAAAATAAAAGTTTAGTTTCAAAAGAATTGAAACTTTTTTCCCCAAATGTAGAATAGGCACTGAAATATGGTTCCTTATGGACTTCCCAGGAGATTGTCTCTTCGCTGAGTATGAAACCATCTTGAAACTGAAAAAAATGAAAACAGAATTATTAATGCTTTGCATTAGGGATGAATTGTATTGATTTTGATCCTATAGTTCCCATTTTCTATACCTTTTCCAGTCATAGTATTAAACGTATTTGAAATTGTGCTTGCGGAATGGTGAAAAATAGATTGCAAATATATTGTACAGCTGGGATACATTTTATTTTGAGGCCAAACAGGAATTATTAGAATATGGAAAAAAAAATGACCACATTTTTCTAAATCTTGCATTTCTAGTTATATTAGAAATTTGCAAAATTCTACATACTCACTTGTCAGGGAGAGCAGCTTTATTTATTTATTTCAAGGAAGAGTATCAATCATGATAAAGAGCGAGTGAGTAAATTTTGTGCCTGCACAGGTTAATTTCCATGACTGTTTGACAGACTGGTAACATACATGAGCTCCTTCTTTAATTCATGCAAATGAGAGTTAATAAAACAGGTAAAACTACTGAAGCTAATGGAATAATTAGCAAGTCCATTGTAAGGTGCTAACAACCTCAAGAGGAAAAAAATTGACTTAAGAGTTTGAACATATTCACTATACCTTTTGAAGTTTACTTGTTAAACATACCTATTGCCTATGAACAGCAGTTTTCTCCTTCTTGAGAAACACTATGCATAGGGATGAGGCTTTCACACTGCTCACTTTCCTCTGGCATTCTTAAAGAGATATCAAATTCATTTTGTAATTATAGAAAAATCTTAAACTGGTTATATTGTGACAGGGAGACATGAATAGTAAGGATGGTAATACTATAGAAGAGTTACGTATTATCTTGAGTTGTGGTCATTAAAAAAACTAAATACTTCGGTGGATTACATATACTGTACTAGAGTGGTCATAATTAAGATCTATAGATAGCCATTTGGTGCCTCAGAAATATAGCAAATACTATGGTAACAATAATTAGGCAAAAGCAAAACTGTAAAGAATATTCACTGCAGAAAAATTTCTTTTAGTACAATGGGATTTTAAGATGGTGGCTTGTCCCCAGCCCATGAAAACTCCACTGCCATACCCAAGGTACAGGTACAGTTTTATTTTCCAAACATAGATAAAAAAACAGAACACAAAACAAACAAACAAACAACAGTTCTTCCAGCCCCACTGGGCTACAAGTACTAGGGGATTTTCCCCTTTGCCTCTCTCGTTCCATCCTGTTTCAAGGCCTGTTGCAGGATTCCTCCTTGTTCCTCTTCCCAGGGCTTCTCCCAGGAAGCTCTTTTTCCCCACTGCCACCCCTTTAATGGACTTCCTGCAGCCTCTGCCGATCTTGACAGACCAGCTCTTTATACGGAACACACGTCCGCCCTTCAGCTGCACCTGATTAATGAATAGGGTTGGCAGGACCCAAACCTCTGGTCCTTAAAGGACAGACAACCGTGTCACAGGGATTTTTATAATTTTGTCTCTGCCCTCACTGGATATTAGGGCAAAGAACGGAGATAAAGAATTACACTGGTAACTAATCAAACAGTCAACGAGGTCCTCTTAAAGGAGGCGAAGAAGGGGAGGGGGCAAAAAACCCAGGGTGAGAGTTCTGAGGCTTCTGAAAGAGGTAGGATACATAGGGAAAGTGGAATGAAAAGTTAGGGAAGTTACAATAGGTGATCATACCTCTGAATTCGATGCTTTCTGCAGATAAAGGCAAAAATTCTTCTGATTCCTACCATCACTGGATCCCAGTTGTTATAATGGCATAAGAAAGTTGCAATGAAAAATGAGAAAAATACAGGGATTGCCCCTGCAAAAAATAACCAGGAAAACTGCACCTGGAATTAGAGCATGAATATAATTTATCCAACAAAGCACAATAGTAGTTTCTTTTAACATTTGATTTTTTTCATTTGTGACAACTGCCATAAAATTGAGAAGTGTCTACTATTGTTATTGTTAAAAGTGTCTAACTTGCATCGAGATTGTAAAGACAACTACATTAGTAATTTATTAGCTCCTATGTTGCTACAATAGTGTCAGCATATGTGTAAGACATTTCCACTTGGAGAAAAAAAATAAAATCTATTTGTAAACCATGTTGGGTCTCAGTTCCTTTGAATGCTGACCAATGTTACAATTTTTGCATTTTAACATTTTCTATAAGATCTCTTGGTTCATGTCCTCAGTCACCCACTGTGTTCAATTCCCTTTTTTCCTTACCTCCTTACATTGGGTTCTCCACCTACATTTTTCCTCCCCTTCTCCTCCTGGTAACATGGTTCTCTTTTCTAGTTTCTCAAATGATCTCACCCTTACTCATTCACTCATGGACCTTAGAAACTCTACTAGGTACAGAATATCAAGAGAACTACATCTTCTAGCTAAAAGCTGATATGGATCCACATTCAGGTGAGAAGCCAACACTCCTCGCAGGCATGGAAAGAAATGTGCTGGGATTCATACTAGGGTACTGCCCTCTTTTGGGGAATCCATCTTCCATATCAGTCTCTGGAAAATAGGTGTGCATCTCCCCTCTCCTAAATTACGTCTGGATGCTGAAAAAATGGAAGCACTCTCTTTGTTTCTCCACCAACCTGTACAAGATTGATGGCACTAATTCGTGAAAGTTTAATTGCCAAAGATGAGCGGGCAACTGAATTTTCCAAGCCCTGAAACAACTGTATGGACAACCCAAGTGAAACGTCACAAAACAACATACACCCTTACCCTGACATAACGCGACCTGATAGACCACGAATTCGGATATAGCACGGTACAGCAGTGCTCCGGGGAGGGGGGGAAGGGGAAGGGCTGCGCACTCTGGAGGATCAAACCAAGTTCGATATAACGCGGTTTCACCTATAACGCAGTAAGATTTTTTGGCTCCCGAGGACAGCATTATATCGAGGTAGAGGTGTACCTACTCCACCTAGATTTGAATTTCTGACCAACAGTTTAGCTGGAAAAAAAAACAAATATTTCAGGGCAATTTGTGCCCCCAAATGCCCATTTAAAGAGACAGAGATGTGTGCATTAAAGAAATAACAAACAAACAACAACAACTGAAGAGAAAAATCCTTGGAAGTGGTCCTAGCAAAGAAATTCTGATTTTTGTCTGCCAGATAAAGCATATGAGAAACTAATAATTTTGGAAGTAACAAGAATTTGTTCTTCCTGAGTGTGTGTGGGGGGGAAATACAGCACGTTTTATTAAGTTATTTGCTCACCTGTTTTGAAAGTGAGCCATAAATTAGATGAACAAGGTTTTACCTGACTCCAGGGTAGTAATAGTTAGCCTGAGCATCTGGAATGTCTATTACATATGTAAAGCTTCAAAACAGAAATTACAAGGTCTGTTCCTTTTAAGAAAAATAAAATAAAAAGCAGAACTACTCCCTTTAAAGCTTCTTTTTAGCTGGAAAAAGCTGATTAACTATAGACGAGGCTCCCCCTTGTGGAAAAAAATAAAGTCTTATACAGTGATAAGAAATCTTGGGGTTTTAATGACAGAGTATGGACACCACCTCATTCTTAGGAATCTATATCTGCAGTTATTAGAATTGATTAGTGTCCACATTAATTTCTAACTGAGACTAGCTTCAAACAATTGAAATAAACGAGCTTAAAAGGTACATTAAAAACATGGGGGACAGCGTGACCTCGTGAATAGGCCACTGGACTAGGACTAAGAGGACCTGGGTTCAATTTCTGGCACTGCCACTAATTTGCTGGTTGACCTTGTGCAAGTCAATTCACTCTCCATGCCTCAGTTTCTCCATCTGTTAAATGGGGATTATGATACCAACTTCCTTTGTAAAGCATGTTGAGCTCTATGGATGAAAAGTGCTTTATAATAACTAGTATTATTAATAGCTGCAACAAGTTTGACTTGTAATGTCTAAAGCATGCAAGTGTTTTATATGTTAGTACTTTCCCCCTTTTTTTCCCTTTTCCTCAGAGTTTCTGTGTTTAGGAGAGAGGCAAATCTTATGCCTCCCGGGGAACACAGCCAACCTGAAGACCCAGTTTCAGAGGGAATGCTCCCTTGAGCTAGTTCTATCCAGAACAGCTCAATTATAGAAGGCACTGAAGGGTAAGGAAGAGAAGAATTCAGCACTCATCTAGCCACAAGTTAAAACCAAAGACAGACATAGCCTGCCTAGGTCAAATCAGGATGATGTTAATTAGGTGTGAGAAAGAGACAGGCAGACAAGGTCAGACAGGCAGACAGAAACCTGGATGGTAGATGGACAGCCACGTGAGGAGAAAATGAACTAGAAAGTGTGCAATTTGAAGCTGAAAAGGAAGTAAGACAGAAGAGGGAAAGACCCGTACACCATTACCACCTTTCTTGGTGGCAATGTCTATGGGGAGGTGAAGGAGGCAACAGATTGCTAATAAAAGGGTATCCAAAGGCAGACTCCAGAGGCAGCAGCAGTTTTCAGTGAGGGTGAAGAGAGAATAGTCAGAAATAAAAGCAACAGGAAAATCCACAAGGAGCAGGAAAAGAAGAGCAAGAAAAAGGTCAGAGGGTGTTGTGCCTGAAGGATGGAAAGGGTTAGGGAAGGTAGGGAGGAAAGGAGTGGATATGTGCAAAGGACTAGGATTAAGACAGATGTTGCCAGCAGATAGACGGAGAAAGCAGAGGTAGAAAAAGATTTATTAAGATAAGGAAAAGAAGAAAGAGCAAGTGAGCTGAGAGTAAAAGAAATGAGATTTGTTATTAAATGTTTTGGGCTTATTAATATTATAAATGCCAAACAGATTCAGTTCAAGTGTTCAGATTAAGTGATGAGTGCCATAAAAATAATTAGAAAGTTAAAAGAAACTATCTGTTGCTACTGCATTAGTGTGCCTCGCATCTGTCATGCAACATTGCTTTAATGCTGTCTCTTCCATTTCAGATGCTGCAGTGGTTTTGCGTATTTTGTGCTTATACAGAATAAATTCTATTTATTTAAATGACTGGGCTGAGAATCTATTTGAGTTTATACTTCAGAGAAGAAACTGTTCCAGTTTTCTGGGAATTACGAAAGAGGATTCCTGTTCATTCAACCATTGCCGCGACTAAATTTAAACAAATTGCCTCAGAATATGAAAAATAATAATAAAAAGCTTGTGAGCCTTTTACACTTCAAAGATATCAATATAGCTGCCTACATGCACTGAACTGAAATTCTTCTTGTTTTTGTGGAGAAGAGTTACTTTGATTTACTGAAGAACTTTTCATTTACTTTTATATTCTTGGTACAATGTTTGTTTGTGTCCTTCATATGAATTGCTTAAGTTTCAAGACCAAGACAATTAGGCTTGTTTTGCCTAGGCTTTAGCTTATTCACATGAAATAATTTATTTTAGTTGGAGTTTCTGTACACTTAAAGTTGAAAACATCCTAAAGCTGCACCCTAAAGTTGAAAACACTTTCACTTTCTTCCAAATAGAAAGGATTTACTTCATGTCTGCTTCCACTACTATTATTCAGGTTTTAATTCAGACATTTTAATGCTTGTCATTCTCTTTCTTGTGGCAACTGGCATTTCACATGAAGAAAGGCCTTTTTAAAATAACCTACCACAAAAACATTGGCCCACCTAAAATGTCACTACAACAGACTTCACAACACATACAGATGTTGCTGAACCCAATGTCCAAAAAATAAGATTTGGGAAAAGTCAGCCTAATATAACGGAAAACAACAAAATAAAAACTGATTCCAGTCTTCAGAGTGCTCAGCAGCTTCCAGAAGATACTGTATTTTGGGAAATAGCCATTAAAAATGTCATGTAATTGCATAAAAATAAGGCAATAAACAAAGCTAGAGGAAGACCTGCATTTTAACGAGACACATGACCGTAGAAATGTTTCCTCTAAATTTTCTTTGTACTGAGCAAACAACAAACTTCACTGAGAAGTTCATTGTTGTCCTTGGGCAAGATTATTCTCATGCTTTCAGGCACAGGAGGGAGTGCTCTGCCTGTGGAGTGGAAGGAAGTCAGCATGTTGGGGGCGGGGGCGGGGGGGGGGGGCAGGGTGAGTGCTCTGTATGAAGACCAGGGAAATGAGGGAGTCAGAGATAGGGGGAGTGAGGGTGTCCGAGGCAGTGAGGCACAGGAGAGATGTGGGGCAGTGGGACAGAGTGGGGGGTTAGAGTGCCAGGGATAGGAGGGGGAGAGAAGTGAGTGCTCTCCCTGGGGAGCGAGAGGAGCTAAGGAGACTCAGAACAGCGGTAGAGGCAGCTGGCTCCAGACAGGGAAGAGGGGGTTTGCATCTCTCTTGCCTAGGGTAACTGCTCCCAGCCCTGGTCCATTCCTGGGTACCATGGCAGCTGCTCCAGCCCCTTTGGGTCCCACTGTCACCTCCACCCCCTACAGCTGGGGAGCCCTTAGTCACCACTTCAGCTCTCACAATGCCCACCCCAGGAACAGAGGAATTTGTGAGTGGCATCACTTGTGACACACACAGCCTCATGTGCATTCAGTTTACAAGGAACGTTGGTCAGAGGTACACGTCACTGAAACAACAGACTATATTTTCAAGTTTTATTATGCAAATCATGTTGTCCACACATTGTGAGGAACGCATTGATATCCTTGTGCATCTGAATGGTTTTCCAAGACTATAGTGACATTTCAGATGGGGATGGTCTTAGCGACAAGTGTAAATGCTCCTTTTCTAAATCAGGGCTTTTATCTGGCTGCATGATCGTGGTGAGTTTAACGTTGCCCTTATAACGTCCACTCTTGTTGAGGAGGAGATTCTTCTCTATGTCACTAAATGAATGTATATCATGTGACATGCAGCTCTTGGGAAGGGGAACATCTTCCAGACTTTTGACACTTGGGCCTCTAAGTGCCAAAGAGCTTAGAAAGAGCAGAGTTGAGAGTCACCCCCCTTCACACAGAGCAATGGCTGTGGCAGGATTAGGAGGAAAGAGTTCTAAAGTCTCAGCAGGAAAAGACACCTGCTTCTCACCACAACTCCACTTGGTTTTCCAATTGGAAAGAGTGGGAAAAGTGTTCAAACACAGACAGGTAAAGTTGGGTCACGCTCCACCAACACACTCCTACCCCTTTTTTCCAGTAGAGGGGAAAAGTGAGAAGATGGTGGGGAAAACCTTAAAGTTCAAAAAAAAGAAACACAAAGCTTTTCAGTTTATTAAAAAATCCCAAAGAGACATTAAGTCAACATGAAACAAAAATATGGACAAAAAATACACACAGAAAAAGATCAAAATTGTTCATCCCTGTGAAAATTTTGTGATCAGCTTTATTCTCCCCACATTTAAGTATCAGAATGGGGACAGACCCTCTGCAAGCAAATAAAAGAATATCTCAAAAGGAATGTAAAAAACTGCAATTTAATGAGCTATTGTAATAAGTTATCTAATGAGCTAATGCATTACTTTTTAAAATAATGCCTGGGCTAAAAAAGTGGTGTAAACTGAACAACCACAAGTAACACCTGAAACCTGTTTCAGAATAGCACCCGTGTTAGTCTGTATCCACAAAAAGAACAGGAATACTTGTGGCACCTTAGGCCTTGGCTAGACTGGCGGTGTACAGCGCTGCAACTTGCTGCGCTCAGGGGTGTGAAAAACACCCCCCTGAGCGCAGCGAGTGCAGCGCTGTAAAGCACCAGGGTAATCACAGCCTGCAGCGCTGCACACTCGCTTGCAGCGCTGCAAGCTATTCCCCTCGGAGAGGTGCAGTACATACAGTGCTGCGAGAGCTCTCTTGCAGCGCTGGTGGCGCGACTACACTCACGGCAGCGCTGTGAAGTCCCGAGTGTAGCCAAGGCCTAAGAGACTAAGTTAATCTCTAAGGTGCCACAAGTACTCCTGTTATTTTTACCTGAAACCTGTGTGTTCACTCAAGACATTGATTAAAGTAATTTTTCTTGTGGGGTACATAAGGAATTGTTAGTGTACTTTTATTATCATGTTTGTGGTTGAGCTTTGACCTTTTGAGATTTTACAAACTACCCCACTTCAGAAGAAAATACATTCCACTGAGAGTGGTGGGAGTGATCAGCAATTGGCAAACTGAGTTAATACAGGACATTTGGAATATTAAAATCCACAGGTTTCCGGAACTAAATATATTGTGACATCATATTGAGTACACCCTCAAAGAGCTGCCCAATGTACAATTTGGGTGACTGTGCCTACCTATATTCCTTGTGCAGTTTCAACTGAATAGAGGGGGGGGGGGGGGGGGAATTACGGTCTGGGGCCCGCATCCGGCCCTCCAGACGTTTCAATCTGGTCCTCGAGTGGGGTCCAGGGCTTGCCCAGCTGGGGAGTGGGGTCAGGGTCTCTCAGAAGCAGTGGCATGTCTGCCCTCCGGCTCCTATGCATAGGGGCAGCCAAGGGGCTCCGTACGCTGCGCCCGCACCTCCCATTGTCCAGGAACCGTGGCCTGGCTGCCCCTCCGCGTAGGAGCCGGAGGGGTGACATGCCACTGCCTCTGGGAACTGCTTGAGGTAAGCTCACCCTCACCCCCTCCTGCACCCTAACCCCCTTCCCCAGCCCTGATCCCCCTCTTGCCCTCCGAGCCCCTTGGTCCCAGCCCGGAGCACTCTCCTGTGCCCCCAACCCCTCATCCTCAGCCCCACCCCAAAACCCGCACCCCCAGCTAGAGCCAGTTTATATGAAAATCAGGACAAAAATGATTTAATTGTAATAGGATATTCAACAAAAATTTAGACAATTTAGTTTGAGGGGAAATATAAATGAAAAATTGTGGCTCATTTCTGTTCTAAACACACTATTTTTGGATATTTATTTTAATCACATGAAGTGTTCTCTCACAGTTAACTTATATGACACAATACCCATGGAAATAAGGTGTTTGTTTTTTTAATTGGGACCTCTTCATTTACAAATTTAATTTAATGTTTACCGTATTCATAAAATCTAGGATTAAGCTTTAAATTGTCCATCTTCTGCAGACATTAACCTACAGGTTTTTTACATCACTAACTGAATATTTTCAAGATATACAGGGCACAGAAAGGATTTTACACTATTAAGTTGCTGTTTAAGGATGTTGTTACATGCTGATCTACAGGTTTAGTTAAATGATTAGACCAGGTAAGGGAACTGAAGTGAGAGAGTTTGGTGATTTAAATTACTTTTCATTGAAGTTGTATTTCAGCAAGGCAAATTAAGTATGCAGTAACAAACAAGATTAAGATACATACAGCAAGGATGACAGACAATTCAATCTTGATAATTAACAGTAATAGGAAAATACTGTACATTGTGTACATTCAGCTTTAACACTGGCATTGCATTAAAAGACACCTACTTAGACCTGTTAATAATGCCCAAATCTTATCAGTAATCAAGTGTACATTACCTTCTGCATGCACATGTCAGCTATTATGGACAGAGGTATTGTAAGGCTTAGCGCAAGTGTGCCTATCAGTGATGAGGTAAGAAAGCAGCCCCTAAAAAAATATAAAAGTCTTATTTAAAAATTAAGACAAATACTTTAAAGTGCAGAAGAGATTTAATCAAGGTTATCTGTTGGTTAAGGTTTGTTTTAAGTGTAAAGCCATAAGGTTTGTTTTCAAAAGTCCTTTGCAGGATACCTTCAATGTGAAAGTGACTGAGCCATAGAATATGAATGAATGTTTTATATATATATATATATTTTTTTTTTAAATAAGACATTTCATGGAATTACTGTGAATTTGAAGTATTCTTTCGCGAATTATTGGCCCAACAAAAGATCTAGAGTAAGGCTTGCCTAGTTTGAACCATTTTGGTATCAAGTTAACAGCACCCAAGATATTAAGAAAGGCTGTAAGTTAGACACTATGATCCATCAAGTCAATGATCCCAAATGTAAAACCAAGCTTGACAACAGATATCTTCATAAGAGGTATTCTGCTTTGTCATGTAAAGAATCACTGATTTAATAACTCTGTAAATGCTTATTTTCCCACTTCAGTCAATACTGTTCATTAAACTTAAACTACCTACTTAGTCATTAGTCTAATGGTATTGGATGCTTGTGGACTATCAAAATCAGTAATTAGGAAGTTTTATGGGTAATCTGGAAAAAAAAAGAACTTCTACCCTTTTTTGTTTCTTTATCTCCATCATCAAGAAACAAAGAAGGCACCAGATATATTTTTTCTATTTTAATTTAACTTCCTAATTACTAGGGCTGGTCAAAATTTTCCATCAAAACTGTTTCAACAGAAAATTGATCTTTCTACTAAAAATCAAACAAAAAACCCACAATAACTTTCGACAGACTGACCTCCTGTTAAAAACCAAAAACCCTACCCTCCTACCCACCCCAAATAAAACCTCACTACCAAACAATCCCCACACCAATAAAGTTTCTGGTTGAAAAATGCCAGGATTTTATTCAGAAATGCCACCACATTGCCTCAACGGAGATGTACTCCAGGTGCCTCAACACCCCACTCCCTGTGGGCCAAATTACCAGACAGACTACATCTCTTATGATGTACCGTAGTGACATTACCAAATCAAAATTTTCTGTTTTCCACTGAAGGTTTTCAGTTTTTTGGCCAAAATGTTGAAGTTTTCCACAGAAAACAACCCCCTCTCCCCTGGTTATCTGACCAGCACTAATTACCAACTTTAAACAAGACCTTAACTTTAAGAATATCAATCTAATTTATTTTTAAAAATTCAACTAAGTCTTTCCCGTGTAATTATATGGATAACTAGAGAATGAGCAGGAGTCAGGGGCAGCTCCAGGGTTTTGGCTGTCCCAAGCAGCCAAACAAACAAAAAAAAAAAGCTGTGATCGCGATCTGCCGCGGCAATTAGGCGGGAGGTCCTTCGCTCTGAGCAGGAGTGAGGGACCGTCCACCGAATTGCCGCCAAAAAGCTGGACGTGACGCCCCTCTCCGAAGTGGCCGCCCCAAGCACCTGCTTGGTAGGCTGGTAAGCTGGCCCTAGCAGGAGTGACATCACAGAAGCTATGCACATGAAACCTAGTTAATTGAAAGAGGATGTGATTTTTATTCACATCACAAAATTGTTTTATTTTTGTTAACACCTATTAAACTCAAACAGTTTGATCAAACAGTTGGAAAAGTCTTTTGGGTAAAGATTTAATGCACATGGCTCTTCAATTAAGGAATGAGAGAACCCCCATTCCAAGCCACTGGGTCCTTTTCAGAGCGACTTCCAGCAAAACAAAGACCAACAGACTGGACATGATATTTGTAAAGTTAAAAAAAAAAAAAAAAGGGCAGAAAAAATACTTGAGAGTTGTGACGGGGGGAGTGAGGGGAAGCAAACAAATTTTAGGCCTTGTTTATAGAGCATAAAGCAGCAAAAAGCACTCTCCACTCCCCCAGAATTAAATGCACAAATCTAAATTTCCAGTTCCCGTTCACAACACTTAACTGGTAGGTACTTTCTATGACCCAACTTTAAGTTATTCCAAATACAGAAGTAATTCAACCACACAGAAATTAAGTCGTACGAAGTTTAATTCAAACCTACAAATGTGAAGAAACAAATAATTAAGACTCAAAATCTGCCACTTGGCTCTTCAGCTTATGCATTTATGCCGTTGTACGTACAGAAAAGTGTAATTAAACAAGCAAAAACAAAAAACTGGTCTTGTTGGGACTATTTGCATGAGTAAAAGGACGTTTGATGTTAACTCAAATGGATTTAGAAATATTTTAGAGAGTTTGGGGACAAAATGAGATTTCTCATTCACTGCAATGCCACAAAATCACTAGCTTAAATGTAGGAGCTGGGATCTCAACATTTAAATGGTTTCAGCTCAAACAAAAGAATATTTTTCTAATCTGCACTTTGGCAATTATTTTTTTCCAATTTAGCAACCTTGCATCATTTCTCAGCAATGATTTAATACCATCACTAGAGAGATGTCTCTTATTAGCAAGATGGTGTATAATATATTTCAAAATATCCTGTCAAATAATTAAAATAAAACTTATCAAAATACTAAGAGCCTATACTCTGTGGTGCATGTGTAACCTTCGCAGTGTGGCTCAGTCACCCCCCAGTGACTAGGCCACTCAATTCAGAATCCTTACACAAAAAACGGTTATTCACCTTCTCGTAACTGTTCTTCGAGATGCGTTGTTCATGACCATTCCAATCAGATGGGTTCGCACTGCGTGCACAACAGCAGGAAGATTTTTCCCCTAGCAGCATCCGTAGGGTCGGCTTGGGCACCCCCTGGAGTTGCGACTTCATGGTTCCCAATATAGGGCCCTGCCGACCTCAGTTCCTTCTTGCCAGCTACTCCGACAGAGGGGTAGGAGGATGGGTATTGGAATAGACATGAACACATCTCGAAGAACAACAGTTACAAGAAGGTGAGTAACCGTTCTTTCTTCTTCAAGTGCTTGTTCATGTCAATTCCAATCAGATGACTCACAAGCCCAAGTTGAGGAGGTGGAGCAGAGTCGTCCGCTCATTGGAACACTGCTCTTCCAAAGGCTGCATTGTCTGTGGCCTGCTGGGTGATTGTGTAGCACGTGGTGAAAGTGTATATGGAGGACCATGTCACTGCTCTGCACATTTCCTGGGTGGGGACCTGTGCCAGGAATGCCGTTGAAGAGGCCTGAGCCCTGGTGGAGTGCGCAGTGATCGAAGGAGCAGGCTCCCCTGCCAGGTTGTAGCACTCACGGATGCAGGATGTGATCCACAACAAAATCCATTGAGAAAAGACAGGAAGACCTTTCATTCTGTACACCACTGCCACGAATGACTGGATAGACTTTTGGAATGGTTTAGTTCTCTCGATGTAGAAAGCTAGCGCTCTGCGGACATCCAATGAGTGAAGCCTTTGCTCCCTGCCACTCAAGTGCAGCTTAGGATAGAACACCAGGAGGAAGATGTCCCAGTTGATGTGGAACTGGGAGACAACCTTTGGGAGAAAAGCCGGGTGAGGTCTGAGCTGAACCTTGTCCTTATGGAATACCATGTAAGGAGGCTTTGATGTTAGGATTCTGAGCTCAGACACCCGCCTAGCTGAGGTTATTGCTACCAGAAATGCCACCTTGTACATGAGAGAGAGCGTGCGCGCAGGGAGCACATTGCCAAAGTCTCAAATGGCGGCTCCAAAGGTCTGGATAAGACCAAATTGAGGTCCCAAGCTGGAACAGGCTGTCAGACCTGTGGATATAGCCTGTCAAGACCTTTAAGGAAACGGCTGGCCAATGGGTTGGCAAAGACTGAGCATCCTTCTGCGTGTGGATGGAAGGCAGAGATGGCAGCCAAGTGAACCCTAATTGACAACACAGTCAGTCCCTGCTGCTTGAGGTGGAGAAGATAGTCCAGTATAAGTATCATCAAGGCGAGCGTTGGAGACTAATGGTGCTGCGCCGACCAGATTGAAAATTTCTTCCACTTGGCAAGGTAGGTAGCTCTCATGGCGGGTTTCCTGCTGCCAAGGAGAACTTGTCTGACTTGATCAGAGCAAGAAAGCTCCATTGGGTTCAGCCATGGTGCTTCCATGCTGTGAGGTGGACTTACTTGAGGTTCGGATGTTGGAGACGGCCATGATCTTGAGTTAGTATGTCCGGAAAGAGCAGCAAGGTAACTGGAGCTTCCACGGACATTTCCAGGAGTGATGTGTACCAGTGCTGGTGGGACCAAGCTGGAGCTATCAATATCACTGAAGCTTCTTCCCCCTGTATCTCGAGGAGCACCTTGTGAACAAGAGGGACGGGCGGGAACGCATATAGGAGATGGCCTCCCCAGGGGAGGAGGAATGCATCTGTGATGGAGCCTGGGCTGTGATTCAGGAAGGGCAAAACTGCTGACACTTCCTGTTGCATTGCGTGGCGAACAGGTCTATCTGGGGAAAGCCCCACTGATGGAAGATTGAGTTCACGACGTCTGGGCGAAGGAACCACTCGTGGCCGTGGAATGACCTGCTAAGATGGTCCGCCAACTCGTTCTGTACTCCAGGGAGGTACGATGCTTGCAGCTGTATCAAGTGCTCTACACAGAATCCCACAGCATGAGGGCTTCCTGGCAAAGGGGAGAGGAGCATGCCCCCTCATTTGTTGATATAAAACATCGCCGTGGTGTTGTCTGTCATGACTGATACACATCTACCTGTTAGGTGGGCTCGGAAAGTCTGGCATGCCAGGCATACCACTCTCAGCTCTCTGAGGTCTACCACACCTGATTGGAATGGACATGAACAAGTACTCAAAGAAGAACCTCTGATCCTAGTTCTTCTGCTCATGCTGTAGAGGACTATGGTCTTAAAACCAGAAGTCTCAGGTTCAATTCCTACTGTTACTGACCCGTCCGCATTACACATTATCCTAGATTTCCTTTGTTTACTGACTTGCTGATTCACAATTCATCTCCTAGTGATTAATGCAAGCTAATAAGATACCAGTAGAATCAGTTTTCAAAGATCTAATTTAGTTAAACTTTTAAACTATGAAAGTACTTAATTTACTGGATATGATTCTTGCATTACCAGTATATTGCAAGAGCCTGGAATTTAAAGAATAGTTATAACGTAAACTCAGATAATCCAAGATGATTAATGCCCACCTTTTTTTCCGTAAGTGTATTGTTTCAGCAGAAATCAGCACAAGAACACTACAATTTCAGTATCAACAGGATCCTCAAAATTTCTTCATCTTTCCTCATAACATTTTTATATTGTTTGCCAATTATAAAACTAGTAAACTACTGGGTTTATTCTTCTTAGTTCTAAATAATATGTACACTAGTTTCTTTCTATAATCTCAAGCCATTTTCTCTTTACAATTATCAGGCTAACGGCTCTTAAACCGTACTTTATGATGTATCAGATGACTTCCTCTAAGTCAGACTGCCTTTACCGTTCACTGGAAAACAAAAACACAGCCTAATCATTCTGACACCGCAGCAGCTCACAGTTTTTAAGTAACGTATCAGAGGACAACTTACATGAAGTAAACAGTACATACCACAGCCAGAGGAATTCTGACAGAACTGTTCCAATAAGGCCATTAATGACAATGCACATCAATACCAATTTATTGGGAAACTCAAAGGCCTCGAATCCAGTATAATGAAGTAGGAAGAAACCTGGCCATAGCAGCAGCAGATTGAAGAGGCCTACAAAACCTGAAAATAAAAATCAAATTAATGTTAGTTTCCTTTCAGTTTCATCATAATTAATTATTTACCTCCTTCTCCCCTTACTTGGCTTCCCTTACAGTCCAAATGTCTGGCAAGAGCTGCAGAAAAACTATCTTAATAGGTTATTCCTATTCCTGGGAAAAGGAATACAGGAATCTTTAACTGAAAATGGTAAGCAATATTTAAATATTTACAATATGCGATACTTTTAGTAGTTTCCCAAGTTCAGAATGCGTATTTGGCTTTCCACAAGTAAAGCAATCTTCCATTTTAAAGATTCCAACAAGAAAGAATTTACACTAGCAACAGGGATGATCTAGAGCATGGGGAATCTAGGGTGTCACGACCACCATCATTTTTTAATGGCTAAATGGGAGATGGTCCCATAACTATTGAGAAGGACTCCTGAAGCTTTTTTTCAATTCCAACACAGGGTCACAGTATGACAGCTGGTCTAGTAACAAGGCATAAAACAGTTTAAAAAAACAACAACAACAAAGCTCTACCATGGACTTTTAAAAAGTGGTGCTGGTCAGTAAGCGCTCCTGACTGAATCCAACTGTTCATTTGAAACAGGGGTGCTTTGGACAGTTACACAAGGGTCATAAGAATAAAATATGGTCTGAGAAAATAGGTTGTCAGTGCCTACATGTGAAAAGAGAACTAAAAGATCAAACTTTGGAAAAAAAGGTTGGGAATTTAATTCCAGGTTAATGACTACTACTTTGGGTTTCAAAGCTTGGTGCATGAACCACTGGTGGTCAATGAACAACTTACTCATAGGTCTGGAAAAACTAGCTGACTACATGGTGCTGGTTTTACTTGTTTCCAACTGTTAAAATTACTTTAAACAGGACAACTAAAATATATATTCAATACCTTAACTTTTTGATAAAAGTAACTGCAGGAGTTGCCACAGGAATGCTAATAGTATTGCCAATGAAAAAGGTGATGGTATAAAAGATATGGTCTACCTCACGAGGATCAGCAAATCCTTTATCTATTGGGACAACAGTTCTGTTTCTCAAGTGAAATAACAGAATCATAGACATGTAATGCTGGAAGGTACCTCAAAAGCTCATCAAATCCAGCCCCCTGTGCTACAGCAGGACCAACTAAACCTAGACCATCCCAGACAGGTGTTTGTCCAAAACCTCTAATGGAGATTTCACCTCCCTTGGAAGTCTACTTCAGAGTTTAACTACCCATATAAATAGAAAGTTTTTCTCTATTACCTATCCAGATCTCCCTTGCTGCAGATTAAGCCCATTACTTCTTGTCCTATCTTCAGTGGACATGGAGAACAATTGATCACTGTCCTCTTTATAATAGTCCTTGACATATTTGAAGACCGTTATCAGGCCCCCATCTCAATCTTCTTTTCTCAAGCCTAAACATGACCAATTTTTTAAACCTTTCCTCATAGGTCACATTTTCTAAAGCTTTTGTCAACTTTTTTGCTCTCCTCTGGACTCTCCAATTTATCCACAACTTCCAAAAGTGTGGCACCCAGAAATGGACACAATGCTCCAACTGAAGTCTTGCGAGTGTTGAACACAATAATATAATTACCTCCCATGTCTTACATATGACACTGCTATATATACACTCTAGAATGATACAAGTCTTTTTAACAAATGCAACACATTGCTTACTCATTCAATTTGTGATTCACTATAAACTTTAGATCCCTTTCAGCAGTACCACCTTTTAGCCAGCTATTCCTCTTCCATAGTTGTGCATTTGAGTTTTCCTTCCAAAGTGAAGTACTTCGCACTTGTCTTTATTGAATTTCATACAAATTCTCCAATTTGTCAAGGTAGTTTTGAATTCTAAGCCTGGCCTCGAAAGTGCTTGCAACCCCTCCCAGTTTGGTGTCATCCACAAATTTTATTAACATACTTTCCACTCCATTATCCAAGTAATTAATGCAAATATTAAACAGTAGCAGACTCAGAACTGTAGCAGAGTAGCAGACTCTGGAACCCCACTAAATGTACTCACCTTACAGTAATTTCATCTAAAATGCTTTTCCCTTGTTTGCTTATGAGAAAGTCATGTGGGATTATTTCAAAAGCTTTACTAAAAATCCTGATATATCACATCTACTGCTTCCCCTTATCCACTGTGCCAGTAACACTATCAAAAAAGGGAAATCAGGTTGGCTTGGGATGATTTGTTCTTGATATATTCATACTGGCTATTCCTTATAACCCTCTTATTCTCTAGGTCAAGAGTAGCCTATATTCTGTCAAGGTCCAAATGTCTTGACTACCCTTGCTCTAGGTGCTTACAAACTGATTGTTTAATAATTTGTTCTACTATCTTTCCAGGTATCAAAGTTAGACTGACTGGTCTGTAATTTCCCAGAGATCCTTAAGTACCCTATCATAAATTTCATCAGGGCCTGCCAATTTATCTAAATATTCTTTAATCTGTTCTTTCCCTATTTTGGCTTGCATTCCTTCCCCCTTGTTGTTAATATTGATTGTATTGAGTATCTGGTCACAATTAACCATTTTAATGAAGACTGAGCAAAAGAGGCATAAAACACTTCAGCCTTGTTGATGGCATTAGTTAGCTCTCCTTCCTCTCTAAGTAGTGGACCTACACTCTCCATCTTTCTCTTGAGCCTAACATACTGAAAGAACCTCCTCTTATTGCCACATGTCCTTTGCTAGGTGTAACTCATTTTGTGCCTTACCTTTTCTAATTTTGTCCCTACATGCTTATAACATTCTTTTGTACGCCTCCTTAGCAATTCATCCATGTTTCCACTTTTTGTAGATATTTTTGCAGATTACTAATTTTGCAGATAGTTCCTTAAAGCCTCACTAATTAGCACAAAGACTGGGAGACTCATTGCAAATTACTGATTTCTGTGAATTAGCAAGCAACTGAACACAAATGTACTATGGTCATTTATTTCATCATTTAGTTTTTATTTATATTTCATGATATACTAGTACATTTGAAATTTTACTAATATGAAAACTCACAATAGCATTTTGCTATTAAGTCTGCTCAGAGGCAGGGACAGAACACTACATTTTTGCAGGTTAGTAAGACTCTATGGCACCATATATGACTTCTGGTTTGCAATTTGGACTTCAGAAATTATGGCATTGCAAACTGAAGTGACCATATTGAACTGCTCACTACAAAACCTGCACTACAACGATATGTTCAGCATACCAATCCAGTTTTTATTCAATATAAAAATACATCACAGGAATTAGCAACAGAGGCATACTCACTTTATCACTGATGGCCTTACACAGAGATGTGTCAAGCACCTGAGATTCCCATTGACTACAGTGAGAGCTGCTGCTCAACACTCCTCAGGTTCAGGCCCTAAGAACTGACTAGTACTGAGAATACTCAAAGATTAAGGCCCTAAACCTGTAAACACATATATGCTTAACTTTACATGCATGTTTAAGTGTTTATAAGATTGGGGACTGAAGAGCAAGGGACTCAGTTATTCTATAAACAAAAGTTTTGTTTTCAATATTGTCATTGCTATATTAAAATATTGCTGTTCTTACCAAAGAACATTGGTATATCAAGCTTATCTTCTCGGTCTACTTTTCTTTTTATCATAACTATATAGACAGCATACAGCATTGCTCCTACGAGAGACCATAGGGAACCTGTAAAAGTTGAAAAATATTATTTTAAGACAAATGGGTTAGGCATAGTGTTATGAATCTGACTATCATACTTAAATCCCTCTACTGGGCAATTTTCTAATTGTAATAGTTTATTATAGAATCCATTACTATATAAAATGAATTAAACTTATGAAGATATGACCCTCTACATGCATATATTGAAAGGGTATTTAATAAAAAAACATTCCTTAAAACAAGCCACTTTCAGCAGTCAATCTTCCAGAGTCTAATACATGATAGATTTACACTGCATTTCCTTCTCCCACCCTGTAGTTCTGAGCAGTTTAAAAAAAACTGTTACATTTATCTTGGTATTACAATTTACAGTATAAAATTTAAAAAATATTTAATATACCTATTGTACCTCTTCCTGGAGATTTCTCAGACCCAGAGAAATTAACAAGTACTACACCGCCAATGCTAGGAAAAAACATCATCAACTATTAGGCATACCACAGTTTTGTTTTTTTTTTTTTTTTAAATCTGTCTCACACACGCACAGCAACAAATAAAGACACCAGTTTTTAGATATCTGTAATTAGATTGAACCCAGCTTTTGGTGAACCTGTGCTTTAAGGCCTACTCCAGAGCTCAATTAAATCAATATGATTCTTTGCACTGACTTCCCTGAACTATGGATCAGGCCTTTGAGAACAACGCTGACACGTCACAAATGATGTGCATTAATTAAAAACATCTGCATTTTATTTAGGGTATTTACTATCTATTCCAGTATTTTCTCACTTTCTCTTCACAAACATCATTATCTCAAGGCGAGGTCACACTGACTATTCTGCTGTTTTCCACGCGCTTCTGACGTGAGCCCTGCTTCTACAGGTCTCGCGATATCAGGCTAAGACTTGACAGAACAGTTGCTCTGTCTCTGACACTTAAATGGCTGCACTTAAACCCTCTTTCTTTTACTGCTTCCACACGATATTAAGTTTCATTAAACATCTAATGCTTTCCATCTGCATTAAAACAAAATCTAAAATTAACTATCAGACAAATGTGTTAGCATTTATTATATAATAATTTTATAACCAAATCCTATGGTTATATCTTAAATTAGGTTAAATGACCACTAAAACGTAATTGCTTAAAGATGTCCTGCCCATTACAGTTGAGCAGTACATTCACTTTAACTGACTAATAAAACAAAAGAATCTGAAGCATATCACCATTTTCGTATACACACTATATACTTGGCCAAAACTCCACTGACACAGAGTGGAGAAGAAAAAAAAAAAAAATAGTTCAGAGCAGATCTGTAAAATCTGACAGCTGAGAGTTTTGAATGATAGCGGAACAAAACTGTGAAACTATCCAGATTACCCATATATCACAGCATCATTTCTCCTAACCCATCTAAACATTTAGAAATTACTTAAGTATCATGCACACAACTTTCAGACACAAACATTAAAAAAGTCAAAATTAGGTGAACTTCAAATTAGCTCCCTAATGCTGCACACCAAAGTCATCTGACCCAAAAAATGGGTTCAAGTGAAAATATATAGCAAAACAAGTCATTCCAGAGCAGACAAGTAACACCACAAGGTTCCAGCAGTGTCTAGTCTTCAGCACCTAGCATATAGGGAATTCTATTAAAGAAAGGTTTATATTTAGAGGGAGGAGATTCCTGGTCAGAGCAGTTGTCAAAAGAAGTGAAATTTTAAACAGCCACTCTTCGACATTTTATTTTCTTTAAAAAACTTGCCAAGATCTGCTACTCTTGAAATAACATTCTTCACCAAATAAATTGAACTATCTCAAACAGCTTAAAACAGTACCAGCTTGTTTAGGGGTAGAGTCAGAGAAGGGGTGTTGGAGATTAAGAGTTCATATTCCTACCTTAAAACGACAGCTAACAGTTTGGAAAGGGTAAACCGATCTCCACTGTTACTTGGAAACACTGCAGCTAAGATTAAGGTAAAAAGTCCTGTAAGAGAAAATAAAAAGGTGTAACATCTTTTCAAGCTTTATTACTAACCTGTTCAATAAACTGTACTACCACTATCTCAAATTTATTTTAAATGTGGTCTAATCACTTCAGATTAGTTTCCATACTTTTAATCTGAATTTTTGCAACAGAATTAGTATGTCAGTTTGTCTCTAATTTTCTTGTAATGCTACATGTTTACAGTGTCTAAATTGAAACTCAAAATCTATGCCCCAGATAAGTAAAAATACATTTAACAAAAATGAAGATTGCAATTTAAACATGCAAAGGAAATAAACTCAGTTAAGTCTTTAAAAAAAAAAATCAGCCCATGTCAAAACCAGTGTATATTGGAATTACACTTTTTAAATAGCAATAACTAAAGCAGTGCACTATTCTTGGGTTGTGATAAATGTAAGTATCAGCTTTGAAAGACAGTCTAATTACACGTTAAAGCAAAACTGTGGAGCAATTAGTGTCTGTCATACTATGATAAAATTAGACAGTCTCACTGAACATGTAAAAAAAACACCTATTTAGAGAACTTGTTGATGTCCATAGTAGGAACAGATTATGGTTTCTGGGTCAACAGAAATTGGAAAGATACAAAAAAAGAGCTCATATAGTTTTAAATTAAGACACTTCAGTGGCAGGAGTAACCATTTCCTAAAAACACTGTAGCCTGGTACTACTTCTCAACCCTCCAAACAGTGGAATTGACTGGTTCTAATTATGAATCCCCTGCAAATTTACCACTGTAAAATAAACCTTTGTTTTTATGTTGCAAACTTGAAAGGGTGCTAGATTTTTGTTTTGTTTTCAGTTCAAAAGCAGATTTTTTTTCCTTAAAGGAGATCTGCAAGTGTAAAATTCACAAAACTAAAATTAGAATTATGTCCTTAATGCCTCCAGTGACCAGCGTCAGGGTATACAGCAGAGCCTCCATTGAAATTACTCTCATTCCCACCCTTCTTTGGGTTATTGTAGCCCAGACCTGTCATATTATCACCAGCTCTTTGCAGCACAGCAGCTGTGCCATTTGGTTCAGATCACATACACAATACTCACTTTGGCCTTGGCTACACTTGCAAGTTACAGCGCTGTAAAGCCTCCCCCAGCGCTGTAACTCACTCCCTGTCCACACTGGCAGGGCACTTACAGTGCTGTATCTCCCTGGGTACACCGCTGCAGGTACTCCACATCTCCGAGAGGAATAACAGCTGCAGCGGAGTGGCTACGACTCACGGGTGTGAGTGTAAACGCTTGCAGCGCTGTACTAATCACCTTGTCAAGTGGCCAATCCTCTCCATTGTTGTGACCGACTGCAGGAATGCGGAAGTGCCGGTTTCAAAGCTCAGAAAAGCAAAGAGTTTGCAGCTTGCTTTGAGTAAATAAATGAATGAGCAGGGGGCCAGGAGTTCGGAACTTGCAAAATAGACAGCTGACACGCTCCAAAAAGCACTCTCTCTCCCCCCACACTCCCTGTCACAATTCACCCCACCCTCCCTGTTTTGAAAAGCACGTTGCAGCCACATGAGTGCTGGGATAGCTGCCCATAATGTAGGGTTACCATACGTCCAGATTTTCCCGGACATGTCTGGCTTTTTGGGCCTCAAATCCCCGTCCGGGAGGAAATCCCCAAAAGCTGGACATGTCCGGGAAAATAGGGAGGGAGGGCCCGGCGGTGCTCGGCCAGGGCCGGGGCTGCTCGGCTGGGGGTGCTCGGCGGCGCTGGGCCGGGGCCCCAGGGCCCGAGCCGCGCAGGAGACACCGGGGCCAGAGCCTCTTGGCCTGGGCCGGCTGGCCGGCCAACTGCCAGGAGCCGCTCGGCCAGGGGGGCCAGACTGGGCTGTGCCCCGCCCCAGCCCCAGCTTACCTGCTGCCTCCCTGTTTCAGGCTTCCCGCGAACATTTGATTCGCGGGAAGCAGGGGAGGGGGAGGAGCAGGGGGTGGAACGTTCAGGGGAGGGGGCAGGGCTGGGGGCGGGGACTTTGGGGAAGGGGCGGAGTTGGGGCAGGGCTGGGAAGGGGCAGAGTTGGGGCGGGGCCGGGGCCCCGTGGAGTGTCCTTTTTTAAAACTAAAATATGGTAACCCTACATACTGCACTGCTCCCAACACAGCTGCAAATGGTGCAAGTGTGGCCACACCACTGCGCTGGCAGCTGGCAGTGTGGACAGACTGCAGCGCTTTTCCCTACGCAGCTGTACGAAGACAGGTTTACCTCACAGCGCTGTACAGCTGCAAGGGTAGCCAAGGCCTACATATAGTCTACGGGAGTATACTGCTTTCCCCCTCCCCATTTAAAAAAAAATTACATTGTAAATTTTATTATTGTTCTCATACCAATTAAAACTTAAAAGTGTATAGAAACTGCAATAGTGATCAGCTTAAAGACAAAAAACCAAGGAAATTTTGCACATCGATTTCAGGTGTGGCTCCGTGTCCAAGAAAAGTAGCTCAGTTTTAAAACTGAAATTTCTTCTGTACATGAAGGATTTTCTTTTCTTTCTTTTTTTTTTTTTTTTTAAAAAGAATAAGTTGCAGCCACCTAAAAGGTCAGCTTTCCGTGCAACTATTACAGTCCAAATAGTATCCTAACTATAAAAATGTAATGTACTTGCAGAGCTATATAAAGACAAAAGAATGCAAGTTGCAAAGTGGTAAGACATAAAGATAGTAAAATAATTTGCAACAATATACGGAATGCTTCTAAGCTATCATGTTTGTTTTTTTAATCTTTACGCTTCTCAAAGATACACATAATAGTCAATTTAATGAAATAGTGCTGGCATAACAAAAAGAGCTCTAATTTATAAACAGCTATTTCAGTAGCTCTTATAATGCACATTTGGTATCTTACCAGAGGTTGAAGATACGATATTAACTATGGCAACTTGTGCATGTAAGAGTGCTTCTTGATAAGAGAAGTTTGCCAAAAACCACTGCAGAACAAGGAAAGTAGTTTAATGAATAAATGGATAATCACAAAAGGTATTAAAACAGTCTGTTTTGCCTGTGTATTAACTCCTGCAATTTTTAGATTTTTTTATATTTACCAGAGTTATCACTTGAACCAGTTTACACAAAAATCAATCAGAACAAGACTTTCACACAAGTCCTTTTGTCTTATAAATAACAATATCAATTTCTAATTGTTATTAAGAAGAGGCAGAGGCATTAAGTAGCAGAGGTGAAAACAGGCAACATGAACAGTTTCAGTGGCATCTACAAGAAAGTAATTATTGCAGACTTTAAAAAAAATAGACGCTGGAGATAATCAGTGAAAATAGCAACTGCAAGTCAGCAACAACCAAAAAACAAACAACTTAGTCTGAAGTCATCATTTTCAAACTGTTTGCAATAACGGAGAGAAACTACTTATTTCCATAAATCTCAAAAGGTTAAATTAACTATCATCCCATTTAAATGGATTCATATACTGGGGTCCTAGAACATCTTAAGTACACAAACGAACAAGCATCTCCAAAATAGAGATAATACAGTGTACAGATCAATTATTTAACAGGTATTCTGTGAGGATTAAATGTTTGTAAAATACTTTGTAAAACAGTAAATATTAGATCATGTAGCGGGCAAGAGCTCATTAATAATGTTATACCAAAGATGTTCTTAGTTCTCCCAAAAATTATTTCAAAAAGATTTTACTTTTTGAATGATGACCAAGAAAAATACAGCAGTAGATACAGCCGAGGTACCTTTTAGAAGCAACTGCAAAAGCAAGAGCAGTATCATTTAATTTGTTTGTAAACAAAAAAGAATGATTTTATTCCAGACAGTTTTTAAATATATATACATAAATAGAAAATAAATCTTTAAAAGATAGTTAACTTTATAATCTCCTTCGTATACATGAAATATGAAACTAGTTTTCCTTTAAATTCTATGGACATCCTCTCAATATATGCATCCATCTCAAGAAATTCCAGTTGTCATATCACTGTCCTCTGGTCAGTACACCAGTTAAAGCCACCTCCTGAACTGATATACCGTGAAGTATCTCCTGCTGTCCAAAAAGCTATGTGTGGCTTGCTCTTAACCATATTTTAAATAAAATGTCTCTAGCAGCACAGTGGGGCCACTGTTAGAAGGGCCACCACTGCTTTGTCACCCTCCTCTTCAGTGTTGACTCTTAGGAAACATGCCACTCTCACCTCTGTGTTTCCATGACACTGAGAACTGCTGCAGAAGTACACCTCTACCCAGATACAATGCGACCCAATATAACACAAATTTTGATATAACATGGTAAAGCAGTGCTCCGGGGGGGCAGGGCTGTGCACTCCAGCGGATCAAAGCAAGTTCAATATACCACGGTTTCACCTATAATGCGGTAAGATTTTTTGGCTCCCGAGGACAGCTTTATATCGAGATAGAGGTGTATGTGAAGCTGACCAGTCTGCTGATGAGGATAAAGACATCTTGCAGCCCTACCTATTCTCATTGGGGAGAGTTGAGGATATCCTCTGCCCCAAGCCAAACATCTTCACATCACTGCATGGTGGTGTATAATGCCACAGGATGAGACAGACAATGTAGTGGCAGCTTTCAAGAGGTTCCACAGAAAGAGAGCAGGGCAACAGCTGTATTTATAGGTCCTTTCTCCTTCTCCACCCCCAAACTGAAAGGCAGTTCTACATGCTATATCCATGAAGTTGTGGGTACAGTCAGGGCTCGGCCCCACTCCCCTATACAAGGAAGAAACAACAGCTGGTGTTTAAGTAACCCTGGATTTCTGCCCGGGCCAGACTAGTGAGTGACTTGCCACACCCATTCCGAAGAGTGGAGTAAGACATAATTTACAATGGTCCTGCCAGCAGTAGAACCTGTGCTACAATTAAATGAGAGCCTGAAAACCCACTGTACTGTTCAGAATTGCATTTTAGGGAAGTGCAAATAAGAGAGGTTATGCTGCATTTAGCATATATATATAAAATAAGAAAAACACTGAAAAAAAATAGACCACAATCCAACGTTAAATACAAGTTCATTTTCATTACTATGTAAAACAGTTTGATATTTGTAGCTATACTTAATAATTTTCTTAAAGAACAAAGGACATACCACAAAGCAAAAGAAAAAGCTGATTTTTGCTACTTGAGTTGCAGTGAGTTTCCCTACAGTTTTTAATATTGATTCCTGCTCCTTAACAGTTGGATATGACATGCGAGACAACTTTGCTTCCAATGCATGGCTCGATGGGAGTTGTCGAATCTCCATAACATTACTGAACCTTACACGAGGCTTTTTGGGAGCTTAAGGAAAAAACAAAGTGGCACATGATCATTCAACTTTTCACTCTATTACACAGAAAAGAAAAAAGTGATGTTTGATCCCATTGATTACAGCAGTTCACAAATCATGACATGAAGCTTCTCCCTCCAACAAAAGATTTGTTTTAATTCTTTTTTTAACAAAATAGTATTTATACCACTTGATAGGGTACTAATGAAAAAGGATCTCATAATTGTTTTAAATAATTATTATGGTCTGTTCAGAGTAACTCCTTTGAAACACGACAATGAAGCCTGTTATTTACTTTATTTTTCCCTCTACTTTGTATGCACATTGTATTTTTAAAAATGCACAATAGTTTAAGTTCTAATAATTTTGTTTTAAAGAAATTAACATCAGATGTTAAAAGCTGCATGAATTTGCATGCATGGGAAAATTAAAGTTATGTTTTTGATCTTACAATGTTGCCTGTACCAAATTAAACTGATAAAAAGATTCCATGACACAAGTAGTGGTTAAGTTAACAATAAAAGAATTAGCTCAGTGACAGAGTGATAATGATTTGAACTTCCATTTTCTAGTCCTGTGATGGTGCCCTGGCCCCTCTGAAGTCAATAACTTTACCCTGGGGCCAGGATTTCACCTGATTTCTTGTTCTTTAGACAAGCAGGGCTACAGAGGCAACAAAACCAGGCCCTAGGCAAGAGACACTCTCTTGTGTATCAAGAGTCTGGCTAGTGTCTCTCAGGAAAAAAGTACCGCATACAGTTATGCTAAACTGTAAGAAAAGGATGGTTGCAATATAGCATTCTGAGGGTAGGAGCGTTACACAGATCCTTGAAGTTTCAGTAGGAATCTGGAGGACTTTTCAGGTTTGGAGAATGGGTCAAAGAATCTAATAGTTACATCAGACAGGTAACTTTTATATACCAACAAGAGTTATTGTTTTTGTTTTCATTTAATAAACAATACTAATTACAACAGTGTCTCAGGTTTTTCTATAGCACCTATTACTGTTGTAGCTGACAATATGCACAGCTATCCATTAAAAAAAATTTTTTTTAAACCCTGACCAACGTAGCTGTTAACCTAACTTAAGTTTAGACCAACTCTAAAAGCGTGTGTGTGGGGGGAGGAGAATCCCAAAATTCCACCCCAGGAAAGGCAAAGGAATGAGGCCGGACACCTAAGGGGATTTGCTCACAGAGACCAGGAACAGGATAGTGGTGGAGCTAGCTCTGCAACCACAACAGGGGCAATACAGACACAAAAATAGGCCCTGTACCAGAGAGCATTTTGAAATTCTGAAGTCTTTACTCACTTTTTTCAGTATCACTATTAGCACTGCCACTCTTTTCACTTGGTAAGTCATGAAACTTTACAGGAACATACAAAGGTTCACTCTGAAATGCAGCAGGACAAGTAGCATATGCAGTTAAACAGACATTGAAACTGTTAGCCAAACTTATCTTAGGATACCTGGAAACAAAATACTAAAGGAAAAACAAGTTCCATAAAATAGCAAGACAGTCAGAATTTTTAAGCAGTATCACCATCTCTCTACCAAGTCTCTTCACTACTACTAAGATATTTCACCTTCTAGTACATATATAAAAATACATGACCAATCTATTTTAGAATATATTTTAAATCCACTAAGTAAACTTTTTTTTTTTAAGTTAATATTTTAGACCAGTCCAAATATAGCAGCTAGCAGGCAGGTCCCAACAAGATTTAAAAATGAAGACTGACAAAAATCACCTATATAGTAAACCTGGCTGTAGTTTATTTCAGAGGATAAAAGATGACAGTCCATTTCTCTTTCAAGTTGTAAGATGGGATCATGAAATGTTAATGTGTTCACCTCCAGCTGAATCACTGTTGCACGGCTTTGGATTTGAAAGCTGTTTGGATTTATCACTGGCTCTCCACATTTTGCTTTGCAAAAATTGAGCTGAACCTGGGAATGTATCCCTTGTATGACACACTGATATTTCTTTCATAGTCCAATCTAAATTCAATTAATGTTTTATTTCAGAGAGATCCCACGTCTCCCACTATGAGTAGCACTATTTCTTGCATGACACATTACTGCCATTTTAACTAAATGCTTTTCAGTCATTTTGATTAAAGAAATGTAACTAATCTTATTTCCTGAATGCCTGCAAATTTAAGTGTACAATTTTTAAAATAGGATGGAAATAATGGACAAACACAGTGGTGTCTTAATCATACAAAAAAATTAAGGGACTTACCAAAGAACTGTTTACAGTGTTATCTGTTGTACAAGCAGCAAAATAACCTTCAGCATCTGCAAACTAATTAGAGATTTTACATTTAAAATTCTAAGAAGTCGTAAAATTTTAATATAAAATGCTAAGTAAAAAAATGTTTACATTGTAGTCTACCATAGTTTAGTCACAAAATACTGAAAAGGAAAAAACTATAAAGTTGATTAATATTTTACAAGCCAACAGAGAAGATCGGCAACAGCAAAAGTAGGTCTTGTTCTGCAAAGAACTCTATAAAAGCAATTCCCTACTGGCTTAACACATAATCTATATATAACTGTTTCGTATCAGAAATGCTGAAGGAATTATTGAATTTAATGTCTATAAATATATTAGGTTGGTTAAGGTTGGTGCACAAAGCATTGTTTTAAAACAGTCAAATGTCTAATAGTACAACTTTCAGTAACAAGCAGGGTAGATAAAAATCAATGATTTTTAAAAAAATAAAAAGTGTTGGATTTTTATTTAAATCAGATTTTTTTGATAAAATGCTTTTTGAGAGAAAAACCTATCTAAAGATAGTTTTAACTAAGATACGTTATAGCTCAAAGATATCTCATCATGGAATAGGGGTTATAAATTCTAATTCTATAGTATGAGACAATATATTAATATAATGTTTAAGAAAAATTTTGTAAATTAGTTCCAATAGTTCATGGATTAGGAACCCAATTTTATGGGGTTCCAGGGGCTTCTATATAGATTATTTAGGTTAATCTTTCTATCTACCCAATGGGACTCAGTGCTCAGTCTAGATTCAAGATACCATCAGAGATGCTTAGATTTGCAGTTCTCAAACTGGATTTGTGTCTCCAGAGAGAACATGCTTGTTAACAACAAAAATGTTTTTAAAAAAATAAATAATATATGGAGGTGAGAAATAACAGACCTCAACCCTATTGTCCCTCTGCAAATTTATGTACACAGATTCAATCCCTTACCTCTCTCTAAAAGTGCAAAGTTTCAAAAAGTTCAATGAATAGAAGATTGTTGGGAGCAAAATAGATCTGGACAAGGAGAAGCAGTCTGGAGATAAATGTGAGAAGGGAGGGACAGGCAGTAGAAACAAAAGTGAAACTGTTTGAGCAGCATATTCCAGAAGTCTTGAGGTCTTTCTCAGTGTAGCCTTCATTGATTTGAGATCTGCCATACCATTCTCTCACTAGAAGGGAAAACCTAAAATGGCAGCAGGCCATAAAAGAGACCCAGTTTGGGAATATTTTAATGAAGTTCCTCTACCTGTGGGTAAGACAGGCATGAGTGCAAAATGCAAACAGTGCAACAAAGAAATGCAAGGTCTGGTTGCCCGAATGAAACGACATCATGAGAAGCGTCCCTTCTCAGTGTTGAAGATGATGAAAGAAACATGTCTGAACATGCAGGATCTTCAGGTTAGTAAACTTTATTTCATACTTCTTTCTTAAAGACTGCCTGTTTTCCTTCTGGACTATTCTTGAATTCTCATGTTTGAGCAAAATATATAGTGGTTACTCTATAGTACTATCATTTTAGATGCAGTTATGATAAAAAATAAATAGCTGAAATAGGCAGATCTTCCTTTTACAATTTCACCTTTAAAGTAGTACTGTGTCAGTGAATGCAATGAATAATACTAAATGAGCAGTGTGGTAATAGTAATTAAATAACTACACTGACTTATTTTGTTTAGGAGAATCCCTCCTCAACATACAGAATTCTGAAGACTATCCACCTTCAACTTTCAAAAGTTTCAGAGTTATCTGCCAATGATAGTGTTTCAGCTACATCATCTATATCACATAGCCACAGTATATCACCTGTAGCAAAAAGGAAAAAAAAAAAAATAATAATAATAATAATAATAATCTCCATAATCCAGAAACAACCATAGATAAGTTTGTGATAAGAACCAGCAGATTACAAAAAGAGGTAATTGATGAAAAAATTGGCCAGTTTATTTATGGAACAAACTCTCCTTTCCGCATGATTGAGAACCAACACTTCATTAACATGGTTCAGTCATTAAGACCAAGATACAGTCCACCCAACAGAGCAGATGTCATAGGCAAATTGCTGGATAAAGTGTATGAAAGAGAAATTGAGCAGTGTGCAAAAGGTCTAGAGGGTGAAATTGTTAACCTGAGTCTTGATGGGTGGAGCAATGTCCACAATGATCCTGTTGTATGTGCTTGTGTGACAACAGAAGAAGGGAATGTCTTCTTTACAGAAACAACTGATACATCAGGAAATGCACACACAGCAGAATACTTACAAGAAGTAGCAGTAAAAGTTATAACAAACTGAAAAAAAAAAAATCAAATGTCTAGTACGCATCTTGGACACAGACAATGCTGCAAATGTATCCAAGATGAGAAGAAATTATTTAGAAGAGAGTCCCGAACTAATAACATGCGGTTGCAGTGCTCATTTGATGCACCTCCTAGCCAAAGACTTCAGTGTTCCAGAAACAAAAGCTAATGTTGTTGAAATTGCAAAATGCTTCCATAACAACCACTTTGCAGCAGCTGCTCTGAAAAAAGTGGGAGGAACCAAGCTAATGCTCCCACAAGACGTGTGACAGAATTCAGTAGCAGACTGTTTTGAGCACTATATCAAGAACTGACCTAATCTGATGACTGTTGATGAACAAAATCATGAAAAAATAGATGGCACCGTCACAGCCAAAGTTCTCAACATTGGGCTTAAGAGAAATGTTGAACACATGCTGAGTACCCTGAAGCCTGTTTCTGTAGCCTTGAACAAAATTCTGGGGAAATAGTTGTTTTATTGCTGACGCTGTTGGAATTTGGAAGGAACTGAGTGAGATCTTAAAAAGAGAAATATGCAATGACAGAGTTAAATTACAAGCATTAAAAAAACAAATGGGACAAGCACTATCTCCAGTTCATTTTCTTGCAAATATTCTCAATACTCGGTACCAGGTTCAAACCTTAACTGCTGAAGAAGAGGAGTTGGCTATGACATGGACAAACAGCAATCATCCCTCCATAACGCCAACTATAATAAAATTCAGAGCTAAGGGTGAACCATTCAAGAAATCACAGGTTTCAGAGTAGCAGCGTGTTAGTCTGTATCCGCAAAAAGAACAGGAGTAGTTGTGGCACCTTAGAGACTAACAAATTTATTAGAGCATAAGCTTTCGTGGGCTACAGCCCACTTCTTCGGATCCATATAGAATGGAACATATATTGAGGAGATATATATACACACACATAGAGAGAGCATGAACATATTCAAGAAATGTGTGTTTGCTGATGACGTTTTAAAGAAAGTCACACCAGTGAACTGGTGGAAGTCACTTAAGCACTTGAATTCAGAGACTGTTGAAGTGATAATATCACTTTTAGCAGCAGTAGCTTCTTCTGCTGGTGTAGAAAGAATATTTTCTTCCTTTGGACTAATCCATTCCAAATTGAGAAATCGTTTGGGACCTGAAAAAGCAGGAAAGCTTGTTTTTCTTTTCCAGATTATGAACAAACAGGAAAATGAAGGTGAAGATGACTGAATTAGCTGCAGAAGCCAATATTTTAAATTTCTCGTGTTAACCTCACTGACATAGTCGATTCAATTTGTTTTTTCTTTTAATTTTTTCATTTAACTGTTTTATTTAAAAACAATTTTAACAAAAAAAGCCTGATTTTAAAAAACTTAAATGTTTAACTAAATTCATATGCTTATTTTGTTAAAATATTGTATGTTTGCTGTTGAAGAAAAAAAAAATCCAAAATACATAACAGTTGTTTTTGTTAAACAAAACAATTTAAATGTCTTTCTAGTGATGTTCTCCTTCTAATACAGGATGGCAAGAAAATCCTCCAAACATTAATGATTAACCTATTGAATTGGAGATAGTTCACCTTCCAACTGTGCCGGGTTGCAGACCCCTGATCTACACTATTACACCAAATCCTACTCTTCAAGTTTACATCATCTGAGAGAGACTTATGCACTATTTTTACTTCATTCATAGATTATAAGGCCAGAAAGAATCATTAAATCATCTGGTCAGATGTCCTGTGTATCAAAGGTCAGTTACCGCTGCACTAAGTCCACTAACTTGTAGTGAACTAAAGTGTATCTTCAACAAAGGCATCCAGTCATGATATGAAAAACATCAAGAGATGGACAATTCACAACATCCCCTGGTAGTTTGTTCCAATAGTCAATCACACTCATTGTTAAAAATGGATTTGTCTGGCTTCAACCATTGGTTCTTATTATGCCTTTCTCCACTAGACTAAAGAGCCTTTTCATACCCAGTATTTTCTCCCCAAGAAAGTACTTAGACACCATAGATTCATAGATAGATTCATAGATTCTAGGACAGGAAGGGACCTCGAGAGGTCATCGAGTCCAGTCCCCTGCCCTCAAGGCAAGACCAAATATTGTCTAGACCATCCCTGATAGACATTTATCTAACCTACTCTGAAATATCTCCAGAGATGGAGATTCCACAACCTCCCTAGGCAATTTATTCCAGTGCTTAACCACCCTGACAGTTAGGAACTTTTTCCTAATGTCCAACCTAAACCTCCCTTGCTGCAGTTTAAGCCCATTGCTTCTTGTTCTATCCTTAGAGGCTAAGATGAACAACTTTTCTCCCTCCTCCTTATGACATCCTTTTAGATACCTGAAAACTGCTATCATGTTCCCTCTCAGTCTTCTCTTTTCCAAACTAAACAAACCCAATTCTTTCAGCATTCCTTCATAGATCATGTTCTCAAGACCTTTAACCATAGTCAAGTTACCTCTCAATCTTCCTCTCAATAAACTAAATAGATTGAGATTTTTAAGGAAGGCACTTCTTCTAGCTCTCATTGCACTTTTGTGGCTCGTTTCTGAGCATTCTCTAGTTTTTCAACATGTTAAAATGTTGACACAAGAATGGTATGCAGTATTCCTGTTTAGGAGTCACCAACACTGTATACAGAGGTAAAGTCACTTCACTGTTCCTACAGCCACAGATCTGGCAAAAAGATCTAATGTGAATGGTGTATGGAGCACACGTTCAGTTGCTTGTCCACTATGTCCCCTAAATCCTTTTCAGAATCACTGTTTTCCAAGACACCATTCCCCATTGTGTAGGTTATGGACTGTGTTCCTTGCATAATTTTGCCTCTGGCCATATTAAAATACATTTGTTTGGAACAGGCCCAGGTTACCAACCCATCCAGATCAATAGGTATGACTGCTTTGTCCTCCTCATTATCTACCACTCTGACAATCTTTGTGTCATCCACAAATTTTATTACCAGTGATTTTATATTTACTTCCAGATCATTGAAAACAATGTTGAATAATATCACACCTAGTACCAAATCTTGCAGCACCCCACTAAAAGCAACCCCATTCAAAGATGATTCTCCACTGACAACTTTTTAAGAGATCAGTTCGTAGTTCTTAATCTCTTTAATGTGTGATCTCTTGCTACTGTACAATTGTTTTTAATCAGAATGTTGCACGATAATAAGTCAAACACCTTGCAAAAGTTAAGTACATTACATCTATGCTGTTACCTTTATCAACCACATCTGTCATCTCAAAGAATCAAATCAGGGTTGACAAGACCTATTTTCCACAAAACCATATTAACTAGCACTAATTATATTCCTATCTGTTAATTCTTTATCCATTGAATCCTGTATTACTTTTGCATTGTTTTGCCTGGGATTGATGTCAGGCTGATGGACATATAGTTACCCAGGTGATTCTGCCTACTGTTTTTGAATACTGGCACAATATTAGCACTTTCCTAGTTTCTGGAATTTCTCCTGGAATTGCTTCTATGCCTCTACATATGATGTTAGTTCCAGGTAGGGTTACCATATTTAAGGTTTTAAAAAAGGGGGACATTCCACGGGGCCCTAGCCCTGCCCCTTCACCACCCCAACTCCGCCCCCTCCCCTGAGCACCCCGCATTCCCCCTCCTCTCTCCCAGCCACGCGAAACAGCTGCCCGAGCACTACTGGCTTCACGGTTTGCCAGGCAGCCCTCAGACCTCCAGTCCCTGCGCCCCTGGCCGGGCGCTTCCCCTCCCGGGCTCTGGCTACACTGTGGAAGCGCCTGGCCGGGGGCGCAGGGTCTGGAGGTCTGGGGGCTGCCCGGCAAACCGTGAAGCCGGTAGCGCTCCGGCAGCTCGGCTCTTCAGCTACACAGAGCTGAGGTGTCTGGGGGGGAGCAGCAGCAGCCACCGCCGTGGGGGAATCCGCCTGCAGCTTGCAGCCTGCCGGAACTGCTCAGGTAAGCAGGGGACTGGGGCAGGGATGCCGGCATTTTCCCGGACATGTTCGGCTTTTTGGCAATTCCCCCCGGACATGAATTTGAGGACCAAAATGCCGGACATGTCCGGGAAAATCCGGACGTATGGTAACCATAGTACCAGGCCTCTCATGACAGTTTAGAGTCTTTAGACACTGAATTTAATACCAAACACCAAATTTGAGTGTAGAATATGCCCACCATAATGTGAGCAGAGTCTTTGTCTACAAAGTTGTTTAACAACATAAACCCCTACCCATACTTCTACCAAGTTCCTGAACGTGATCTCAAAAAAAAAGGTGTCTGATTTTAGTCTCTCTAAACATGCTATTCAGAATTAATCTTAAGAAACTGGATATAAAAAGTGACAAATCATAATGTTAGAGTACTAATTCCAGGTATAGACTCAATTGTACAACCTGCAATTACCATTTCTGTCTGTTCAGTTTGTAATGGTACTTTAATGAAATCAGTATTTGATTCACTTGACATCTGAAGTTTAGCTTATGTTATTGTAAGGCCAGGTCTACAGACAAAGTTTTGCCAACATAGCTATATTGGCAGGGAAGACACGGAGGAGAGGGAAAAACAAACAAACCAAAACTTTAACTGACACAGATATGACAGAAAAAAACAAAAAAACAAAAAAATCCTTCTGTAGATGAAGCTTATAATGTCAAAATTATTTTTGCCAGTAGAACCAATGTTCAGGGTGGTGGCTTAACTATGCTGCGTAAAGAATTTTTGCTGGCATAATGGGCATCTTCAATAGGGGGCCTTGCCAACAGATCTATCAGCAAAGTAATATACGCTAACCCTCAATTTCCCCCCCCCGTTAAAACTTCGAATTATTGCGTATCTTTAGGTTATTAAATTGAAAAATACTTACAAAAGCTGCATGCCTTCCACGAAACCCACGTGTACACTGTTGCCTCCATGGTTTCCAAACAATAAATCCCAAGAGGTATAGAACAAACATGGACGTTTTTGCAAAGGTACTGAAAAAAGGCTTCTCGTACTTCGAAAAAACATACTGCGGAATGAAAATAAAATAGTTATAGTCTTCATAATTACTGAGGAGTCATGTGACTTCTCAATTAATCAGTGCTTTTCAAGTCCAAATCAGCCCAGCAGGTTTTCTTGAAGTCAAAACACATACAATAGAATCTCAGAATTACGAAAACCAGAGCTACAAACTGACTAGTCAACCACACACCTCATTTGGAACTGGAAATACACAATCAGGCAGCAGCAGAGGAAACAAAAACAAACAAACAAACAACCCCACAAATACAGCACATTACTGTGTTAAACAAACTACTAAAACATTAAAGGAAAAGTTAAAAAAAAGATTTTACAAGGTAAGGAAACTGTTTCTGTGATTGTTTCATTTAAATTAAGATGGTTAAAAGCAGCATTTCTCTTCCTCATAGTAAAGTTTCAAAGCTGTATTAAGTCAATGTTCATTTGTAAACAAGCTGGAATTGTTTAAAAACTACAGTTAAGCAACAGTGATCTTTAAGTTTAGTCTATTAACAGCAACATTGCTTATTTTTCAGTATGGGAACCAATATAGCCATAATAATTTTCCCTAACAGGCTACTGGCAGTAGTTTCATAAAATCTGAAATGTAAAGCTAGAATGACAGGTTCATTATACAGACTAATTTTTAAGGATATAATTAGATTACCTGTTCCCTGTGGCAATAGTGGCATTTTTTAAACAGATATAATAATAAGTAAATCAGGTTTTGACTCCCTAACTAAAAAATAAAAATACTTGTTGGTTCAAGATACTGACAATTTCTAGATTAAACAATACCCTCCATAGTTAAAACAATAGCTCTTACATTGTGCTGGCTCATAGCACTGTTTAGCTACCTGGAGGATTCTGATTTTTTTTCACCCTTTTTTAAGATTAAAAAAAAATGTGTCAAGTAAAACTCTGTAAAAATGTGATCAGAGCTTCAAAAATGTCTATGTAACAGTATTCTCCCCCCTTATTTAAAAATAAGAAGCATGAAAAAATGCTTACTGAAGTGAGTTCTGAGGAGGCAACCCATATCACATCAACAAGTAGAAGAATGACAATTCCAAGAGCCATTCGCTTACGCTGAGTGGAGGAACTGCACTGGGAGCTCATTCGGTTCATGATAAAAACCCACACCATTTGTAACCTATTGAACATCAATACAGAACAAAATACAGATTTATAGATAGTGACTATAAATATAGTATATATAAATATAAAGGAAAGTAAGAAAAAAGCCATCAGTAGCATTTAACAGACATTACGTCTGTGTAATATGCTATTGAGAGACCCAGGTTACAGTCACTGTTCCGAAGCAGGGACTTGACACAGGTTTCCCAGATCCCAGGTTAGTGTCCTAGGCTATAAAGGTATAAGAGGGACCCCACAATCTCAATGGTTTTGTGAATCTAGACCCTTTGTTTTTAAATATCCTTTGCTTTTAATAAGACAAAAAGTTGAAAATGCCCCAAATCTAAACAAAATGTTTCAATTGACCCAAAATGTATTTTTTTTCCCCCAGCTTTTCAATTCAGCAAAAATTCCAGTTTGGGTTGACCTGAAATTAATTTTTTTCCCCAGAATCAAACAAATAAAATAAAAAAATCAGTTATTCATACTGCATGAATACTGAGTACCTAGCTATCAAAACAACCACTGTAGACTAGGGGCAGGTCTACACTAGAAGTACTACATTGGCGCAGCTGCATGTTTGGTGAAGATGCTCCATACCAACATAGCACTGGTATGGGCAGCGCTTAGGTCACTGTAATTTGCATTGCTCAGAAGGGTGTCTTTTTCACATCCAAGTGACATAAGTTAGATAACTTCAGTGGTAGTATAAACCTGTCCTAGCTTTCAACTAGATGTGTAATATAAAAGGACATTAAGAAGACTTATGTACAGATGTATTTAAAACAAAATAAAAATCAACAGGAGAGCAAGCAGACATGTCTACTACAAATTTCAAGACAAACAAGTTTAGGTTAACACACAGAGGACCTTTGGCAATTTTAAAAAGTCCCTACCCAAGTTGCTACTGACAAGATCTACTTTATCAGGACTAAGGATAAGGAAGAGATGAGCAAATTACTAGAATACCAAGAGTATAAAAGGGTTTAAATGTTTAACTATGGCAATACTTGCTCATATGCACAGGAAGGAGCATGCTGATCAAATAAGGGCATTAAAAACATTGTCTAGGCTGCAAAATCAAGTCAGAAAATGCTAGATATACAGCTGTCCACACAAATTTATTTCTGCTGCCCTGGGCATATGCATCATCGTAACATCTTTAATTATATGATCACATACTATTTTTTCCCCACAGTACCCCTGCCTCATTCAGTGCACAGGATGGATATACATGGCAACAGAGTAAATACTGCATGGCCAGCCCCAGGCTGTCACTGCAAATTCTTAACTTTAGCTTTCACAGTCAAGCGCTTGAAACATTCTTTTAAGTTTTTCTGAAGTTGAAGAAGGTATATTGTAAAATATCATACAGGTCTTTTAAAGTGCAGGGAGAGTGAAATCAACCCATCTTTTCTATATCTTGCTACAGATGCCTTTGAAATCACAAGCTGCATTAGCCTTACTCCAAACAAAGTCTTATCTTGACCATGCCAGCAATACACATACATTTGTACATTCACCAAGGTGAGAGAAGGGGACTCAAGTTTATTATACAACTAAATCTACAGTTTTATGAGGCACTAAGACTGCCCATCAGTAGACCTGAAATTCGGCAAGACCTTAAGTTTTATGATTTTAAAAAAGTATTAGTTTAGAATGACAAAATATTTTCTTTAAACTCTGAACAGGAAGTTAGAAGTCTCATACCTGAGACTATTATTGCCAGAAAGAAGTTAAGTACTCGCCAGTGGACCTTGGTAAGAGATATTGATTTAGCAAGCTTTATGCTTCTAACTGCACTTCTACATAAATAAACTTATTCTCAGAATATGTGTAAGAGATTTAGTCATGGAAAATTTCTTTCTATTTATTAGAATAAAAAGCTATACTAGTAAGGATTCCTTAATGAGCTGAACTACTAACTCATCAACTTTTACGTAGCAAATCCTGACTCTGGAATAAACCAAGACAACCTTTGCTGAAAGAAATAGTGTAACAAGATAGCTGGCCCGTCTCCAGTTTCAGTCCAGTTGTGTGCCCTAATTTGGTGTGATGTGGAGGGCAGGGTTGCCCCGGGAAGCTTTAAAAAAGTGACAGCCAAAGAGAAGAGTTCAGAATCCAAATTCTAGAGAGAGCATTCAGGAGAAAAGCAAAGCTAAACTGAATGAGGGAGGGAATATCCCTGAAAGAGGGATTAGAGAGAGTTCCCAAGTTATGCAGTGGACCCAGATAAGGCTGTTGATAGTAGAAAGCAGGAAGGCAGTTGGGTGTTCACCTACAAAACTTCCGCAGGCCAGAGAGCCATGACCAGAGAGGGCTGAAGGTTGACACTAGCCAAGGGAGATGTCTCCTGCTCTTTGAGCTGAAGAGCCAAAGAGGGCTGAAGACTGGGGAGTGATGGAGTTGTGACCCTGTTGATGTCTCCAGGTGAGGGCTAGCTGAGAATGAAGCAGGGCAAAAAGACCCCAGCTAGAGAGGCTGGGGGCTCAGGTGTGGGGAGAGACACTAAAGCTATACTGAGTCTCCGCTCCTCAGGTTTCTGATATTAATTGCCTTGCCCAGTAAATCTAGTCCCACCTCTTCTAACTCCTGGTCTCCTTGTCAAGGCATTTCCAATCTCCCCCCACCCCAATTCCTTGTTACCAGTCTTCTTGCCCAGCCAGGCCAGTTTCATCCCCCACTCCCTGATCTGGCTCTCTCCCTTGCCTCTGACCTCCCATCACCTGCCCACATTCCCCAAACCCGCTGGCTCCCTCTCTCCAGGCTTCTCACCCAGCCTCAGTGTCCTCAACTCCCTTGATTACTTATGCAAGTCCCTTTGCTTAGTCAGTTCCAGTTCTCCCATGCACCTCAGCTCCTTGCCACATCTGTCTTCCCTCACCTCCATATATTGCCTCCACCCCACTGGTTCCCAGTTCCACTCTTGTCCTGCCAGTCTCGGTCTCCCCCATCCCAATCCTCATCCAATCTCAGTTCTCCAAATCCCCTGTTTTCGCACCCTGTTCTTCCTCCGCCGGCTCCTAGACCTAGCAACTGAAACCAGGGTCTAATAATGGGAAGTGCTGGGTAACTTAAACAACAAGCAGTGCTACCTGCCCCACTTATACTGTTGCCAGCACATGTTGTATACCTTTCCCCTACCCTCTGTTTGTATGTCTGTCTTTAGATTATGAGCAAGACATGGATCATTCCTTCACCTGTTTGGAAAGCAAATTGTTAGTGCTACCAGAAATAATTAACATGCATTTGTATTACAATAATGCCTAGAAGCTCCTGTCAGGATCGGGAGCCTCATCACACTAGGTGCTGAAGAGAATAAAGGGCTCTCCCAGCCTCTAAGAGCTTAAAATCTAATTAATATGCAAAAAATGGGTGTAACAAATAAGAAGAATAAGGAAGTGCAGTAAAACAACATGCTTTTAAATAGGCCCGATATGTGCACAGCCAGACAGTTATGTTTTTGTTGATTTAAACAGACAATTAATTAAGATAAATATCAGAAGTCCCTGATGGCAATCCATGCAGCCATTATTCATTGGCAATTTCCCCATAAATAGTGAGCCTTGAAGAAGAATCCAAAAAATATGCAATGAATTTCCAGGGAAGATCAGGATAGGTGTTCTCTACAAAAAGGAAGGTTGGAAAAAGCATGCAGTTGTTTGTGATGGAAGCAGACTGGAAGACAATAAAGACTGGAATGGTTGATGGAAGGGAGGGCTTGACATAAAAGAGAAAATGTGGATAAAGCAGATAGGAATCCACTTACAAAGGACCTGATGAGGGCCAGAAATTTTTATGTAACGTGGTGGTGAAGGAAAAAATAATTGAGGAATCTGAAGAGGTGAAGACAATACATGTTGAAAACATTGGGCCAGGAAGATGATCTTAAATAATATTCTAGGGCCAAGCCCTTTGCACAATGCATAGGCCAAACAGGACTTGTGTGTGGAGGAATTCAAGGAAGCCAGAGGGAAGGAATTTTCTCCCACACCCAGGCTGTTGACAGGTAAAAAAGAGTGGCTCTCAAGCTTGTATTGCAGCCTGAAGGCTACTGTAGCCTAAGGCTCCTGCATGCCTGCTTTGCTTAGGTTAGGAACAACCAGTAAATCCACTAAATGGTGGAGCCACTGACCCTCAGCCATCACACGGCCTAGTCACATCCCAGATCCCCCTGCTGCTCCAAAGCACACAGCTGGTACAGATCATCCGAGTCTCTTGACCTACTCTTCTGTATCAGACCTACCCCACTTCTGTTCTGAAATCTGCTGGAGAGAATAGTGGAGGGCAGGATTTCCCCCTAAAGTTACTCTTTTAATATTTCAGAGGAGATCACAAGTTCTCTCGATTGGTTTATATTTTATAGATACACTTTAATACATATTATACTGCTTTCTACTCATGGTTAGTCATTTTAAGTGACACCAACTACAAAACCACTTTTGTCTGAAGGGTTTTTTCAATACTTATTAAAAGTAACAGCCAAGATCACCATAACTCTAAGAAATTAGAGAAAAAATATTTATCTTTTCAGTTTTCTTTTGCATTTGACTGCAATGTGTGTATTTAGCATCTCCACTTCCCCTATATAGCCAGTTTCTTGTTTTCTGTGTTTCACACTGCAACAAGAAAAAAAAAAAAAAAGCTTAATAGGAAAATGTGATTGAGAAATCTCAGTTTGCACTCAAGACAGGTGTAGTACTGACTAGACTGAAAGTTGACAGAGTCCTGTGTATCTATTCTGATTCTCAATATCAAACCCATGATGCTTCTCTAAAGCTTCGATACAAGACATCTTATAGCACTATGTATTTAAGCATTATTAAAGTTTGTAAAATTTAATATCGAATGCAAAGTGTGTGAAGAGAAGATATTTTGGCTATCTTAAACTGTTGTACTATTTCAATTCTTTCACAATATGCAAATAGATTTTAAACCATGACTATTTGTAAAAAGGAAGTGAAAATATGCAGTATTTTGTTTCCCCGCATTGAGAAAAACATGCTGAAATAAAAAAGAACGTTGAGAAAATAATTACTGATATTTATATTTTACATACCTGCACAATAATTTTTAAAAACAAAATAAATGCTTGGACTTTAATAGACTTCAAGCTGCCATTGTCAAGATGAAAGCTGTCTCCTAAAATAAAAAAATAAAATTTGAAATACTTTTTAACATATACATGTTCATTCAATAATAAGTTTTCTAAACAGAAAACAATAAATTAAATTGCAATATCAAAACTCCCAAGCCCTAAATCTTACAGATACAAATATAAACAATCTTAACAATTCAGTCCATATTTGAAGGTTTGAAAATCATTAGTAATATAGAGCATGAAGGTGAAAGAACAGTGTCAGGTGTGGGAGAACAACCCTTCTCATTTAAATCCCTCTTAATAATCCACAAATGGAAACAGTTTTCTCAAAAAGTTTAATTACACTGGCTCCTTCCTCTAGTTCTCCCAGTGGAGTTTGTTTTATGGGTCTTACATTTGGTGCAAAGACTGTATTGATATCAGTGTCTTGTGCTTGGGCTTAATAGTAATATTTAAACTACATAATAGAAAGATATGTAATTGCATGAATGAAGGGGAAGACCTTCATTCTCAAGTATAACTGAAATGTCCTTACTAAAAAATGTTTCAGATTCAAACACGATTTGGAAGAGCATGTAAACATTTTTAAAGTTTATTATTTTAAGGCTAAACTGTAGCAAAAACAAAGTTTTTCCTCTTTATAGCTCCTTTTTGATGAAAGACAATCACTCTCTCTCCACATCATGGTTCAGGTTCTCCAAAAATATTCAACAAAAAAACAGTTTATTGTATTTGGGGAGTCTTTTCACATCATAGATGATAGGAATTGCTACACTAGATCAATCACCGGTCCATCTAATCCGGCATCCTATCTCAGACAGTGGCAGACAGAAGATGCTTTCAAAGGTGAAAAATCCTGTAATTGAGGAGTCTGAGTAAACAGTCCATAGAGAAAGTTTCATTTTAACTTCAGACATCTTATACTTTAAAAGATAGAGAATTCTCTCTCCATTTTTTTTTCTATCCTACCTAATGCTCTCCTTATCCACGTAAGTGCATAATCCTTTTTAGAATCCGATTAAGTTCTTGGCTTTAATGATACCTTGTGTCAATGAGTGTCACAGATTGTGTGTTAAAAAGAGGGAGCAGTGAAGAGCAAACTTTTTTTTCCCCCAACTCTACATTTCATCTTTAATACCTGCCAAAGGTGTACCCTCTAGCTAGCAAGGCCTACTAGCTTTTGTTCTTTCTTGTTCACAGTTTAACTGATGCTCTCCAACTACTCTAAGTTACATTGAAAAAGTGAATAAAAGAAGAATCAACACAAATGCAGGGCTCAATCCTGCAAGCAACACCCTTAATTCCCACTAAACTCCATCAAAGTTGACTGCCCAGCACCGTGCAAGTTCAGACTCTCAGACCTGCAGGGTTTCTTTTCCCCCACAGAAAATACGTTCTGTTGGAGAGGCACTGCCTTTTGCCCACCAGGGACTATTGTGGCACTACAGCAGACCGGCAACTGGCTCACTATAGCAGCCGACAGAGAGGAGAGGCTGCGTTCCCTACAGTGCCATGACTGCGAATCCAGGTGAGGAGGCACAGAAGATGGGGGGGGGGGGGGACAACAAAGGGGCTGAATGGGAGTCACATGGGGGGGGTCGACTGGGGTTCAGAAGGGCTAGTGGGAGGATTGGGGTGGGGGCTGAATGGGAGTGGGTCACATGATGACAGAGGATGGCTGAGAGAGGATACAGGGACACATGGGGTCAGGGGGAAGAAGAGTGGTTGAGTGGAAATGCAGGGACACACAGGGACTGAATGGGAGAGGCTAGGGATCAGCATGGGGGAGGGTCCCCAACTCCCTAACAATCCCTCCCCTACCCCCCATGCTGATTTTGCTCATTAAAAAAATATGTTAATTAAATTGTTGACTGAACTCTGTGGGGGAGAATGGTATGTCCCCTGCAATGTTTTACCCGAATTCTGCCATATATTTCATGTTTTAGCAGTCTCGGATGATGACCCAGCACATGTTGTTCATTTTAAGAACAGTCACTGCAGATTTGACAAAACACAAAGTAGGTACTGATGTGACATTTCTAAAGATAGCTACAGCACTCGACCCAAGGTTTAAGAATCTGAAGTGCCTTCCAAAATCTAAGAGGGACGGATGTGGAGCATGCTTTCAGAAGTCTGAAAAGAGCAACACTCCAATGCAGAAACTACAGAACCTGAACCACCAAAAAAGAAAATCAACCCTCTGCTGGTGGCATCTGACTCAGATAATGAAAATGAACACACGTCAGTCCGCACTTCTTTGGATTTTTATTGAGCAGAACCTGTCATCAGAATGGACGCATGTCCTCTGGAATGGTGGTTGAAGCACAAAGGGACATATGAATCTTTAGAGCATCTGTAGCGTAAATATCTTGTGACGCCGGCTACAACTTTCAAATGACATTGTAAACAAGAAGGGGGCAGCATTATCTCCTGCAAATGTGAATCACAGAACTGGAAGGGACCTCAAGAGGTCATCTAATCCAGTCCCTTGCAGTCGTGGCAGGATTAAGAATTATCTAGACCATTCCTGACATTCCAATGATGGAGATTCCACAACCTCCTTAGGCGATTTATTCCAGTGCTTAGCCACCCTGACAGTTAGGAAGTTTTTCCTAATGTCCAACCTAAACCTTCTTTGCTGCAATTTAAGCCTGTTGCTTCTTGTTCTATCCTCAGAGATTAAGAAAAACAATTTCTTCTCCCTCTCCTTGTAACAACCTTTTACATACTTGAAAACTGTTATGTCCCCTCTCAGTCTTCTCTTTTCCAGACTAAACAAACCCAATTTTTTCAATCTTTCCTCATAGGTCATGTTTTCTAGACCTTTCATCATTTTTGTCACTCTTCTCTGGACTCTCTCCAATTTGTCCACATCTGTCCTGAAATGTGGCGCCCAGAACTGGACATAATACTCCAGCTGAGGCCTAATCAGAGCCGAGTAGAATTACTTCTTGTGTCTTGCTTACAACACTCCTGCTAATACATCTGAGAATGATGTTCGCTTTTTTTTGCAACAGCATTACTCTGTTGACTCATATTTAGCTTGTGGTCCACTAAGACCCCAGATCCCTTTCCACAGTACTCCTTCCTGGGCAGTCATTTCCCATTTTGTATGTGTGCAACTGATTGTTCCTTCCTAAATGGAGTACTTTGCATTTGTCTTTATTAAATTTCATCCTATTTACTTCAAAATGATCTGGACAAACTGGAGAAATGGTCTGAATTTTAATCCTATCCTTCAAAGCACTTGCAACCCCTCCCAGCTTCATATCGTCCGCAAACTTTATAAGTGTACTCTCTATGCCATTATCTAAATCATTGATGAAGATACTGAACAGAAACAGACCCAGAACTGATCCCTGCGGGACACCACTCATTATGCCCTTACAGCCGGACTCTGAACCACTGATAACTACTCTCTGGGAACGGTTTTCCAACCAGTTTTGCACCCACCTTATAGTAGCTCCATCTAGATGACCTTCTCATAAATAAACTAGGGAAATGCAATGTGGGACAGTATCAAAAGCTTTACTAAAAATCAAGATATACCACGTCTACTGCTTCCCCGCTATCCACAAGGCTTGTTACTCTGTCAAAGAAAGCTATCAGGTTGGTCTGACACAATTTGTTTCTTACAAATCCATGCTGACTGTTACTTATCACCTTATTATCTTCTAGATGTTTGCAAATTGATTGCTTAATTATTTTCTCCATTATCTTTCCCAGTACAGAAATTAAGCTGACTGGTCTGTAAATTCCCTGGGTTGTCCTTATTTCCCTTTTTACAGATGGTCACTATATTTGCCCTTTTCCAGTCTTCTGGAATCTTTTCTGTCTTCCATGACTTCTCAAAGATAATCACTCAGTCAGCTCCTTGAAATAAACTTGTTTGTCTTAGTGATTGGCTGAACAAGAAGTAAGACTGAGTGGACTTGTACGCTCTGAAATTTTACATTGTTTTGTTTTTGAGTGTAGGGGTTTTTTTGTACATAATTCTACATTTGTAAGTTCAACTTTGATGATAAAGAGATTGCACTACAGTACTTGTATTAGGTGGATTGAAAAATACTATTTCTTTTTCCAGTGTAAATTCTTGTAATAAAAATAAGTATAAAATGAGCACTGTACACTTTGTATTCTCTGTTGTAAATGAAATCAATATATTTGAAAACATCCAAAAATATTTAAATAAATGGTATTCCATTACTTTTTTTAATCGCACGATTAATCGCAATTACTTTTTTTAATGGCTTGACAGCCCTAATTATTACTCAAAGTTCTGTATTAATATGTCCAGTAAGAAATCTATTTGTCAGAAACATTTCCTGAATCTTTGTTGTTGTGTGTATTGTTACAGACACACTTGCTGACAGGTATTTTGAAAGAAAATACCAAAATAATTGAAACTGTTGTGATTATATTGTGTAATTTTGATAAATAAAATATGCAGAATTTTAAAATATTGTGCACAGAATAATTTTTTGGCACAGAATTCCCCCAGGAATAAGATATGGAACATATGCTGAATGACTCTAATAAGCCAGGCTCAGAGGCACTTTCAGCATACTTTGAAGATGGAAAGCTTATCATTTGTTTATCCATTCTGGAGGTCAGAGAGTCCAGATCCCCTGTAGGCTGCTACCCACAGTGACCTAGCATGGACACTATACCCAATGGTCACTTTACATTTACTATGCAACCCTGTTGCAGACGGGCTAGCACTTCAGAAAGCAAAATCTTTTTAAAAGGTTAAAAAAAATTATACACATACACAGGAACTACCTTAACCTATGCTAGTGGTATCAAACATCTTGCCCACCTTAAGTATTTTTTCAGATGCATAACAAAATCAGATTCTGCAGAACATGACTTGACATACTGTCTAAGTCTATGTCTACACTGCAGCTGGGAGGTATAATTCCCAGTTCAGGCAGATGTAAACACCCCAGCTCTGCTTGAGCTGGCATGCTAAAAATAGCAGTGAGGCCATAATGGCAGAGGTGGTAGTTCTAGCTAGCCAACCAAGCAGCTATCCCGAGTCACCACACATGCCATCTCTGCAACATTAGTGCATGTACGTCTACCCAAGATGAGAATTCACCTCTGAGCTGCACGGTAGATGGACCCCTTAAATAAATTTGAGAGGTGCGAACTGCCTCATTTATACAGCTAGGATGATAACTCTACTACTTTAAAGCTAAATAATTTAGGTGCAGTTTTATGCTTATCTGATTTACGCACACAATAGCAGTAACTGTAACTGACCACACCAGCGACCAAATAGAGGGGGAGAACAGACACTGGTCCCAAAACAGCCCTCCATCATTTCCATCCACAACCCACTGAACTTGAATGCAACAGTTTACATTTCTAAGAATAGATTCTGTTCACAGTTATACAGCTTTAGCTCTCATTTAAGTGCATAGGAGTTGTACCCCATGTAATACAGTGCAGAATTTGGGCTAACAATTTAGTTACTGCATAAGGACCATATTCTATCCTCTATCACTGCGCAAACCTGCCTTTGGGCTGGATTCCTACAAGGTTCTGAGCACTTACAACTCCATTCAGTGCCTATTATCATCAGTGAGAAACCCACTGAGGATTGAGGACAATTTAGCATCCTACCTTTTGACATCAGGGCCAAGAACAAAGATTAAATATGTAGTGCAGCGCTCTCACAGAATGTGTCAAACTCCTGCCCTACTATGTGCAGGCTCCTGCGGTGTATGCATGTTGTGACATGGAGGGGGCAGCATGCAACAGATCATACAGTTTTTGTTTGTGTTTGTTTGTTTTTTTAAACCTGAAAGCAATTAAACAAAAGATATACTTCAAAATTGTGCTGAATGTCCCTCTTGTCTTAGTTATTTGGGGCAAAACGTACTGCTTGTCTAAGACATATTTATAGATTCCAAGGCCAGAAGTGACCACTGTGATCATCTACGTATAACAGCTGTGTATAACACAGGCCACTGAGCTTCCCCAAAATAATTCCTGGAGCATATCTTTTGGAAAAACATCCAATCTCAATTTTAAAATTTCCAGTGACAGAGAATACACCATGACTCTTGGTAAGTAGTTCAATTATTCTCACTGTTAAAAATGTACGCCTTATTTCCAGTGTGAATTTGTCTAGCTTCAACTTCCAGACATTGGATCATTTATATCTTTCTCTGCAACAGCAACAACAATAATCAGAATTCCTTTATATGTCATCTTTACGGTAAGAGTTAAATATGCTTCAGAACCACCTTTGTTAATAAACACTTTTCAACAGAGGCTGATAGTAGCCTAGACACAAAATAGTTTTCCTTACCATTTAGACCATATTAGGGCTGAGATTGTCATCTTGTGGAGCCATTTTTTTCAGCCAGTTACGTGCAGGTCTTCTACAGAGAGCCAAAAAGGAATGAAACTTAAAAACACCCCTTTCCAATACTTTGCGAAGAGTGAAAATCCCAACTCAATGGTCCCTCCCCCCCCCCACCCCCTCCACCCCCCCACACTAAACTATTCTATATTCTAGATCACTTAATTTTAGGTAGAGACACTCCGCATAAACAGTTGATATTCCCAGACATAAATGCCCTTATTGTATGCAGTATTGTTGTAGCCACATCAGTCCCAGGATATTAGGCCGTGGCTACACTCGAAACTTCAAAGCGCTGCCGTGGGAGTGCTCCCATGGCAGTGCTTTGAAGTGCAAGCGTGGTCGTGCGCCAGCGCTGGAAGAGGTCTCCCAGAGCTGCAGATACTCCACCTCCACGAGGGGATTAGCTTACAGTGCTGGGGCACTGTTTACCCTGGTGCTTTACAGTGCTGTAACTTGCTGCGCTCAGGGGAGTGTTTTTTCACACCGAGCAAGAAAGTTGCAGCGCTGTAAAGCGCTAGTGTAGCCAAGCCCTTAGAGAGAAAAGGTGGGTGAAGTATCTTTTATTGGACCATCTTCTGTTGGTGAGAGAAACAAACTTTCAAGCAGAAGTTGGTCCAATAAAAGATACTACCCCATCCCCTGGACATTTAAAATTGTCTCAAATGTATTTTCACTTGGCTACCTACATTTGCATCATTGGGCTGGAATGGCCTTCCGCTAATTCACAAAAGAACACTGTTTTTACTAAGATACATACGCCAAAAGTGTATTTAGAAGGGTAGTAAGTATGTGTAATCCTGCAAGTGTCATTTCATTTGCAAGAAGTCCCATCATCTCTGACAGCAAAGCTGCATTAGCACCATGTTTCTCTACAGATTATCACCATTCTAAATTTATAATACAATTTAATAGTGAAGACAGAACAATATGAGATCTGTGAGAATATGAAATGATCAGCAAGCTATTTGATTACAAGAGAAGCCTCTTTATGAACACAAAAATTGGTAAACCAGTGTATATACTGCAGGCATTCTATGTAAAAGCTAGTCTAGCAGCTCAATCACAACAGTCTTCACAGTTTTGCACCAACACCACAATGTGGGCCAACATGAAAACAAAAAAAAAAATGTACCTACTAATTGAACACTGCCTGTTCTCATAAGGCCAAGTGCCAAAAGAGACTTGAAATATATTGGCCTCAGTGGATTCTTATTTCACTCACACCTGTGAAGTATGTGGGTCATATGGTAGGATGAAGACACAGAAATTATGTTTTAGCTACAATCGGACAATGAATAGAAGTGGACTGACTAATCATTTTACTGCCATCCTTCCAATTCTAGAAATACCTATTAGACAGCCAGGACAGACGTATAAGAAAATATGAGGGTACCAACCTCAGGAAGGTTATATAGAAATGGTCAGTCTTTGTATTGACTAACTCAATGGCACAAAGTCAAAAGCAAAACAAACCGGTGCATTTTGTGCAAATAATTTTAAAAACATACAGGCTCTCTTTGTTGTTCTCTCTTTGTTTCTATTACTCTAAAAATTCACTTCCATAACAGTTGATCACCATATACAGAGGAATAGTGGGTGGGGAGGACTTCCTTCAAAGCAAGACGATGGCAATCTTTAAATCAGATGGGTGGGACAGTTTCTGAGAGATACTGCAATCACTAAAGGCCTAATCCCACAGTCCTTACTCAAAGAAAACTCCATAAAAAGAGTAGACTCCTCTGCAAAAATCCCCATATCATGAAGTAAAGCACAGGTAACTGAACCCAAGTCTCATGTGCTGGTGCTGAGTATTGCCACTAGTCTACCACACCTGCCCAAATAAAAATTAATTAAAAAAATAGAAGACCAAAATACACACAGGAAACACTTAGTTTTGAATTAGTTAAAATAAACTCAATTATTTTATCTCATGAAACACCTGGAGTCCACCAACAGGTCATACTCACTTGAAAACAGTACCTCCATGACATCAAAATGTTCTGTATATAAATAATAGTAGAGCTGGTTCCCAGTATCTAAAGAATAAGAGGAATACTAAATTCTCATACAAGTGTCAGAAACATAAATTTTCAGCTATATTGTAATTTGCAAGTGTAAACAGAAATGGTATATTACATAGTTAAACACACCATTAACTGACAATTACCATGAACTCCACAAGTTTAAGCATTAGAAAGAGATCACACAGAAAACTTGTGTCTAGGTAGCATCTTCCATCTGGAAGAATCCTAAAACTTTACTGTCTTTAACTAACAAACCTCACACACATTTAACTTCACCCACCACTGAAGGGCAGACACCTTTGTGGCAAAATAGACAACTGGTAACATTACACAACAATTTTGGATATGATATGTACAATATAAAATTAATACAAAGGAATTTTAGTTAGGAAGAACATAAATTACCCAAATGGAATTTGGCCCAAACATCAGGCGCTCTCACCCATACTTGTGAAAAGTACTAGGGAATCTTTAATAACTGCTCAGGACCTCACTTTTACCTCTCATCTGAGCAATGTTGTCCCCTAATAACATGCTGGATCATGTATTTAATACACACACATAAGGAAGAATATCAACTACTGAATTATCAGAAGTATGTAATCATTTCTTGGATATCACCTGTCCAATCCTGCTTAATAAGAGATCAAAAGAAATCAGCTTGAAGTGGGGTAGACAACTATAGAGCAATGGTGAGATCAAGTCCAGCACACTCTCCAGAAGTACTCCTCACCCCCATAACTGGGGAAGCCTTACAGTACATTCGGGAACAGGCACAATGCTGCATTTCTAGAGAGAGGCTTCGAGAGTAGGGGTTGGGTTCTGTCCCCTTCCCTCTCCACCCACTCACTCTAGGGATGGGGGGAAACAAGCAGGAGACCCTTCCCCCCCCACACACACACACACAACCCCCCACTCCACAGTCGGGAGGCAACGGAAGAGACAGCCCCCCCCCCAACACACACCTCGCTACTCTGGGGATGGAGGGAGGGGAGATGGCCTCCCTTCCCCCCGAAATAGAAAGAGACGGGGCCGCATTTCCCACCCCACCCTGGTGATGAGGGAGAGGAGACAGCCCCCCCCCCCCCGAAAAGTGGATGTGCAGGGGAAGCTAAGCCCCCACCCAGTGGATCCCGGGGCAGAAGGAAGGGGTCCCCCCTCCCACGCAGGTGACAGTGGGGGGAGGCGGCGGCGAGTCTCCCCCCGGAAAGGGAGGCCGGTCAGGGGAAGGCGGCGAACTCTCCATACAACCACGGGGCATGCTGGGCACCGCCCCCACTCACTCATGGACGGGGGGGCGAGAGGACGGCGAGGCTGGTCCCTTCCCCACTGACACTCCAGACCAGGGTTTAGTGGGGGCGCCCCGGAGACGGGGCATCGGTTCCCCGTTGGGTTCAGGGCCGGAAGCCCTTGGTCGGTCTCGCCGGTACCTGTCTGCGGCAGGGCCCGACCCCAAAGCCCCTCCGTCCCACTGCACAGCCCGCTCCTCTCCTCTAAGATGGTGGCTGGTCCGGAGTCCAGGCTAGGCCGCGGAAAATCCATCCCAGAGCCAGCGAGCGAGAGCCAGCGCCCCCCACCGGCCAGCCGCGCCGGGCCTCCATCGATCTGCTCGGAGAGCCACTCGCCGTCCTGCTGCCGCTCCCAGAGACGCAGACGCGGCGGCGAAAGCAGGGGTTGGTGACTGGTGGGGTGGAAGCGGAAGTGGGGGGAGGAGAAGGCGGAAGGGGCGTGGGTGTGAGGGGGAGGGAGCTGGGAAGGGTTATGCGCCAGGGGCGCTCCGAGAGAGGGAGCGGCGTGGTTGGGCGGGAGCAGGTGGGGGTGGGGAGGAGTGGGAGGGGAAAAGGGGGCGGAGGAGGATGTGGGAGGGGTGGGAGGGACTCGGTGGGGATGGAGGCCCTGCCCCATGGAGAGCACCGCCGAGGTTTGCGCTTAGTTGGCTGTAAAGTATATAAGGCATTGGGCCGGGAGTCCTCCAGTTTTGTGTGCTGGTTTCAAGGTTAGGCACTGTTGCAAAAGTCGGCGCCAGTCTTGAAAATCTCCTGCTCCCCATAAAAAGTTCTGGACAGCCCCTGAGAGCTGAAAGAAAAAATCCCTTTGAAAAAAAGACTTTAATCATCATTTTTTAATGTTAACAATTGTTTAATTTTTTGCCAACTAAATCCAATCCTTTTTCATTCAGCTGCTTGTTTGGCACATATTATTTACAAAAACAACAAGGCGTCCTTGTGGTATCTTCGAGACTAACACATTTATTTGGGCATAAGCTTTTGTGGGCTAAAATAGGGTTACCATACGTCCGGATTTTCCCGGACATGTCTGGCTTTTTGGTCCTCAAATCCCTGTCGGGGGGGAATTGCCAATAAGCCGAACATGTCCGGGAAAATACTCCCAGCTTTGTTTTGCCGGCATCCCTGCCCTAGTCCCCTGCTTATCTTAGAACGGCTCCGGCAGGCTGCGAGCAGCAGGCGGATTCCCCCGTGGCAGCGGCAGCTGCTGCGGCTGTGGCGGCAGCAGCTGCTGTGGCTGCTGCTGCTCCCCCCAGACACCTCAGCTTTGTGTAGCTTAAGAGCCGAGGTGCCCAAGCGCTACTGGCTTCACGGTTTGCTGGGGAGCCCCCAAACCTCTAGACCCTGCACCCCCGGCCGGGCGCTTCCCCAGCGCAGCTGGAGCCCAGGAGAGGAAACGCCCGGCCGGAGGCGCAAGGTCTGGGGGCTGCCCGGCAAACTATGAAGCTGATAGTGCTCGGGCAGCTGTTTCGCGTGGCTGGGAGAGAGGAGGGGGGAATGTGGGGAGGGGGCGGAGTTGGGGCGGGGACTTTGGAGAAGGGGCGGGGCGAAGGCCCGTGAAGTGTCCTCTTTTTTTAATGTTTAAATATGGTAACCCTAGCTAAAACCCACTTCAGAGCTTATGCCCAAATAAATTTGTTAGTCTCTAAGGTGCCACAAGGACTCTTCGTTGTTTTTGCTGATACGGACTAACACGGCTACCCCTCTAAAAGATAGTATTTACAGCAGGGGTGTCAAACTCAATTGCACAGGGGGCCAAAACTCAAAACTCGCGGGCCGAACAGTATAACCATTTATTTAACAGACTAAATATTTATGTTTTTTAACCATTAATATGAACCAAAATACAGGATATCATTCCAAAATAAATACATTTCAACTTAAAATATTTTGCTCTTCATAAAAAAATATCCTGTCAATACAATACATTCAAAATCTGTACATGCTGGAATATTAAAAAATCTGAAAATATAAATAAAAAATTGAATTTAAAGCAAAAGTATAATCATAACAAATCATAACATTCCATTTTCTTGTCCTATTTAGTCAGAGCCTGATACTTGGAGTCTTTTCTTTGCAACAAGTTCGTTTATGTTTGGGGTTAGGTTCTGTGTTGTGAAGATTCTCAGGATCGATTGCAGGTGTTCATCAGTGAGGCGACTCCTGTGTGACGTTTTGTTAATTTTCATCACAGAGAACAGCTGCTCGCACAGATATGTGCTGCCAAACATGGACAGGATTCGAGCCGCATGTTGGCGGAGCTGCGGCATCGCTTCAGGAATGAAGCGAGTGAACTGTGCTGGCCCCGCAGTGTCGTACTTTGCCTTCAGTGTCCCGTTACATTGCAGTTCTATCAGCTCCATCTGCATTTCTACAGGTGCGGTTTCCACATCGACTGCAAATGGGTTGCGAAGCAGCTCGAAGTTACTTTTCTGTGCCTCAAAGTCACTGAAGCGCTGTGCGAACTCAGTGCGCAGCGCGCTGAGTTTTTCAGCAAAGGTGGCATTTGGGAAAACTGTGGCACTTTCTTGGTTCCGTATTACTTGGCAACAGGGAAAGTGAGACAAGTTGCATTGGTGCATTTGTGTCTCCCATAAGCGCAGCTTCACTTGAAATGCCTTCACTGCATCATGCATATCGGTTATTATGTGCTCCCGTCCCTGGAGTTGAAGGTTTAAAGCGCTAAGATGCGACGTTATGTCAGCCAGGAACGCCAACTCACATTTCCACTTTTCATCCCGCAGAACTGTGCTGTCTTTCCCCTTACTGTCCATGAACTGGCAGATTTCCTCTCGCAGCTCAAAGTGTCTTTTGAGAACTTTTCCCCGACTTAGCCACCGGACCTCCGTATGATATGGCATATCGCCAAACTCGCTATCTATTTCTCTCAGAAAAGACTGGAATTGGCGGTGATTTAAACCGTGGGCTCTGATAAAGTTGACGGTTTGTGTTACAGTGTTCATCACATGATCCATTTTTAGGACTTTAGCACTCAGCGATTCCTGGTGTATGATGCAGTGATACACTGTCAACTCACCGGCACAGTTCTCCTCCCGCATCTTTGAGCGCATCCTTCCCACCAGTCCATTTTTTTCACCACACATAGCAGGTGCGCCATCTGTTGTAAGTCCAACGAGTTTTTCCCACGGCAGTTTCATGTCGGTTACACTTTGAAATACATTTCCAAAGATGTCTTCTCCTTTCGTTGTCCCGTGCATCGATTTAATGTCCAGTATTTCCTCTGTTACGCACAAATTGGAATCCACACCACGGATAAATATCGCCAGCTGTGCAGTGTCAGTCGCGTCAGTAGTTTCATCCACGGCAAGGGAGTATGCAACAAAATCTTTTGCTCTTTCAATCAACTGTGTTTTCAAATCAGTCGCCATCTCACAAACCCGATTAGCAACAGTGTTTCTGCTGAGGCTTACATTTGCAAACGCTCGCGTTTTATCTGGACAAAGGACGTCGCACACTTTCATCATACAATTCTTTACGAATTCCCCCTCGGTAAACGGCCGTCCTGATTTGGCGATCTCTTCGGCCACAATGAAACTTGCTTTCACAGCAGCTTCACTTTGTGATTTTGCTTTGGTGAAAAACGTCTGCTGGGATGTCAAATTCTTCTTCAACTCCTCTACCTTTTGTAGCTTCTGTCCTGCGCTCAGGTTTTTGAATTTGTTCTCATGTTTCGTCTCGTAGTGCCGTCTTAGGTTATACTCCTTCATTACAGCGATATTACTCCCGCAAAGGAGACACACTGGTTTACCTGCAATTTCAGTAAACATATACTCATTCTCCCACCGGCTTTGAAAGCCTCGGTTTTCAGAATCAATTTTTCTCTTGGCCATTGTTGGGGTCTAGCTTTGATTTGAGATTAGCGTTGTATACATCAACAGACCGCGAACTTGAACCGCGGCTTGCCGTTGGCGGCAATTGCACTGCATCATGGGATTTGTAGTGTGTGTTATTGGGGCGTCATATCACAGGGCCATTAAAAACAGATATATAAAACGATTTCGCGGGCCGGATATAATTGTATGGCGGGCCGGATGTGGCCCGCGGGCCTTGAGTTTGACACATGTGATTTACAGTTTACCTTGCTGTGTGATCATGCCATTACCTTTTTCTTGTGAAGATGACTACACCGAGAGATATTTTGGTCATCTGCAGTAGGCTTTTTCCTGATAGTTCTTCACCGTTGTTACCATCGTTGGTGTTGCACTGATGCTAGCAATGGCATGTCTGATCACCTGCATTAAAGTCACCATGTCATCTGTCAGCTCAGAAATGGTCTGAGCTGCTATTGTGTGCTGCTTTGCAATAAAAGCTAGTTCTCCCACTGTTGCTAACTCCAGGAAAGTTGAACATATGGTGACAATGGTGGGAAATTTTAAGAAAATATGTCCACTGTAGACAGAAAGTTTGTTGCGACGGGTAGTGTATGTTACAAAGACTAGCTATAACAGGGTCAAACTGATATACTACAAACAACTATACTGATATTTTGCAATTTGATGTCAGAGATTTCATTTATAGCCTGATATATAGAAGAACTGTATTTTATTGTTTAAAACTTGCCCATTTCTTTGTGCATTTTGTAGTTTTATAATCCAATTGGCATTGTTCATTGCTTTTGAGGTGGAGTAGCTTAACAAATAATACATAAATGTAAAAATAATTAAAGTATAACCCAAAGTCTAATAAAAATAAAATTGAGATACAGTACAACTTCAGTTCGTATGCTTTTATACACTTCCTTCCCATATGTGGGAGATAGACTAGATGACCTAATAATTTTTTTTCAATCTCTACATTCCATTATTATTATTATTATTAATTTTGTTGCTGTAGTCCCATTATTCTAGATGTGGTACAAACACAAATTCAGTCCTTACCCTGAAAAGCTTACAGTCTATGATTTATGCTAAAAGAAATGGAAGACTTTACAATCTTAGCTGAAAACAAAGGTTCAGCAATATAACTTTATTAGATTTATAAAATAGGTGCTTTATAAAGTTAAATAAATAAAAGTTTTGCCTTTAAAACATTTACTGAGTCAGTATTCCTGATACCATAAAATAATGTGCTTTACAAACTTGCTGAAAATACTTATCAGGGATAGTGTTTGCGACTGAGTGGTCCTGATGATTTCAATGTACTTAAGACCTAATTGGTATTAAGAGTTTGCAGACCTGGGCCATTAGCACATCGAAAGAGAATCCCCTAATAAAAAATGTTCCAGTTAAACTAGCGAATGGTGAACAATGCTTGGTCAGAGGACTTCTAAGTACAAGGAAGCAAATAGAGTATTAACAGAGATGTAGGGAGAGCAGAAACAATAGCATAATGTAATAAAGAGAGATTTAAAACTGAATTCTGTTTTTCTGACACACTGATATAGCACTTTTTGTAATCAAGATATTTCAATGCTTTAAATATTAGAACTGCAACAGCTAAGTGGAGCAGTCTTCATGTACTCAGCAATAGCTCATGCAAGCAAGGAACATTAGAACCTTTCTTATTGTGAGATGGAAAGTTGGCCAGGACATTAGTCTTATCTCCTACTCAAGTTTCATATGATCCATGATTTCTACTTGGATACCAACTAAGATAGGCAAAAGGAACAATGCCTTAATATCTTCTCTGAAAGCTGTCATGTCAACAAGCAGTTCTACGCCCTGTTTCAGTACTATACTAAAATGTTAGCAATGAGAATGAGCCTAAATTCTAGACCATCCTGAAAGAATGGGAAGTAGACAGTAGCAAACAGCAGTTTTATCCATCAGAAGAATAGTTCCAAGAGTTCAGACACTAGAGGATGTAGCCTCTTCTTTCCTCTCCAAACTCCAGACAGAATTGAATGGGAGGGCCATAGAGGAACAGTTGTAGTTCCCTGATTCAGAGCTGCCTGGCATAAGTGGACTTCACAGAATCAGCCCTGACATGCTGGATTAGGTATAGTGGAGTTCTAATCCACCATGCCTCATCCCCTAGTACCAGTCTTGTCAACACTTTCCCTCTGACACAATTTTTAAGCCAGCTAGGGGGATGGCGAGCAAAGTTCCCATTCCCAACAGGTGCCAAACAAGATAGAGCCCAATTGCAGTAGGTACTATATAGACACATAGTAAGAGACAGTCCCTGATCTGATTACAATCTGAATAATACAGATGAATGCAACAAATTATGTTCTCAGTTACATCCACAGTAATTATAATCTAAGTAGTTAAAATGTGTGGCTGAATGATTTGTGTGTTGCTCCATCCTCCATTGTGTTCTTCCTTCAAGACAAAATTACAAAAAATGACTGGGATGGTACTTTTCACATGAAATTTTGACTGCTCAAAATTTTGAATGCACACTGTGAGTTAGAAGTGAATTTCCCAAGGCAATCTGGAAAAAATTTGGACTCCTGAAAAGGTGCTTTTTGTGAAACTGTGAGAACATGAAAACAATGTAAAATGATCTGACAAAAAATGTGCATCTACTTTAATAAAGCATTTTTCCCAGTTTTGCATAGATCCTTACTACATTTTTTTACAGAAGGAAAAACTCAGGTTCAGGAAGCATGTGTGACTCACCTAAGGTCAATAAGTAGCATAGCCAGGAATAGAGCCTAGGAGTTAAGATTCATAGTCCCTGATCTAATCACTAGACATACTGTCTGTTGATAGTGATGCCTAATATCATCTTTACTATTTCATACTATAGATCATTTGAAATTTATTACTGATAATATATATTAAAACAATAGATGAATATTCCAACGATATCACAATCAAGCTGCATACACTCTAAGGAAAAAGAGTAGGGGACCAAATAGCTGCACTGTAGTAGCTTTGTACCACTGTTTTGAAGCTCCCATAGCTGACCAGTAGTGGTGGAAGGCCCCTAGTGTCCTTGACCTTGGTGGTGGAAAGGTAGGGCATAAGATACCCACAGGTCCTGTTCTGCTAGGTGCCCTGTAGCTGGTGAATACAGTGGCTAAAGTGAGTGGCATTGGCAAGTATGAGGGCATAGCCAGGCATCTGGAGATAACGTTGCTCTAGCGTATTCTCAGCATCTTCTGAGTAGCCACCTTACAGAACCTCAGCCATAAATTAAAGCTGCCCTTCTCATGACAGAAACCCCAGCGGAGGCATCAATGATGAGAACACCTGTCCTTCCACAGATGTGTGTTCCCTTGTCAGGGTTTCACAAGCGTATGCAATTTGCACCACCCTGCAGTAGCAGGAACAGGGGTAAAACAAACCTGTGAATGTTTTGTTTTAAAAAATTCTGTCTGAAGCATGCAAAGAGTAGAAAACTACAGTTTTCGAGTTGCAGTGCCAAACTTTTCCCCTTCACAGGATGAGACACTTAAGTTGTGGTTCTTCAGGGGTCTGAAAAAAATAGATCAATGTGGTAAGAAGCCTATAAATTTTTTAAAGGGTTATTGTATTTTTTTGCAACTTAGAGATGTCACAGGACTTTGACTGCATTTTTAGCTGGTAGTGAACTTATTTGCTTCCCATCATAAAATCTCACATGATGATCTTATGTCTAAACTGCATTAAAATTTGTTTGAATGCTTCATTTCTTCTTTAGAAAATTATTTCAGTTTTAGCTGAGTATGAATTAAAGAGTGGGAAATATCATTCTTTGTAGTGGTGAAATTGCCTTCTTTTCATGTACATTCCAAGTATTTTCTGTACTGCATTTTTGTGTACTTCATATTTAATTGTGAATAACATTTAATTACATTTTAGAGATATAAACATATAAAAACAAAAACAGTACTCCATATCAAGCCAAGGTAAAAGTATTTCTATATCACAACACTAAAATCCTTATTATTGCATGGAATAGCAATATCCACATAGCGCAGTGGGGAGTCTGTGTTGCACAGAGCAATGGTTGGGATGTTAACGTAAGATGCCTCAGTCAATGGCTGATGATCAGCCCGGGGATCTGTAACCACCAAAAGGCGCGGCTCACGGAAGGCAGCCTGGATCTGATTTGTGAAGGTACCAGGGGTGAAACGTCCAGCAATTGGTGTAGAGCCGGTGGCAGCAGCAAACTTCAGAACAGCACGCTGTCCAGTATTTCTGGAAGAGATGACGCTCACATCAGCTGGGTTTTCAATGGCAGCGATGGCACGGGCTGCTAATAGGAGCTTCTCCCAAGTCCTCTTCAGATTGATGATGTAAATACCATCACTTTTCCTTTTGTAGATGTACTGTTCCATCTGAAAGTCTAGATTGGTGCCTCCCAAGTGGGTTCCTGCAGCGAGGAATTTGAGGACATCCTCCTCCTTCATCTGCAGGACATCGAGACCTCCGGACATTGTGAAAGTTCCCCTTTTAAAGTAACGGCAGGGAACCCGGTGACAACGCCGTATGGAGACCACGTTAGGCTCAAAGAGAGAAAAATCCTTGTATGAATGGAAACACCTTTATCAATAGTGAGTTTTAGAAACTGGAATGACAAAAAATTTATCTTAATAATAATAAAAAACGATGGGTTTTATTCCTGTAGATTCTATTCATGAGAGTTCTGCAGTTGTCTTCAGTGGGAGTTGGATCAGGCCAATAGGGTATATCTTCACTGCACAGTTAATCTGGGTGATTGGCAGTCAGGTCTGAGCACCCAGATTAGCGTAGCCCAGATGTAAGAATCCCCACAGCAAAGCCGTTCCTGTGTCCTCACTGTTTCTGCACTTGTCCATGTATGTCTGGGGACATATCCCATGATTCTTTCTGCTGATGCACTCCAGGATTCTTTCCCTGTCAATTTTCTGTCCTTTGCAGGAAATTGTGGAAAAGGCATTGGATGGTCCTCACTGCAAAGTGGACAGGTTCCAGCCAGAGTTCTAGCCCCAGCCAGGTAAGCTAGCCCAGACTTACAGCACCTCCAGCCCTGGGTCAGGGTTTTCTGTGTGAATGGAAGGGGGATTTGGGCTAAAACATGGGTAAGAGCCCAGGTTAACTTGCAATGAAGCCATATCCTGTGAGTGAAATTTACCCCTGTACATAGGCCTCCTACTTGTCCTCTGAATTTCATCCATGTAGAAAAATACTCCCATTCTTTTCAATAGGCTGTGGATCTAGTCCTTAAAGAATAAGAAGGGAGAAATGACAGGGGAAGGAGAATACTGATGACAATACTACTGTCTAAGATTAAGTTTTGATCATCTAACTTCTTCCCTGGCTGGAAGAAGGAAGGAGGTGTGGTCAGCATGTTCAGCAATAGTATAGGCCACAATGCTATAGGCCACAATACAGCAAAGCACTAAGCATGTGAATAATTCCATCTGTGTTCAGTAAAGCACTTAAATATGTGCTTAACAACCACTGCTCACCATGAAATGCAACCAAGAAAAATGTTACAATACAGACAAGAAGTAGACAACACAAACAGTTTTGGCTATGTAGCTTTCTCCGAGGCATAAAGCACGGGTATTAGTAAACAAAATTAGCTTTCTTGATATTCAATCTTCAAAGCTGTAGAAACTGAAACTAAGATTGAGAGTTTGCTGTGTATGCTATGGAACACAGTTAACAAACATTAGCCAATAGTATTATTACAAAGTGACATCACACTTGTCGCCTGAGTCTCCTTACTCTCTTGATTTACGGTATGTAAGAAAAACAAGTATCCTAACTGGTAATAGATTTTCCACGACTGAAAATATAGTGAAATTGCTGCCATCCAATTATTTTCAATATATAAAGAATGATAATAAAAAGAACTTTAAAAACCAACCAAAAGCTTAACCATGCAAAACTAAAAATGAATCAGACATTCACAATACTTCGAATCCAAAATTTACCAAGCTATCTATAAAAACCACAGTTTGTGGGAATGAGCATAAAATGGGGCTACCTGCAGTCTGTGGGCCAGATTTCCTTTCATTTTTGTGTTTATTTTTGGTACAAGTGGGGATGCAAACCCTTTCTGTTGTGGGTATTTTACCATATTTAACGTTATTTTTACTATGCAGCATGTAAGAATATGATTTAGAATATCTAATTTTTAAAAGGCCTCAACGATATGGCTGAGTCTACAATAGAAAATACTGCTGTGTTTCACAACTAGTATCAAATATGGGTTTCTACCCACTCAGACAGTGGTGAAAACAGTTTTCCAGTTGATGTAGACAGGATAAACTGAGTTCAACTCCTGTTTTGACAAAACATTTCTATCAGGGGTTAACCATGATTTCTTACAATGGATGTTGAACTTGATTGACCCTTTTCGCAGTACAATTACAGTACTGTCAACATTAATTGAAGGGGATTAGGGTGTGGCTAATGGGGAGCCGTGTTTGACACCCATTGCCAAATATGGTTAGATTTTGTAGTGCAGACACAGCCTTGAAATGTATCTTCCTTTCTTTTCTCATCATCATACCAAAATAAAAAAGGAACTTCTAAGATCTTGTTAAGATTGGGAGCAACACTATTCTAGCCTCAACCATATGTAAATACAATTATTGCTAGGAGGGTATTAGCACAATTTCCCTGAAAAAAAAAATTCCACCAGAAATTTTGTTCTGAGAACTGTCCTAGCCCAACTATGACATAGGCTACCTCCTTCTAAGTACTCTGTAGCATGATTTCATGAAATATTCTTACACAGTTAATCATCAAAATAGCTTTGGGAACACTGTTCAAAGAAATCACCTAGAATCCTTCAGGAACATGTGTGCTAACGCTGACATTATTTCTTAAAATTGACACTAAAAATACCATCAAAAGCAGGGCCGGATTTCCAATTAGGCACAGTAGGCACGTGCCTAGGGGCACTGGCGTTCTAGGGGCGCCTAAAAGTTAAAAGTCGGTTAAAAGTTAAAAAGTTAATACATATGCAGTTAAAAGTGACTTTCCCTAGGAAAGAGATACTCCTTCATCCTGCTATGTCCCTTCATCCTGCCTTACAGTGGGTGGCCAGGGTCCTGATATGGGTTGGTGGCTGCCCAGCGTGTGGGGCTGGAGCAGGGTAAGCATCCGAGTCAGCCCGCCTGGGGGCACTGTGAGTCGCAGCTGGGTGGAGTAGTTGCTGAAGGTGCTAGGAGCGTCCCAGCCCCTTCCCAATCTCGGCCGCCCCACTGTCTCTGCCCCATGCTGGGGAGGTAGAGGGAGGGACGTAGCCAATGCCCCATTCACTTGCAGAGGCAGAACCGGAGCGCAGCTGCCGTGCCGGGCTGCAGGAGGGACGGAAGACACCCATGGACTGCTTGCCGTGGGGAGAGGTAGTCTCCCCCTTGCGCCTTGCCTGAGGCAGGTAGGTTGCACTCGGGCTGGGAGCACCGTATGTGGCAGAGGGTCTTGTGCCTTCCTGGGGAGGCTGTGCTCTGGCCACCCCGGCTGCTCCGCCCATGGAGAGGGGGGCTAGGGGTGGGCATCCCTGCGTTGAGGGGCTACGGCGGGGAGGAACAGAGCAAGTTCTGGGGCTGTGGGGGCAGAGACAGGGGAGAGTTTAATTTTTTATGGAAAACACAAAGATTGCTGTAGGCCGGTTGGGTGCTGAAGATGCTGTGCCTAGAGCACGTAAGGTGTAAATCTGGCCGTGATCATAAGGTTGTATATTACTAGTCCTTTAATGAGCCTATGTCAGTTTTGCTCACTTTACAAGCCAAATCACGTTTTTTCTGACTGCCAGATCTGGAAGCTCTACCTGGAAACTTGAAAGTATCTTGAAAGTCAAGATGGAGTCTTGCTTGCTTGTGCATCATAACTACGGTAGTAATAAAGATTCTGCAATTCTGTTGATACATGGGTGGCAATAGTATCTAGCTCAGACTTTCGTAGCTGTTTAGGCTCTGCAAGACTAACCGAGCAAGTAGTAGTGCAAGCTTATTTTTGCCAGTGAAATAGGAAGACATAATTCAGAATACTCACAAGGAGCCATTCTGCTGCATAAGAAGATGTTGATTGTCTGATCCTAGCCAAACTGGAAACATGGTTGTTACTAATATGAGTCTGCTCCCAGTATGGACAGAGTGGGGTTTATTTTTTATAAATAGGAGACAGCCAAAAGCAAAGAATCATGCACCCTTCTGCTGTGCTGGGAGCATTCCAGCAGCATCTCTGTTTATTCACTGACAGTAACTTTATACATGAGCAACAAACAGAATATTTGCTATGAGCAATCACATGGTGGCAGCATAAAAGTAAAAGCACTACATTTAATGAATTTGAATGAAAATTTGAGGTCTTAAGTGCTACATAGCGTTTGTGCTGGCTTTCTGCATAGGGGTGAATTTTACCCTTTGTAAGAACACGACAGAGAGGATTCTAGTTATCTTTGTGTTCATTATTTGTTGCACTGTTGCTCTAAACGTGAGCACTTTGAACATGACCATACTGAATGAGGTCCTGAGGATCCCCCGCTGTTTTACCACCCACAACTCCTTTAAACCATATACCTCCTCTGTGACTGCTGCTATAGCTATTCCCAGATCAACCAGTAGCATTTCAGAATTTCGCATGTGCATTCTTCTTGAAAAAATCAGCAAATGTCACATAAATATCAGCTATGACAGTCAAAGCTGACCCAATGCAGCTCTGACTTACGCAATTTTCAAATTCGCACCATAACAGTAGCGATAGATACTCCTTTCTTTTTCACAGTAAAACAAGTTTGTGGAGGAACCTTACGCTGGGGTTATATCGTATTAGTATTTTTTTTCCGTTATCAATAAAGGCCAATCTCAGGAAAGGGGCATGCTTGGACACTAATTCAGAGTCTCTGTTCTTTGTTGCGGATGGGATAGAGCAGGGTCGCAACCTTCAGCACACAGCCCATCAGGGTGATCTGCTGGCGGGCCGTGAGACGTTTTGTTTATATTGGCTGTCCGCAGGCATGGCCTCAACAGCTCCCAGTGGCCATGATTCGCTGTTCCCGGCCAATGGGAGCTGCGGGAAGAGGTGCGGGCTGCAGGACATGCTGACTGCCGCTTCCCACAATCAGAAATTGATATTCTGATTACACAGGTCGCTGTAAGTTACAGCTCCTGAACGTGTTCAGTTATCTGTAATTATGTTTACTATTGTACTTCTATGTACATACAGCCTTATTAATTCGTACTTGTGATTGTGGAATTCTATGAATTAGACATATTTGTGAACAATCAAGTGACAGGGTAGGAATTGCAGGCCAAGGAGATAAGAGAGTAGCATTAGGTCTGTGCAGCTGAGGAGGTGATCAGGGAAGACAGAACTTCTGTCTTCTCCCTTGCAAGTCTGAGCAGCTGACACATAAGGAACTCCATGTACAGAACAAAGAGCTCCACATAGGGTCCATAAAGATACCACACGACAGCCTGCAAAATTGCAGAGATAGGGAGAAGAACTAATAGCCATTTTGGGACATCCCAATTGGCCAGGCTTATCTGTTACCTGACAACATTGCTAAAGGAATAACGATATAATGGCATGCAGATTCCTTCTGTCTCAACAAACACACAGGTGAATTCTGAGCACAGTGTCATTAAAACTTTGCTATTTAAATATTATGTAAAATGTACTGGAGAGAAGATTGCATGAGGAATAAAGTGAAAAGAAAATTCTCTTCACATGTAGTTTTTCTCAGTTTGCATGATTAAGTGTGTCATCAACTTCTTCTTCTTCTTCGCCACTTCCCTATTTGGGGTCTGGGACTTTTATAGCCTTCTTCCAAAACTCACAATTGGATGTCTAGCTGTCCTGCATGTAGCATATGCAGCAAAATGTAACATAAACCTTGCATATTATTTTTTAGGCTCTTGCCACCTAAGGAAGCAATCACATTTGAAATTCCAGGCTGCACATAATTGATCGTCTGTTTAAAGCAGTGGTCCCCAACTTTTTCATCCAGTGGGTGCCAGACGATGAGCCACGGGGACCGTGGCGGCGGACGAGCATCTGCCGAAATGTCGCCGACAAGCGGCAACGTCAATAGGTGTTGCTGCTGAAATGCCGCCTAGAAGCAACAGCATCCAGAGGCGGTGCTGCCACAATGCTGCCAAAAAATCGGCAGCATTTTGGCGATGACGCTGCTTCTCGGCGGCATTTCGGCAGATGCTCGTCCACCGGCCAGTACGTGGGCGCACTTAGACGCCCCGCGGGCACCGTGTTGGGGACCCCTGGTTTAAACTATACAATTTTTGATACAATAGCAATGATAATGTCCAATGCACTAGATTCTCCTTTCCCAGCAGTTCTGACAAGGTCCTGGGCCCTTTTCTCACCTTCCTCTAGCTGCTAACATTCCTATGTTGGCTGGCTTGAAACTTTAGCTGTTGTTGCTGCTTTTTTTTCTGCTTCTTCATGATATTACAGATTGCCTAATTACCAATAAGCTTTGTTAATAAAGTGTTTTTACTCACAGATTAGAGAGTGCAGAATAAGAAAGAGAAAATAATTGTGATATCAGGACAAATTTAGGACTTTATTGTAAATGTAGGTGAAATTATCTTTTGAGTGATATATGGCATGATTTACCACTCATGGGCTAGAAGCAGTTATGTTCCTATATTCAGAATGTCCAGATTATATGCCGTTATATACACATACATACACAAAACTATGTTAAAAGAACATTATTAAGGCTGCAAAGTCAAGTACTCAAAAATTAAGAAATGCCAGAGTTAAGGTTGCCTGTGCAACCTTAATTTCCCCCTCCCTTGCACACGTGTATTATAATACAGTCTTTAATTACATGATCACATATTTTTTTCCCTACAAACCTCTACCTCATTCAGTGTGAAGAGTGGACAGTGCTCACTTAATGATCAGCAATCCAATATTTTGTTTTCTCCTAATTGGGCAATGTGTGGCCCAGTGCCTTATTTACTGTTCAAACGCTGCTCTGAAGACACAATTATTAATTTACTTTATGGGCTTTTCTGTGATGCTCAGTACTATAGTATATGATTGCTTTACAAATACAGTATTAATGTATTCATTTTCACAATGCCCCTGCAGGATTAGGGGAACTGAGATAGAGAAAGATTAAGGTCAAAAGTATCCACCTAATATTGGGTGCTCAATCTGAGATGTATAGGACCTGATTTTTCATAGGACTTAGCATTAGTCCTTTTATATGTTCAAACCACAGCTTCTGTTTACTTCACTTACAGTTGTGAACACTCAGCACTCCTGCCAGTCGGACTCCAGTGTATCTTAGTCACGCACCCAGGAAAATCAGGAATACTCAGTTAATGACCACCTGTAAAAAGTTTGGATTAAGTGACTTTGCTTGCATCATATAGGAAATCTGCCCCAGATTCTCTATTTAGGCGTTTAACTTCCATTGATTTCAATTGGAGTCAGATGCCTGTATACTTTTGAGGATCTGGGCATTTGGAATTTTAGTTCAAAGTGGGTTATGATCAGAAAACTAATGGGGATTTCTAAAGAGTCCAATCACAGTCACTAAAGACAAACAACTATGGAAATAAACATATTAAGATAAGATTCAATTTTTTTTTAAATAGTCTGAATTTCAGTAAAATTTGATCAGACACCCTCTCTGCTTTCCAATGTATGCACACACATTAAGCATTTCTAATTTTAAATATTTTGGAAGAATTATTCTATTGGCTTCATCAAATTTTGTTTTAGAAAGACAGAATGCAAATGGCACCGTGTAAATATTTAGCTGTATACACACGTTTTCTTGTAAACTAATAATAAAAAGGAAGGTGTTTTATTTTCAAAAGTTCCAGCAAAAGAACATCTGCTTTGCTGGTATTGTGAAATATTCCTGGCTTTAGGACTGCATTTGAATCCATTTCCATTGTTCCTTTGATTTCAGTGATCACAAACTACACATTCTGTCTGGAGATCTCAGGCACATACAGAATCAAACAGATCCCCAGGATTTTTCCCTATTGCAAATAATTGAGATTGCAGAAGAATAATACAAACAGAAAAGCTGTAGATTAGCAAGGGAATTTATTCTTTTGGGAACATATCCCTGCACCAAGGTTAATTTGTGAGTGGTAAAAATTTTGTATGTACACTTCTACCCCTATATAACGTGACCCGAAATAACATGAATTTGGATATAACGCGGTAAAGCAGTGCTCCGGCGGGGTGGGGCTGCGCACTCCGGCAGATCAAAGCAAAAAAATCTGGTCTGGAACACATCCGGTATACAAAATCTCTAATTTGGCACCAATACCTTCTGAATCTATATAATTTTTGTATATATACCATCCATTTTTACCATCTAAAGTTAGTATATATGTAACTTCTCCCTGTCCACCAAAATAGTCTAGATACCACTGTATCATGGTGCAACAGTACCACAAAAACACAGCAACTATGTCCAGCTTGGTCCATCTGGGTTTTGGCACTGAACACCAAAATCATGCTGTTACTATACAATCATATGGGACTTAAAGTTGAAAAGGTGGGCACATGCTTATATTCTTTGCTGTATTGGGGCAAGAGTGCTCAAAACTTTGAAGAATTGATTAAAGAAAAAATGAGAACTCAACTCACAGCTGAAGGGGCTAATTCTGCAGCCTTTTCCCCAGAAAAACTCTCATTGGCTTTAATGGAGGTTTTGCCTGAGCAAGAGCTGCAGGATTCCAACCCTTACTTTGCAGTGTATTCCAAAAAGAGGAACCTACAGTATATCACAGGGTACTAAGGAAAATGCTGCAAATTACACATATTCTATTTGTAAACATCTCAGTATAAAGATAAAATCTGTGCGTTTGGCTTTTTGCATGTAAATCCCATTGTAATTTAGTAAATCAGAAAATGCAATATCATTGCTCTTCTGCAATGTCCTTTTTAATATAGGCTCAGACCAGAGAAACAACACATAAACAGCAATGGAATTATTTGCTACATTTGTATCACTTTCCACATAAGCTACTCTACTTTTTCCAAGTCTTTGTGCTGTCAACCCACAGAGAATGCTTAGACCAACAGAAGAAAACTACTGGACATTTTCCATAGACTGCATTAAAGTAAGTGCTTATGGGTTTGATTTTACATTTACTAGTAAATGGCACTACTATTGAAAATAAATAATCAATATACTCTTATAGCAGCGTTTTGATTATTTCTTCTCCCTTTCAGCTAAAATGGCTTATGTAGACTAATCAGAGGCATTATGTTAGGATATTGGATGCTATAGAGCTATTAGTCAGTTATCATGCTTTCACTGTTTTTCCTGGACAAAAATCCCTACAGCAAAATGTGATCAAGTAAGTACTGCAAGGGATTCTGTTTTGCTCCCTGAGTCACAGTCTTCTTTGATATTTGAAAGGAGGCCAGCCCTCAGGCTATAGAAGTGTCTTTTCTTTGTCCCATGAAATTCCATTCTGCTTTTGCTGAGATATTAACCATTAAAAACTTCAATTTTACCTTCCCTTTACTTGCCTTCTTCCGGAAAATGTTGGCAGCACCCAAATGTTCTAAGGCCGAACTCACAATGCTGCTAAAGAAGCAGCAGCAGACACTGTCCTGAGAACACATGGGAACTACAAAAGCAGCTGTAGCAGTGAGGTAGGAAAGACACTTGGCATAGGTTCCCCATCCCCAAGCCATTGCACATGGTCCCATTGAACCATACTTTCAGGAGGCCCTGAATGAGACAGAAACCAGGCCAGGCTCCCAACTCCAAATCCTCCCTAGAACTGTTATCTGAACCCAGTAACCATTCCTCCCCCATGGGGATGTCATGATATCAAGCTTGCTATGAAGCTGTAGATGTGTAGAACCATAGTTGCACCAACTCTAATGTACAAAAGTAAAATGTGGGCACAGAGGAGGTCTGAGGAACATCAGATGGATGATTCTTGTCATTTTCATCGGCTGCTCCATATCAAGTGGCAGGACAGGATTAGAAATTAGGATATTCAAAACCGAACCCAGCAACTGCCTTCATCAGCACTGGTTTGGTTTTAGGGGTTTTCTTGGGATGGACATATTATTAGAATAACAGATCAATTAATTTCAAAGCATGTGTACCGAGAAATGTGCCTGCATGGCTGGCAATCATGTGGGTGTCAAAAGCTTTGGTGGTGTGAGAAAATTGCCAGTGATGGATATAAACTGAATATACAACTAGGCCACCTTAGCACTTTGCCAGAGATCAATCAAGGTGGTGCTCAATTTGCAAGGAGGCCACAACACTTTGAGATTTGCGGATGATGGTGATAAAACACGGGGCTTATGGCAAAGCTGCCATAATTGACCCCCTGACCTCTTAGATTGTACAGTTTTTTTGGGTGTAGGGGGTAGGGAAATTGTCTTTCTATGTCTAATGTGAAGCATATGGCACATTTCTCAGTGCTATAAATAATTAATAAAAGGACACTGCCAAACTTTTTAAAACAGGTCTTATTGTTATTATTTTCCTACTTATTTTATTGTAAGAAGAGCTACTTGCTTTTTACCAGTGGAAAAAATGCATATACTTAGCTACCACAATGAGTACATGATTCACAAAATGTACTGCTATGAGACAGCTACTTCTGTCTGCTCTTGCATTTGGACACTTCAAAAACAGAACCAAGCAGTATCCACTTCTGCATTTAATGCTTAATCCATATTTATATGGAAACTGATCCTGCCATTTAAAAAGATCCTAATTACTGGGACTTGAGTCTGGTGGTGCCTGCAGCCCTCCTCCCCAATCCCACTATTTCAACAGGGCCAATTTACAGGAACTTGGTTGATTGTGGTTTAATCTTTGCAACTCTTCCTCCCTCCAGCTGACAATCAATTGTCTCTGTGTCTTTTCCCAAGTAACAGAAGGCGAATAATTCTTTCTGCCTGTTTATTCAAATAACTGGCAGATCTCTTTTGTTTTTTATTGATCCTCCTTCAAAAGGACCTTGAAGAATCAGATGGTGAAACCAAGGCTCTTTAAAGAAAAATAAGTGGGCGGAGAGGCGCCCGCCCGCTTTACTTCACACCCGCTCGTAGGGACGAGGACGAGAAATTGGACGTCAGTGAATGGTTCGGTTGTTGCGCCCGCCCACCTCGCCGTGCTGCGTTGGGAGGGACGAGGGAGTCGGCCATCTTGGGTTCGCCCGGGCTGTGAGCTACGAGCGAGCGGGGGAGGGACTGGCTGGGTTGCGGAAGTGGCCGCGTTCGCTCCCCCGTAGTGGAGAGAGAGAGGCGAGAAGGAGAGTCCAGGGGCCCCCACCTTTCCCCGGCCAGCACCATCTCTAGCGAGGAGGATGGCAGGGCGGCTACCGGCTTGCGTGGTGGACTGCGGCACGGGGTGAGCGCGGGGGCGGCGAGCCGGCGATGAATGGGCAGCAGGGAGGCTGCTGACAGTTTGGTACCAGGCACCGGGGACTGGGGGGGGGTTCTCCCGTGTGGGTGCCTCAGGCCGGTGGGGGTGGGGTATCTCCTCCAGCCCCGGTGGGGAGGCTGCAGGGACGTGTCTTGCCCCACAATAGCCCCCCTGGGGCGGTGGTGTCAGCGGGGAGAGGAGGCTAGAAAGCGGGGGAAGGGGTTGAAGTGAGCACCCCTCCCCCCCCGTTTCTCCCCACCATCCCCTTCCAGCGCAGCATACGGCTTTGTGGGGGTGGGCTCCCCCCAAGAACACCCTCTCCCCCACATCTGGGTGGGCGCGGGCTCCCACCCTGACTTCAGCACCCACCCCCCGACTCCCTGGGGGAGTGGGCCTCTCCCCAAGTAGCACCATCCCCCGCCCCCAGTTCATTTTTGGCTGACTGTGCAGGGTCACACCCTAAGGGTGACTCAGGGGCAGGGTCACACCCTAAGGTGAGCATTCTTCCCTCGTCCTCTTGGGGTGTCTTTGGAGGGTCTCCTCTCCACCCTAATTTCATTCATTCCCTTTGCTGCTCTAGAAATCTTCCTGGCTCGGTCATTCAGGAAGCAGTGTTCCCCCCACCCTTGCCTGAGAATCTCCAAGACCAATCTTGCTGCCTGTGTCTTGCCGGAAGCAGGCTCCTGTTCAGGGGCTGCTGAGGTTAGGGTGGACCCTACTCATAATCCAGCTAGGATAGCAAAATGATAAAAATATTATTTATATCGTTCAGTCACTTAATTGTGTGCATTAAATATTCTGAGCTCACGGGTTATTGCTAAATACCATGTTTGTTTGTTTTTTTTAATATATGGATCAAATCATTTATTCAGTATTACTTCTCTATAGGGGAAACCCTTCCCCCTCTTCTAGTGAGCAAGCGCAGCGGAACTTCCTTAGTTTTGTCAAAGCCTCTTCCTGCTTTCAGGCTTTTATACCTTATAAGGCAGTTTTCAGTGTCAAACCTGAACCAAATCCTTTTTAGAAACTATTTTGTATTTAGCAACTAGCTGATGACGAGTAGAGAGAAAGTACCAGTGATAGTTAATGCAAATAGATGGAAGGGACAGAGGTTCAGAATTCCTTTCAGTTGTTGCCTGTGTTTGCTGCTCCTAGTCTTCCTACTGTGTGCAGAGACCCTGTAGGTAACAGTAGGAAGTAAAGACTGAGTTTGAACTTGGAAGGATTACATTGTATCCTTCATGGTAGTGTACTGAGGAAATGCAGGATTTTTTTTTCCTCCTGTGAGTTACTGATTAGTGTGTGATTTTTACAGATGGAATGATTTATTTTTAAACATTCCAGAAGGCTTTATTGTAGAATCTATCCAGATTTTTTTTGTTGTGGTTCTAGCTCCTCCCTCTTTTCTAGGGAAAGTGAATGTGTTAAGTGACTGCTAGCTAAGGTTTCAAATAAGCTGCTCTTATTTGTTTCACTTCCCATCCATTTTTTTGATGTTTATAGAAAGTTTTGTTTTAGATTATGAAAAATTCAATTTTAGTTTATTTGGCATATTGCAAACTCAGAGTAGATGCATATTTAACTTTTGGGGGGACTTGATCTTTCAGAATTGTGAAAATTGGTTTACAGTAGTAATGTGAACCCATCATCCTCTTTAAATTTAAAAGTGCCAATTTGGACTAACAGATCATCAATAAACGTTTTTTTTATAAACTGCACACGTGTATATGTATATAATGGTGCAGTAATGATAACTTAGGTAAGGTTGCATTTAGAGTTACAGCAGGAATAAAGACCTTGAATTTATATGAAGTCTGAATGTACTCTTTCCTTTTGTATTATCACATTTTATGTATTAGATAGGGAGTGCTTTGTCATATTCATTATTTTTGATCATGAAGTATTTCAGTAAAGCATCTACTACAAGTGAGTACATGGCCCCTGCCCTGAAGAGTTTACAAGTCCAGAACGTGTAAAGAGAATTACTTATACTTGCAATGAATTTCCATTGTTTACAATGGGTCTTTGTACAGGAGTAAAGGATCCCTTTTTATTATTGGGGCCTACATTCAAATAGGGGAGTAAGAGAATATATAGAACAAGGATTACAGTAATGTGGTTACTCAGCAAAGACATGTACAGGTTTTGAGGGTTCTGTTTCTTTTTTTTTTTTTTTGATACTTTGGTGTTTGTAGGCCCCACTAAAATGTACTTTAAAGAGTCTTGTACTAACATTCTAATTATGGGACTTTTCCCACCAGTTTTCATGTATACCCACTAAACCAGTGGATCTCAACTTTTCCAGACTACTATATCCCTTTCAGGAGTGTGATTTGTCTTGCGTGCCCCAAGTTTCACCTCACTTAAAAACTACATGCCTACAAAATCGGACATAAAAATACCAAAGTGTCTCAGCACAGTATTACTGAAAAATTGCTTACTTTCTGATTTTTACCATATAACTATAAAATAAATCATTTGAAATATAAATAGTTTACTGACATTTCAGTGTATAGTATATAGAGCAGTATAAACAAGTCATTGTCTGTATGGGATTTTAGTTTGTACTGACTTCGCTAGTGCTTTTTATGGAGCCTGTTGTAAAACTAGACAAATATCTAAATGACTAAATGTACTCCCTGGAAGACCTCTGCATACCCCCACGGGTACTTGTACCCCTGGTTGAGAACTACTGCACTAAACTATCATCATCATTATTTAGAATAACTTAGTTAATTATAGTATCTTTTTAAATAGTTGATTACAATGAGACTTTCTTTATAACCCCAATTTTCATATGCTTTGATATTAAAAATTCTCCTTTTGGGCCTAAATTTTCCATGTTTAGAAGTGATCTTTTGTGTGGGGAACCATGAGCAAAATCTCTTCAGCCACTCATTAATGGAAAAGGGAAAAATACCATTTCAGGATTTTAAGGGCTTTTTTGCTTGCCAGTAATTCTGATGGGGGCAGAGGGGTGCCCTCTATGCTTCACGTGTGAATAGGCTCTTTGCTAGATTTGGAGGTGGAGTTGAAAATTTTAAAATTAAAAAGTTATAAGATTGAAAATAACTTTTGAGCATGCACAGTTAGTAGCTGCATGGACTTGTAGAAGAGCCTAGTGAATCCTAGCCCACTTTGTGACATTAAAATGTACATCTGGAGGAGCTCTTGACACAACTTACAAAAATGTCTCATTGAAATACACCTCACAGTTCATCAAAAATAATATAATTTATATTTCTATCTGTTGCTGCTGCCATCTCAGTTGCTTTTTCAGATCTGCTACTGTCATTTAAACCACGTGTTGAAGAAAAGTAATTGGAGAATCAAACTAATTCTAAAAAGAAGGCCAGATGACTTTTATATTGTCCATTGACCAGACGGGAAGCTTGCAAAAGATCAAGGGAGAATATGGCCCTGATAGTAGTAACTCAACATTTAGTTGAGAAATATTAATGCAACAAGGGAAAAACTATGCAGGGTACTTCTCAGCTTCTTTTATGTTTTTTTGGCCATTTGCCCATGCTAGTACCTGAGTTGCCCACATCACACAGGTAATGTGGGAAATGTGCAGATGAAATGCATATTTGGGTGCCAAAATTAGTTGAAAATTTGGCTTTTAGGAACACAGAACCAGTGGTCTGTCTAGTGCAATATTATGTGGGCAATAGCCGGATGATTTAGAAGAAGATGCAAGAAACCCAGCAATTGGCAGTTATGGACTTTTAACTCATGGGCTTATTTACAGCACCTCATCAATGCATTGAGATGGATGGGGTAGTGGCGTGCTGTCAATTCAGAAAGACAGTGCTACCTCAGTTCCAAACATGATCTGAATGCAAGTTTTCTTTTCAGAACCATAAGGGCTAGAAACTAACTTCTTAACAAAATGAAAGCTTGAGAATCTAATCTGTCATGCGGGCTGGATAAATAGTTAGGTGGGACTGTGGGTCACCTGTTTGACACCACTGACTTAGTGTATGAGCAGTTTCCTTTTTATCAAAAGTAAAGAAAAGGGGGAAAAAATAAAATGTAAAATTACCAGAATATATGAATGCCATGCTAAGGCTACTTATGTAATCAAAAAAGGTCTGGGAATGCAGAAGTTATCCTTGGACAAGCTACCTTTTAAAAACATTCCTAGCCTGAAAGTAGGCCTTAGCATGTAGCTGGTTCAGGAATCTTTATGTAAGTTACCAGGTGAAGCAAGTACTACTAGAATTTTAGGTGATACACATCTTGCCTAGATTTATTGTGTGTGTTTTTTGAGAAATAATTCAATAAGTCAAAGAAGATGATACCTCTAAATTGAGAATGTTGTTGAACCAATTTCTATTTTTCTCTCTCATCTGAACATAGGTTCTCCATTTTGTTTGATTCTAAACTAGTGTTCAGGTGTGGGAAGTGTCTTATTCTGATGCCTTTCTTGTGAGGCTTCTTTTTCCCCACTTGTGGTCATTGCATGGTCATAGAACTTTACAGCTGTGTAATGTGGACTAACTTAGAATGTGAGGAGTAAGACACAGTGCATGCTGTCGCTGGACTGATTCGAGTTTTAATTCTTTGGATGATGCAATATCTCGATTTTTTTTTTTTTTTTTTTTTTCCCTGACAATGTTGCATACTTATTAGCATTGGGTTTTTTTGTCATAAGTTGCCTTAGATTTATCTCCATGTTATTCAGCATCTGCAAGAGATTTCAGAAATCACTGCTCTTGTATATTTATTGTCAGATTTGAGCCTATGTGGTTTAAAAAAAATCTTAAATGAGACTAGCTTTTATTAAGACAAGGTTTAATGGCATGTTTTTGTCTACAGTTCAGTAGGATACTTTTTCAGAAGACAACTGCTTCTAATTTAAACATTGTCCTGAAGTAGAAACATGTTGCAACATAACTATGTAAACTGGTATTTTAATGCAAGTCTGCTCTTGACAGACAAAACACCACTTGTTTACCTCCTTAAATTAATATGTTAAGCGGTTAAACTAGTACAAGTGTATATGATGCTCTGGACACTTTTTTATTCACTGTGCAGAATGTCTGCATCATGTCTATATGGAAGAAATGCAGTTAAACAACTGTATATTTTAGATACTTCCCCAAAAGATTGGGGAAAATGTTTAGCAAGTCATGATTGATGTGGGAAAAGTTTCTTAATTTCCCTTTGTGTACTGTCATGAAAGCAGAAGTCAGTGGGGGTGGTCTTGTGTGTTGGGGGGCCAATAGCAGGGTTTTCTTCAAGTAGAAGACTTGACTTTGGAATTTGCTGATTCTATCAGCCCAGCAGACTCCTAGCTAGTTGACTTCAGAGCTTAATAGATGATAAATCTTTTCTCTCAGGCTTCTTCTGATGGATGTTTGAAAGCTATTGGCCTATTCTAAGGGGTGGGCCTGATTTCTTGACTTTGTGTAGTGGTATGTTTGTGTTTTTTTTCATAATGATAGGAAATTTTATACATACCTGTATACTAAAATCTCTTCCAAAATTCTAGGGCATTTTGTTTTACCCTTTAGTTGGACACACTTTCACATGTATTAGCTATAATATAAAGTGCAGTTTAATGTTTTTCTTTAGGGTAAGTAGATTGTGGATGAATTTGAAAGTAATGACCAATTAGCAGTGCAGCATATGTCCAGCTCTGTCTTGTGTGTTGAAATACAGAGGCATACTGTTAGGACACTCAAAAATGAATGTGCAGGTCCCAGAGGATGTGGTAGGAGAAAGGCAGCATTCTGCCAATGCCAACACAAATTACATTTGTAATACAAACATAACATTCAAAGCCAGGTACCATTTCCTATTTTTGAGAACTGCATTCAAATAAAATATACTTTTTTTTTTTGGCATTTTTAAAATTACTTAAAATGAGTTTCACAAGTAGAAAGCAAATAACTTGTATTTCTGAATCTATCAGGGAGGTATGGTAATATATAAGTGCTTGTATTAATGCTTGTATTTGGCTTTGTTAATCTGCTATGGTATAACATTTACAGATATAATCTTCTTTATATAGCGTACACTTCATAGATGGCTAAACCAGTGATTCTCAAACTTCTGTACTGGTGACCCCTTTCACACAGCAAGCCTCTGAGTGCGACCTCCCCCCCTTATAAATTAAAAATACTTTTTTATATATTTAACACCATTATAAATGCTGAAGGCAAAGTGGAGTTTGGGGGGGGAGGCTGACAGCTCGTGACTCCCCCGCCACGTAATAACCTCATGACCCCCTTGAGGGGTCCCAACCCCCAGTTTGAGAACCCCTGGGCTAAACTATAAATTGAGGAGATTCTGAGTAAGTTCCCATTTTGAGCAATGGTATATTTTTAAATGGCATGTTATCATCAGATCTAACTTTGAAATATAAAGGTACAATTTCTAAAGAGTCAAGTCACTAGTGCAGTTATTTTATAAACCTTGAATACCTGTGAATTTAACTTAGTAGCAAATTATATTTTGGTACCCAAGTAAGTTTGAACAGTTAGAGGAGACACCTTTCTCTATGCTTTCTAGTAGCTGCCATAGTGCTGATGGCTGGTTGACGTGATCTTAAGGTAGGTGCTGAAATGACATAGCATGGAAAACTTGATTTTAATTGGGCTTTCATTTTTATATCTTTATCCCAAATCTGAGTAAAAACTAACTGATACAGCAGTTGTGATCCTTTCATTGTTTGTGTGGTTTCTTCTTCTTCTGGACACACATTAAAATCTGTATTAGCAGCCATTACAACAGCAATATAACATAACATTCTTCTCAAATGGAACAACATTAGAAACTGTAAGCACATGGCTTCCTCCAATATTTCTACTGAACTTCTTTAAGCTCCAGAGAATTAAAACGCCACATCTAGTTTGC